>NC_141687.1:1406776519-1407376519 GCF_964263255.1 Lissotriton vulgaris
AGGGGCGTGGTTAGTGGGCGAGACCAGAGGCGGGGCGAAACATGGCGATAGACCTTTCTATCGAGCACTCATTTTGCCCTTACATTTCCGTTGATAGTAGTTTTAAGCTTCCCATACCTGCAGATTAACATCTGGATAGGCTAATAGCGGGTGGTGTGAAGATCTGCTGGGAACAGGCCCTAAATCATAATAGAAGGAGCGTTTAAATGTATGCAAACCGTCAACAGCACTATTCAGGCTAAAATTCAGTGTGCCTCAGAACAAGAGACACTTTAGAATAGCAGCATTAATGATGGGTTCTTCACCAGTTGCAGGACATATCAAAACATGTGAGTAATGTTTCAATATAACAATACGTGTTAATTCATTACACAAAATGAAGGCCAAACACAATATGTTAATCTTTCCTGGTTTTGCAATATTTGCAGCTTCTTACTATCATACTGTGCTTACTTGGGTGCATTTGGCACAATATATATATTCTAGAGTGCACACACACATTCGCACAGAAACAGGCAGACAGGCAGCCACAAATGCATTCCACGCATTTCTTTGAAACAATCTCCTGAGAGTGTCCAGATTCGCTTCCTGTCTGAGCTCCACACGCACGCACACAGAAACTACCAAAAAAAGGTTCAGTTGAGGTTATTCCTGAGATACTTCACAGCAAGGACAGTGTGAATGTGATTGACAAAGCAGGGCCTGAATGGGCCTACTCTATCAAACACAGCAGGACGGTGACGTTTTCAACACCCGGGCATCCCTTGCATAAAGCAAATGTGCCACTGCTGAATGGTTCTATATACCAATATATGTACCAGTACTGCCACACTACTCTAATCACTTTTTTTATGAAGGAAGCGTATTGATTAAAACAATATGTCCCATAGACCTCTTTTTCCGTCAGAAATAAATCAACTATTTTTATTACTTTTTTTTACATATCAAAACACCTTTTTCCGATTTTAAACTTTTACATAATTAACATTTGCTCCTTATCATATCCTAGAAAAACAAAATTGTATTCAATTCACTCACTCTCTTTCTCTCGTTAATTACAACCATTCATACATGCATCCAACACCTATACAAGTATTCTTATTTACAATCACAGTCATAAACGCGTAGACCAGTTCTTCACACAGCCTTAGGAGTATCCCAACAAAGATAATAATTTGAGAAATTATCACAATGATTCCCATGGCTGCCATTTGTATATAATTCATTTAAATTGGTTATAACTGTGATTGTAAATAAGAATACTTGTATAGGTGTTGGATGCATGTATGAATGGTTGTAATTATTGAGAGAATGAGAGTGAGTGAATTGAATACAATTTTGTTTTTCTAGGATATGATAAGGAGCAAATGTTAATTATGTAAAAGTGCAAAATCAAAAAAAGGTGTTTTGATATGTAAAAAAGTAATACAAATAATGGTATACACCTGTTACAACGCAACTTTTACAACTACCTACTGTTACAACGCAACTTTTACAACGCATACCATTACAACGCATTGCGCTGGGGGGCGCTCTAGGATAGGGAATAAGTATAATTTACTATCCAACACCTTCCCTAGTGTCCACGGGGACTGGAGTTAGAATAGTAAATTATACTTACCACTATCCAGCACCTCAAAGCGCTATGCGTTGTAATGGTATGCGTTGTAATGGTCGCGTTGTAACAGTAGGTAGTCGTAATGGTATGCGTTGTAACATGGTACATCCCAAATAATTGATTTATTTCTGATGGAAAAATAGGTCTATGGGACATATTGTTTAATCAATACGCTTCCTTCATAAAATAACTGATTAAAGTAGTGTGGCAGTACTGGTAAATATATTGGTATATAATTATGTCAGGCTTGTCCTTACTGCCTTAGAGCCCGAACCCAGTTTTGGTTTCAGTTCACTGCTGAATGGTTCAGCAGTGACTCAGCGAAGAGCTAGGGAGGTGCTTTGGCTGTTAGAATGCCGTACAGATCTGCTCTGCTACAATACCCTCGAGCCCAGCAGCACTAGCATCAGTGACTTTACCTTCATGAGCACCGGTACTCTCCTTGGCAGTAGAGAAGTGCCGGTACTCAGATCGGTAAAAATAAGAAGGGCCGGTACTCAGTAACGGCGAGTACCGGCCCATTTAAAGCACTGGTGTGGAGGTGAGCTAGTGAGTGGGTGACTGGGAGAGTAAATGGGTGAGGGGCGGGTTAGTGACAGTCAGATTCGGAGGTCTCTAACCCACCAGCGGGGAGGGGGCCTTGCCTACACAATCCTGGCATAGAACCAGTCATCGCCGTTTAATTGACCCACGCCCTTTCTCGCTGAGAGTGTTGATTCCTGCGGGCAGGAGCACTTTTGGCTAAGACGTAACGCTATCCGGCTGCCATGACATGCCATCTAGTCAACGGTAAAGTGGGAGTTTGTTCTGTAAAATATATATATGTATTCAGGGTACACGCAGGGAGTTCCCCCTGAGTGCCTGGGACACTTGCACTTTTTCCTGCCCTGGTCGGCCATCTCCGACATGGAAAGTCCAGCGTCAGATGGATAACTAGGCAGGCCCGGCTTCAGGAATTTTTATTTGGGTGGGCCAAGGGTGCATTTGGGTGGGCCACTGTGGGCTCGATTTGTCGCACATATGTCTAGGCAGGCCTGCTTCAGGGCCCTCCTTTATCTCGTCTAAGTCTTACAAGGCCCAGTAAAACTCACTCTTTTCCAAAGCTCTTTTTAATGTTATCACTCTCAAAAAGTGTATTTTTCCATGTAATGTTCCTTTGATGGGAAGAGGAGGTTTCTGAGATGGGAGTATCAGGCAAGTGACACTTTTCGGGCTCCCTATGTGCGAGCCTTCAGGGAGAATCCCTCTTCATTACTACCGCCACTTGACCACGGACTCTGCAACGCACTCCCTTACAGGCTTGATTAGCAACTATTTCTCTACAGTGCACCTTATCTCACAGATGACCTTGCGCCCCAGCCCCATATAAGGCACCATCAGGCTCCACTTTCATTTTTCCCAGTAAAAACATTAGTAAATCACCTGCATACTTAAAACATTGAATGCGGCAGTAAATATAATTAGCACGCACTTTAAAGTATGTTCCACAGTAGGCGTTATGGCCCAACTGCTAATTAAATAAACAAAAACAGAAAGGCCATGATAGGGCCAGCTTCAGCGCTGATGCAAAAGTCTTTTTTGGCGCCGCACCAATAACCTCTTTCTCCGTAAATACCTTTACTACCACCTTCCAACAGTGCCCCTCACCCCTCCATAGCCCCCCTATGGAACTTTTCCTCGGATTCCCTTACTGCCATATGCCACACGCCACACGCCCCAAGAGCCCCTCATCTCCCCATAGCCCCTCCCCCTTATGACCTCCTCCTCAGATTCCCTCACTGCCACCCTCCACCAGTGCCCCTCATCTCTCTGAAGCCCCTCCCCCTCATGACCTCCTCCTTACACTCCCTCCTCTGACTCCCTCACTAGTACAACCCATCAGTGCCCCTCATCTCTCCCTAGTTCCTCCCTCCACCCCATGACCTCTTCCTTGGATTTCCCTCACTACCACCCTCCATCAGTGCCCCTCATCTCTCCCTAGCTCCTCCCTCCACCCCATGACCTCTTCCTTGGATTCCCTCACTGCCACCCTCCACCAGTGCCCCTCATTTCTCTGTAGCCCCTCCCCCTCATGACCTCCTCCTCAGACTCCCTCACTACCACCCTCCAGCAGTGCCCCTTATCTCTCCCTAGCTCCTCCCTCCACCCCATGACCTCTTCCTTGGATTTCCCTCACCACCACCCTCCAGCAGTGCCCCTTACCTCTCCCTAGCTCCTCCCTCCACCCCATGACCTCTTCCTTGGATTTCCCTCACCACCACCCTCCATCAGTGCCCCTCATCTCTCCCTAGCTCCCCCATCCTCCATCCTCCCTCCACCCCATGACCTCTTCCTTGGATTCCCTCACTGCCACCCTCCAACAGTGCCCCTCATCGCTCCATAGCCCCTCCCACTACCTCCTCCTCAGATTCCCTCACTGCCACCCTCCACCAGCGCCCCTCACCTTTACATAGCCCCTCTCTCATATGCATTAAATTTGTTGTATAGCGCTACTCATATCTGTGAGGTGTGTCAGTATTTTACACCACGCACACATATACAGTGACAATGAATCACACAAGTATGTAAATCAGTCTACAGGGAATGTCACATAAGCCAATGAGGATTACAAAGTGCAGGAATCACATGTCATCCATACTGGTGGGCAGTATATATTATGATGGTTTGCTCTGGGGAAACACAACCTTAGGATTTAAAGAGTATTCCATGGGGGGTCAGCTTCACTGATAAAAATGTATATATGTCCAAACATACTCATTTTAGCAGCATTAGAATAATGAAATACTGGGGAAGTCCTAACTATATCACAAAACAAAAAAAGCAAAGTTCTAACTACACCATTCATGTTTTATGCAGCTCTTTGGAGACAGTTCATTAGTCACTGTCCTATGTTAGGATTGTAACTTCTGAACTGCAGGTAATACAGGGATCTCTGTGACAAAAGTAGTAACCCACTGAGCTATCCACATAAAATGGAGTTCATCTGCATTTAAAAACGACTAACAGACAAATGATTGCTTTCCAGCAGAATCGTTAATCACCATCCTTATCTGGGCATTTTGTATTGTCTTATTGTTGTCCTGCATCGGCCTTGATAATGAAAAAAACTGTTTAAATGAAGCACACACGAAGTATGTGTCCTGCTGGGCCTGTGCAGATTTTAAAAAGAAAAAAAATTAGTAACACATTCTCTTACCTACTCCATTAGTCAAACTTTGTGTCACAGCCTGAGATAAGCCGCTGCAGGGGTCAGGAAAGGTGATAAGGGATAAACAAACTTCTTTTCTCCTGCCCTGCATAGAAAAAGAAATATAAACGCAGCAGGACAGTTTGCAAAGGTTATCAAAGGTTACCATAATCAAAGAAAGGATTTGTCCGGCTGCGATAATGTGTGCGCACGGGAAGCTGTCTCGGCCAGGGCTGACACACACGACCTGTGCGTTGCACGCCTGCCTTCAATCCTCACTGTGAGGGCCAAGGCTCCTGTTTTGTCGGACCAGGCTCATGTTTGGGTGGATGGGCCTGGCCCATCCGGCCCACCCGCTAGAACCGGGCCTGTAACTAGGACAGACCTTGCAAAGCTAAGCTTGTCAGCAAAGCAGCCCTGCGGCCGATGGGATGCTGATATGAAGTTTCAGGCAGTGGAACCAGCTAGGGCTCCAGTGTCAGGAGCTCAGCATCCCCCCCCCCCCCATACTAAAATAAGCAGGGGAACTGTGAGGTTGGCCAAGCATGACTTCCACTATTCACTGCATGTCCCGAGTCCAACAACGTCATATTGGCCCCGTCATACGTCAGGGTGAACGTGTGAGTTAGGGTGCATGTGAGGTTGTGGTAGTGAGAGGGTGAGGGTGAAACAGTAAGTGGTGACTGTGTGAGAGAGTGACAGAGTGAGTTAATGACTGAGCGATTGAGTGGGTCATATACCTGCTAAAAGGTGGTGGGCGCTAAGGACTCAGGACCTCATTTATTGCATTTTGGCACAGTCACCTTGCTGCGCTGCCCTACACCAAAGTGAAAGGGCAGAAATGCACTGTATTTATGCAATACAGTGCATTCTTGTGCATTCCTGTCCTTTCCTACTGCACTGGCGCTGTTTTGGAAGCCTAGCACCAACAAAGGCATCTTTTGCACCATGGTATCAGGGTGCCTGTGTTGTCAACCTTCCTGCACAGAAACAATCCAACAATCCTAAGAGGCGTTTTCCATTTTCTGCAGCAAACGTGGAAAGAGGAGAAAACAAGTTTCTCCTTGTTGCACCTCATCTGGGGAGGAGTAAGGTTTTGGAGCTTCCCCAGGTTTACATGCTCTCATAAATCTGGGAAAATGTCAAAATCCATGGGTATAGCGTGAGGAAACTCACCGAAACTCCCATCGAACGCCTCCAGAGCACAGAGGAAGGCAACAGAGCGATTTGGGCTGCCTTGCTGCATGCCTATGAGGCCATTCAAAGCCACGTAAAGTGGCTCTGCGTGGCCTCATAGATGTGATTTTGTCTGCTGGGTTGTCACAAAAAGTGACTTTCAGTCATCGCAAGGGGCTCGTAAATATGCCCCTCAGTTTATTACTTGCTGATTATTTTATCGGTGTTGTTATGTGGAATGTCATCAGGACTGATATCGACGATGTCATAAGCAGTGCATTGGAAAAAGTTATAATTGCTTTGCTACCCTCTGCTGTTACATTTTGGAAGTTTTTGGCTTGCATTTTATAACTTTAATGTGTTTACAGTTAAGTTTTTCTCGCAATTTGTACATTTTTCACTAAACACAGGATAGTCTTTTTATTTGGTAGTACAGTTTCAAGTCCGCAAAACAAGAGATTTTCCAGCCAATATCATGGATTTTTGTATGCAATATTATGCCAAAATATATTTAAAAGTGCCTATGAACAAGAGTCCAAATGATCTGGTTGCAGTCCAGAGTGTGTGCAGGTATGCAGCCAGGGAGCTGAAGGAATAGCTATGTCACCTTTCACATAGAGCACACAGTGCCCACAGCCTGTTGCAGTCTTTGGTCTGGTAAATGAGAGGGGTTGAAACCATGACCTCAAAGGTAACAAAGATTGCTATCTATGTGTCTCACTCAGAAGCGGTTTCAGTTTTAAAGGTGTAGGTTATACAGAGTTTATAACTGCAGCCACGTGCGGATGTGCAGGAACATCCTAAGGAATTTGGGGGCACCTTTTTGGAATAGCTTTGAATTTATGATCTAATTTGGTCTCTGTCACGCCCTCTTTGGCCAGGTGACTGACACGCTCCTCCAACGTCTTTACATCTAATATTCAGGGATAGTGACGTGTTTTCAACATTGTAGCACAGCAGCAGCTAACTGACACCACTGCAGATAATCTCTGTGACACCCTCTCAATTCTCATATGCGAGGTCCTGCTTGGATCTAAAAGAAACTTTTGTATGGACATTGCATGAAACAACCACAAGATTTCCCTGCAACATGTCTGGAATAGACTCACACAAAATCCATGATAAAAGTAATTTAAAGGCAAATAGTATTTAAAACTGAATGTTTAATAATTATTCAAGGTCATCAGGGCAAGACTATGCAGAACAGATCTGGGTTTATCTGGGGGCCCCTGGATGACAGGTCCTGGGCCAGAGCCCACTTTGGCCATGCCTTAAAACGTGTCTGCCTGTGCTCTCCATTATACTGGTAACAAGAGGCCATAAACATGGAGACTTCAGATAGGAAAGGGGGCTGGGAGGCCAAGCAGTGCTTCAATAAAGCTAAGCCTGGCGGCACTTAGGCCATCTCCTTCCTGGAGTTAAACCAATTACGCACACATTACAGAAACAGCAGGGCAGAACCAGGCAGAGGCACAAAGCAAAATGGTGCCACCCCTTACAAAATGTAATGAGGGGGATGTGAGTCTCCCTTATCTCACTGAGTGAGCTGGCCTTGGGCTGAATGGGACCTCCAGGGGGATTATCAGTGCGGCCAGACTGACAGTAGCGGGCACCAGGCATTACCCCGTTGGCCTGCCAGGATAGGGTCTGGTTTTGGACCCCTGGGGGGCCGTTTTTGTTACAGGGGGCCATTTTTGCAGCATAGCTGCTATATCGGCCCCCTGTAAGGGGAAAAAGCATTTACAACGCTGACATTACATTGCATTCCTTTCACAACGCGGCTGTTACAACGACAGCTTTGTTAGAACGCGATGCCATTACATTGCAAGTCATTAGATCAGGTTGCTGTAGGGGGCGCCCTAACCTAAGGGAATAGTATAATTTACTATTCCAATACCTTCCCTACTGTTGCGCAGGCTGGAATTGGATAGTAAAACTATTCCTATATCCAGCGGGCCCCCTACTGCAAGTCGATCTAATGACTTGCAATGTAAAGGTATCACGTTCTAACAACGCAGTTGTTGTAACAACCGCTTTGTAATAGAACGCAATGTAATAGCATGTGATGTAACATGCTATATTCCCTGTAACAAAAGCGACCGAAACCGGCCCTGGCAAACAGCTCGGCTTCCCCACCCTCACCCCACCCCGAGGGCTGGCCAAGCTGTTTGCCAGGGCCGGGTTTGTTTCCCAGTCCCGCCGTGGGGATTATCCACCCCTGCCCCTCAATCCCCCCGCACTGCAGGGGTTGCAGGGTCCTCTGTTTGGTCCCTGGAACTGGGGTCGGACTAAGACAGGAAATATGCATGGGAACCAAAATAAATGTGTCTCTCATCAGTGAGCCACACTCCTAAAACGTGCCCCACATTTGCAAATCATGGCAGTTTTGAACTTGTAAAGAGGAGCTATGGGGGACTGCATGCATTTGTGAGCAATGCTTGTGGTGATATCTGGGAAATCAACAATAAAATCCAGACCAGCAGACCATAAAACAGGTGCACAAGCAGCCAAAACATCAGCCCACACGCTGACTTGTCAGACCAGCCCTACTGGCCCTTCCAGATTGTTGGCCTTCTGGCGGAATCAACTGGCTTCAAAATGATTTGCAAGAGAGGCGGGCCATGTAAGAGTGAAAATCTTACAATCCAATATGGGATGATCTTTACTATTATTGAGAGCACATTTCTATGCTCCATTGGTGTGTGTTTGTGTGTAAGGTATGGGTTGACTAATGGCATGCACACAGCCAGGTCATTTCCACAATGAAGCTATTGTGATGAGACAGTGGAAAAAAAATAGGCAAGAACAGACAGTGCATCAGCAAGCTAAGCTGCAGTAGCCAAAAGTAGGTGCGGTACTGTAAGGCACCAATGGGCAATTTTTTGGGATTTCTTAATAACTATTGCAATTTCATTGTCAATGTATTTAGACACACTCACAAAACAGTGAATTCACCTAAATGTTACGGATGCACTCAGAAAGTTTTTTTTTTCCGGTTTTGCTGTTGTAAGGTTTCTACTGTCCTGCTGCCAGCGAGCCGCCCACCCCCTGCCCAAGAGGTACCTACAGCTCTGCAGAAGGAGGCTCTTCCTTGGACAGCTGCCTCAAGTGCCCAGTTAACTTCTTCAACCACTTGACCGGGCAAAGGGCGTGCTTTTCCTGTGGCGCCAGAGCAGTGCAGCCCGAGGAGGGCCAGGACACCTGCCTGTGTCTCCATGACGGCCAGCTTTTCCAGGTACAACTGCAGGCATGTTCTATCCTTCACTGGGTGGTTTAATGGCATATCTCATTCTCATCAAAAGGCATGATTTTGCAGGGCTCAAACTATTTCATTTGCTCCTGAACTACAAATGCATTTCAATCGAAAGTCATTAAAAGGACAGGGAAAGCAGAAGTGGCATCACATATCCAGTGCTTAATTTGTAAAAATGTAGGTGCCAGAGTCCTCGTCAGGAGGCCTCTGCCGCTTGAACCACCCATGCCAGCGCTGCCAATTACAGTACCAAAACAACTACTAGCCATCACACCCCTATAAGTGTGGTCATTTTTACTATTCCCAGACCCCCACCCCCCTCCCCACCCCAAAGCAATAAGAATGGCTCAAATTAAGCACTGCACACACAATTCGACCACAATACACCTTGGGATGGCCCTTTTAGGCCAGGGATTATGCACTTGCACTCCTCAGTAGGCTAAACGTATTAGATCCTTGATGGGGTCGGGCATTTGTTAGCGTTTTATAAATTGCCAAATCAAATCAAATCGAACAATGATATCACAGAGTGACCATTTGTTGCATTCTTTGAGGCTCACTCACTGCTCTCTGTGACAGAGGGACAAGGGGAAGGGCATGGAGTCAAAACTGCAGCAAGGGAACTGGGGTCTTAGAGCTCTGTTTAATGTCTGTTGCCGCCACTGACCTCATGACCCCTAGATCAGGGGGACTAAAGAACAAGGGATGGGTGGTGGCAGCTGGCACTGCTTGCCCCAAGAAGATGCAGGCATTTGTACCTGTAAATTTAAGAAGCATTGAGCTGAAAGATGGAACAACTATTTAAAAAAATCATTGAGTAGACTGAGCATTAAATCCTACTGAAACATTTCCAAAAAAGGCTGATCATTTATGATTACAAGAAAGGTTGTCTTTATTAATTTAATTGGTTAGATGCGTGAAGTTCTGGAGATTAGCCCATTCACAAAACCCTAGTTATAAGTGTAATGCTTATTAACTTTTTTTATTTGACTTATATGGTACACCATTATTCTTTGAAACACATTTGGTCTACTGCATGAAATTATAAATAATCATATAATGTCTCAGTAGACAAGAGTGGGTGGTGAAGAAGATATTGTATAAGAAACAGTGCCCGTGCTTCACTAAACCTGAGGTAAGTTACGCCATTGAGGGTTGTGTTGATGCCTGGACACAGTTTATCTCCACTTGGCAAATTCACGGAGCTTTCAGGCTTATGCATGCATAACTTATATATCTTATTGTATCTGGCCCAAGAATGGCCATGGAATTAGCGAGATAGCACTAACATTAACTTAGTGTCTATAATTACTGAGCGAGATGCATGGACAGACAGTTCCGGGAATGCGAATAATCAGATCTTTTACTTTATTCCAAATTTGCATGCACACCTGGAATCGGTATTTTATCACCCAATTGGATTGGGTGGTAAAATACCGATTCGGTAAGGCCTGTGGCCACCTACATATCAAAATTACCGAATCAGTAAAAATACCGATTCGGTATTTTACCAATTCGGTAAATTTACCGAATCGGAAAAATAGGCCACCTACATCTAGAATGGCCATTTACCGGTCGGTAACGGCCGAATCGGCCGTTACCGGTCGGTAAATGTCTACCTACATCTGGCCCATAGTCTCACAACACTATAGATTCCCATCTACATAGAAGTCGAGGTAAGTTCAATGCCTTCTCCTGTGGAAGCTCGATCTGACTTGGCATATTCTGGGCAGATTGAATAGCACAGCTTGCAAAGGAGCGCAGGAAGAACAAGGGAGTTTATATTTTAAATCTGTTTTTTGCTAAATTAAAGGGCCTTGCTGCTGTATTGCGTACTACCCTATGCATCATCTGTTAAAGTAAATCTCCTATGCAACCAGAAGCCAGTGAAAATGGGCCAAAGATGTAAGACAGGGTCTCGTCTTCTGGGTCCTAAGAACAGTCTCGCTGCTTGCATTTTGTATTACCTGCAGCCTTTTCATAGTGCTTTAATTGTAATATGCAAAGGTAGCACTACTCATGTTGTGCTTAATTTGAGCCTGAGCTGCAGATAGGACCCACCGGCACTCCTTTTTGTAGGCCAGCGCTTATTTTTCTCATTAGAATTGGACCCAGACTAATAGAGTGAAGAACACTCAAGTGGTAAAAGGGATGGAAGAGAACAATGGATAACATGTGAAAAAGGGAGAATGCAGGAACCTGAACGAGTGAGATAAAGGGACAGGGAGTTTCTGGTGGTGGATCAGAGGCATCAGGTGGAATAAAGACTATGGAGGTTTGGTATTCTGAACCCTGAACTTTGATATCGCTGGCAGCATGCTTCTGTGCAAAACTATGGACGTTTGGCACTTCTTCCTTTACAAATTAAGCACTGATCACAAGATACAGAGTAGGCCCACTGCACTCTCACATGCTCTTAGCAGGCTGCAATGCAATCATCGGTCAGAATGTGGCCACACACACATGCTCCCCTGCCTCTATCCAAGCACCAGCTGATGATGAAGTAGCTTTGTTTACATCTTGCTTGATAGCGCAGCTATAAAAAGACCATATGAGAGCAACAGAAAAAAAAAAAATTTAAGAAGCACTGTTGGGAGAGGAGCTTGTCTGCACCCACAAGTTGATTGACTGATGCTCGAGTAGAGAATCTGATTGGGCAGATGTTGTGTACTTCCACTGAATAAGAAATTTGTAATTTTATGGCTTTGTACTTCATGATTGACTGTTGGAGAAGCAAATGCTAAATACAGTAAGCCTTTAAGGGTGGGTTACTATTACACTGTGTTAACGTGGGCAGAAAGGTGTTAAGTTACATGGGATCTCAGAGATTACCTTAGTAGTCAAGCAGTTTCGTGTTGGTTACCCCCTTGACAAATCATAGGGTTACCAGTTGTGCCCTTTCATAATCTTTGGTAGACACTGTTAGACAGAATTGACAGGTTTAGTTGTATGCCACACCCCTAAAAACACATACATTCATAAAAAAAGTATCCATACTTAAATTAGTGCTTAATTTGTGCAGGTGGTTTCCGGTGCTTGGCACTGGCACATAAAGCAAGGATCCAAAATGTTTTTACCCCAATTTATGTGACAGAACACTCAGGCACTTCCAGCCAATGACCAACACTTTGCTACCCTGCAGTACCACCCTTTCCCCAATACACATGCTGCCCCTATGTGTGGGTGGAGCTAACACACATCATAAGAAGGGACCAAAACTGTACCCATGCGACCACATGGTTACAAAACAGCGTGCTATAGCAGTTTGATCATTGATATTCCCTTACTCGCCTGTGGTAGTTTCTTCCTTGATGGTTTCCAGACTTCCTGTCTGTCTCTGACTTGATAACAGATTACTCTTTGGCTTTGTTGTTTCAATTGTTCTTGTTTGCAATTACCCCCGCCCTACTTGTCATCTGTCGCACCAGCCTTCACCCATCTTGAATTAGGCCCCCAGTGTCCGGCTATCCCAAAGACAGTAAGCAAACCCCCATGTGTTATCAGATCATACAAAATTTACTGAGGTTCTTCAATCTACTAAATATATCTGTGTTCTGTTTAAACACAGTGCATGCTTTACTGGTCCAATAATGTCTATCTGCTGGAACTATGTCACAAATGTTCAGAAGTCCACAAGAATTGCACCTGATGAAACTGTGACGTACTGGCTGTCTCTTCTCTCTCGCTCCCATTCCTCCTTCCCTCTGGTATTTATTTATGCTCTTAGTATATCATTGTGCACTTGCAGAGCCTTGTCCTGTGCACTGTGTCAGACTCTGCGGTACAAGATCTTTGAAGGGTGACCGTTTGCCAGTCCAAAATTATTATTAAACAAAAAGAGGTGCCGATAGTGCTAATAAATTAGACAAAACCTTTTTTCCAAAACATCTGAATTAAACACTATGCTTTGTCCAATAATTATTGGATAAACTAATGTATTTGTTGTGTACATAAGGTCTTAAAAATATAAAGTTGGTCAACTAAGAAACCAAGTTCAAGAAAATAAATAATCATTGAGTTAGATAAAATAATTGAAACCATATATGAGTACAAAGCATAGTGTTTAATTCAGATGTTTTGGAAAAAAAGGTTTTGTCTAATTTAATAGCAGTATCGGCACCTCTTTTTGTTTAATAGTAGCTTGTGGCTAAGCTGTGCTGTTGGGAGCCCAGACCCATTGATGTTTTTCTCATAGTCCAAAATTATTGACATGAATTTGATCCAAATCTGCTACAGATTATTGTGCAGGTCACCATGGATATTCAGGAAGAAATAAAGACAGCTGAGTGAATGAGCATGTTTACTGAATCGCTTGAATCAAATGTCTCCAGTCACAGGAAACTCTAGCAACTTTGTCCCTAGTATCATATTGTTTATAGATATTCCGAAACATTGTTTCGCAATCAAAAAAACATCTTTTCCCTTATAAGTTCCATTACTAATTAGGAGTGAGAATCTACTCTGGCGTCTTTGAGCGATTGTAACCCTAATGTCCATTATAGTATGGCGCCACCAGAAAAATTCACTGGAGACCCTCAATTTTTTCATTCCTTCCTAACCCAATCAATTTGTATTTTTGTGTCCTGCCTCATGAAGTTTTCAACTGATTACGCCAAAATTACATTCATGTTATCCTAACTGACCAAGGGCCTTTTAGTCTGGGCGAATAAAGTAAATTTAAATAAAAGTCAATGGCACATCAGTATAATGTATTCATTGACCAATTAACTGTGGTTTTTAGTCAAAGACATACTGCACAATCAGCTCATGCCTGTCTCCTGGCATTACAATAAGGCTCAAAAGATATTATCACTTGGATCATTTATTTGAGCAAATTAAAATCAGAAGTATCATGGACTGATGAGGCCTTTGTGTTTTTATCACAGACTGAAGGAAGATATGGAGGGCACATTTTCTTCGTTAGCTGACTGACCGGTGATGCCTAATAAATTGATGGATTTGGTATAGCAAGCAGATGATCAGCTAAAGGAAGGATGCTCAGCAAGGAGAATAATACATTGTAATTGGATTCTCTGCCTTTAGTGCAAACCAAGGTTAGGTGAATCCTGTATCCAGGTGTTTACTGAAAGTAGAGTACATTATTGCTGAAACATACATTGGCTACTCCGTTGGGACCTCTTGAGTGCTGGGCGATATTGGACTCAGGGGCTGCTGGTTGTTTTCTGGATGACAAGGGTTAATAAGTCACATGACATGGCTACCGGAAGTAAAGGAAAGACTGAGCCTATCAAAGGAATTGACAGCATGTCCGTAATGGGGAAGTAGGCAAAGAAACCAAGGATGTGGTAATGGCCACCACCACCTCCCTGGATCATGAGTGAGCCCAATCGTTTGGTGGATTGAAAGTCACTGAGTGAACAATTTACTTCTGATTACTGCAAAGAACTTGTTTCCCGAAAGACTCTTTCCCCAAAATACCTTTTGGCTAAATACTTCAGTTTGAATACAACGGAATGGTTTTCAGGACATGTTTAGTGAAAAGGTGTATATTCTTGCATAGCTACAGGGAGTATGGTTGCTCTACAGATATAATCCCAGGCGCAAAGATACCAAATGGTCGAATATTCCATTGACAAGAAAAAAGGATGAACATCTAAATAAATATATTGATGAAAATATTGCCTAGAGATTTATAAAAACAACCCGCTTCTCAGGTTGGTGTGTCTATATTTGTTATGCTTAAAGCTAATTGTGCAAAAAGAACTATTGATGGATTTGGTATAGCAGACAGATATGGAACTCCTGACTTTAAGAATTAAATCGGGCTCCCCGGAAGACCCTGTCAAACCAGAGATGTTTAGATTGTGTCAGAACTCCATCATGACGGAAGGGCGGGAACTGATTAACAAATCTCTGCAGTCAGCCACTATCCCGAAATCATGGAAGCACGCCAAGGTGATCCCCTTGTTAATAAAACCCACCCTGGACTCTTCCAAGCCAGAAAGCTTCCGGCCTATCTCCTTGCTTCCGTACTTGGCCAAAGTTACGGAGGCTCATGTAAACTCCATCTTGACGGGTTTCTTGGAGACTAACGGGATCTTGGAGGAGTCTCAGAATGGATTCCGTGCCAAACATAGCACGGAGTCGGCCTTATTGGCCGTTATGGAACATCTAAGGGTGGCACAGGACATGGGCAGCACCTCAGCTGTGGTGCTGCTGGATTTGAGCACGGCGTTTGACACCGTTTCCCATGGGATCCTGCTTAGGAGACTGTGGGAGATAGGTGTCAGAGATTAAGCTCTGGATTGGTTTGTGTCATTTCTATCGGACCGCTTGTTGGACCCGGCCCATTAGGCAGGTTCACCCCTAGACTTTTTGCTTTTTCCTAGCCTGTTTCTGGAACCTGGTGTTGGTGATTTTAGGCCTCTGCGCACTTTTTCACTGTGGTACAGTGTAAAGTGCTTGAGCTCTCTGTGAATGAGTGGTGAGTGACCTGCCCTCCCATAGGAATGAATGGGGAATATGTATGCCCATGGTAGTTCCTGATGCGTGGGGAGTGCAGGGGCGAGTTTGGTATGAGTGTCTGTAACCAGAACTCCGGCGGTCCTAGTGTTGGGCAGTACCGCTCCTAAGTGGAGGGTGCAGAAGTCCTGGCTCGCTGAGCATTTGACTGTCTAGAGTGCTTGACCATTTGTGGGGCCTCTGGAGGTCGTTCCCCGAGGAGGGGGGAAAGCTGGGTTGGGGTTGTGGCCTGACCTGGAAGGAGTACTGGAGGAAAGTGTGTCACTGATACGCCGCTGGTGTGTGCTCTGTCTAGCCTGAGACATACTGGAACTGGAAGGGGGTGCAGAGGGACGGTGTCCTTACTTCTGACCCCGGTGTAACCTGAGGGTTTAGATCTTAGGTTGGGAGATTAGGAAACTTCTAGGTCAAGAGGAATCTCTACCAAAGTGGATCAACTGAAGAGACTGAGGGGGCTGCCCTTGCTGTGTGTTCTGGGGCTCACCTGCAGTTTGTTGTTTTCACTTAGGTAGAGGAAAGGGGGCTTTGCTGTGTGCTGTGTCCCCCCACCTGCTTGAAGAGGGACTGTGCTGTGTGCTTTGTACCTCAGAAGTGGAATAGTTTCCAGGTGGTAGACCAGTGATGGAGTGAGGTCCTGATCTGGTAGGAGAATTGTATTCTGGTGAAGTGCTTTTCTGTGAGGGTGCGGAAACCGGGAAGTAGAGGTAGGGTGGGGCATTCTTGCCCGTGACCTCTGGTCAGCCTGAGGGTATGGTCCCTAGGTTGTTGGATCAGTGGTAGTTGTAGCTACACTGAGAGAGAGAGTGGAGCATGGCTATTGTGTGCCAGGGGTTACTACCCCCCACTCTGTGGATTAGTTAGGACCTGTGATTTGGATGGCCTATGGCCTGGTCTTGGCTGTGGAGGACTAGTGTGTACCAGTGGGGTACCCTAGTTGAGTCAGAGAGTTATTATTTGGAGGAAACCATGTAGGTTCAGAGTGGCGAAAAACTGACGGTGTCCCTGCTGTGCGAGGCCGTGTCCGTGGTTTTGTCGCCCAAAGCAGTGAAGCCCATCAGTGGTGTGATTGGTCTACCCTGCGTTTTGGCTGGAAGGGGGTTGTGTTGGACCCGGCCCATTAGGCAGGTCCACCCCTAGACTTTTTGCTTTTTCCTAGCCTGTTTCTGGAACCTGGCGTTGGTGATTTTAGGCCTCTGCGCACTTTTTCACTGTGGTACAGTGTAAAGTGCTTGAGCTCTCTGTGAATGAGTGGTGAGTGACCTGCCCTCCCATAGGAATGAATGGGGAATATGTATGCCCATGGTAGTTCCTGATGCGTGGGGAGTGCAGGGGCGAGTTTGGTATGAGCGAACTCGTGAGAATGAATGCTGCAAAATGATGTATGCGGCATGACTGTGTCTAGTCTAGAAGTACTACTTTTGGAAGTTGGCATATTTGTGTAAGTTGTTGCTGGCGTGTGATTGGCTGGTGAGCCTGGCCCAGAGTGCCTGGGCCTGCTTGTGGATTGACTGTCTGGTTTGAGGATGACAGGGGCTGGAGAGCCCAGATGGTTGTCTGAGTCAGCCCGTGGATGAAAGGCAGCATCTGCTGCCAAGGAAGTGGGAGGAGATTAGCACCTGATAGTGAAGGGCTGTTCCTGTGTGACTACAAAGCTGGCTCCACCTCCCACTGGGCGACTGGCACCTCTGTCCCTGATACTGAAGGGACTTCCCTGTAACCAGTTCTGGCTGGTTCTCACACTGCCTGCTTCAAAGGACTTCCAAGGACTTCAAAGGCTTTTTCTGTGTATAAGAAGGGGCTGTGTCCCCTTCCAAAATGTTCTTGTTTTCAACTTGAATCTGCCAGGGGCATGCTGCTGCTGGGGCTCAGGGGAATCCCTGGGCCCTGCCCAGCTCCTGGACACCTGATGGACTTTCCCTGGGGGACCCTTTGCCTGTGGTCCCCTGCTGCAGACTACTGGGGACTTTTTGCTTGCTTTTGCCAAGGCTTATTCTAGCCTGGAAGTGCCTGGAGGACTTTGCTGCTGAGTGCGCCTGGGAGCGCTTTATTTTTAAACCCATCTTGGTCCTTGTAGCGCTGGAGGCGCTATGGTTTGATTCCTAGCGCTGATAGCGCTTTATCTTTAATCCTGGGCTGGAGGGCGCGTGTTTTTGCCCCTTTAGCGCTTTGGAGCGCTTTATCTGGCCCAAGCGCTTAGTAGCGCTTTTATTCTGCATTTAATGGAGGCCGGTGCCCACCCGGCATTGCCCCGTGTTGTCACCGCTGCGGCCCGGGGGCCTGAAGGCGACCAGGAGCCGAGGAGAGGAGAACGAAGGGGCCGGGACCCGATTGGTCCCTCGCCGACAGGAGCCGCGCTCTGATTGGCCGTTGCAAGAGGCCTGCCCCCGAGAGTCACGCTGGGATTGGCCGCCTGGCCCGCAGAGGCTCCGACGTCACTGGGAGGCTCGCCGCAAGAGCCGCGATGGGATTGGCCCATCGCTCGTGATCACCGCCGGGCCCGGGAAGAGAAGAGGCCGGGAGGAAGTTACTTCCGCTTCCCCCCTTGCCTGGGGGAAGCCTGTGGCTGTGTTGCCGGACTCCCGTGTGAAGTGGGAGACCGGAGGTGCTGCGCGCCGAGAGGTTGCGGCCCGGAATGGACGCCCGAGAGAGGAGCAAGGAGCCTGGAGCCATGAGGGCTCCACTTCCCGAAGTCCCGGTCCCGAGATGGGGGACCGGGTGAAGCGTGGTGCGAACCCCCGTCCTGGTGAAGCAGCTGGTGAGTGACGCTGCTGAGGAGAAGGCGGGGGAGGAGGGAGCACCAAGGGGAGATCAGTGAGAGTCCACGTGGGTGCGGGAGCGCACCCGCATTGGTTCTTGAGTGGCCCCCGCCTGATAGGGGGCCGCTTCACCGAAGGGGCCACGTTTTGGAACTGGGGAGCCTGCGAGGCTCCAGGGGCAGTTGCAATTTAGAGCCTGAGAGGCCCGGGGGCCATTATTAATTGAGAGGCTCCCGAGTCGGCCACATTGTTGTTGGAGAGCAAGAGGGCTCGGGGCATATTGGGGCATATTGTCGTTGCCCGTCCCCAAAGGGTCCAGTTGTGTCTAAAGCCACGAGGGCTTCAAGGGCGGCCCCGGTTGGCAGTGGGTCGCCCCAACGCTTGGAGAGTCCAGGGAGGCTCCAGGGGGCATTGTCTGTAGAGCCTGAGGGCTCCAACGTTTGGCCACAGTGTTTGTTTTAGAGCCTGTGTGGCTCAGGTGGCGCAGAATTGTTCTAGGAGCTACTGAGAGCCCTGCTACAGCTTTCTGATCCCAGTTGCCCAGCACTTTGTGGGCAGCTGCCACGTTTAGGCTTTTTTGTACTTTGAGACTGGCGCTGCATGGCAGCGCACCCTGACTTTGGACTCAGGGCATCTTTGCCCCACAAGGCCAGTTGGCCTAGGGACTGCCACAGGTAGTGGCTTATGTAAGTGTTGGCGCAATGTGATTTCTATGCTTTTTAATAGTTATTGCTAATGTGAGTTTTTGTGCTATTGATTTATTATGCACCTCTGAATGTGTTAGTGCATCATGTGTGTTTTCTTTCCCTTATTACTCCTCTGAATGTAGGTTTATTGCATCATGAGTAATGTATTCTTTCTTAGACCCCTAAATGCTGTGTGATACTTAGGTGGTTCTTCTTTTCTTAGTACAGGTGGTCCTAGTAAGGTCCTGGTTCCTGTTACCAGTGGTTACTGGTTGTTATCTTTGATTATTATTTTATATTCTACATTTTATCTAGAAGTGCTATATCTGAATATGACAGTGGCCCTTGTGGCCCTGTCTTGTGTACATAATCCCTGTGAATATTGCCCGTGCCAGTTGGCACAATGTATATGTGTGATTTTATCTGATGTGTTTTTACAATACAAAAGTTATTTTTATAATAACCTTGTGTGGAGTCTCTTTTGTGGTGTGCCTAGTATGTTGTTGCTGTTGTGCGCTGGTGCAAATGCTTTACACATTGCCTCCGAGTTTAGCCTTACTGCTTGAGCCAAGCTACCAAGGGGGTGAGCAGAGGTTATCTTGGCGTGTGACTTCCTTGCCTTGACTAGAATGGTGGTTTCTGCCTGGCTTTGGCGTCAGCCTTAGCCTACCAGAAATAGCCAGTTCTAACACCGCACCTTCCAGGTTCATGCTCCCCCATACTCATCCAGCAGTTATCCATTAGGCTGCGGTGTCCCACAGGGCTCTGCCCTCAGCCCCAAGCTGTTTAATGTGTATGTCCGCCCCTTGGCCATAATGGCCAGGGAACGTAACATCAAATTAATATCCTACGCGGATGATACGCAACTGATTTTTACCTTTTCTAATAACACCGTGGGAGATCAAGCCAAATTTCAAGAGGACATTCTGGCCATTTCCAGCGGGCTAACAGAGAACTGCCTTCAGTTAAATTCATCTAAGACTGAAGTCCTCCTTATTGGCACTGATACTCAAAAGTGGGATGAGCGGTGGTGGCCCCCTACATTGGGCCCCCCTCCCACGCCCAAGAGGGAAGTTAAAAATCTGGGCGTGATTCTAGATGACGCACTCACCCTGGATTCCCACGCAAAAAGAGTCGCTGGTACTTGTTATGGTCGCCTGCGCTCTTTGAAACCTATCCTCGGCTTCTTTGAACCTTCCATCCGTCAGACAATTGTCCAAGCTATGGTCTTATCCCATCTAGACTATTGTAATGTTCTTATGCTTGGGTCCAATCTGACAGTCGTTAATAGACTACAAAGAGCCCAGAACGCTGCAGCCCGTACTTTGTTCGGTCTGCCGAAACGTTGCTACACTTCTCAGGTCTTACGTAGACTCCATTGGCTGCCCGTCAAACAGCGCATTCAATTTAAAGCCTTGTGTGTTATTCACAGAATGTTGCATTGTCTAGGTCCCCAAATCTTGCAAGGAATTTGTTCCTTTTATGTCCCGCCACGTGCCCTCCGCTCTGCGGACCTTTCCCTTGCCTGTACCATCAAGATCCGGGAGTGCAGAGCTGGAGGCCGATCTTTTAAGTTCCTGGCCCCAAAACTCTGGAACTCTATCCCTCTGGACGTGCGCTCCATCACTAATCACCTTCATTTTCGAAAACACGTTAAAACTTGGTTGTTTTCCTCTATCTAGGGCTCCTTTTGAGCAGGTACTTTACCGTATCCCTCTGGGTGTTATGTAATTGGGCTTGTCTGCAAGCGCTGGGACGCCCCGTTGCTGGGGTAGCCATGCTCTATATAAGCGTATTATAACATAACATAACATGGACAGAATGCAGACCAATGTCATACATTTACCCCAGTACAGAGATCTGGGCCTAAATCCATCGTTTCTTTGCTCACCATACCATTCCAGTTTGGACCCAGCCATATGCAAATCAGTATTTACCCTGTGCCCAATAGGAGCTGTCCAGCCCGAACTGCCAGGCCAGGTCCTCCCTAGACTGGAAACAAGCATCATAGGACCAGTTTCAGGGTTTCACCCCTCTTCAGCCAGGATAGCTTGATTCGAGTGGCATGGAGAGCTCGGGACGCATGTCTGAGCATACCCGTCCCACTCTGGGTGACAAATGCAAAAAGAACTATTGATGGACAGAATGCAGAACAATGTCAAACATTCACTCCAGTACAGAGATCTGGGCCTAAATCCATCGTTTTTTTGCTCACTAAAAGCTAATAGTGAGCTGATCCTGTGTGTGGACTATTGATAATTGAATGCCATCACTGTAAACAATCAATGCTTATTACCTTTAATTTCTGAACTGCTTGATCACTCCTGCACTTCTAAAGTATTCATTAAACTAGACTTGCTAGAAGCATTTTTATTTATTTAGAGTTGTATATAGCACGAACAAGACCCTTTTGGGTGACAGAGCGCTTAACAGAGCAAAGCAAAAACAAAGAATAGAATGATACAAACATAACATGGTATATATCATAAACAATATTTAAATGCAGAAATGAGAAGAAGAGAAATAAAAACACATAGTCTTACATAATTCCCGGCCTGAGTATATTCCGATAGGTGACAGAACGTTGTGTTGATAGCAGAGCGACACAGGAAAGAGAAAAGTAAAGTTCAAGGGAAAAGGGCAGTGGAGAGTCACTCCTGAGGAGAAGAGGGTAAGTCCTCAATGTGTAATGAATTTGTTGGATAGTAGAATTTGTACCTCTTTCCTGAAGATTGATGTGGATGGATTGCATCTAATCTTGGGAGGGAGAGAGTTTTAAAGCCTGGGGACAATTCTGGGGAAGGATGAGTTGTAGGTTTTCTTTTTCCTGGATTTTTGTGGCTGGGCAGTAAGGAGCTTGTTCTTCTGTAAGATCGATTTCCACCCGATAGAGTACTTTTCGGGGACAGGTAGGAGGGGGTATTGTGGTGCAATGCTTTTTGGTTCATAAATGCAATTTTGAAATGGATCCTAGCCTCATAGGTTAGCCAATTCAGTGAATGGAGGTCCGCGGTGATGTGATCACTTTTTTGAATCAGTGATGAACCTAGCTGCTGCATTCCGCACATTTTTCGGGAGGCCCACAAGGGTAGTATTACAGTAGCATATTTTCGTAAATAGAAGAGCTTGAATTGCTGTTTTGAGGTCTGCCGAAGGGAGGAGAGGTTTACGTTTCCTAAGAAGATGCAACTGATGGCTAGCGCCTCTTGAGGAGGCACTGATGTGTTTTTACATGAAGAGGGCTTTGTCCAAGGTTTAGCCGAATCAAAGATGTGTGGGGTACACTGCAATGTAGTAAGATGTGGGAGCCAGTCTTTGATATTAGGTATGATGATGGGAGATGAGATCAATGAAAATTCAGTTTTGAGGGTATGGAGTTTGAGGTGATTATGAGTCAGCCAAAGTTGCATTTTTGTCAAGGTGTTTTTCATGTAGAGATGTGTGTAATCTGCATACATGTGGTAGGAAATGTGGGGGAGTTTGAGGATTTTCACAAGGAGCTCCTATATAGGCTGAACATTCCGGAGAGGGTAGAGCCTTGGTGTATTCCCAGTGAGACTGGTGACTTATTGGAAAGAGTGTGGTTGATTAGTATGCGCTGAGATCTGTTGTGCAGGAAAGAGGAGAACCATTTTAACACGGTGCCAGAGAGACCCATGCTGTGCTCTAGAAGTTTTAAAAGGATATCATTATTGACAGTGTCAAACACCACTGACTGGTCAAGTAGAATTATAAGGCACAATTCATTCTGGTCAAGTGAGCGTCGGTCATCGTCAACAGTGGTGAATAGGCCGCTTTAGGGTTTGTGACCAGGTCGAAAGCCAAATTGAGTTTGGTTCAGGAATTGGAATTGCTCGAAGTGGTTGTGAAGCTGTAAGTGCACACATTTCTCTAAGAGTTTGGCCAAAGTATGGATATTGGAAATAGGGTGGCAATTGTTGGGCTCGGACTGGTCTGAGTTGGTTTTTTTAGGAAAGGAGTAACCTGACAACCTTTGAGGCAGTCAGGTAAGGAGCCTTGGATGAGTGAGGCATTGATTATCATGGTCCATAATAGGAGTAGGAGGTGAATGGAATTGTTAATACATTTGGAGTGAAGGAGATTGTTACACAGAGGTCACTAAATTAAAGATGTTATTGCCATCAAATGTTTTAAAGCTAGACAAGGAAGCGTTATTTTTAGGTGTTAGCAGGGTGTTCTTGGGCAAACTTCCTGATCAAGCAAGGTGGTGAGTTGGGGGTTTTTGTGTGGTAAGTTTCACAGCATTCTGGATATCATTGGTGATTAGCATGAATTTCTCAGCAAAAAAGGAGGCAAAGGTTGTCTGAGGAAATGGGATTGCTTTTGCGGATCAACTGGCTTCTGATGATTTCAAACTGGGTTTTTTTGGTTGATTATTTGCCATGTCTAGTTGAAGCTGCTTTGGTGTTCCTGATGTGCTAATTATAGATGCTCCATCTTTGTCATAGAATATTGAGGTTGGACAGAAAAGGGGTACGTCTCCATGCTCTTTCTGCGAGTCTAAGGTCTCGGCATTCTTCATTAAGGTTACAGTTGAACTTGGGGTTGGATCTTTTAGAGCGGATTCTCTTCAGTTGTTTGGGGGCAAGAGTGTCCATGATTTTTGACGTGGAATTAATGTAGTGTTCAATGAGGTCGTAATTATCTTGCATGGAGGAGAGCCGGAGCAGGATGTTGTTTCTAAGAGCTGACAAAGAGAGTGGGTTAATGTTGCAAATGTCTCAGACCCAGTTTTTGGCTTTCATAGGTTGGCCTTTAGAGATAATTGTCTTTTCTGAGATAAGGAATGTGATGCAATAATAGTCAGTTCTGTCACAAGGTAGGGTAGATTACATTTTTATGGTGTTCTCTTTAGCAATGATTAAGTCTAGGGTGGCCCGTTTGTTCTGGCTCGGGCTGTAGCAGGCTTGAGTATGGTTGAGGTACTGAAGGAAGGATTTAAAATGGTTCGCAAGAGGGTCACTGGAGTTTTGCCTATGAATATTGAAGTTGCCAAGAAAGATCTCCATGATCTGTTCGATGAACGTGTGGTTATCCCCATGGTGGGTGGGTGATTGTGTGAAGAGAGCACCTTGAGTTGTCATTGGTGGTGATGTTGATCCTGAAGTATTTGCAGGGAGGAAGTGACAGAGTGTGTGATTTTTTGATAGTATGGACCTGTATATACACCCCCCAAATGATCTGAACAATCTAGTATGAAGATATCATGACTGCGGGGGTATCTCAAGAATGGGAGCTGAAGATTCATTCAAACAGGTTTCCGTGAGTAAGAGGATGTCCAACTTGTGGTTAGGTATCAAATCAGCTATGTCGGCTGCGCTTTTCACAGCTGAACTGTGCTCGAGTAACACGCATTTCAGGAATGTTTTGGAGGTAGCCATGGACGTATGTGAGATGAGAACTTGTTTGAGGTTCATTTTATTTTTATGCTAAGTGCTGGGGTGGGATGTCCTGACAGGTGAGTGATGAAACTATTGATTTTTCTAGCTGATATAGTGTAGTTGGCGGAGGCATGGGTATAGTTACCTAAGAGGGAGAGTATATAATTGTTCGATAGTTGTCTGACTAGCCTATTGGGATGGAAGGAGTGGTTATGGTTAGGGGTGGATCTCTAGCAAGGATGTGCAAACCATGTGTTAGCAGGGATAGAGGCAGAATGTGATTTGCAAGTTAGACAGTTGTTTGTCTGGAGGTGAGTCATATTTGAGGGCCACTTGTGTTCAAGGCTGGGGGTGATATGAACTAGTTTGAGGATGTCTGCCCTAATCAATTGCAATTCAGATTTTACAGTATCTGGCACTGAGTCAGTGAAGCAACTCCTACGAGGATCCTGGTTGGGGGGAGCACTGTGGTGAAGGTAACTATCCGAGACAGGGCAGTTGGTGGAGCCATGGTCAGTAGGGTTCAAATTCAAAGTCTTAGTAATGGTTGGTGAGAGGAGGGAGTGGGTGAATTGATCCTGTTGATGGGAGTGTAGGTGGGAAGAATGGGAAGAAATGATGTTGGATAGGTGTAGACGTGGGCGAGTGCTAGTATTTGCACTGGGGGGGTGATGGACTGCAGTTGTGCCCATGGATAAGTGGGTGACCATCAAGGTAGAGATGTGGCAAAAGGGGCAAGGGGAGGGTGGGAGAGACAATGGTATCATAAGGGAAAGAGTCAGAGGGGAGGTTTAAAGGGGGAGGTGGGAGACTGACTGTGTCTAGTTTGTTCTTGTGGTAGGAGAAGAGATCGACAAAGACTCCCAGATTGCGATATGAAGATTAAATTAGCACAGTGCCTTTGTTATAGATTGAGATGGTGACATCAGCATTGTCGAGCATGGGGGGCGCAATAGAAAGTTTGTGGCTGTGTGGAATTTTCTTGGTGAAGGGTGGGTTGATTGCGGAAGATAGGTCTTTCCTCAATTTAGGTCTCCGATTGGTAGTGAAGATGAGGTAATTCAATCAGGTACCCTGATGTAGCAAAAGTAGGGGTCAGTATAAGAGTTTACTTACTAAGGTTGAGGATTTTATGTCTAAGAGTTCTCATGGCATTTTTGAATAGGTTGAGAGGGTAGTTTATTAAAAACAAGTCATTTCCTGCAGGGGATAGTAAGACGTTCAGCTTTCCGGCATCAGTGGGATCCATGCCGGGTGATGTAGGCAGGAGAGAGGTGGGGAGAGTTGATAGGGACCTCATCAGGATTGTTGCCCTAGTGGGAACAGGAGGGAATGCTGTTGCAGAGAAAGGCAGGGATCCAGGATCTAGTTGTCCAGTAAAGGGCAAGAGAGGCAAACATTTCAAGTCAGAGACACCAGCAATACCAGGAGGTTTGCTACCATGCAGGACTATACCATGACAGAGTGACATAATGCAGGCATATGGGCAAGCCAAAAACTCAAGGGGATGTCTGCCCGTCACTGCAAAGTAAAAACATTCAGTGCCACCCCGTATCAATAAAACAAAGACTGCTGAGCCCCCCTGGTTGTCATGGACTGGGCCCTTGCAACACTTACAGAAATAACCAAAAGGGGGTATGCCAACATATCATAAGTTCAATGACCACATGAATAGATCAGAGAATTTCTCGCCCCAAACGATTCTCGTGCAAGGATGCATGGAGAGGGGGAGGAGCCTAGCTCGCGACCGTGATGGCCGCGTTGTAGCTTGGCTCCGTCGACCTTCTCGCCTGTTTTATTAATCCTGTGCCGTATCCTGCCCCGAGAAGACGTATTCGTGGCTATATGAAAAACATGATAGATTGCTGATTCTTACCGTCTGCTCCGGATGCTCCTGGGTGCTGCGGTTCCTGAGCTGTGCTCTTGTTCGCTTCGGAGCCAGCGAGGCGGACGGGCCCGGACTTGCCTGCGGCTCCCCGACTGGAATGAAGTTCCTGCGCCGGCCCCTGGTGGAGGGGTGGGGTCGATCGAAGAGGCCACTGTGCGGATGGACCGGTGACGACTGACCGGGCCCGGCTGGATGGTCCCGGGGCCTAGTGGGACCTGGTGGCGGGGTGTCGCATCCCACGGACGGGGGTTGACTGCATGGGAGACGCGTCTCCCCTTTGTCTCTCAGCCGGCCATTTTGAAACCCTCTGCCCGGACTCGGTGGTCGACGCCCATGGGCCAGAGACGACGACTACCTCCAATGCCTTGGTGGCCCGCCTCTCCGCATCGCTGGTGCGGTTGACTGTCCCCGGCTGGCTCTCGCTGGACCCCGCTAGCAACCGGATCGGGGCTGGAGTGTACAGAGGCCCCGCCGTGCTGACAAGATGGCGGCCAGCGACCTATATCTTAGACCCGTCATCGAAGGGGACACTGGCCTGTCGCACGGCACGTTTGCTGAATACTGTAGGGGTGATCCTACGATCGGCGACGTCCTCGCTGCCTTGAGTTCCTGGCGTGAGTCCATGATGTTGAACACCGCCAGGCCGGACGATGTTTTTCTTGACGTGCTCGCTGAGCCGCTCCCCGCGTGTGCGGACCAACCGCTGGACTGTGCTGCACGGACCTTCCCGGAGGTTGATGAGATTACGGCCGTCGCTTGTCTGGAGGTCTGGGTGCCCGTTGCTCTACTTTGTCGAGAACGCTTCCAAGGAGTGGAAATGACGGAGGGACTCCGACCGGGGTCCGTCCGGGCCTGCTTTGCCGTGACTCCCAGTGATTGTTCGCCTTGCCCTGCTGAGCCGGGACCTGATGTCCGTACTAGTGGAGCGAGTGCCCCTTCTTGGTCGACGGGGCGTTGCTCATGGAACCTGCTGGTGCTGTTGCATCTTCTTGATGGCCCGATCCGAGGCCATCATGACTGGTGCTGTGTGTTGTGGCCTGGAGTTCTTGCTTTTCTCTCCTGGCCCGTCCGCTTCTGGTTCAATGTGCACTCCGCGTCTCTGGCCCTGGACAGACAGGGACAGGGTTGAGACACTTTACATCGGCGGACTACTACTTCGTGCATGGATAAATGGCGTACTTTCGTTTGTACAAGTATGATCGCTTCCTCATCATGTTCCTGTATTTGACTTTGTAGCGACTTCCTCTTCTTGTGGGTTTAAATTGTGCACAGGTGGGTGGTGGGAGCAGATCGTTTTGATTACATGTCTCCTCTCCCATTAGTTTTTAGTTTCTTTTTCTCCCTTCCCTTCCCTTTCTTTCTTTTTTCCTTTCCCTTTTCTCTTCTCTGAGTCTATATTTCGGGACTCGGTTTTGGGCGACAGGCACACTGCTAGGGGGGGTAGGCCGTAGCCTCTGCATGCGTGCTGGGTGGGGGGTTTGGGGGTGGGTCTTTTGTTTCGTCTTGGTTCTATGGGCCTTATTTTTCTCCTTTCTCTCTTGACTCTTCTCCCTTTTTCCTTTTTTCTTTGGGTCAGTTTGGTGGTTAGGTGTAGCGTTGCTTATTGTTACGGCTGTTGGTCTCTCCACTACTGTCAGTCAAGATGTTTCACGTTCCTGCGGCGGGTACTGACCAGTGTGTATTGTACTGTTTGCTCTTATCCTCAAGTTCTTCTGATGCTCCTCTAATTATTGCCTGGTTTGTTGCTGACTCGCTGGGATCATTGCCCGCCATGTGTTCTCGATGAAGTGACTGCGTCTGATCCTTCCTGCCTATAACTTTAAAATTAACCTCACTTATCCTGTACTCAGTGGTCCCAACTTATTTCTAGTATGTAATGCATTGTATAATTGCTGCCCTCGTCTCAGGGACTGCTGAGCTGTTTTGATTTTGCCTTATGTGCTATTACTTGATTTCGCGGCCGGCCTGCATGGTTGTGGCCCCGTACCTGTAAGCTTTTGTTGCACAATAAAGGTTTCCAAAAATTAAAAAAAAAAAAAAAAGGATGCATGGAGAGATTGCACACAGGAAGCTCATAGTTGTGGGGCTGAGAGGTAGCATCAGGATTGGGTGAGGGGAAAATAGGCCACCTCACCCAGACCAGGCAAAATGGAGGGCGCCTTCCTCCACACCTTTCGGCCTCAGATCCCGGATGAGCGAGGGAGGTGGGAGCAAAGAGGAATCAGTGGTAAAATGGGAGAGCGGCAACAATATTCTCAGCAGATAGAGTTTTAAAGATTAGAGATGCGAGGTATGAGAAAAAAGCCATAAGCAAAGCAAAATGGAGGGCTCCCTCCTCTGCACCGATCAGCCTCAGATCCTGGATGAGCAGGAAAGGATGGAGCAAAGATGCATTAGAGGTAACACAGGAGTGTGGCATCAATATCCTCTTCCTCGAGAGTTTTAAATGGTGGTGCTGCTACATAAGGAAAAGAAAGCCAACAGCAAAGCATTGCTCTTTGCAACAGTGATTGTGTCAGGCCATGTGACACCCCAGAGAGATGTGGGGCATATACTTTAGTCCGGATCAAAAAAGGAGAACAGGGGAAAAACGCACCCAAGATATGGACATTTCAAATATATAGTCTAACCATTCAGCCTATGCAATGCTTCTACTTCTTTCCGTTATGGATATATTTTGAGATATCCTGCATACCTTCGTTATAATTTATTCAGGCAACATTTTGATATTCTGAAAAGTCCTGGAAATACATACACAACATGCTTGAGGAGTTTGACTAACAGTTCATTCCTTGTACACCAAACTAGATAAATGCATCTTCAAAGCTCAATCTGTCATTTCTCTATGCATCATACTGTTAGAAATTTGGGGGCAGATTTACAAGAACTGACGCATCTCTGCATATTAGCAGAGATGCGTCAGTTCAAGTGCGTCATGTAAAAAAAACCTTGCGCCACCATGGATGCATTGCATTTACAATGCAACGCACCGTGGCACAAGGATTGACTGATGCATCACGCATCTGTTGGCGTACCGGTAACGTACTGCTGGAGTCATGTCGCAAGCACAATGCGAACTCCAGCAATGCTCAAAAATGCCTATTCCCAATGTGCTGCATCACTCCTTATGCCTGCTTCAAGCAGGCGTAAGGTTTTGACGCAGTGCCGTCATAGAAGTGACTCAGTGAAATCTTGTAGATTTCACTGCAACACTTTTACGAGACTTTCTTGCCTGTCGGAACGCCCACCCTGCATACATTATACCTGAGGCAGGTATAATGTGATGCAGGGCTTTACAACGTGACGCATCTCCCTAGATGCGTCACATTGTAAATGTGTTGCAACGTGGCGCATTGTTTACCCCGCCGCTGCATCACAAAAGTGACGCGATGTCAGCATAAAAGTGTCACGAGGAGCATGTAAATCTGCCACTGGGATTCTAGTTAGCAAAGTTTTCCACCCTGTCCAAGTAGAGACTACAATCCTAGTCAGGGTACGCTAGATACACACTTTAAATTAACCTATGCTTACCATCTGGTAGCTTTGCACAGAGCTGGCAGGCTTAACTCAAGAAGCAGCGTATAAAGTATTTGTGCAACACACACACACAAACGCAGTGAAGACATCACAAAAAGGCTCCACACATGGTTAGAAAGACAGATAATATTTATCTGAGTAAATCACGACCAAAACAACAAACATCCAATCAGTAGAGGCTGAGATATGGTTTTAAAAAAAATAAAGAAAACCAGGTCGTTTTGTGATAGGTAATTTTGATGTCTCCTTAATACGTTTTGGGCCCTTGCCTGTCGCGGGTACTTGATCTACCCACGCAAGTTATGTATAATTTTTATCAGGACACCTGGGGGAACGCTGGGTGGTAGGAAATTTGTGGATCCTCATAGATTCCAGAACTTTCTCACACATAAATGTGAGAAAAAAATAGATTTTTTCAACAAGATTTGAGGTTTGCAGGGGATTCTGGGTAGGGAAATGTTGGAGGACACACGCAAGCCATACCTTGCTGCACTTCCCCCAGTGTCTAGTTTACAGAAATGTGTGGGTTCGGTAGGTTTCCCTAGATGGCTGCCAAACCTGGGACCAAAACCCAGGTGACCTCCCCTTGCAAAACCAGGTTGTTTTGTGGTAGGTCATTTTGATGTCTCCTCAATACATTCTGGACCCTTGCCAGTCACGGGTACTTGGCCCTCCCACACAAGTGAGGCACCATTTTTATCGGGAGACCTATGTGAATGCTGTGTAGAAGGAAATTTGTGGATCCACGCATATTCCAGAGCTTTCCCACACATAAATATAGGATAAAGTGATTATTTCAGCTGAATTTGAGGTTTGCAGAGGATTCTTGGTAAGGAAATGTTGGGGGACCCACGCAAGCCATACCTTGCTGGACTCCGCCGGGTGTCTAGTTTTCAGAAATGTGTTACTTTGGTAGATTTCCTTAGATGGCCGCCGAGCCCGGGCAATTAAATCTCATGGGACCCCTCTTGCAAAACCAGGTTGTTTTGTGATAGGTAATTTTGATGTTGCCTCAATAGGTTTTGGGCCCTTGCCTGCTGCGGGTGCTTGTCCCACCCATACAAGTGAGGTGCCACTTTCCCGCAAAGATTTGGGGGAATGATGCGTGGGTAGAATTTTGTGGATCCACGCAGATTCCAGAACTTTCCACCACAGAAATGTGAGGAAAATGTGTATTGTTTTGACAAAGTTTGAGGTTTGCAAGGGATTCTAGGCAACAGAACCTGGTGAGAGCCAGACAAGTCACCCCATCCTGGATTTACATGGGTGTCTACTTTTCAAAAATGTAAAGGTTTGCTAGGTTTCCATAGGTGCCCGCAGAGCTAGGGTTCAAAATCTACAGCTAGGCACTTTGCAAAAAAAAGGTCAGTTTTTACTGTGAAAATGTGGGATGTCCACGTTGTGTTTTCGGCTGTTTCCTGTCATGGGCACTAGGCCTACCCACACAAGTGAGGTACCATTTTTCTCAAATGACTTTGAAAAATACAGGGTTGGTGGAATATTGTGGACCACACAGATTCCACAACTTTCCACCACAGAAATGTGAGGAAAATGTGTTTTTTCGGACACATTTTGAGGTTTGCAAGGGATTCTGGGTAACGGACCCTGGTGAGAGCCAGACAAGTCACCCCATCCTGGATTTCCATGGGTGTCTATTTTTCAAAATTGTATAGGTTTTCTAGGTTTTCCAAGTGTCAGCAGAGCTAGGGTTCAAAATGTACAGCTAGGCACTATGCAAAAAAGGGTCAGTTTTTACTGTGAAAATGTGGTGTCCACGTTGCGTTTTGGGCCCTTTCCTGTTGCGGGCACTAGGCCTACCCACACAAGTGAGGTACCATTTTTCTCAGAACACTTTGGGGAACGGTAGATGGAATTTTGTGGATCCAGCAGATTCCAGAACTTTCCACCACAGAAATGTGAGAAAAAATGTGTTTTTGTAACAGATTTTGATGTTTGCAAGGGACTCTGGGTAACAGAACCTGGTGAGAGGCAGACATGTCACCCCATCCTGGATTTCTCTGGGTGTCTATTTTTTCAAAAATGTATAGATGTGCTAGGTTTCCCTAGGGGTCGGCAGAGCTAGGGTTCAAAATGTACAGTTAGGCACTCTGCAAAAAAAGGGTCAATTTTTACTCTGAAAATATGGTGTCCATGTTGCATTTTGGGACATTTCCTGTCACGGGCACTAGGCCTTTCCACACAAGTGAGGTACCATTTTTCTCAGAAGACTTTGGAAAATGCGGGGTGGGTAGAATTTTGTGGATCCAGGCATATTCCAGAACTTTCCACCACACAAATGAGAGGAATATGTGTTTTTTTGGACAAATTTTATAAGGTTTGCAAGGGATTATGGGTAACAGAACCTGGTGAGAGTAAGACAAGTCACCCCATCCTGTTTTCCCCTGGGTGTCTAGTTTTTAAAAATGTATAGGTTTTCTTGGGTTTCCTTAGGTGCTGGCAGAGCTAGGGTTCAAAATTTACAGCTAGGCACTTTACAAAAAAAGGGTCAGTTTTCACTGAGAAAATGTGGTATGTCTATGTTGCGTTTTGGGCCATTTCCTGCTGTGGGCACAAGGTCTACCCACACAAGTGAGGTACCATTTTTCTCGGAAGACTTTGGGAAATGCGGGGTGGGTTGAACTTTGTGGATCCACATAGATCCCAAACTTTCCATCACAGAAATGTGAGGAAATGTGTTTTTTTTAAACTAGGTTTGAGGTTTTCAAGCGATTCTGGGTAACAGAACCTGGTGAGAGGCACACAAGTCACCCCATCCTGGATTCCCCATGGTGTATAGTTTAAAAAATATGTACAGGTTTCCTACGTTTCCCTATGAGCCGGCTGCGCTTGGGCCCAAAATCTATATGTAGGCACATTGCTATAAAAAAGTCTGTGCCTAGTAGGCATTCTGCCGGCCTGGGGTGGAATGGGTGGGGGGCTACCCCGATATGGCCCCACGGGGGCAGAAAGACTGTGGCTATATTTTGAGGGGTGGGTGCATTGGTATGCCCTTTCTGGGAAGCCCCCACCCCCATGCATAAAAAAGCCAGAGTAATCACTGGTGCCAAGTGGGATTTCAGCACCCCTCGGGGGGGGGGTAGATCAGGGGCCCCTGCCCCATCTGCCCCCCTAGGGGTGGCAGAGAGACTGGAATTTCTCTGGGGGAAATGTGGGTATTGTCATACCCATTTTGGGAAGCCACCTCCAATACATGAATAAAAAAACAACTGGTTTCTACTGAGCTTGGGGCAGATTGGGGGCTACTTCCCCCATGTGCCCCCCAGGGGGGACAAAAAGACTAAGTTTTTTGTTGGGGTGAGGACATTGGCATACCCGTTTTGGGCAGCCCCACTCTAATGCCAATTGCCAAAATAAATACTCTGTACTAGTGAGCTTTCTGCCCCCCGGGGAGGGGCAGATTGGGGGCTACTGCTGCCATCTGCCCCCCAGGGGGAGCAGAAAGGCTGTAATTCTTATGTGGGGGTGGGGGCATTGGTGTCCCCGTTTTGGGCAGCCCCCACCCTAATTTCAATTGCCCAAAATAAATCCCTGCTATCTAGTGGGCAGAAAGGCTGTAATTTTGGTGGGTGTATTGGAATGCCCGTTTTGGGCATCCCCCACCATCAGTATATTTGCGGTAAAAAAATCCCTGGCGCTAGTAGGCTTTCTGCCCCCCTGGGGGGCAGATTGGGGGCTACTACCTCCATCTGCCCCAGGGGGGACAGAAAGACTACACTTTGCCAATTGATATGGGGGGAGCAAAGGCCCTTGCCCAAGGGGCCGCTCCTTTCTCTCTGGTGCCTAGTGGGTGGATCCCTGCTTGGGGATTGCCTTCCTGGGGTGATCCCCAAGCAGGGATCCACTGGGGAGGGGTACCATTTGAAAGGGGAGATTCTCCCCTTTCCAATGATGCTACGTGCTCAGGGGGCTGAGATAGCCCTGGGAGCACGTAGAAAGCAAAACTGAAATAAGCCTATTGGCTCATTTCAGTTTTGGTTTCACTGAAATTATGTCAGCGTGAAGCGCGTGCTGATCTTAACTTCAAGGAAACCTGGGGGGGCTTTGGGAGCTGGGGAAGCTCTTCCCCAGATCCAGAGGCTGTTGGGGGTAAAGGTAATCACTCTGGTGCCCGCACCAGAGGGATTCCCTGTGTTCTGGCGTCTTACGCGCAGGAGCAGTCCGAAGCATATGACCACTTATGCGTCTGGCGGCTCCGACGCGTCCGACGCACAGAAGGTGTTAAGGACTGTTAAGGGAGACATGGCCACTTTTCAGGTGGCAGTATAAATATATTTCCTACACTTTTCAGCGCATCTATGGTACACCTGAGAAATCCAGGTTAAGTGCTGCTGAAAGTGTATGCAAGTGATCCAGGAAAAACAATGGGGCATATTATCAAAATGTCATGACAGGGAGACGGAAAGAATGTGCAATATTTAACATTAAATGGTGCATATCGGTCCTGTCATTGCGCTGGCGCACTATGTGCTGCCTACCGTCAATGCTTGCATGCTTGCACCATGGTTCAAGGGTGCCTGAATTGCAGGCAGGATTGATTGTGTGCAGCAAGGTCAGCTCCTGCTCAAAAACAATCCTCTGAGGCTTTTTCCTCTTTCTACATTTGCTGCAGAATGCAGCACAAGAAGAAAGTGAAAAATCTAGGAGAAATAAAGACATTTGTCCTGGTTACACCTACCCTGGGTAGGTGTAGCAATTTGATGCATACCCAGGTCTCTCAATCATGCTAAATCTGTGAATGTGCCAAAACCATGGGGGGAACACCCATACTCCACCCTTGGAACACCTCCCTGGGGTTGACTAACACACATGGCAATGACTTTCTCTGCCATGCATTACTCCAGATTTACCAAGCACTGCAAGGTGGGATTGAGTGGCTTGGCAAATCGCATGTGGGTTTTGCGCTGCCTTCGCGTTACCTTGCATATTGCAAGGGTGACACAAACTGATAAATATGGCCCCAAATGTATACGTCAGGAATAAGGATTTGCTTTAATAACAAGTAATGAATATTAAACTAGGAGACTACAAGTTTCATAAATGCTGAGCGCAAAACACACTGTAAGGAGGTCGGGCCCGATTCACAAAGGTAAACTGAGACAAACGTTTAACTTTGTGACTTTCGGTATTCACAAAGGGAATTTGCTACTCTTAAATGCCCCTTATGAATACTGAAAGTCTAACTTTGCGACTTTTGGTAACCACAAAGGACATTCACGAGTAGTAACACCGAAAGCCATAAAGTTAGACTTTCGGCTCAGTTTACCTTTGTGCATCGTCATGTTTTCATAGCCTCAGTGTGGGAACGCTATAAAATGAGAAGCAGGCTGGTTTACCCTTTGTAAATACCTAGCAGGAAAATCAAATGTAAGGCCCTCCCAAGTTCACGATGCATGGTAGGGCCTGTGGCATTCAATTTTGACAAACGTCAATACCTTTTAAGAAAAGAAAGAGCAGGGCCAATAACTTCTGTTCCCCATTCATGAGGACAAGATGGAGCTGAAAGGCATATGGTCGATAATATCAAATGTTGTTGAGAGATTTGTTATGATTTACAGACAAATGCTTTCTCCACCCAGAAAAAACTGCGGGGCATATTACCAAACTATAGCGATAATTATCGCTAAGCTTGGTTAGCGGGCAAAATAATATCGCCTAGCTTCGCCTATTTTTATCGCTTAGGAGCCCTGATATTATCAAGGTTTATCTCCTAAGCGATAAAAATCGGCCAAAATGCATGAATATCGCTGTAAAGGCAGCGATATTCATGCATTACCGAGCAAATGCTCTTAGCCATGTTATCCACCTACCATTGGATAACATGGCTAAGAACAGCTCAGGCCAGGCGTTACCTTTTGGAGATAATCGCGCTTAGTGCGATTATTTCCAAAAGTTGGAAATAGGAGAAAAAGATGTTAGCGACTGTTTCCAGTCGCTAACATCTTGGCACGCCCACTTTGCATGCCATTAGCGATAATTATCGCTGACATGCAAAGTGTGGTATAGAAGAGAAGGGTTAACCCAATAAAGTCGCTGGGACCTGGGTGACTATCGTTAAGAATAAAGGGGTCCCAGTGAGAGAAAGGAACACATTATTTAAAAGCCATTTGAATAAATCTAGTCAACAAAGAGTACTTCTATAATGTTTAATTCACATTATAGGAAAAAAGGCAGTAATAAGCAATTACAAAGCATACAAAAATGTAGTTGTATAGGTGCCCCTGGGGGTAGGAGGGACATGATGTTGTGAGGGTAAAGTGGGGGGAATTCGTGACAGTAAAAACACGATATTGATCAAACAGTAGTATGAGTTCAATGTCAAATATTAAGTGAAACATGTAATGAATCAACACAGAAATTCAAAAAGCACATGCCCCAATGTCCATATTATACAAGCATAGTGGGTTGGAGGGGGCTGTGTTTGAAGACAAGGACGTGTGTCGACGTTTCGACCCTATGGGAGCAGGAATAGTTGGACTCCTTGCATATGGGTCTTCATCAGGACGGGTAGGGATGGTGGGGCAGACAACCTATTATTAGAAAGATGAATTAGATATAATACTTAATAATGAACAAATCTCGAGTGTGTTGTGGGTAGACACATGGTATACAAAAAAGGCGTACCTGAATAAATCAGTCTAGAAGGTAAGAATTTCAGGAGAAAAAGTCGAGGACGAATATTCTATCCTGAGAAAAATCATTAATGTACCCATTAAAAATATAGTCAGGCTGATTATATCCATTAAATTAAGGGTGGAAAGATTGTCGTCAGACTTACTTTATAAGTGAAGTCCGGTTTCCAGGAGAAAGATCCGAGTGCTGGATAGGGAGAGCCACTCAACGAATCTATACATAAGGGGAACAGCATTTAAAATTGGGCCAGTTCGAGAGGAAAAACTCGGAAAGAGAGTTCAAAGGAGGCAGGGCTTACCGAGTAGCGTGAAGGTTCTTGATAAACCCAATAATAGGAAGATATGGTCTGAATCAATCAGGAGCAGTATCCTGTAGTGGGGAGAGAGTAACGGGGCGCCGTTATTATTTGATTTGCGGAAGAGCCATCAAAGTGACATGTTGAGGGAGCCAGTAACTGAGAGGGCTTACCGGTCAGGAACAACTCGGCGTCTCTCTCGGGAACCTCGAGGAGAGTGAGGATCTTCCTGATGCCATAGTTGACAAGGCAACAGGGGGTCACGTGGGTTGGCGAGATGGAAGAAAGACTTCGAGGAGTCGATCGTAACCAGGAAGATCAGATTAGTTAGGGTGACCGTCGGAGAAAAGACTAACAATTTCGGAGGAATGGGTTACCAAAAATTGGATAACTTTGTAGATGGACAATAGCACCAGGACGTCGTATTAAATTACGGATTTAAGAGTAAAACAAAGATAGGCTTAGATGAATTAAGCCAACCACGAGTGAAGTAGAAAACATACCTATCAGGGAATGATAAAGGCAGTTGTCATACGTATGGGGCATTTATAGTAAAAATAAAAGTTAAGTAATTTAACTGCGTACCTATCACAAGATGGTAAAGGCAGTTTACATTATTGCCAGACAGGTAATTGTTGTGTAATCATAATATACGTTCGTATAGAGGCAACTGACCGACCAGTTCATCATAGAGCAATCAGTTAGTATTTGATCGAGAAATGTACCTTGTACCTGTCACATGACGGTATAGGCAGTGTCAATCTATACCCAGCATATATATACACTACCAAGGTTAAAGTGAAAACACATCATATGATTGATACAGAAAGTTGGTAAACATCATTAGAAAGCTAGTAAGCCTCATTATGGTAAAGTAGCAAGCTGTGAGAAGGAGCTGTCTTGTTCATTCAAACCTGAGTGAATGGAATCGAAAAAGAACATCCACTTAAGTTCCCTGATGTTAAGTATATTCGAGATATTACCTCCCCTTGGGCCTAAGTTAGGTTTCTCAATCACAACCCATTTTAGGCTATCAGGTGGGTGTTGCGCTGATCTGAAATGGTCTACTAGTGGGGCACCTACCACTTCACACCTGATTCGGCTCATGTGTTGTAAGACACGTTGTTTAATTTTTTGTTGAGTTTGGCCAATATAAATGAGGTTGCAAGGGCAGACAATCGCATATATCACAATTGAAGTATTGCAATTAGTTAGAGATTTCAATTGGATTTTGTTCTGGTTGTGTTGGAATTCTTTAGTCTGTATAGAGCTATTACAGGCTTTACATTGGCCGCATTTAAAGTGGCCGGTAACCGGCTGGAGATTCCAAAGTGACCTGATGGTTGGGTCCTCCCTATTGGAAGGAGAGAGCGCACTACGTAGTCCTTAACACTTTTGGATTTCCTGAAGGCATGTAGAGGGGTGCCTGGATGTTGGATATCATTTGCAACCAATTGCCAGTGGTGATTAACAATCTTCTTGATTTGATTGCTCTTAGTGGAGAAAGTCGTAACGCAAACAATGCGATCCTCTTGGGTGCTGGTGGAGTCTTTGGTCTTCAAGAGTTCCTCTTGTGGGTAAAACCAGGCTCTTTTGCGGGCTTTGGTAATCAGTCTTTTGGCAAATCAGCTCTGACTTTACCATAATGAGGCTTACTAGCTTTCTAATGATGTTTACCAACTTTCTGTATCGATCATATGATGTGTTTTCCCTTTAACCTTGGTAGTGTATATATATGCTGGGTATAGATTGACACTGCCTATACCGTCATGTGACAGGTACACAGTACATTTCTCGATCAAATACTAACTGATTGCTCTATGATGAACTGGTCGGTCAGTTGCCTCCATACGAACGTATATTATGATTACACAACAATTACCTGTCTGGCAATAATGTAAACTGCCTTTACCATCTTGTGATAGGTACGCAGTTAAATTACTTAACTTTTATTTTTACTATAAATGCCCCACACGTATGACAACTGCCTTTATCATTCCCTGATAGGTATGTTTTCTACTTCACTCGTGGTTGGCTTAATCCATCTAAGCCTATCTTTGTTTTACTCTTAAATCCGTAATTTAATACGACGTCCTGGTGCTATTGTCCATCTACAAAGTTATCCAATTTTTGGTAACCCATTCCTCCGAAATTGTTAGTCTTTTCTCCGACGGTCACCCTAACTAATCTGATCTCCCTGGTTACGATCGACTCCTCGAAGTCTTTCTTCCATCTCGCCAACCCACGTGACCCCCTGTTGCCTTGTCAACTACGGCATCAGGAAGTTCCTCACTCTCCTCGAGGTTCCCGAGAGAGACGCCGAGTTGTTCCTGACCGGTAAGCCCTCTCAGTTACTGGCTCCCTCAACATGTCACTTTGATGGCTCTTCCGCAAATCAAATAATAACGGCGCCCCGTTACTCTCTCCCCACTACAGGATACTGCTCCTGATTGATTCAGACCATATCTTCCTATTATTGGGTTTATCAAGAACCTTCACGCTACTCGGTAAGCCCTGCCTCCTTTGAACTCTCTTTCCGAGTTTTTCCTCTCGAACTGGCCCAATTTTAAATGCTGTTCCCCTTATGTATAGATTCGTTGAGTGGCTCTCCCTATCCAGCACTCGGATCTTTCTCCTGGAAACCGGACTTCACTTATAAAGTAAGTCTGACGACAATCTTTCCACCCTTAATTTAATGGATATAATCAGCCTGACTATATTTTTAATGGGTACATTAATGATTTTTCTCAGGATAGAATATTCGTCCTCAACTTTTTCTCCTGAAATTCTTACCTTCTAGACTGATTTATTCAGGTACGCCTTTTTTGTATACCATGTGTCTACCCACAACACACTCGAGATTTGTTCATTATTAAGTATTATATCTAATTCATCTTTCTAATAATAGGTTGTCTGCCCCACCATCCCTACCCGTCCTGATGAAGACCCATATGCAAGGAGTCCAACTATTCCTGCTCCCATAGGGTCGAAACGTCGACACACGTCCTTGTCTTCAAACACAGCCCCCTCCAACCCACTATGCTTGTATAATATGGACATTGGGGCATGTGCTTTTTGAATTTCTGTGTTGATTCATTACTTGTTTCACTTAATATTTGACATTGAACTCATACTACTGTTTGATCAATATCGTGTTTTTACTGTCACAAATTCCCCCCCACTTTACCCTCACAACATCACGTCCCTCCTACCCCCAGGGGCACCTATACAACTACATTTTTGTATGCTTTGTAATTGCTTATTACTGCCTTTTTTCCTATAATGTGAATTAAACATTATAGAGGTACTCTTTGTTGACTAGATTTATTCAAATGGCTTTTAAATAATGTGTTCCTTTCTCTCACTGGGACCCCTTTATTCTTAACGACATGCAAAGTGGGCACCTAAATGCCCGCTATCTCCTACTAGCTGTCGCTAACTGGTGTTAGCGACAGCTAGGTAATAGGGAGATAAAATTATCACTGCTTTAGCGGGAAAAATTCCTGCTAAAGCGGCAATAATGCCCTTGGTAATATGCCCCTGCATTTCATCTGCGATGTGTAGGATGATGGCCTCACTGCTGCAAGGAGAGGGAAAAGTCTTCTCATAATTAGGCCGGGGCAAAATGTTAATCACGCTGGCATGATTGGCCTAATTTTTTTAATTTCATGTATACAAAATGTAAATGAAAGTATCAAGATGACACCAATACGCCATGTGGTGCATTGAAACTCCTGTCTGGGGGGAAAATTTTAATGCAAGATTTTCTACTCGGGTAATTTTTAAGTGTGAGCAGTCGTGTCTTTAACAAGGGCAATCGGCAAACATTTCAGGGAGATTTTTTACCTGGTGAGCTATTTTCTGGTAATTTGTGAGCGCAAAACTATAAACCCAAATGCCAGCGATAGTGTTTTGAACGCGAGCACCTGGAAATCAACTTGAAATTACATTTTTGAGTTGAACTTTTACCAGAACGGGCCATTCAAGTAAATGTTTGAGTGCTAGATGAATTTCCTATTATTTTATGCTAATTTTGTATAATAAGGACCCTGTAAATTAGGTGTGTTTCGCAGACTCCTACTAATACTTAATCTGCTGTTAAGATGTTGTTTCGACTGGACCACCACTGATGTCTCAATAGACGCTACCCTCATAAGGCAGGCCACCACAGGTAAGACATTTGTAGGTCTGTGTTGTCAAATGTAGGCTGTTTTTGGCTGTCTAGTAATACGGCATATAGGTAAAGAATATATAAGAGCAGCGATGCATTCAGTCAAGGCTTCATGAAGACAGGGCTCCAAGCGATTTCAGACGCAAATAGCCAGTGTCAGTCTTGCTCTGTTGCAAGGATTTTCAAGCTCCAGACAAAAGGACAGTTTGATGTTTGGTCACTCCCCTTTTTCCTTGCAACAAAGGCAAGTTTGAGTGACATTCTCATCCAATGTCAACCCTTAACCTTGAGGTCCCCTGTAGCCTTGATTTATCACTGAACTGACAAGACGACAGGAGGTCCTTAACAGAGAATGACATTTTTGTTTAAATAAAGTCAATTATATAAATGAAAAATGTTAAAGATTCGTTCATCTTTTTACAGTAGTGAGACTTATAAACGTGTGTAAGGGGATTGAAACATTGGTTGATATAAATCGGTGAACAAGTAATTTGCGGCTGAGTAGAACATTTTTTCAAAATACGAGGCTAAGGGCGACACATTTATAATTTGTTTGAAATAGTACCCAAGTGAAGAGACAATTTTGACATTATTGTTAATTGTATGTGTGAATTAGGCTATCGAAATCGATTTTCTGTTGAGTGTTGTCGCTGAAACATTCAGGGGCATATGTACAAGCCCTATTGCAATGGAAACGTCCCTTTTTGTGATGTTTCCGTGGCGATAGGGGCAGTGGTGTAATGAAACTTGAGGGGGCCCCCCTGCACAGCACAAAGAGCCCCCCCCCCCCCCCCAGCAGGCCGGCCCACCACCTACCACTTTTCCCCACCAATAAAAATAAGCAGTCACCTAAAGCCATATTTTCAGCACTTATCTGTGCATACTTCGAACAGCAAATAGAAATAGGATGTGCTTTAATTGTGTTCTAGGGCTGCCTGAATGATTCATGACTGATAATTAAAGGGAACAAAGACAGAAAAGTCACATTACAAATGAATACATATATTTTTATTTATAACCCTATTTAGTGTCAAGACAAGGTATTTCAGGATCTTTAAACAACACATGACTGGCATTTTTCTATTGGCAACACTACTTTATATTTCTTTTCATGAAATGCATTCTCACACTACAGCAGTAAATGTAAATTTCAACTGTAAGGAATAGGCAGAGTGGGTGCCCTGTTTCTTGGTCACAGCATGCCTAGGCTTTCGGGTGTCAACCTCAGGCCCATAGTTTGTGCTGCCTGCATGCTCTAGTTATGCCTTACTGTCTTATGCTCTCCTATTCCCACCTACCTTGTTGAGGCTACCCTGGTTGTACAGATACTGTATCTTTCAAGTTCTTCCACGGCATTACCCTGCATATGTCTCAGAAATCAACATGTCTATCTCTCTTTATCTCTCTCCCACCTCCCTCTCTATCTCAGTCTCTACTCCCCTCTCTCTCCCTCTTTCTTTCTGCTCCTACTATCATGGTACAACCTTGCCTGTGTTACCCCATCCTACTCTGGATTGCTTGCTGGCCTGAATGTCTAAAAGTAGAGGCCCTGTAACGGCCGGATTCTCGGACCAGATAGGATCAGCTCCTCAGAGCACCACCAACCCAGCCGGAACGTAATCACCTCCCTCCTCAGGACGTATTTACAATAGGTATCTACGCCTTGTTCCGTAAGGATGGGGAAATTAGCAATATACATGCATAGGTTTTCTACAATACCACACTCACACCAATTAGTCTCGCGGCAGCTTAGGCCCAGACTAGTCTACCCTGAGGCAGTTCTGATTAGTTACCATTACACACTGATCACAGTCAGTGCCCACCCAACAAGCCGCAATCCTGCGTGTCTAGGCACCAGTCTCTTCCCTGGTGTTCTCTCACTTACATCCCGAGCCGCAATCCGGCGGATCTAGGCACCAGTATCCTCCCTGGTGTTCTCATTACTTACATCCCAAGCCGCAATCCTGCGGGTATCGGCACCAGTGTCCCGCCTGGTGTTCTCATTAACGCCGCTTACCAACGACGATCACTTTCCTATGAATACCCTTGGAAGGAATCTTTCCTTGGCTACTAGGGATATGATACTACAATATTATAGATCACACAACAGTTTACCGAATTAGATGATGTACAATCTATTCTCCACTTCAGGGGCCCCTCTCTCCCTCATTGCTCAGTCACTCCTTACCTGACCGGGAATTACATCCGTTCATGAAAACAATGCCTGACTAGAAGAACAGGTTAGCCTGATTGAACAAGAATACGAGGCACATGCTGGTTCACTAAGAACTGGGGAACTTTATTACAATGATCATAAAAACACAATACTATACTATAACATATATCCTGCAAAGGAAAATAAAAGGTTAGAATGTGCACACTATGAGACAAAGACTGACATCACCTTATTAATGTGAAGTCTGGATTCGGCAGTCATCTAGGTTCCTTCTCGTCTGTGCCTTGGCTCGTCTTAAGGTCACACCTCTGCAGTCACGGGTACACGTCTGCACCGCTATGCTCTGTCTTCTCTGCTTCCCTCCAAGTCACTGGAACCTTCCTTTTATAAACTGCTTTCTCTCTCTGGCGGTTCTGCACTACTACTCTCTCATCTCAATCACGGACTATCTTCACGTTTCTGCTTCGATCTCATAACTTGGTTTCAGCCACTCTGGTATTCGTTCTTCTGACTAACTGCTTCACTCGGAATGCTCTGATCTTATAGGTCAAAGCTCGCCAGCTGCTCCAACTAAAATAACTTCAATCTTCCTAAGAGAGTATCAGCTTCTTGGGTCTTTCTCGGACTTCAAAATGGCGACTGTCTGCCTGGAAATAATTAATGGCATTGATGCTAACGGCTAGCTGCCGCCTACAGACTGACTGATTCACTGTCTCATGCTTTCACTAATATGGAAGCTTGTTCCTTCATGGAAAGTTAAGGCCAGTAACCTGCCGCCCACCAAATTCTTGTACCTCCCCGTACCAAGGACACGTTCCCAGCCGGCTGGCCTGATGTTGTGTCTCTGGAATGGAGAAAAATTCAGTCTTTCGATAAGGGCCAGCCTGAGCCGGTTCTCTCCAAGCGAACAACACCTCGTAACTAAAACATTACATTTGACCTAAAAGCATCTCAAGCTGCCGGGGCAGAAAGCAAGATGGAGTCTCTCCCGTTTGAGGCCTACAAGGCCCGAAATAAGCATAACTCCATAGAAGGTATACTAACACTCTTGCAAAAGGACGGATTATCACTAGTACTAATGAATCTATCCCCCAACATAAGTTTATAAGCCCTGATCTAAGGAAAAGGGTATGGAAATACATTACTATGCCTTGTGAATCGGCCCTGTCTATCGTTCTAATCCTTGCACTAGAATGATAATAGACTGGAGTCACCTCCAATCATCTTCTCTCAAAGGAGGGCCGAAAAAGTCGGTCAGAACACTTCACCCTTGACTTCAGTCTATTAATCATTCATTAAATGGAACTCAAATCTGTGGAAGAATAATAGGAGACAAAACTAACTGATCTATTCCTCGTGCCGAATCTACAGTACTGGAGTAGGGAAGGAATGCACTGAATAAAGCAGCAAATAGCCACTAAAATACTAATAGCAATCATAATACCCCCTAATATCTGTCGTAAGGAATGTAAGTCAGGTAACCAATTGAAGAGCCAGTCAAACTAACCCTGGTCAATGTGTTTTCTAACTTCTTCAGTCAAGTCATGAAGTTTGTCAATATGAGCCTGAATGGATTTAGTATGGTCAGACAGGTTAAAACAGCAAAGACCTTCAAAATCAGAACAATCATGTCCATGTTAAAGTAAAAGATAATCGATAGCAGCACAATTTTGCAAAATAGCTCTACGTTCACCCTGGGCATCTAATAACATATCAGATAAAATTGTAGAAGTATGATTAATTGACTTGACCATCCAGCAGGCCATTTTCCCTATTGATTTGGCATTATAGACAGCCAATGCTGGGACACCAATAATTGAAATGGCTAAACTAAGGTATTCAGACTTGGAATAAAGATGTAAGTAAGAATCACAATCCTCATGTAACATCATAGCATCACAAACTACACGGGAATAGGTATTAGGATGTGAAGAAAACATCAATAAACTCAGCCTAGTGATGGCACATGGGCCTCCGGAAATATTTGCGGGAATATAGGGCCAAGAATTGTTGCCACAGGAAAAAAGCCAACCAGAAGGTAACAACATTGTGTGATAATGGCTAGGGGCAACTACTATACTCTTACAGGTCATATTATTTTTAACAGAAGTACATGACTTTGGAGGTCTTCGGGAACACAGAGTTCGTTCATGAGCTGAAAAAGAAGTTGCTGCCTTAAGCTTCAACCGTACACATTCGGTAATTGCATTAGGATTAAGCCTGGGCGTAGTTCGCGTAGCCGCACTCCGCGGAGCTACGCGAAGATGCACTTGCACTCCGCGAACTACGCATAACTCCGCGAACATGCGTAGTAGCTTGCTTGACCCGTTCGCGAGCCGTTTTTCGTTTTCGGGAGCGCCGTGGAACTCTGGAACGTGCTCGACACTACATCTCCAGACGTCGCCTTCCTCACGGAAACATGGATGAATGCCTCCTCAGCGCCCGACATCGCCGTCGCCATCCCGGATGGATACAAGATCACCCGGAGAGACCGCGTCAACCAGACAGGAGGAGGCATCGCCATCGTCCACAAGAACACCATCCGCATCACGACCAACTCAGACGACACCCTCACAGCCGCCGAACATCTTCACTTCCAGATACACACTGACCCCAAGACCACACTCAGAGGCACCCTCATCTACAGACCCCCAGGACCTCGCACACAATTCAGCAAAGACATCGCAGACTTCATCAGCCCGCACGCCCTCGCCTCCGCTGACTACATCCTCCTAGGGGACCTCAACTTTCACCTGGAGAACAACAATGACAACAACAGCACCACCCTGCTGTACAACCTCGCCAACCACGGACTCAAGCAACTGGGGAACACCCCCACCCACTACGTCGGACACACGCTTGACCCAGTCTTCTCCTCCAGCAAGTACATCTCCTTCAGCCACTCCACCGGACTCCACTGGACAGACCACAGCTGCGTCCACTTCAGCTTTAGAAAGACCACGACTCACCACCACCCGCAACAGGTTCCCAGCAGGAGCTGGAACAAGATCACCACCGACCAGCTCACCACTTCACTGAGCCAGAATCCTCCCGCCAGCTCAACGGACCCCAACCAAACAGCCAACAACCTCACACAGTGGATCACCAACTGCGCTGACGACCTTGCACTTCTGAAAAACCATCCCAGCAGGCGTGGCAGCAAGAAAGCCTCCTGGTTCAACGACGACCTCAAGAACTCCAAGAACTGCCATATCCTCGAGAAAGCCTGGCGAAAAAACCTAACTACAGACAACATGACCGCCCTCAAGCACGCCACCCGCTAACACCACCAGCTGATCCACACCACCAAGAAGACAGCATTCAAGGAACGTCTCGACAACAACGCACACAACAGCAAGAAACTCTTCAGCATCGTCAAAGAGCTCTCCAACCCCAGCGCCGGAAAGAACAACATCACTCCCTCGCAAGACCACCGAACCAACACCCCCCACGACCACCCTCCGCGACTGGACCCCGGTCAGCACCGAAGACACCATCCACACGATGAACACCATCCACTCCGGATCACCAACCGACCCATGCCCCCACCACGTCTTCAACAAGGCCGACTCCGTCATCGCACCCCAACTCCGGGACATCATCAACTGCTCCTTCAGCACCACCACCTACCCGGAGAGCTGGAAGCATGCCGAACTCAGCGCCCTCCTGAAGAAACCATCAGCGGACCCCGCCGACCTCAAGAACTACCGCCCCATCTCGCTCCTCCCCTTTCCTGCCAAAGTCATTGAGAAGACCGTCAACAGACAGCTTGCTGCCTTCCTCGAGACGAACGGATCCCTCGACCACTCGCAGTCCAGTATCCGCGCCCACCACAGCACCGAGACTGCCCTCATAGCAGCCACTGACGACATCCGAGCCCTGCTCGACAACGGGGAAACAGTGGCCCTCATCCTCCTGGACCTCTCCACAGCATTCGATACTGTCTGCCACCGCACCCTAGTGCAGCGCCTCAGCAACATCTAAATCCAAGAGAAGGCACTGGAGTGGATCATCTCGTTCCTCACCGGAAGAAACCCAGAGAGTCCGTCTCCCCCGTACAGATCCAAGGCCACCGAAGTCATCTGCGGCGTACCACAAGGATCATCACTCAGCCCCACCCTCTTCAACGTCTACATGAGCCCCCTCGCAGCCATCGTACGCCAACACAACCTCAACATCATCTCCTACGCCGACGACACCCAGCTGATCCTCTCCCTCACCAATGACCCAGCCACCGCCAGAACCAACCTACACGAAGAGATGAAAGACGTAGCCGAGTGGATGAGGAACAGCCGCCTGAAACTGAACTCAGACAAGACGGAACGGAAGTCCTCATCCGTGGATCATCACCCTCCGCCTGGGACGACTCCTGGTGGCCCCCTGCCCAGCGCACCGAAACCAACGGACCACGCACGCAACCTGGGCTTCATCCTGGTCTCCTCCCTCTCGATGACCAGACAAGTCAACGCCGTCTCATCATCATGCTTCAACATCCTACGCATGCTCCGAAAGATCTTCCGATGGCTCTCCACCGAAACCAAGGTAGATGGTCACACAGGCACTCGTTACCAGCCTACTGGACTTCGGAACACCCTCTATACCGGAACCAAAACCAATCTCCAGAAAAGACTCCAACGCATCCAGAACGCCTCCGCACGACTCATCTTGGACATCCCCCGACACAGCCACATCTCTGGACACCTGGGAGACCTTCACTGGCTCCCCGTCAGCAAGAGAATCACGTTCCAACTCCTCAACCACGCACACAAGGCCCTCAACAACCTGGGCCCCAGGTACCTCAACAACCGCCTGACCTTCTACACTCCCACCCGCCAGCTACGATCGACCAGCCACGCCCTCGCCGCCGTGCCACGCATCCGAAGATCCACCATGGGAGGAAGATCCTTCTCCTACCTGGCAGCCAAGACTTGGAACTCCCTCCCCATCCACCTCCGCCTGACCCAAGACCACCTCTGCTTCAGTAAGCAACTCAAGACATGGCTGTTCGAGCAGTAGCGGACCCCCCTACCCCAAGCGCCTTGAGACCCTCTGGGTGAGTAGCGCGCTATACAAATATCCTGATTGATTGATTGATTGATTGCCTGCATGCTCGGGATGTGTAGCGCGCGAAGTTACCCATGAGGTTTGTCTCGCCCGCTCGCGTCCCCTTATTTCCGGTCACTACTAACGTGTTCGCGAGTTATTCTGTGCCAGATTGCAGTTTCTGCGTGTTCGGCAACTCGATCTTACCGACAAGCATCCTCGCGCACGCGAAAATGCTATTGAGTGCGCGAGAACTACGCTACGCAGCAGTTTGCGGAGTATTCGACAACTTCGCGTTCTCCGCGGAGCGCGGAGTTGCCGAAACTCCGCAAACTCCGCGAACGGAGCGAAGTTCTTCGCCCAGGGTTAATTAGGATCACAAGTAAGGAAAAAACACATATCACCCTGTGTGATATTATATGTGGTGATTTGGGAATGAATCGGGGGCGTTGAGTCTGAAAGTATAGTACATAAAGGACAATATTCGTGTGCGGCGAAATCACCAAGAATTACATTGGGTCAGGCATTTGATATGTTGAAAATATGCGTTAAAGTTTCTAACGAAGCGGGGACAGCAACCAAACAGGTCACTAGAATGTCAGTCACTGAACGCATCGGTGTCAGGCAAAAATGTGGAGAATTGGTAACTCGTTTAGCTAAAGTAGTCCAAAAGTTAGATGATGAATCCCACGCAGCAAAGGGACGCGGTACTTGGGTTCTCGAATCAACCAAAGTCTGTGGGTTCCCTCCTTTCCCGACGTAGCAAGCCAAAAGGAGTCCAACGCCGGCACATCCCGCAGCAACAGTCCAGAGAGTGATCTGAAAGAAAATCCAATACAGGCATTATTCATTCTCGTAGGTAACATTTGTCAGCCGGGACAGCTTCCCAGCTATCTTTCCCTGGTCTCATTACTAGAATGGTGTTGTCATGACCGGTTGCAATGATTTCAGCTTGTTCAGGGGGATTTTTAGGCGATTGCACCCATGTTCTCGCTCCCGGATTATCCGTAGAGCCAAATCCTTTCTGTCCTCGCACAGTTAGCAACGTTGGGGCAGTGCCTTTCTGAATCTCGCCACTGAAAACAGGCATAATTAGCAATTGAGCAACTCGGTCGGTCTTTTGAATCGATAAATCAACCTCACTGCTGTTCAGCAGGAGAACCTTAATCTCTCCCTGATAATCACTGTCAATGACTCCTCCGAGTACTTGAATGCCTTTTAAGGCCAGGCCCGATCTAGGGGCGATCAGTCCAAAATTTCCAGTTGGTATACAGACACCAACACCAGTTTCAATGATAACTCGATCTTTACTCTTAATCACAGTATCATTCATGGCATGCAGGTCCAAGCCTGCGGAACCTGGGGTCGCTCTGCATGGAGCCAATGCTCCGGGGGAAATTTCTCAGTACATTACAGTATTGCCAATGGAATTGGGTTTTGTATCAACAGTTGGGGGGAACAAACGCATTAAAGGAGATTCAGCATTCAAAAAGGGACGATTGTTCAAAATTAACAGTGCTTGGAACAAATAATCTCTCCAATTCTTATATTTATTGTCAGTCAATTTTCGCAATTGTTCTTTTAGCACACCATTCATTCTCTCAGTAAGGCCTGTGGATAATATGGTATATGAAACACCTATTCAATGTTATTTTTCACACAAAATTCCTGTACCAATCTTCCACGAAAGTGGGATGCGTTGTCAGATTGAATTTGAAATGGATCACCATAATAGAGCATAATCAATTCCAATGTTTTAATGGTATTCACTTGGGTAGCTTGTTTACAAGGAAAGGCCACTAAAAGGCCACTGTAGGTATCGACAATTGTACAAACATATTGGCAATTTTTACTCATAGGGAGTGGACCAATATAGTCAATCTGCCAAATTTGAGCGGGCAATTTTCCTCGATGTAAATGACCTCTAACAATTTGTGGTACTTTTCGTCGTCTGGAATGTTGACAGATGGGACAATGCAAAATGGTATCTTTAATAAAGTCTAAAGGAATATAAATTCCTCGATCGGTGGCCCACCTGCTAGTGGCTCTCTCTCCAAAATGTCCTGCTTTCTGGTGGGCCCATTTCGCCAATCCCGCAAAATCAGAATCTTGCATGTCCACCACTGCCTCAGCAATTTTAGATTTCTCATCTGCAATGTTATGAAAGAATTTGTCAAGGGAGTCTATCGGGGTATGAGCATCCACATGAAAGATTGTCACAGTACTCTGTGGGAGCATTTCCCAAATTTCTTGCCATAATTCTTTTCCCCACAGTTCTTTCGAATGCAATTCCCAATTATGAGAATGCCAAGTTGATAACCAAACCGCCAGTCCATTAGCAGTGGACCAGGAATCAGTAAAAATATGACATGTGCCAGACAATTCCTGTTTCAATACTTGGTAAACTGCATATAACTCAGCGAATTGACTACTCTTTCCCTCACCGGTTGTACTCAGCAACTTTTGTGTGATCGGATTATAGGACACTGCCTTCCAATGCCTTTTCTCTCCTATGAACCTTGCTGAACCATCCGTAAACCACACATGTTTTCTGTCCTCCACGGACAAATCATCAAATGGCTTACCCCACTTAACAGGAGATTCCTGTACTACAGGTACGGAGCAATCACTTCCAGTCTCAATCGATGGCGCCTGCGCCACTTGCTCATGTAAAGATGCCACACCTTTCGGACCCACACGTGCCCTATCTTGAATGTACCATTTCCATTTAATCACACTTGCTTCTTGAGCATGTCCAATTCAATGAGTTTTCGGCGAACTCAAAACCCACTGCATAATAGGAATTTCAGGTCTCAAAATCACATCAAGACCCAAAGTCAATTGCTCGGTATCCACCAGAGCCCAATAACACGCAAGCAACTGTTTCTCAAAAGGTGTATAACGCTCACCAGCCTCAGGTAACTTTTTGGTCCAAAAACCTAACGGTACTTTTTGTCTGCCTTGTTTTTGCCACAGACTCCAATTTGCATAAAGACCTTGCACGGACACATTTAAATCCACATCACCCTCGCACAAAGGCCACAGATCCAAAGCATACTGAATCGCTTCTTTTTCCAGATTGAACGCATTTTGCTGTGGTTCACCCCATTCAAACACATTCTTTTTGCGAGTGACTCGATATAAAGGGGCCAGTATCTGACTCAAATGTGGGATATGCTAACGCCAAAAGCCAAACAAGCCAATGAAGCTATGGGCTTCCTTCCTGTTTCTTGGGACTGCAAAATCTAAAACGTTTTGTTTAACCTGTGGAATCACCTCTCTGTGACCCTCATGCCAATTGATGCCTAAAAACTTCACACTTTGAGATGGACCTTGTAACTTATCGGGATTGATTTCCCAACCTTTCTCACGTAAGCACTCATGGGTTTGATCTAGTTGGGTCTGAACTTGATCTTGTGTTTCACCTTGAATCAAAATGTCGTCAATATAATAACACATCTGAATTTGTGGGTGTACAGATACTTCGGACAAATGTTCCGCCACCAGCCGGTGACAGATCGTAGGACTATGTACATAGCCTTGGGGAAGACTTCTAAACGTCATTTGACGTCCATTCCATGTAAAACTGAATTGTTCCTGACACTCGGGGGCAATCGGAATTGAAAAGAAAGCATTAGCAATATCAATGGACGCGTACCATGTACCTGGATGCTTTTAGATTCTTTCAATTAAAGTAATAATATCCGGTACTGCAACAGTCAAAGGGGGTGTATGTTTGTTCAGCTCGCGATAATCAACAGTCATGCGCCAAGAATTATCACTCTTACGCACGGGCCAAACGGGATTATTCCAAGCAGAAGTAACCGGAGTTATGACTCCTGCATCAACCAAATCCTGAATAGTGGCACTAATCTCTCCATGGCCACCTGGGATACGATATTGCTTCTGAGAAACAACTTTTGTAGCCTGAGGGATTTTTATGGGGGGCATTCTTAAACGACCAACCCGTACGGGTCTGGATGATATATAATGTTTAGTTCCAAATTGATAACAGCTGTCATCTAAATGCAAAATCATTCCTTTTAGAATGCCAATTCCAATTATGTACTCCAAAAGTGGTACAACTAATACAGAATATTCTTTTCGGGGAATTCTGCCTATTCTCATTTCAAGTGTAGTTTGCACTGCGGGAGTTTCCTTTCCACCTAAACCAGTAATTGTAAAAAATTGGCCTTTGAATTTCTTTGATTATCCATGAATAAGAGTGGCCTCCGCTCCTTTATCTACCAATGCTCGGGCCCTTTGGATATTACGATGTTTCCAAAAAATTTCAATATCTACATAGGGTCTATTGTCTCTGTGAGCCCACCTGCGTACTGGAGCTTGACCTATTTCCTAGTCATTCTTACTACGTTCTGTCAACCAGGACAAATCAGGGTAAATGCTCTCATGTTTTTTGGGTATTAAAACATAATGTTTATATCCATCTCCATTACGAAATGGATTCCTGTCATCTGTATGGTACTGTGAGTTACGATCGGAAAGTCTGTGTCGATCCTCCCTTCTCCTCAACTCAGGGGACTGATCCCTTTCATCTCTATATCTATTGTAGACACGATCATCTCTCCCCCTTTCTTTTTCCCCCTCTCGCCCCCTCTCCTTCTCACCACGAGGGGACATATCACGCTCATACCGCCGTTTACCACGATGATCAGAATCCACACGACGCCTGTCGTCACCACTGTCATCAGAATAACTGCGATCATAATCATTCTTACGCACACGACGGGCACCCTCCTTACGATCCAAACCACGCTTGCGAAACATCTCCCATAGGCGATTATTAGGTTCACCATCAATGTCCTCCTTTTTCACACCGTCATTCAACAGCGCAAGAAACATATCACGTCTAGAGAATTTATAATCTCCAGCAGTACGACCCTCCGGTCGAGATTGTCTCTCAGGTTTAAACCAGTCACCCAACTCACCAAGCTGCCGGACAGATTCAAGCACCATAGATAAAGCATTGCCAGTTTGATTGATCAACAAAGTCATCATAACCTGCTTATAAGCAACAGGGGAAGAACGGATAATGAGATTCCGCACAGAAGATGTCAATAAACCATCCAACAATCTGTCAGCAGTACTGAGAAAAATCGCAGTTTTCATCACCTCCACTTTCAAACGCTGCGCCGCATCGCGCAAAGTATACCACGGCTTGTCATTCAAAGGCCAGTCAGATTCAGTAGGATATTTATGGTTACAGCCATCAGTCGCTAACTGGAGTAGACTAATTTGGCCAGCACCATTAAAATTTCGAAAATGATCTTGTACAGTAGAATCGGAACTCAAAGAGCAAAATTTCAAGGCATCTCCTGCATCTAACATGATACCTGCAGCGCCCAATTCATAAAGGCACACCATCCACGTATGCAAAGCATCACCGGGCCGTTGTCAAAATCGTTGTAAAATGTCACTAACTTCCTGTTGAGTAAAGTCTTCCAAGCTATCCAAAGCAATACCATTAGGATTACCAGGAGCTTGCTGTAATTTGCGTCGAAAAACCGGTTGCGCAGAAACCTCCGGACGAGCATCCGAAGAAGCCCGATCCATAGATTTAGAGGAACAATCAGGACGAGAAACGTCATTAGAAAGGGAAGAGCGACCACAGTCGCCGGAATTATCATTTTTGTCATAAGAAGTAGATTTACAGTCACGTCCGGAGCGAGAAGACTCGCGCCTGTCAGATTCCTCAGCCGAGGAACCAGAATCATTCGAGTCCCAGATATTACCATCCCATTCGTCGGGGTTCTAATCCAGTCCGGCTTTCGCCACGACCAGACGCACCTTCCGTTTACAAACTCGACCGCGACGATGCCTATATTTGTATTTCGCAATGCGAACAGCAGCCCTTTCGGCAATTGTCTGATAAGTTTCAAGTTTGTCGGCAAGCAATTTATTTTGACACCGCAAAAGAGTATGCGCATTTTGCACTTCAACAAACTTTTCCTCCATATCCACAAATCGTTGCTGTAATTTTACAAATTTCTCATGTACAATCCTGTATGCAGTCAAAATAATCCAGCCTCTGCGTCCTAAAATAGGAAGCTCATCACCCTTCACTACTGGTGCCTTCTGTAAGCAAGAAATCACATCAGCCGGCTCCGCCAGCTCCAAACAGGAAGTCCAATTCTCACTCAAACCAGTAGAATCGGCCCAATCACGGGCCAAGACCTCGTAAGGCGTCGATTCCCAGCCGGGAATCTCAACAGGCAATTTAAAAGCAGATTTCGACTTTCGGGGAAGCATTGTGACAAACCAAAAAGATATATACAATTATAAACAAATAATATACAAAATAAACCATGTACGAGCCGAGCGCAAACCAACAAGATAAAAACAATACAGCGCACACAGGCTTCGTAAACAGTTCATGACCCCAGATGTAACGGCCGGATTCTCGGACCAGATAGGATCAGCTCCTCAGAGCACCACCAACCCAGCCGGAACGTAATCACCTCCCTCCTCAGGACATATTTACATTAGGTATCTACGCCTTGTACCTAAGGATGGGGAAATTAGCAATATACATGCATAGGTTTTCTACAATACCACACTCACACCAATTAGTCTCGCGGCAGCTTAGGCCCAGACTAGTCTACCCTGAGGCAGTTCTGATTAGTTACCATTACACACTGATCACAGTCAGTGCCCACCCGACAAGCCGCAATCCTGCGTGTCTAGGCACCAGTCTCTTCCCTGGTGTTCTCTCACTTACATCCCGAGCCGCAATCCGGCGGATCTAGGCACCAGTATCCTCCCTGGTGTTCTCATTACTTACATCCCAAGCCGCAATCCTGCGGGTATTGGCACCAGTGTCCCGTCTGGTGTTCTTATTAACGCCGCTTACCAACGACGATCACTTTCCTATGAATACCCTTGGAAGGAATCTTTCCTTGGCTACTAGGGATATGATACTACAATATTATAGATCACACAACAGTTTACCGAATTAGATGATGTACAATCTATTCTCCACTTCAGGGGCCCCTCTCTCCCTCATTGCTCAGTCACTCCTTACCTGACGGGAATTACATCCGTTCATGAAAACAATGCCTGACTAGAAGAACAGGTTACCGTGATTGAACAAGAATACGAGGCACATGCTGGTTCACTAAGAACTGGGGTACTTTATTACAATGATCATAAAAACACAATACTATACTATAACATATATCCTGCAAAGGAAAATAAAAGGTTAGAATGTGCACACTATGAGACAAAGACTGACATCACCTTATTAATGTGAAGTCTGGATTCGGCAGTCATCTAGGTTCCTTCTCGTCTGTGCCTTGGCTCGTCTTAAGGTCACACCTCTGCAGTCACGGGTACACGTCTGCACCGCTATGCTCTGTCTTCTCTGCTTCCCTCCAAGTCACTGGAAACTTCCTTTTATTAACTGCTTTCTCTCTCTGGCTGTTCTGCACTACTCCTCTCTCATCTCAATCACGGGCTATCTTCACGTTTCTGCTTCGATCTCATAACTCGGTTTCAGCCACTCTGGTATTCGTTCTTCTGACTAACTGCTTCACTCGGAATGCTCTGATCTTATAGGTCAAAGCTCGCCAGCTGCTCCAACTAAAATAACTTTAATCTTTCTAAGAGAGTATCAGCTTCTTGGGTCTTTCTCGGACTTCAAAATGGCGACTGTCTGCCTGGAAATAATTAATGGCATTGATGCTAACGGCTAGCTGCCGCCTACAGACTGACTGATTCACTGCCTCATGCTTTCACTAATATGGAAGCTTGTTCCTTCATGGAAAGTTACGGCCAGTAACCTGCCGCCCACCCAATTCTTGTACCTCCTCGTACCAAGGACACATTCCCAGCCGGCCGGCCTGATGTTGTGTCTCTGGAATGGAGAAAAATACAGTCTTTCGATAAGGGCCAGCCTGAGCCGGTTCTATCCAAGCGAACAACACCTCGTAACTAAAACATTACATTTGACCTAAAAGCATCTCAAGCTGCCGGGGCAGAAAGCAAGATGGAGTCTCTCCCGTTTGAGGCCTACAAGGCCCGAAATAAGCATAACTCCATAGAAGGTATACTAACACTCTTGCAAAAGGACGGATTATCACTAGTACTAATGAATCTATCCCCTAACATAAGTTTATAAGCCCTGATCTAAGGAAAAGGGTACGGAAATACATTACTATGCCTTGTGAATAGGCCCTGTCTACGGTTCTAATCCTTGCACTAGAATGATAATAGACTGGAGTCACCTCCAATTATCTTCTCTCAAAGGAGGGCCGAAAAAGTCGGTCAGAACAGGCCCCCTGTTCTTACCACATTAAATACCCTCCTTACCAATGGATTGGGGAGTCTTACCGTCTCCCAAAGCAACTTCCTGTACTTTACTGCCTCCGGTTATAAAGGTACATATTGTCTCAGTGACTTCTGTTGTCATCCAGCGTGCCCTTTGTATTCATATTTTGGCAACTCACTGGGACAGAAAGTAAGCCTGGCACCAAAATAAAAGTGGCCTTCATTAGCAAATCAGACAGCTAAAAGAGCGGCCCATTTACAAATAGGGGTCATTTTTTATCTTATCAGGACATGCTACATATGTGATTTTAAGGTATGGTAAACTGAATGAATTTATGCTTGCTGCAGTGCAAAGTTTGTGGTAATATAATGGATATCAACAGTAAAACCCATCATACCAGATTCAACAGGCCAACAAACATCCTACAAATAAGCCCACTCTCTGAGGTGTCACATCTATTCTTTTGGGGACAGTAATAGCAGTGGGAGAGGCAGGAAAAAGAGTGTTCTTAGCTGAAGGCTGTCACTTGTTTAGCAAGGAATGTGCGACTGTGTTTATTTAAGGATACTTCAGGCAAGGTTTGTTGTATTATCCAAAAATCACCAGTAAAACCCTGAGCCCCAGACCATACAGGCAAAGCTACCCCACAGGACTGTACTGCACAGGTGGCAGGCCGGCAATGAAAAAGGAATCTGTCATCCATATGCTCTAAATATGTTTTATAACTTAGGTATGAGAGATGTCGACTCTGCATTTAAGCTTGCTCAGGCACGGTTTATATAGCAGAGTAATAAGCAAGAAAACACAATGCACAAGATCCTACATGCCCACAAACAGCCAAAACAAATCATCCAACACTATGAACTGTCTCACATAGCTTTTGGGGACGGACATTGTCGGCAGTGGGCAAGGCAAGAAAATAAGATAGCTGCCTTCTACCACTTCATACACGTTATAGGTGTTTTCACTTTTCAGTAATCACGCCATGCATTTGAGCTTGCTTCAGGCTTTGCTGTAAGATCGGAGAAATCATCATTAAAATTCAGAACAAAAGACCCATTCAGCCTACATATAGCCAAAATAAACCAGCCCACACACTGACCTCCACAGCTACCCTTCAAGACGATAATGTACAGACAGTGGGTACGACAATGAAAAGGGAAGCTGCTGTCCACTGACTCAATATAAGGAGCCAATCAACACACTGCATAGATGCAGCTATGATTTCCACCACACAAGGCGCTGATAGGCCAGGTGGTATGCTTGAGGGAGAAGCCGGACACGACTTGTTTAAATCCAAGGGTGGTGGTCAGCGATCTCCGCCAGTAACTATAAAGTCAGTACATTGGCCGGTCAGATGTAAGTAAAGGCCAAAGTATCTTTGAGACAGTGTGTGTCCTGTAGTGTGCGTGGGGTCGTCAATGATCTGGGTCAACCAGAGATTGCTCATGTGGTCGAGGAGGTGGGAGGTGTTGTTGTCTTTGGGGTTATTGTTGTGGAAGTTGAGGTAGCCAAGGAAGATGTAATCCTTGGAATCCAGGGGTGCAATGAAGTCTGTGATGTTGTTGCAGACATTAGAGTGCGGGTCCAGAGGTCGGTATGCCAGGATGCGTCTGATGGTTTTCCTGCTGTCCGCGTGGAGCTTGAAGTTGAGATGTTCCATGGGGTGGTGGCGTTATTGGTGGTGGTGGTAATTAACACTGAAACATTGGAGGAACCCTGGTGGGCAACTGTCCTTCTCCATTAAAAAGATTGTTCTCCTCCCTTCCTTCCCACTCAGGGGCATAACACAGGGCCGATAACCGCTGTGGTGTAGGAAACTCCAACCCTTGAAGGGCCTGCATCCCTTCAGGGAAGCCCCATTCAACCTAAACCCATGATTATCTATGAGCTATAGGAGATTTAGGGGCCCCTCTCACATTCTGAGGGGGTTATAGTTTTGCGTTAAACTACTGTTCCTGCTAGAATACCTATGAATTTGACTTATTTCATCAGCAGCAGCACTATGAAGTGTCCCTCTGAGCAAAGATGCCTCACGCCTACAAAGAGCACAGCTTGCAACACGATGAGACACAAGCAACCTCTTTCACCTTTCTACATTAAACAGACAAGCAGCTTCGAAAAAAAACCATGGATTATCTTGTCAGTCTAACATAATCCAGCAGCAAAACCAGAAATGTCCAGCCTTTTTAATTTCGAGCATTTCGGGTCTCACGCTTTCTGTTAAAGACATGACTGATTTTGCAGGGGAATGACATGAGGTTTTATTAGCGTTGACTGAAAAGAAAGATAAAGTAAAAAAAGCTAAGAAATCAATGTATACAACATAATTCCATAGGTATGCAGAAGCAGGTTTGTTCTTTTTAAAATATATTCCTGGAACAGGATAAAAAGGTTCTTTTTTTTTTTTTACTAAAAAGACAGAGCTGCCCTCACTAAAATTATGAACACCCGAAGTGGACTTAGACATTTATCTGTCACAGGTGCTTTCCTACTAGTGTCCTTTTCAGAAGAGCTATCTACCAATCAGAGCTCTCCGTTTCGTTTAATGGTGGCAGGGTCTGTGGAGATTATCATACCTTTTAGTGGAGAAAGTAATTGAAAGATTATGTAGTAGATTAGCTACTAGGAGCAAAGAGGCCCTTCCTCGGATAGTTACAGGGAATTGGCTTGACATGCTGTATTATCTCAAGAGGCGAGAATAAAGGTGGAAGGAAGTGGGGGAGCTTGAGGGATGATATGATAAGTAGGATCTGTATTACAGAAGGGGATGCACAAGCATCTATGTCCCTTCTGTAACACCAAAGTCCCCTAGGGGCATGCCAGGCGGGCGCAAATGCCTGTTGCACATCAGGGGCACTTCTGTTATATGGCCTCAGGGGTCATATTGTGCATAGCACTCTGGGGTGCATTTACGCCTACATCTTGCGCCTCGAGGCACCATGTTATGTTATAAAGTTATTTATATATCGCGCACTGCTGAAAGAGTAAACAAGAGAGGCAGGAGGGACTAAATGGACTGTTTAAACAGATGAGTTTTTAGCCTTTTTTTAAATGTAGACAGTTCCTTGATATGCCGGAGATCCTCTGGGAGCGCATTCCAGAGCGTTGAGGCCTTGACTGTATAGGACATCCCCCCAGGCGAGCTCTCCGAAATCTAGGGATCACCAGCCGTCTTTGCATAGCTGAACCCAAAGGACGGTTGGGAGTGTAGAGGGAGAGCCTGGAACTGATATAGGCAGGGCCCTGACCGTGAAGTGCCTTGTGAGTCATAGTAAGTGCTTTATAATGCACACGCTGGGCAACAGGTAACCAGTGCAAATCGCTCAGCTGCTTGCGCACGCTTAGGCATCTGGGGATGTTAAATACAAGCCTAACTGCCACGTTCTGGATGACCTGTAATTTTCCCAGACGGTACCCTGGAATGCCAAGGTAAAGGGCATTGGCATAATCCAGGCGTGCCAGTACTAGTGCCCTGACACCGTCTCCCTGGCAGCGCAGGGAAGCAAGGGAAAAAATCTTCTCAGGGCTTTTAGTGTGCCGAAGCACACCCCTGACAGACGCAAGATTTGTTCATGGAAGCCTTAGTCGCCCCCAAACCAAATTCCCAGGTTTTTTGCTACACCGCAATCTCCTGAAGGGCAAGGAAATCCGGGAGGCCAGAGAGACTCTCTAAAGGCAGGAGGGAAATGACCATAGAGGAGCGCCTCAGATTTCTCTTCATTACATTTCAGGCTGGCCTGGGCCAGCCAAGAAAAGACCGCTGATAAGAAGCGATGGGCCACCTCCGTTTGCAAATCATCCCCCTTCCAGGTAAAGAGAAGCTGGGTGTCGTCAGCATAAGCCATAATTTTGGCACCCAGCTTCTCCGCGTGACCGATCAGGGGGGTAAGGTAGACATTGAACAAAAGGGGGCTCAGGGTAGACCCGTTAGGAACACCTGAGGTTACCCTGGTGTCTGATGAAGAGAAAGGGGGCATCCACACCTGTTGGGAGCGGTTATCCAAAAAGGATCTAACCCATTCCCAGGCCGTGCCACTAATACCGATGTCAGACAGGCGGGAGAAGAGCTGGAGGTGGGGTACCGTATCAAAGGCGGCAGAGAGGTCGAGTAAAATCAGAGCCACCCTGCCGCCTGCATCCAGACACTCCCTAATAGCATCTGAAATTTCCACAAGAGCAGTTTCAGTGCTAAATGCTGTTCTGAAACCGGATTGGGCCGGATGTAAGGCTCCTGTGGACTCCACAAATCTCTCCAGTTGTTTAAAGGCCACCTTCTCGCACACCTTAGCTAGGGCTGGAAGGAGGGAAATGGGGCGATAATTAGAGAGAAGTGAGGGGTCAGCAGAAGGTTTCTTAAGGAGGGGGAGGAGTTTTGCATGTCTCCATTGCACAGGCACCCTTTCAGATTGAAGTGAGTTATTCGCCAGCTTCACTACCTCTGGAGCGACTTTCTCAGCCACCCCACTCAGGACCCTAGCATGACAGGGGTCTGCCGGCGAGCCAGATTTTAATGATTTGAGTATGGCTAGGACGTCTTTCTCCTCGGCAGTGGAAAAGTGCGAAAAGAGTTGGTTGGGTACAGTAGGACAGGGGTCAGTCGGAATGGATAGAGGAGACGGCCCTGATGGGATAGTCCTTAGGCTGTCTTGTATTTTTTGTATCTTGACGTTAAAAAAGTTAGATAAGTCCTCACACCATGGCATTATAGAAGGGACTGCAGATGCTTTTGTGGCCCCTTTTGTAGTATAGGCTGCCCGAAAGCTAAATGTGCACCAGCACGATCCTCAGGCGATGTGCTCTGAATTGCATGGGGGTGTGTGTGACCCCATTTACATGAGAGAATCCTTTGTGTCCATGCCATTCTATCGATGTGCATGCAGAGGCAGTCAGGAGATGCCCAAGTCAATGAACTCCGTGAGGTGTGGTTCCCTGGGGGGGCATGGGGATCCGAGGGCCCTCTAGCCATCACCCTGCAGTCACCCATACACCTTCAGGGAGGAGATCTGTCCCTCTTTGAAAATAAGGGTGTGTTGCCAGCTTCAGTGAAACGTGCAGCAGACTATTGAAACAGCCAGTCTGCCTTTCACTAATGTGTTGTTTGCGGGTTCGCACATGCACTGGGGACGGAACATTTGCTGTAATTTATGAAGCATGGTCCCGATCTGAACCTGGCACTTGCACTTATGGGCGAAAAGAGGTACAGAGTGGGCAATAAGCTATATTTGTAATGCGCCCCATGAGCATATTTGTGGCAACTGAGAAACATGGGGTATTGCAATAGCATGCAGGTGTATCTTATGGAATTGGGGGTCCTGGCCAAACATATTTTGGGTCTCCGCATTTCGAATTGCTTTAAGTTTTTTATCTAATTTCAGCTCTGACAGTGCACAGGAACACTCATGCAAATTCTAAATGTGTTTACATTTAATATTCAGGGATAGTGCAGCGTATTTTCAATATTATAACACAGCTCTCCTCCCCGCCCCATTGATGTATTATTATCATGATTGTATGCTGACTGATTTCCTCCTCAGTACAACCTATGCACGTTGTATTTATGTTGTTGCCTTGCTTGTTACTTTCAATAAACAGAAATATAAAAGTTAAAAAAATTAAAAGAAATGGTAACAGCAGCAGCTCGCTAATATTACTGCAATCTCTGTGACACCCTCCAATTTCTCATATGTGAAGTTCTGCTTTCATCTAAAAAAAAATTTGATGGATGTTGCATGAAATATAAGCATATTTCTCTGCAGAATGTCGGTCATAGACTCTAACAGATCACCCATATTAAAAATAAAATCAAAGAAATTATATTTAAAACAAGTCTGTTTAAGAACTATTCCAGGTCATCAGGGCTATACTCTCTGCAGAACAGAGCAGGCTCTATAGGGGGGCCACCCTGAAAGGCTAGTACCCTGGGCCAGAGGCCACCTTGCCTAAAAACGTCTCTGCAAGCATGCATCCTGCTTTTCTTGCCATTTCTAGCGCTCCGTTTGTTGTAATGTGGACTGCATAAATGCTGTCTCCAAACAGGGAATGGAGTTGAATGGGCCAACTTAGTTGCATAAGATAAATAAGCATCAGCCATGGCTTGTATATAATATTGAAAAAGCTTCCACTTAAAGCCCTGGTGACACCACGATAATGTTGCTGCGCATTAGTTTAAAAAAGAGAAGCGATCGCAGCTAGACGTAACATCTTCCTCGGATATTGGCACACTGACTGCGCAAAAGAATGCAGCTTTATGTCTTCCATTTAAAGGTAACAAACTCCTTGGAGCAGAACTTGAAGAGAGACATAGAATTTTAGTGAGAAGAAACAATCCTCTTTCAGACAGACTCTACTACTTTATCGGCTCAAAATATATCTAAGTCTTCATGATTCAACAAGCGTCCTGCTGGCAAAAGTTACAGATCTGTGCGGTCAAGCTGCTTTCGATCCATGCTGCGCCCTGACTGCTTAGTGTTAGAGGAATCACTGACAAAATTTCGACCTCCAAAATATCGACCTACAGAAATATCGAGTCTAAAATATCGAGGGCAAGAATATCGACATCCTATCTACAACATGGTAAGTACAAAAATATCGAAAAAATTATATAGATGTTAAAAATATCGATGTTAAAAATATCGTTTTTTTTCTTTTAAAATATAATTGTAAAATAAATTAAATAACACTAATAAATATAATATACATAGTTATAAGTATCTAATAATGTTTAAAATTAATAAATAATACATATATAATAATATATTAATTAAATATATACTGTAAATATATAATATATATGTTCTGAACAATATGTTGTAATAATTATTTTACTATCTTATAAATTATTAAAATATATTCTAATTTACTAATACATTTACAAACATAAAACAATAACATAAATAAAATGTACACAACATAAAAAATTAAATATACTTTTAATATTTTTACAATTAATTATATAGGTATACACCTGTTACAACGCAACTTTTACAACTACCTACTATTACAACGCAACTTTTACAATGCATACCATTACAACGCATTGCGCTGGGGGGCGCTCTAGGATAGGGAATAAGTATAATTTACTATCCAACACCTTCCCTAGTGTCCACGGGGACTGGAGTTGGAATAGTAAATTATACTTACCACTATCCAGCACCTCTAAGCGCTATGCGCTGTAATGGTATGCGTTGTAATGGTCGTGTTGTAATGGTAGGTAGTTGTAATGGTATGCGTTGTAACATGGTACATCCATTATATAAAATATTGGATAGCGTAGGGGTAAAAATTACTATTCCCGCTCCAGAGATTGCAACAGTAGGGAAAGCGTTGGATAGCGTAGGGGTAAAAATTACTATTCCCACTCCAGATAATGCAACAGTAGGGAAAGCGTTGGATAGCGTAGGGGTAAAAATTACTATTCCCACTCCAGAGAGTGCAACAGTAGGGAAAGCGTTGGATAGCGTAGGGGTAAAAATTACTATTCCCACTCCAGAGAGGGCAACAGTAGGGAAAGCGTTGGATAGGGTAGAGGTAAAAATTACTATTCCCACTCCAGAGAGTGCAACAGTAGGGAAAGCGTAGGATAGCGTAGGAGTAAAAATAACTTACCTTAGGGTTGATATTCTTTCCAACGATATTCTTGTCTTCGATATTCTGCACCTTCGAATTTACTGACACGATATTTTGGTACATCGATATTTCTAACTCGATATTTTGACTGTGTACCGTGTTAGAGAGTTCAAAAGACACACATCATCCACAGCCAAAGTCTTACCTGTGAAGGGCAGCAATTCCAGGGCCCCCCAGGTCCACTTTTATTTCATTTCAACTATTGAATTCATCATCTTGTCCCTGGTGGCCCCGCCCGGCGGGGCCCGGGCATGCGCGTGTGCATCACTACTCCACCATTACTAACCAATTGGAGGCCACAGGACAAATACATAATGGAGATGCTGTGCGGCTGGCCGTGGCGTGCGCTGTGCGCACCATTTAATTTATGATTGAATTTCAATCATGAATTAAATGATGCGCGTGGCGTGCGCACACAAAGTCGGACTTGAGGCTTGTTGGGCTGAGTGAGGGGCCCCTGCCTGGAGCGCGGGGACCCAAGGCCCCCCCGCACTGCGGGGGCTGTGGGGGCCTGTGTTACGCCCCTGGATAGGGGCTTTGTATTATTTACAAGGCAGCATTAAGCCGCTTAACGTGGCTTAACTCTGCCTTTTAGATAAGCCCTTCTTTCACGCTATGCTAAGCGTGAAAGGGGTGGGCAGTGGCTGTTGCAGTGGGCGTTCCACTGCAACACCCATGGATTTTGACGCTGCACACTATTTACAAGGGCAGCTGCAGAATTCAGCACACATAAAAGTAACAAATCGCCATTATGGATTGTTTATGTGCAGGAAGGGACAACTTCCTACACAAAAACAATCATTCCCTGCAAAGCAGGCACCCTTGCTCTATGGTGCAAGGATGCCTGCATTAGCAGTAGGAGACTAAATTTAGCACTAGCGCTGGGGAAAACACAGGGGTACGCCGTATTGTAGTAAATACGGCGCATACCTGTGTTTTGAAAATGTCGGAGCGCAGCGCTGCCAAATTTGTTGCAGTTCCACACAGCGACATGTTGTTGAACATATGCCCCCCAGTTTTTTAAAAGCTGCTATAAGAGCCATGAGATTAATGGCGGGCTGACATTACCCCCAGGTCCAGAAAGTCATCTACATTTATTGCTGTCATTTGTGGTCAATTTTTCACTATTATGTCTATTGGAATTTTAGAGTCCTTAGGACTCATGAATTTACTAATTATATAAACACACAGGAGTCTATGTTATTGACAGATGTTAATCCCTGACTTATGAGATGGGCTATTTTAAGTGTGTATTCATTTATGATTTTAATCTCTGATGATTTTCTATACATTTTATTTCGTTTTTAAATTGTTTTCTTTGGCCTATTAAATACCACTAGATGGCAGCATTGTACTGGTTATGTTTCTTTACCATGTCCACTAAATTAAAATTGCCTATATATTTTTTCAGATTCGTTGTTAGTAGGGGAGGGGCATAGCTATCAATAGCGCAACAAGTGCAGTGCTTTCTGGTTCAAGGGGTCTGAGGAGCCTTCTGGGCTTCAATTACAGCAGAGGTTTAGTCGAGTCTATTGTCCTTGCTTGGAAATGTCGTAAGGTACCTCTAAGTATATTTTAGATCAATAGGCAAACTGACCTCCTTAGTTCAGTGTCTTTTCTTCGCAGGTTGCTAACCCAGGGTGAAGGGTGCCGTCCGTAGGAAATGCACAACAGGTGTTAAATTCAGTGGGGAAAGATGCAAGAGGGAGACTTCAGTGTAGTTCAAAAGCGCAGCATAGCTCATAAAACTCGTATTTTCACCAGCGGGTCATAAGAAAAAATATGAAGCTATCCCAAGTGCAATGGGGATAGAGCCAGCGACGGGGCTAAAAACAAAGGGGCATATTATCAAGGGGGTTTATCTCCGCTTTTTTGGCTTTAAAAGCCAAGAAAGCGGAGATAAAATTATCTCCCTATTACCTAGCTGTCGCTAACACCAGTTAGCGACAGCTAGTAGGGGATAGCGACCATCTTGGGCCCCACTTTGCATGTCAGTGATATTTATCACTAATGACATGCAAAGTAGGCGTGCCAAGATGTTAGCGACTGAAAACAGTCGCTAACATCGCTATCTCCTATTTCCAACTTTTGGAGATATTTGCGCTAAGCGCAAATATCTCCAAAAGCTAACACCTGCCCTGAGCAGTTCTTAGCCATGTTATCCAATGGGAGGTGGATAACATGGATAAGAGCATTAGCTCGGTAATGCATGAATATCGCTGACTTTTCAGCGATATTCATGCATTGCGGCCGATTTTTATTGCATTTGCGATAAACCTTGGTAATACCAAGGTTTATCTGCGATAAAAATCGCTGCAGCTCAGCTGTAAATTTTTGTCTCTAACCAAGCAATACCGATAATTATCGCTATTGCTTGGTAATATGCCCCAAAATATTTTTTAACTCTTCTGCTTGCCATTTACCTGCAGGTAACTGCATATAAAATAAAATGTACACACATTTAATGAAGAACATAAATGCAAGTTAAACTAGCAGGTGGGAAATGTACTGTTAGGTCGTGGAAGCTCAACTGGTTAATGTGATCACACAGGTGCTGTAACATCGACACAGAATTTAACCCTTGTTGATGCATTGGAGATTAGGAACATGTATTTGAAGTGCTACGAAGTCCTAGCCTCTGGCAGCACTATGAATATGCATGTCATTATTTTCAAATCGTATAACACAGAGTGTAAAATAGGCTATGATAACAATGTGCACAAATAACAAGGGACTTTTTGGATTTGGCAAGGGTATAACAATACCCTCTTTACCAACAGAGTAGTACTTGGCTGCCAGCCCTGAAAGTGACACCGTAGCAAATGTAAGTATTTGGGATGGTGTCTGTTGTGTTAAATGTTCAGCATGTTCTCTAGTCAGTCCTCAAACAGAAATTAAAACAAAGGGGCATATTATCAAGGGGGTTTATCCCCGCTTTTTTGGCTTTAAAAGCCAAGAAAGCGGAGATAAAATTATCTCCCTATTACCTAGCTGTGGCTAACACCAGTTAGCGACAGCTAGTAGGAGATAGCGACCATCTTGGGCCCCACTTTGCATGTCAGTGATATTTATCACTAATGACATGCAAAGTGGGCGTGTCAAGATGTTAGCGACTGGAAACAGTTGATAACATCGCTATCTCCTATTACCAACTTTTGGAGATATTCGCGCTAAGAGCGAATATCTCCAAAAGCTAACACCTGCCCTGAGCAGTTCTTAGCCATGTTATCCAATGGGAGGTGGATAACATGGCTAAGAGCATTAGCTCGGTAATGCATGAATATCGCTGGCTTTTCAGCGATATTCATGCATTGCGGCGATTTTTATCGCATTTGGGTTAAACCTTGGTAATACCAAGGTTTATTTGCGGTAAAAATCGCCGCAGCTCTGCGGTAAATTTTTGTCTCTAACCAAGCAATAGCGATAATTATCGCTATTGCTTGGTAATATGCACCAAAGTTAGTTTGTCATTCAGTTTGACTGGTCTTGGAGAGGCCTGATTTATGGTATAATCTCCTAGTTGCACTTGCTATGCTATGAACTTTGAGGCATATTATCAAGGGAGTTTATCTCCGCTTTTTTGGCTTTAAAAGCCAAGAAAGAGGATATAAAATTATCTCCCTATTACCTAGCTGTCGCTAACACCAGTTAGAAACAGCTAGTAGGAGATAGCGACCATCTTGGGCCCCACTTTGCATGTCAGTGATATTTATCACTAATGACATGCAAAGTGGGCGTGTCAAGATGTTAGCGACTGGAAACAGTTGCTAACATCGCTATCTCCTATTACCAACTTTTGGAGATATTCGCGTTAAGCGCAAATATCTCCAAAAGCTAACACCTGCCCTGAGCAGTTCTTAGCCATGTTATCCAATGGGAGGTGGATAACATGGCTAAGAGCATTAACTCGGTAATGCATGAATATCGCTGACTTTTCAGCGATATTCATGCATTGCAGCGATTTTTATCGCATTTGCGATAAACCTTGGTAATACCAAGGTTTATTTGCGGTAAAAATCGCCGCAGCGCAGCGGCTAATTTTTGTCTCTAACCAAGCAATAGCGATAATTATCGCTATTGCTTGGTAATATGCCCCTTTGTTTTTCAAGCTAGCATGCTGTCATGAATGATCAAATCAATTAGATCTTCTGAGCAGCTGCAGTGCATGCCTACCTTCTGTTACTGAAAACTGCGGTCACGCAGTATTTCTCTGGTTAGTGCCCTTCCATTTCTGGTTCTTTGTAGTAGTTTTAAGAGCTTTTTAGAGGTTCCCGTTACTCAAATGAGTGTAATTTCTGATTTTTATACGTTTCCCCTCAAGTGTCACTCATAGACGTTGAAATGTCACTCATATTTACAATGAAATTATGAAAATGTCACACATAGCAATCTGAAACTTGGCAGCTATGATAGAGCCCAGGACACTATTGTTAACCCACTCGTAACTACATATTGATGTAATACGATTCAAATAAAATATTTGAAACTGGTGTGCTTATTGTTAACTTTAACATTTTTGCTGCATATTTAGTTGCACTTTTAAAAATAAATAACTTGTGCTTCCTTTTATCATGTAAATTAATTTCCCAATTGATCAGCTGCGTCTGTGTTTTTTGTTGCCAGTGAAGATTTTCAAGTTTCGGTTTCTTGCCATTCTTGTTTGCAAATGTTCCCAGCTTCTCTTCACCTTCCTCCCTGCAAAGTTTAAGCTGCACTCTGAAAATACATTTTCACTCTAGTAAGTGCAAGGGTGTTGTGCTTGCACCTATCAGATAATACAGCTCCCACACGATGGCTCAACACTCGGCAAAGCAAAAGACTTTAACACAAAACAAACAACACCTTTAGTAAAGGGTTTTGGGGCATATTACCAACAACAAGCAATATTTATCGCTAAGTAGGCTTAGTCGCACTTTTTTTATCGCCGCGCATCGCCGGATATTATCGCTGAGATAACGTGCTATTAGCAACGTTTATCTCAAAAGCGAAATTTCCGGCTAGAGCAGCGAAATCCGTGAATATCGCTGAGAATACAGCGAAATTCACGCATTATTGCTAACAGGGTCTTAGCCATTATATCCACCTTCCATTGGATATAATGGCTCATGTTAGACCTGGCACCTTGGCGTGAGTCTCCCTTCCACTTTTTGCTGATGTGCCTCCGATGTTTTGCTGGTTTTCCGATACTCAGGGCACTGCGCCACGGCTGATCCGTGCCGCAGTGCAAGTGCTCCCTACTGTAAATTGTACATACGATTGGTATCCATGATTGGTGCATTGGATTTACTGTTAGTCCCTAGTAAAGCGCACGAGAGAGTGCCGGGGCTTGTAGATGCCAATACTGCTGGTGGGCCTGCAGCGCTGGTTGCGCCACCCACCGAAGCAGCCGTAAAGATGTGGCTGGGAACTGCGACCGCAGAACCCGCGTGCGGTCTCGTACTGTCACGCTAGCTGGGCAAGTGTCCCCACTTGCCAGCACCGACCCTTCCCTTGACTACATATTAGTCACCCCTATGGTAGGCCTGCGGGCAGGGTGCGTTGTAGGTGCAAGGTAGGACAAGCCCTGATGTGCATGGCATGTCCTAGTAGTGACTTACAACGAAGACCGTATTTCACTACTGAAGGCTACCTGCTCCATTAGGCCAGACTGAGCTGCGAGGGTTATTACACCCTATAATCCCCGCAGGCTCAAGGAGCATGGTAGTGAGTCATGTTTAGTATGCCTGAACTCAGGATAAGGAGATATTTCTTGTAGTCAAGTTTATTTAAGTACCCTGGGTTTGCAAATGCTACTTTTAGAAAGTTAGCATTTGCTTGCTTAACCATTTCAGCCGCCTCTGCTGATGTGTATCTGACTGTCTGGGATGTGTGAGTGACAGGGCTGGAGGGATGACAGGTGGTGAATGCGCAGATTACACCTTAGTGGGAGGTAGGAGTGCCTCTTGACTCGAGCTGTCACTGTGCTCGACCTCCACAATGCTGGCTCCACCCTCCTGGGGAGCGGCGGATGACTCTGCCGGCACCTGGCCCAGGACGGGCGAAGCTCCCATCAACAAGGTACTCTGGCCACTCCTGTCCGGACAATGCTGGCTCCACCTCCTGTGGGGCGTCTGATGCGCCTGCCCCTCACACTGAAAGCAGAAGCCGGAGTACACCCGCGGGGGTACTCCAGAACTGAAAGTGGCTATGCAAAGGCCCCCCTGGCCTGCGAGAACAAAAGAATTGGCCTATAAAAGACGGAGCCCTGCTCCTTGAAAATTAGATCCGGTTTGGGCCACAGAAAGACTCTGCCCTACGAGAAGGACCGTGAGAGACAAGGAAGGGTGCTGACTCTTGCCTGTGTCTGGTGCCTTGCTGCTGAAGGAGAGGAAGACAATAAGACTACGAAAAGACTATTGTGCTACTTGTGCCAAACTCTGCAAAGAGATCTCCAAGGGCTTGCAACTGAACTTGCCCCCTGACCAGCGTCCCAGGACCAGTGGACGCTACCCCCTTGGAAAGCGACTGCGGGGGCTGACCATCGCCGCAGCACTGACGGAGGAATCTCCTCTAAGGCATCAACCTCCTCCCGACCACCGTGACCGGGGCCCAAAGCAACAGCAGAAGCAAAGTGAGGACCAGCCGCCGCTGGCCCGAACACCGTGACCGCAACTGCACCGGGAGCCCGAGAGCAAAGCAAAGGAGGACCCGTCCGGTCCGAGCTATCGAGGGGACTGCATAGCGAGCAGTCACTCACCTGCAAGGACGGACAGTTGCCCTACGAGAATCCGCAAGGTCGGTAAGCCTGCCCGACAGCCCAGCTGTGAGCCCACAGCTACACCGACATTTGGCTGGGTACGTCCTGCACTTGGGGACCGTACTGCCACTTGTCACAACCGCACAGTCGCCACCTCCAGGGTCGGAGCGGACGACGAGGAAAGGACCCTGCCGCCACAGAACACCGCTGCCCCGGACGACCAGTGACCTGCTCGGCCGAAGAGCCGCAACGATCAGCGACCCCGGGAAGGCAACGCGACGTGGGACAGATCCCTTGGAAGCCGCCGGCTCCACAAGAACTTTGAATAACACCGGTCTACGGACCTCAAGAGAACTTCCATAAGAACTGTGGTAACCCGAATTACGTAACCTGCAACCGTCTTCATAAAGTTATTGACTGTATTCACAAGCCTGCTTAAAATCTATATAAAGAGATATATTTTTTTTACAAGAATACAGTCTGGTCTCGTTGTGTGGTGGGTTGGTTGTAAAGGTGTACTGTTGCAAGTGTTTAACCCAATGTGCCCCAAAGATTAGCCTACGACTGCTTAAGCCACACTACCTAGAGGGTAAGCAGAGGTTGTCTGGAAGGTAACCCTCAGCCCTGACGAGGAAGAGAGAGTCCCTGCTTGTCGCTAGTGTTGCACTGCGCCAACTAGGGCCTCCCCCTTCCTACATTGGTGGCAGCGGTGGGATTTCGAATTTACACTTGCGATAGTTATACCTGAGCTTCTGACCACTACACAAGGATTACGGTGCAGTTACTAAACCACAGACTTTGCTTTTTGAAAGAAGATTCCGCGTGCCGAAACCATGCCGGGCACGAAGAGCCTGGATGGAGCGGAGTCCACGACCTCTGAGGTGTTGGAGGTGGAGTGGGACGCCGCAAAGCTGGATAAGTACACCAGAGTTGAACTGAAGTTTTTCTGTAGGAAACTCAAAGTTCCGCACGCTGGCTGCAAAAACAAGCCGGAGCTCTACAAGGCCCTGAAAGCCTGGGTGGAGTCCAGAAAGACCCCGGAGGAGCAGGACGTCCTCGCCGAGCAGAATGCAACGCCGGAGCAGAATGCACCTGGGGATCTGATCGATCTCGAGAGGCAAGACAGCAAGCACAGCTTTGGTAAAGGCCTGTCGCCAGAGGAGCTGGCGGACAGGAAGGAAACCCGGAATCACGAAAGAAAGTTGGCAGAATTGAAAATCCAGCTGGAGCTGGAAACCAAAAGAATGGCGCTGGAAGAGCGAAAGCACCAGATGGATTATGAAATCAAGATGAGGGAGATAAGTCTCAAGGAGAGAGACTTGGATCGGCCTCCCTCTGGTGGCAGCACATCGCCAGTGCAGGTAGAGTCAAGAGTGCACATCCCGAAGGACGTAGTTAAGGAGTTCTTTAAGGGGGATGACATAGGACAGTGGTTTAGGGCATACGAGGTAGCCATGTCCTCCCACCGGGTCCCTGACAAGGATTGGGGAGCGGGGTTGTGGGGAAGGTTCCTTAGCGAAGGGAGAGATACCTTGCTAGATTTGCCCGTTGAGAATCAGAGTCCTATGCCCACATGAAAGAAGCTTTATTAAACAGGTACGGGCTTACCCCTGAAATGTATAGACAGAAGTTTAGGGGATGTACTAAGCGGCCTGGGAATACGTATGTGGAGTATGTGACTTACTTTTGCAGAGCACTGGATGGTTGGGTGAAAGGTAACAAAGTTAATGATTTTCAAGGTCTCTTTGATTTAATTGCATGGGAGCACTTGGCTGATCACTGTTTTCCTGAGTTACGCCAACACCTGATCGATAGCAAGCTGTCCAACCCGAGGAAGCTTGCTGAGGAGGCGGACCGCTGGCTCAGCACCAGGGTCCACAAGGGTCCCGTGGGAGATTCCGCCAAGAGTGGGCAGGGTCCCCAGCAGAAGAGTGGGGGGGACAAAGGGGGAAAACAGAAAGGGTTCCAAAAAGGCCCCCAAAGTAGTTCCCAAGGGAATCCGCAGCAGGGTTCTCAGCCTCCCCCACCCCCGAAGCAGAATGGGGCCCCGACAGGTAAACCTGTTCCAAAGGGGCCCTTCAATTGTTTCAAATGTGGCGAGCCTGGGCACATATCCAGTGACCCCAAGTGTCGCCTATTTGGAAAACCTGCACCCACTGGTGCTCCGCCCCGACAAGTGACTAGCGTTCACCTGGGAGAAGAAATGATGGTCCCGGGGGGTGGAGATCCCGTTCACATGACCCTGGTCTCGTTAGGGGACAGCGAGATGATCCCTACGAACTACCTGCCCTCTAACACTAAGAAATATGGGCAGGTGGTGATCATCAATGGCAAGGAAGCTGAGGCTCTTAGAGACACAGGAGCCAGTGTGACTGCAGTGAGGCAGCACCTGGTGTCTCAAGAGCAGGTTGTACCCCATGCCTACTGTAGGGTTATCAATGCTGATAATTCTGAGAACCAGTGTCCGATGGCTCAAGTTCCCTTCGAGTGGGGGGGGGTCTCTGGTACTCTGCAGGTCTGTGTGAGAAAAACCATGCCTGTTGACTGTTTGCTAGGGAACGACTTGGAGCACTCCCCTTGGGAAAAGGTGGAGAAAGCGACTCACCTGCGGATGGTGGGTCTGCCTGACTGGGCGTGCGTGACCACCCGGTCAATGGCAGCCAGTAAGGGTGATCGAGAGGTCCTGGGGCCTGATGGAGAGGCCCAGGAACCGGCTCTAGGGAGAAGGCGCAGGGGGCGCGGGAAACCGGCCCCTGAAGTTCCTACGGTCCAGGAGGAGGCAGACCTTGAGGGGGATGCCCTGGAGCCTACTGGGGAACAGATCGCCGAACTGGGGGACCTGCCTGAGCTGACCCATTGGCAGCAAGAAGGAGGACCCTCCAGGGAGGAATTCTGCAGGGAGCAGAAAGAATGCCCTTCTCTCGTGGGTATGCGGCAACAGGCTGCAGACCAGGCCAATGGTGTTCAGGCCAAAACACATTACGTGTACTGGGAGAACGACCTCCTGTATTCGGAGCCTAAGGCTGCTGAACCTGGGTCAGCCCGTGTGCTGGTGGTACCCCAGAAGTTCAGAGCCTTCCTACTGGGTCTGGCTCACGATGTGCCTTTAGCAGGACATCTAGGGATGGACAAGACCTATGACAGGCTTGTCACCCACTTTTACTGGCCCCAAATGCATAAAAGCTCAGACGCTCATTGCAGAACCTGTCCGACTTGCCAGGCAAGTGGGAAGACGGGAGGGAAGAACAAGGCTCCCCTCCAACCCTTCCCTGTGGTCGGTACGCCATTCCAGCGAGTGGGTATTGACATCGTTGGGCCTCTGGACCCCAAGACAGCCATGGGCAACAGGTTCATCCTGGTCTTGGTGGACCATGCCACCCGGTACCCTGAAGCCATCCCTCTGAGGACAGTGACGGCTCCCGTGGTGGGGCGTGCACTGATGGGAATTTTCTCACGAGTAGGATTCCCTCTAGAGGTGGTGAGCGACAGGGGGACCAATTTCATATCGAAATATATGAAGTCCCTTTGGCAGGAGTGTGGCGTAACGTACAAGTTCACCACACCCTACCATCCCCAAGGTAACGGGTTGGTTGAAAGATTCAACCGAACCCTCAAAGGCATGATCATGGGCCTGGAAGGTCCGATGAGGCGTAAGTGGGACGTCCTCTTGCCATGCCTGCTGTTTGCATATCGCGAGGTACCATAGAAGTCCCTAGGGTTCAGCCCCTTTGAACTGCTGTACGGTCACCCCGTGAGAGGACCACTGAGTTTGGTAAAGGAAGGCTGGGAGCAATCTCCCAGGAAACCTCCCCAGAATGTATATAGCTACATGCTGGCCTTCAGAAACCAGACCAGACGCTTCAGACAACTTGCCGAGGCAAATCTGGAAGCGAGCCAGGAAGAAATGAAGCGGTGGTACGATCAGAATGCCACTCTGGTCGAGCTTCAGCCTGGACAGGAGGTGTATGTCTTGGCCCCAGTGGAGCCCTGTGCCCTTCAGGATAAGTGGACAGGACCATTTGAGGTTGTGGAGCGCAAGAGCCCCGTGACATACTTGGTGGACATGAAGACGCCCAGGAACCCTTTGCGGGTCCTACATGTCAACCGCCTCAAGCCCCACTTGCGAAGGTCCGAAGTGGGCATGTTGTTGGCAACCGATGACGGAATGGAGGAGGAGTCGGAGCCTCTTCCTGACCTCTTGGTAGCCTGTGAGAAGGATGGGTCTGTGGATGGAGTTAACCTCTCACCCTCCCTGACCGCCGAACAACAGGAGGACTGCCGCCAGTTGCTGGGGCAGTTTCCAGACCTGTTCTCCCTGGTTCCGAGTGTCACAGATTGGTGCGTCCATGATGTGGACACTGGAGACAGCTTACCGGTGAAGCATAAGGCTTACCGGGTAACTGACAGGGTCCGGGCCTGCATCAAGGAGGAGGTCTCCAAGATGCTTGCCCTCGGGGTGGTTGAGTCTTCCAGCAGTCCTTGGTCCAGCCCCGTGGTCTTGGTTCCGAAGGCTGCTGCGCCGGGAGCCACACCCGAACTACGGTTCTGTGTGGACTACAGAGGACTCAATTCAGTCACGAAGACTGACGCGCACCCCATCCCCAGAGCTGACGAGCTCATTGATCGGCTAGGGGCTGCCCGGTTTCTCAGCACGTTTGATTTGACGTCTGGGTACTGGCAGATCGCCTTGACCGATGGGGCAAAGGAGAGGTCGGCATTCTCTACACCAGATGGGCATTTCGAGTTCCGGGTTATGCCATTTGGAATGAAGAATGCCCCTGCCACCTTTCAGAGATTGGTCAACCAGGTGTTGGCTGGACTGGACGAGTTCAGTGCCGCCTACCTGGATGACATCGCGGTGTTCAGCGGCACCTGGCCCGAACACCTGCGACACCTCTGGGAAGTGTTGATGGCCCTGCGCAGAGCAGGCCTCACAATCAAGGCAAGCAAGTGCCAGATTGGGCAGGGTTCAGTGGTGTACTTGGGACACCAAGTTGGGAGTGGCAAGGTAGCCCCCTTGCAGCCCAAAATCGAAACCATCCTGGCTTGGGAACCCCCAAGACCCAGACGGCAGTGAGAGCCTTCCTGGGGCTCACTGGGTATTACAGGAGGTTTGTCAAGGGCTATGGCACGATCGTGACCCCCTTGACAGAGCTGACTTCGAAGAAGCAGCCCAGGAATGTGATTTGGACTGACACCTGTCAGAAGGCTTTCGACACCCTGAAGACTGCCATATGCACGGCGCCCGTGCTCCTGGCCCCAGATTTCTCCAAGGAGTTCATTGTGCAAACAGACGCTTCGGAGCATGGTGTAGGGGCTGTTCTTTCACAGATGACTGAGGAGGGCTTTGACCAACCCGTAGCCTTCATAAGTCGGAGGTTACTTCCACGGGAAAGTAGGTGGAGTGCAATAGAGCGTGAAGCATTTGCTGTGGTCTGGGCGCTGAAGAAGCTAAGACCCTACTTGTTTGGGTCTCACTTCCGAGTTCAGACGGACCACAGGCCCCTCAGATGGTTGATGCAAATGAGGGGTGAGAACCCGAAACTGTTGAGGTGGTCCATTTCTCTACAGAGTATGGACTTTACGGTGGAACACCGCCCTGGCACCGATCACGCCAACGCTGACGGTCTGTCCAGATTTTTCTGCCTTAGTGATGTGGAACTCCCTGGGGAAGGGTAGTTCCCCCCACATTTCAGCTGGAGGGGACACATGTTAGACCTGGCACCTTGGCGTGAGTCTCCCTTCCACTTTTTGCTGATGTGCCTCCGATGTTTTGCTGGTTTTCCGATACTCAGGGCACTGCGCCACGGCTGATCCGTGCCGCAGTGCAAGTGCTCCCTACTGTAAATTGTACATACGATTGGTATCCATGATTGGTGCATTGGATTTACTGTTAGTCCCTAGTAAAGCGCACGAGAGAGTGCCGGGGCTTGTAGATGCCAATACTGCTGGTGGGCCTGCAGCGCTGGTTGCGCCACCCACCGAAGCAGCCGTAAAGATGTGGCTGGGAACTGCGACCGCAGAACCCGCGTGCGGTCTCGTACTGTCACGCTAGCTGGGCAAGTGTCCCCACTTGCCAGCACCGACCCTTCCCTTGACTACATATTAGTCACCCCTATGGTAGGCCTGCGGGCAGGGTGCGTTGTAGGTGCAAGGTAGGACAAGCCCTGATGTGCATGGCATGTCCTAGTAGTGACTTACAACGAAGACCGTATTTCACTACTGAAGGCTACCTGCTCCATTAGGCCAGACTGAGCTGCGAGGGTTATTACACCCTATAATCCCCGCAGGCTCAAGGAGCATGGTAGTGAGTCATGTTTAGTATGCCTGAACTCAGGATAAGGAGATATTTCTTGTAGTCAAGTTTATTTCAGTACCCTGGGTTTGCAAATGCTACTTTTAGAAAGTTAGCATTTGCTTGCTTAACCATTTCAGCCGCCTCTGCTGATGTGTATCTGACTGTCTGGGATGTGTGAGTGACAGGGCTGGAGGGATGACAGGTGGTGAATGCGCAGATTACACCTTAGTGGGAGGTAGGAGTGCCTCTTGACTCGAGCTGTCACTGTGCTCGACCTCCACAATGCTGGCTCCACCCTCCTGGGGAGCGGCGGATGACTCTGCCGGCACCTGGCCCAGGACGGGCGAAGCTCCCATCAACAAGGTACTCTGGCCACTCCTGTCCGGACAATGCTGGCTCCACCTCCTGTGGGGCGTCTGATGCGCCTGCCCCTCACACTGAAAGCAGAAGCCGGAGTACACCCGCGGGGGTACTCCAGAACTGAAAGTGGCTATGCAAAGGCCCCCCTGGCCTGCGAGAACAAAAGAATTGGCCTATAAAAGACGGAGCCCTGCTCCTTGAAAATTAGATCCGGTTTGGGCCACAGAAAGACTCTGCCCTACGAGAAGGACCGTGAGAGACAAGGAAGGGTGCTGACTCTTGCCTGTGTCTGGTGCCTTGCTGCTGAAGGAGAGGAAGACAATAAGACTACGAAAAGACTATTGTGCTACTTGTGCCAAACTCTGCAAAGAGATCTCCAAGGGCTTCCAACTGAACTTGCCCCCTGACCAGCGTCCCAGGACCAGTGGACGCTACCCCCTTGGAAAGCGACTGCGGGGGCTGACCATCGCCGCAGCACTGACGGAGGAATCTCCTCTAAGGCATCAACCTCCTCCCGACCACCGTGACCGGGGCCCAAAGCAACAGCAGAAGCAAAGTGAGGACCAGCCGCCGCTGGCCCGAACACCGTGACCGCAACTGCACCGGGAGCCCGAGAGCAAAGCAAAGGAGGACCCGTCCGGTCCGAGCTATCGAGGGGACTGCATAGCGAGCAGTCACTCACCTGCAAGGACGGACAGTTGCCCTACGAGAATCCGCAAGGTCGGTAAGCCTGCCCGACAGCCCAGCTGTGAGCCCACAGCTACACCGACTTTTGGCTGGGTACGTCCTGCACTTGGGGACCGTACTGCCACTTGTCACAACCGCACAGTCGCCACCTCCAGGGTCGGAGCGGACGACGAGGAAAGGACCCTGCCGCCACAGAACACCGCTGCCCCGGACGACCAGTGACCTGCTCGGCCGAAGAGCCGCAACGATCAGCGACCCCGGGAAGGCAACGCGACGTGGGACAGATCCCTTGGAAGCCGCCGGCTCCACAAGAACTTTGAATAACACCGGTCTACGGACCTCAAGAGAACTTCCATAAGAACTGTGGTAACCCGAATTACGTAACCTGCAACCGTCTTCATAAAGTTATTGACTGTATTCACAAGCCTGCTTAAAATCTATATAAAGAGATATATTTTTTTTACAAGAATACAGTCTGGTCTCGTTGTGTGGTGGGTTGGTTGTAAAGGTGTACTGTTGCAAGTGTTTAACCCAATGTGCCCCAAAGATTAGCCTACGACTGCTTAAGCCACACTACCTAGAGGGTAAGCAGAGGTTGTCTGGAAGGTAACCCTCAGCCCTGACGAGGAAGAGAGAGTCCCTGCTTGTCGCTAGTGTTGCACTGCGCCAACTAGGGCCTCCCCCTTCCTACAGCTAAGAACTGGTCCGAGCAGGAGTTAGTATTTGGAGATATTCGCGCTTAGCTCGAATATTTCCATCACTACGCCTGCCTTGCTAATAGGCGATAGCGACTGCTTTCAGTCGCTAACAGGTTAGGTACTCCCACTTTGCATGTCATTAGCGATAAATGTCGCTGACATGCAAAGCGGGCCCCAAACCGCTCCCTATCGCCTATAGCTGTCAGTAACGACCGGATTTTCGGACCTGATAGGATCAGCTCACCAAGACACCACCAACCCAACCGAAACGTAACCACCTCCCTCCTCAGGACCCATCTATCCAGGCACCTGGGTACCTACCTGAGGATGGGGAATTAGCAATATACAAGCTCATATAATCAGAAACACCACTAAATCTATAGCGATTACTAGGAATACTCACTGATTACTAAGGACGTCCATGCCCTACACCACACTCATACAATATAGTCTCGCGACCACATGGGCCCAGACTAATCTACCCTGGGGCAGTTCTGATTACTTACCATTACACACTGGCTGCAACCAGTGCTCTCGCAAGCCACAATCCTGTGGGTATACACACCAGTTTCCTCCCTGGTGCTCTCACAAGCCACAATCCTGTGGGTATACACACCAGTTTCCTCTCTGGTGCTCTCATTAACGCCGCCTTACAACGACGATCACTTTCCTATGAATACCTTCAGCTCTCTCTCTCTCTCTGTTGGGAAGTTTCTCTCATATATCTAATACCTACTGGAAATGTCTCATATATTTTATGTGGTACACAAGGATGGCCAAATTACAATATGCAAAGGTTATTATCAAATACAAGTGCTCCTCTACTCCCTTTTAATCCATCAGTTACCATTACAGTATCTAGCTAGAAGAAAGGTTAACTTTATTATAAGAGTAACATCTGCACAGCTGTTCATTAAGAACTGGGGTTCCTTTATTATAACAATATCAACAATATAATACTGCACTATAACACATAGCCTGAAAAGTAAAAGGGGAATAGACACATACACAGATCTGCGGGGTCTCTTTATTATAATGGAAAGCTTTATTACTATAACACATCCACATGTAATTGACAGGGACTGTAGAAAGCTAAAGAGGGAATGGATTATACTGCACACCGCTGAAAGAAAAAGGATTAGCAATACAGTAGGGGAATCTAGCCTAGGAAATAAAGGATAAGATTCATGTTTAAGTGTAAAGCAAACTAGTTTAGAATACCTCACCCTATTAGAAAGGAATGTTTCTCTCTCTCTCTGGTGGAATCAGGGCTCTCTCTCTCCCTCCGTCACCACAGCTTCACTCCTCTGGCTCAACTGCTCCAGCTGGAAGCTTCAACTCCTCCATCTGACTGGTAACTGCTTTAATGCATCCTGATAAACTGGCAGCTCCAGCTGACAGTTCCAACTTCATTCCAAGATTCATCTGACTGCTTTCTCCAGCATCAGCAATCATCTGCCTTCTCTCTCCATTCCAGAAAACCAACTGAACTGAACTGTTCTCTTCAGCTCCAAAAAACCATCTGACTTCTCTCTCTCCAAGAACCGACTGACTGACACTCCTCCTCTTCTGCACTTCGCTAATATAGAATGCTCTTCTCTAGTGGAAAGTTCCAGCAGAAACTACCTCCCACCGAATTCCTGTGCCAGCTCCAAGGCTCTCCGCGCAAACGCAATGGCCATCTGCATGTTACGTCTGGGCCCAGAGACAAACACATTCTTTTCGATAAGATCCAGTCTCCACTGGTTTTCCCCTAGCACATAACAGGATTAATTATAAACATCACCTTTACCCTGCAAGCATCTTAGTCTGCAGGGACAGAAAGTAAAATGGAGTCTCTCTAGTTCTGGGCCTTGTAGGTCCGAAAAGGATGAAATAGACACTTAGCTCTGTCAGAGTACATACACAATTTTTTTTTTTGTGAAATAACAAGGGCCCCCTGGTAAGGATAAAGATCCTGGGTCAGGGAAAAAACATACAGTTTGAAGAAAACAACCCAGGCCTTCTTATGAGCAACACATTCGCTATGTCAGGACAAAATAATATACCAAAAAACAGTTAAACTATAACACCACAAACAATTTGATATCAAAAATAGATGGTTTTAATTAAAAAAGATTGGATTCACAGATAAATTGTGTGCAAAAGGACTTGATACAATAAAATAGATATAATTTATAAATAAAAAATATAAGATAAAAACAGAAATGCGGCTGTGGTCTGTCAGTCAACGCGTTTCGACACGTCGTTGTGTCTTCATCAGGACAAAAATTCTATGCAGCCAAATGTTTCTAGAGAGAACAAGACATTTTTAGTTCTTCTTCACATTTGATGGGGTGTTATAGTTCTTATATATACACTTAATTATAGATATTTTATAAGAAATACATGATTGAATTATTTAAACTTATTTCAAATTAAGACATAGCCATATCTTTTGTGTACATAGCAGTTGTGTCGGAAATGAATTTCCGACACAACTGCTATGTACACAAAAGATATGGCTATGTCTTAATTTGAAATAAGTTTAAATAATTCAATCATGTATTTCTTATAAAATATCTATAATTAAGTGTATATATAAGAACTATAACACCCCATCAAATGTGAAGAAGAACTAAAAATGTCTTGTTCTCTCTAGAAACATTTGGCTGCATAGAATTTTTGTCCTGATGAAGACACCACGACGTGTCGAAACGCGTTGACTGACAGACCACAGCCGCATTTCTGTTTTTATCTTATATTTTTTATTTATAAATTATATCTATTTTATTGTATCAAGTCCTTTTGCACACAATTTATCTGTGAATCCAATCTTTTTTAATTAAAACCATCTATTTTTGATATCAAATTGTTTGTGGTGTTATAGTTTAACTGTTTTTTGGTATATTATTTTGTCCTGACATAGCGAATGTGTTGCTCATAAGAAGGCCTGGGTTGTTTTCTTCAAAGAGTACATACACAAACCATAATATAAAGTCAGGACTACAGGATCCACCCTCTACTATAGGTAGGATGATGAAAGGACACATAATTATGTCAAAGCCAATAGGCAATAGATGGATTAGAGTCAAGAATAAGGGATCTATCATCATATAAAGCAGCTATCCTCTAGTTTATGCTTCTAGGTCTGGAAAAAGGCCTGAAAAGGACCAACACAAGCCAAGAATAGGGATTCAGGATGGTAGCAAGCTTAAAGTCACCATCACTCAGAAATAGAGCCAAAAACACGGTCACTACACTGTCTCTAACTGCTGTTAGCGACAGCTTGCTAATAGGGCGATAGGATTATCGCCGCTTAGCGGCGATAATCACATATTGCCCGCCTTGGTAATATGCCCCTTTATTTTACAAAATGCAAGGACTCTCTCTTTTAGAATAAGGCTTGAGGTTTTATTTCACACAATGCTCTCTAACAGAAAGGTTTTCCTAAATGCCAAATGCACAAGATTCAAATACACAAAGATATATATATAACAGCAATATTTACGTGCACCCATTAGGGTAGAGTTTGTTGATCCAGACTACAACACCCACAAGTCAATGCGCTCAACAGAGCAGCCCATCGAAGGGCGACATTTTTCCTTGTGTGTGTATGGGTCAGAACAGCACGAAAGACTGTCGAAGCCTCTGATGAAGTGCGGCAGCACAGAAACGCATCAGGAATACATAACTCGACACGAAAGCAGTTATTTGCATCAGCATGCCGGTTCCGTTCTTACACTTTAAAAGCCTGGTGCTAGCGGGGTCTCTCCCAAACCTTCTAGTGCAGTGGTTCCCAAACTTTTGACTCCTGAGGACCTCCATTGAGTCACCACTGAAAGCCGGGGACTCCCAAGCAATTTGTATGAGTTAAATTTCAAACATTAAAACAGTAATTAAAAAAAATACACACGTGTGCACACAAAACAAATACTCATAGTACTAAGGATTTTGGTGCCAGATGTACGACCATTTCATTTAGCGCCTCGTAATTGGCGGCACATTGCGAGTAGCAAATTGCGAATCGCTAAATGAAATGTACAACAGTGTGTTTAACACTGTTTGGGACTCCCAATGGGGTCGCAAATTGCTAATGAGCCTCTCGCAGTTTGCGAGCCCATTGGGAATGCCAGCCCTCCCAGCGATGGTGGCCTGCTGGGCTCTGCAGGCCACCATGTCTCGGACTGTTTTTAAATAAAGCAGTTAAAAAAAAAAATACAGCCTGTTTACCATGCATTTAAAAAAAAAGAAAATTAAACATTTTGTTTCATTTTCTAAGGGCAGGCAGAAGTCCCTGGGACCACTGCCTGACTTAAAAAAATAATTTTGCATGCATCTGCAAAGGGGAAGGGGTCCCCTGGGGACCCCTTCCCATTTGCGAATGCATTACCATCTACTTGAAGTAGGTGGTAATTGTGACTGTTTTGCGACCACAAAACAATTGTACATGGTTTTGAGACTCGCTATTTGGAAGGGAATGCCCCTTCCAAATAGAAAGTTGCAAAACCTATTTAGAGAGTCGCAAACAAATTGCGACTCGCGAAATAGGCTATATACATGGCCCAATAGATTTTTGCATGCGTAAACAGGTTGCGAACCCGTTCGCGCATATAAAAACAGATCGTACATCTGGCCCTTAGTATTTTATATTGAAGTAATAGCCCCTCTGTCGCATGTATTTCATTTGTTTTGTAGCATCTCTCATACCATTGTAGGATGTCAGAGCACTTTACATCACACACATATAGAGACATTGAATCATACATGTAAATCAGTGTGTTTGTAAAATGTTTAAAGAGTGCTTGGTCTGGAAAAGCACAAACTCTGGATTCAGAGCATAACCCAGTGGCTAGCATTGACTTTAACATTAAAAATGTATTTCTACCCAAATATATCTTTTTTAGCAGCATCAGGATAATGAATAACTGGGACAAATATATAAGTTACTAACTGGTACCATGCAGTTTGCAAGCAGCTCTTTGATGACAGTTTATAGGTCCCTCTGCTAGATTACGATTGTCACTTATGAAGTGCACAGTAATAAAGGAATCTCTGTGACAAAAGCAGTAACCACGAACCTAGGCACATAAAATACGGCTTTTCAAGATGTATGTTACACGTTCTTTGCAATAGGCACATTACCCCCCTGTGCCACATTAGTTGAATCAAAGCTGCCACTGAACAAAACTCTCCGCTCTCCAGCAGGTACATTAATCACTGGCATTCTCTTGACACTTTTATTGTTGCTGGAAAGCTGCAAATTATACAAGAAATGATTCTGTGCTTTTAAAACTGTTGCCTACGGACCCCCTGGGAATGTGTCACAAACCCCTGGGGGTCCGCGGACCACAGTTTGGGAAACACTGCTTTAGACCATGGGTACTCGCAAACATTTGCCCAGGGGCCAAAAAGTATGGTCTGTGATGTGACTAAGGGCCACATGGATGGTAGCAGGGTAGTGGTGTGGGGATGGAGGTGGTGGTGAGGTCACAGAGGTGGGGTTTTCTGGAAGGTGGGCATAGGAGAAGTGAAGCACACACATTCCTTCCATACTGCTATCTAAATTAATTCCATATGTCTATTTAAGCGTCATATATTTGACAATACTGTGTAATGCTGTACATGAGTCTTTATCCCTATACTGCACCCTGGGGTAAGCCTTCTCTACTTCCTATCACTGACCTTGGCGAGTCAAGTGTACAAAGGAACTTGAAGATTGAATTGGAATAAAATAAAATCCCAGGCCTCTTAATCACCTTATGCATTTAGGGGCTTATTTACAAGCCCAGTGGGTCACAGGAACGTCGCTTTTCTAGATGTTCCAGCGGCGCACTGGGCGTACCCATATCTACTACGCCACAGAAAGCCACCCTGCATGGCTTTTCATGGTCTCATAGATATGTTGTAAGGCAATGCAACGCAAGCCGCTGCATTGCCTCACACTGCTTTGGGGAGGCGTACCATTGCGTCTGGTGTCTCAACTCACCACCCATGGTTTATGACATATTCCCAGATTTACAACATAGCGTAAATCTGGAATGCTCAAAACCGTGCAGCCCAGGGCAGGCACACCAGTTGTTTTTGTGTAGGAAGGTGCACAAGCACAACCCTCTTTCAACGCAGGCATCCTTGCACTATTGTGCAAGAGTGCCTGCATTGGTACATGGCAGCCATTTGTGCGGCAGTGCTGTGAAAGATGAGAGGAATGCAACGTATCTGATAGATATGGCATATTCCAGCCCATTTCTATTGCACACAGGGCAGCGCAGCAAGAAGCCTCGCAGCACTGGCCTGCAGCAAAATACTGTAAATGAGGCCCTTATTCTTTTATTTGTAAGCATTAGGAGTGCTGAGAAACAGACTCTGCTAAGGTAGTAAGTGCTACAAAAAAGAACCATGACAAAAGCACCACAACAAGGTGTGCAATTCACTGTGGTAGGCAGACAAAAACAACCATCTTTCACAGCTGAACATGGGACAGTGGAACGTTTTAGTAATGTCACTATGAGTCTTGACACTTAATCCTGGCTTTAGCACTTTACCAAAATATGGTGATTGTGAAATCTGTATTTAAAGTCTGTGAATAATCCACAGTACAGTGGCATATCTTTGGTGAGAATAGTTCCTGAGTGTCACCACCTGAGACACTTGCATCCAGTTGTTGCATAATGAGCTAGTGGCGGGGCTGCAGGTAAGAGCAGGGGAGGGAGGCTTCGCCTCCAAAACCCGTGCCCCCCCCTTGCTACCCCACTGTAATGAGCAAAATGGATTCTATAGAAGCAGAAGGCACAGTTCTTCTTTATTTATCTTGGCCTCCCCATGTGACAAATGGTGCGCTCATGGATAATAACTATCTGAATTATATTCCCCTGCTCTTTTTTTAACAGATAGGAACACTTAAATCAAATAAAACACTTGTAGTATGTATGTGTGCAGAAAACAAAGCTATAACTGAACAATCATTCTATTTTACTCATGGGGAGAGACACACAGTCTCATAGTCAAATCACTAAAATATGTTGTAGTGAGAAAGTTATGAAATCTTGAAACAAGTCCTAACTATAGTTTTGGTACTCTTGCTTCACCACATTGTTTGATGATAGTCAAATCATATCCCCCGAAAGCCTTTGAATCTGTAATTGCCATCATGTGATAGAGTTGGGCAGGACACTGGTGACTCGAGTTGGTGCAGCTTCAATGTTTTCTTGGATCCTCCCCCAAAATGAGCCGATCCTTCTGTCTACCAATCAAGCTTTAACCTCATTTGTCAAGAATTAAAGGCAAAGCATTAACTTTTTAGGTAAAATGCGAGAAGATGGCTATAGCCATCTAGTGGCTGAACTGCTTAACGGGAAACTAGAGAACTTGTACTTAATCTCAGCCTACTCATTTGACGAAACTGTGTGATCTTAAGCAATTGTCTTATTTTGCTCTACCTCCTTTTTCTTCATAATCACATATGAGAGTACCCTAAAATACATGAGATCGGAATGTCCACTCTACAATACGTTGTGTTGGATTTATTAAACTATGATACTGTTCCATGTATAATAATAAACTGAGTCACGTTGAAGGTGCACATGACAAATAACTTTCCTTGACCGATGAGATTCTTTTCAGGACAGGGGAAGCATGAATGTTTCTAAGTTCATTTTTTAAGAACTACCACATTTAATAAATGTCTTTCATTTCTGTGATATAATATCACACAATAATTTGAAATGCTTACCCATGTTAATGGAATACACTATTTTCAATTTTTAAGTCTGTCCATATTTCCAAATGTTTACTGCCCATGTCTTTAAAACTAAACGTATCTCTGAAAATAAGTAGTACTGGACATCTTTTTGCTTTATTTCATTTTGCTTCAGTTAGAGTGTAAATTAAAAGTTGCACGTTCAATACCTTTCTGAATGTCAGTGCTAAGTCAAGAAAACAGCAGCCCAGCGGGCCGCATTTAAACACTATGAAGGCAGCATGCTCCCCCTGGGCTATACTTTGATTATCAGTGCTGATAGACCAGGCATCTTTTGGTGTGGTTTCCCCTGTCTTTTTGCTTCTGACCTCCAATTTCTGACTGTGTGATAAACTTATTTTTAGCTGGTTTTAGGACTCTGGGCACTTTACCATTCCTGACCGGTGCTAAAGTGCATGTGCTCTGTGTCTGAAATGTAATGGCATTTGGTTTCTCCATGTTTGGCATATTTGATCTACTGGTACTTCCCTAGTATAGTGCACTACACGTGCCAAGGGCCTGTAAATCAAATGCACTGTGGACTTGCACTGATTGTGTTACCCCCATAAGTAGCTCTTGAAACCTGTCTCAAGCCAGCCACTGAAGAGCCTGTGTGTGCAGTTTTAAACTACCATGTCGAACTGGCAAGTTCACCTACTTGACAGGCCCAAACATTCCCTTTGATTACATGTCAAGCAACTCTAAGGTAGGCCCTAGTTTTCCGCAAGGGCAGTGTGCGATGTATTTAAAAGGAAGGACATGTGCTTTTAAGTTTTACGTGTCTTGGTAGTGAAAACCTGCTGAATTCGTTTTTCACTGCTGCAAAGTATATCTCTCACAGAGGTTAGCTGTTGTAAACAAATAAAGGATTCATCAGACGTCTTGAAGTTACCTTGTAGAGATTTATTGCAGTACAGAATAAAACGTGCACCTCTTCATCTGGCCAAGCTCCAACTGACACATCTGGAATGCCAGGCAAACCAGAATGCACAAAGACCACACCGTATATTCTAAATATGACATAGCAGAATAAAGATAAAAGGTGGACTAAAGGAAGCAACTAGGTGAAATTATATTTACAACATTAGCATTAGAGCTGTCTTTTAACGCTTTACAAGTCTATTGTCCTACTGAGAACTGATGGCAAATTGTAGTTTGGTGTCTCTAGGGATGTATGACGTTACTCCGCATACCGTTACAACTACCTACCATTACAACGCGACCATTACAACGCATACCATTACAACGCATAGCGCTTTGGGGTGCTGGATAGTGGTAAGTATAATTTACTATTCTAACTCCAGTCCCCGTGGACCCTAGGGAAGGTGTTGGATAGTAAATTATACTTATTCCCTATCCTAGAGCGCCCCCCAGCGCAATGCGTTGTAATGGTATGCGTTGTAAAAGTCGCGTTGTAATGGTAGTGCGGAGTAAAAAATGCGTTGTAACAGGTGCATACCGTCTCTAGACTCACGATTTAAAAACACATCTTTTAATAAAGGTGTTTTTTTAATTGCAGGTCTGAAAATGCCACTTTAAAGAAATTTGACATTTTCTTACATTAACCATTTGGTGCCTGTACTTGGAATACACATCTGGGTTGGATGACAGTTAGGCTTTGTGAATTCACTCTAGACAGTCACACACCAAGGGAGCTAAGGTGTGCTCTGCATATCCTGATGGCCCATCAACAGACTGATGGGTCTTCCTCAGCTAGAGTGGTTGGAGGGGTTGACACTTGCACCTGAATAAGCTGTGCCTGTTCTTCTGAAAGAGCTGCATACCCCCTCTAGTGTGTCTGGAGTGAGGGCCAGGTAGGGCAGGGTCTTGTGCAATACAAATACCTTTATTTCAAGTCTCCCTACTTCAAAGGCTGAAATGATTAAGTACTGGACCCTTGGCACCATCCATATACTCAGAACACGGAAATTCTGCCAAGAAGAAGAGTTGTCGGACTGCCAGGAGGGACTGCCACTCTGCTGCTTGCTTTTCTGTGTTGGCCTGCTACCTGCTGCTTCTTGCCCTGGAGTGAGATGACTGGACTTTGCTCTCTTCATCCTTCTTTCTTAAGTTTCTCCAAGGGCTTAAGATGAGCTTGCCTACTGTTGGAAGTCTCAGGGCCTGCCTGCCAAGTGGTGCAAAACCCAGTCTTGGACCCTAGGAGGTGATTTTGGTGCAGCAACCAAGAGATCGATACATCACCTCTAAGCGTCACTTTGAATCCTTGCGAAATTGACACATCATCGCTGCCTGCACCGAAGCAGTGGTCTCCGTTCGTTTAGTGCTTGACACAATGACCGTGACCTACAAAGCAAGCCCCGACTTTGCCACAGTGCCTCCAAAGTATCATCTCTGTGTTAGTCTCAAGCACCGCTCACCAAAGTCTGTGATGCACCACTCCAACCCCGATGCAGCACATGTTGCCTGGTAGTTTAATATCAACGCTGTGGAATCAATGCACCTCACTGTGACTTCGATGCATCATCAACTCTGTGTTGCCTTCATGTCCCGAGGTCTCGCTGCTGCAACCAAAGCATCACCTCCCTTGAGCCCCGCATTGTCCCCAGGCGTTAGCAGCTCAATCACCCTGCACCGCCCCCAGGAACTGAATCATCACTTTTCTACAGTGACATCCCCCTCCTGTGCACAAAGCATCATCCCCGGGAGCCAATGTGCTAACCATTGCATAGCAGTAAGGAACCGACGCATCACCTGCTAGCCACGCCTCAACTCCATTGTACTGTCTTTGACTTTTTAACGTATCCAAGGTGCTGTACTGGGGTCCGTGCGACTCCTGTAGTGGCCCGCGTTCCATCGCAGACAAGCTGAACTTGTGGATTTGTCCTGGTCAAGTGCTACCAGATAGCCCCAATTGGAACTATTGTTTTCTAGCATTATAACTGCATTTAATCTTGAAAAATGTATATCTTGATTTGTGTAAATTAGGTTTTTACTGTTTTAGTCTTGTTTTACTTGGATAAATATTGGCTATTTTCATACACTGGTGTGGAATACTTTTGAGGTGTTTTCACTGTGTTACTGTGTGTTTGTGTGCACAAATACTTTACACATACTTAGTTTAGCCTGACTGCTCTGAACTAAGCTACCCAAGCGTGAACGCAGTTAAACTTACTGTGTACTACACCTACCCTGACTAGAGTCTGGGTCCCTATTAGGACAGGGTAAAAACCGCTGCCAACTAGAGGCCCCATTTCTAACAAGTGTTTTAGATCTACTTTCTAGGAAAAATAATGTTTTACCCTGTAAAGCAAATCCCAAATAAAACATTTCTGCTACTTTTCATCCTGTTTGTGACACAAATCCAGCACCAAATATTAGTAAATCTACCCCGTAGTGTTATACACCTATGCCTAAGATTTGTAATTGCAGCAATATAACACACATCATGCAAGTTATCGCTGGTCTGCTGTCCTCATGTTAAAATCTGTATTTTAAGGTTTACCGCAAGTACATGTAAAGCACTGCTCAGTCACCTTTGTGCCACATCTCTATGCAAAGCATTGCACTAAATTGACTATTTAAGTCAGTGCCACTGAGACATTTTGTGAATTTAGAGCTACACAATTTCTCCAGGCAACACAGTTTTTCAATCTTTTTAAGCAGTGCCCAGTTGCTTGAAAGATACATTTAAACCTACCTGCTTTCTACACACCTTGGCCAAGACTTACTAATAGTTTGCATTGGGTTTGTATATCTGTTTTAACTCCAGGCAAATGTTAAAGTGGGATTTACTATCAGGCACAAATTTGTATTCTATAATAGGCCTTGAAGCCCATAGGAATCAATGGGAAATCGGTAAATACTGAATCGTGCAAGGGTGAACGGGGTGTCACTTTGACACCCTGTAGCACCCCAATTCCAGGCTTGTGTGCCATGTGGCACACATACATGCCCTAAGGGCATGTACACCTGAATTCGGTATTTTACCACCCAATTGTATTGGGTGATAAATTACAGAATTCTGAAGGCCTGTAGCATTGTAAACAGTGCTACCTACATCTGGGATTTACCGAATCGGTAAAATTACCGATTCAGTATTTTACAGAATCCGTAAGATTCGGTAAATTTACAGATTCTGTAAAATAATGGCCCCTACATCTCAATCACCAAATACCGGTCGGTAACGGCCGAATTCGGCCGTTACCGACCGGTATTTGGTGACCTACATCGGTCCCTAGAACTCTAATATCTAAGCCTTCCAAATGAAGACCCTCATTTATGGGGATATGGCATAGGGCTGTGCAGCAAGTCACCTTGCTGCTCTGCCCTATGCAAAATTGAAAGAGCAGGAATGCACAATATTTATGCAATATGGTGCATTCTTTTCCTCTCCTGCGCTGGTGCTGTTTCAGCAGCCTAGCTCCAATGTAGGTACCCTTGGACCTTGCTGTAAGGGGGTCTCCGTTGCATGCAGGATTGCTTTTGTACATAAAGGGGCACTTTCCTGCAGAGAAACAATCCTAAAAGGTGTTTTCCTCTTTCTATGTGTGCTACATTTTTCAGCGCAAATAGAAAGAGGAAAAACGAGGGCAAATAAAGTTACAACGTTACATCTCACCTCTGCAGGGGTTTTTTGCACTTCCCCAGGTTTACATGCTCTCACAAACCATGGAACGGCCCCTGAATGTTGAATAAGGCATTACAACGATCTGCGCTGCTTTGCCTTACTCCATATCTGTGAGGCCACTCAAAGCCATGCATCGTGGCTTTGCGTGGCCTCACAGATATGATTTTGTGATTTGCACCGCTGGGACACTCCAGCAGCGCAAAAGGCTCTTAACACCTTGGCTGCGCAGCCGATTTTGCGGAAGTGCAGCACTTCCGCAAAACGGGCGGGGCCGCGTCGGCCATTGGCCGACGGCAGCACCAGCGAGGTAGCGTTGCCGTCGGCCAATGGCCGACGTCTGCATGGAAGGGGTTAAATGTGCTCCTAAGTGGATACTATCAGTCAGAAGGGATTCTTAACCATATGGCATTCTCAGTGAAAGGGAAATGACAGTGAAAAGGGGGTATTCCAATAAAACCATATGGCATTTTAAAGAAAGGGCACCTCCAATGAAATGACAAGCTTCTTAAAAGAGACATCCAAAGAAGAGGCACGTGAAGAGACGGGTACTCTCCTTATATTGACACTCAAGAAAATGCTGTGTTTATTTTTCAAACTACTTTAATGTTCAGGAACGCATCGAGCTAATCGTTCAAGAGCATCATACAGAAGATATCAGAAATATTAAGAACCCAAACGCTCGTGAAATAATACCCTGTATAAAACTGTATATAAAACGAGAAGACAATCGGGACACGAGGAAAATTGGTGGGGTTAAGCAGGTACTACACATATCATCCTAAGCAATGTGGGGGCATATTATCAAGGACCGGTGTTAAAATTATCGCTGTTTTATCGGCAGGAAACTGCCGATAAAATGGCGATAATGAGCTTGATAATACGCCCTTGTTAATTCCCATGTTCTGATGTTAACATGGGCTTCTATGGGAATTAACAAGGGCGTATTATCAAGCCCATTATCGCAGTTTTATTGGCAGTTTCCTGCCGATAAAACTGAGATAATTTTAACACCGGTCCTTGATAATATGCCCCCAAATCTTAAGAAAAAGTGTTATTCACTTTTTATGAAGACTTATAAGTCCATAAGTATGTTCTTTATATGGAGATAAGCGGTGGTGTTTTTAAAATGATCTTAGGGTTTTGTAACCCTGAATCTTGTGATTTTGTTTAAATTATAGCAGTAGCTAAAGTCGTTCAGAAATCGAATAAGATGTTTTACTAGATATATTTTACCAATCTAACATGGCGAAATATTTCTCTAAATCAAATATAATCCTGAGAGAATTAAAGAGTAGATGCCTGAACAATTCTGCCAGGATGCATAAGACGTGGGTATTTGAATATATGTGGCATGAACAATTCTAATTAATGAGTCCCTCATTCTGAAAGTCGATGGGACCCCCAAAGTGGTAATATCACACCCTACAATAATACAATAGTGCGAAAATTTCAGAGTGCTTTAATAATGCACTATTCCAAGTTATCCCTTTTGGAATGGGAATTGCAGTAGAAATCTGCATTTTCACACTGATTTCTTTCTGTTAGTTTCCAATTTCTGGATTGTTTTAAGGGATTTTTTTTCAGGATAACCCCAGCAAAGGAACCATGGGCAGATGTTCGAAGCATTTTACCACTCGAAAATGGCTCATTGGGCCATTTTCAACCAGTAAAATGCTTTTTGTAATGTACCAACCCTATTATGTGAGTTGGTAGCTTTTCACTTTTATTTTTGAAATACATCCCGTTTTCATTAGGTAAAGTAAATTGGTCGCAAAGCGAGACCTGCGTCATGATTATTAATGAGGTAGGTCTATTTGCAACCCACTGGGAATCACAAAGTGTGTCTAAGACACATTTCTACATGAGTGTTTGCAATTTCCTAATTGCAAATCGCAATAATTCACAATTAGGAAATCACAAACTGACTTGTTTGGACATCTGACCCGCATGTTGCAATACTGCATATTTATGAATGTCAATTTGGCAATAAAATCTCATTGTTTGCTGAAATGGCAGATTCCAAAATACTTGTGAACTATAGTAGCAAGAGTGTAGTGAATGCTTCTTCATTGGTAGAATAGTGGGTGGGGCTTTGGGATTGGGAAGTTCTCGTCATGCTGGTTACTTTGTGAAGAAGGTGCAAGCGGGCATATGAGTCTGAGATCTTCAGTTTCAGCTTGGAAATTATATGCAGAGTCCAATAATACCTAAAGGTGAATTCTTTCTGTGCGAACCTACAGTGGTTCATCTGATCTGATTCATGTAGGCCCTTTGGGAATTGTCCCTGCATGGACGATTCATCTCCATCACCATCTCTGATTAAAAGGAACTCTCTTAAAAAGGGACACTCAGGGGAATATTTACAAGGCTCCTATGCCACCGGGGCATCACTTTTTTTACGTTCCAGTAGCTCACAGTGTTAAACCATGTCTACATGGCCACATAAAGCCACCTTGCTTGGATTTTCATTGCCTTTCAAATATGGCCCCCTTTAATGCATTATTCTGCATGAAAAGGGTGTTCCATGGCTGTTGCTGTGGGTGTCCTCACGCAACACCCATGGATTATGATGCATTCCCAGATTTACAAGGTTTTGTAAACCTGGGAATGCGACAGATTCTAATACCTCCCCAGGGAAGGTGTAATGGAGGCGTAACAAGGAGAAATACCTTTATTTCCACTCGTTTTTTGCTTTTTCTATGTGTGCTGCATTCTCCATTCTGCAGCACACGTAGAAGGAGAAAAACGCAGTTGATGAATGTTTTTGCGGAGGAAAGTGACCCTTCCTGCTCAAAAACAATCATCCTTGCTTTGGTGCTAGGCAGTCAATTGTGTGCCAGCGCAGAGGAAAGCATTGCTGTAAATTTGATGCATCCCTGCACTCTTCCAATGATGCAGCTCGGATCCGCAACATGGCTTGCAGTGCTGCACTGCGTGATGTTCTAGTAAACATGCCCCTCAGTGTGATGACATTGCCATTTAAGGGAACATTCAATTGTATGCCATTCTCACATAAGTGCCTTTCTCACTGTTCGCAGACATTTATAATAGGAACATACTCCCTGACTATTCAATATCAATACATGGGTATTGTTAGATTTGGGGGTCTCTAGTTGGCACAGGGAGGTACTTGTGACAAATAGGGACCCTTGCCTCTAGTCAGGATAAGGGGATTACACTCCTAAAATAACCCCTGCTCACCCCCTTGGTAGCTCAGCACGAGCAGACAGGCTTATCTCAGAGGTACTTTGTTAAGCATTTGTGACCACATACAGTAACCAAGTGACAACACTACAAATGGACACCACACAGGTTGGTTTTATATTAAAAATACGTATACTTTATATAGAGTTACCACAAGACAATAAATGACAAAAATACACATTACTGTTACTTTAGGATGGTAGATTTAGCTTAGTTTAGTTCAGTTCTTAAGATGAGACACTTTGCGTCAATGTACCTTAGGTTGCGTTGCGCTTCCACGACAAGCAATGTCGCAGCGAAGGAAATGCGGCAAAGTTCAGGTGCAAAGAAATAAAGACGTGAAGTTCTTCCAGATACAGCACGCTTCTCTGGGGATGCAAGAAGTTCTCGGTTCGATGCGTGGCCCGCAGCGGCAACACCCTTATTCAGCGATGCGACGGCAACAGCTCCAACTGCGACACTCTTCTCCCACGATGCATGAAGCTTCCACGCAATGCGGCAACTACAGTGGCGTCATCCATGATGCGACGGCAGCAGCTCCAATGGCGGTGTGCTTCTCGGGGATGCAAGGTGCTTTTCTTCTATGCGGTGCAGTGCGACAGTTCCAGTGGTGACACCCTTCTTGGGAGTTGCGACGGCAGGCACAGCGATGGCGACAAGCTCCGACTTCATTGCAAGACTCATCTCTGGATGCGGTGCAATGCAACAGCAACAGCGGCGATACCCTCCTTCGGAGGTGCGATGGCAGCAGCAGCGACGGTGACACACGTCCTCTTCGTTGCGGCACACTTCTCTCGATGAGGTGCAGTGCGACAGTTCCAGCGGTGACACCCTCCTTCGGAGTTGTGACGGCAGGCACAGCGACATGCTTCTTCTTCGATGAGTCGCGCTTCCAGATCCTTGCAGCACGCAGTTCCTCAGAAGACCCAACAGCACCAGGCACTTCCACAAGAACTCTGGGGAGCTGGGGGTTGAAGTCTGTTGTCCCTGAGACTTCAGCAGGAGGCAAGCTCTTTTCCAAGCCCTTGGAAATCCTTCACAAGTGGAAAGCAGAGCACACAAAGTTCCTTTCTCCTTCCTTTGGCAGTAAGGCAACCACTGCAGGCCAATCCCCCAAGTAGCACTTCAGCGTGGGAATAGTCTCTCCTCAGTTTCTCCAGGTTCCTCTCCTCAGTAAAGGTTTCTTCTTGTAGTTCAAAAGTGATCTAATTTCATGGGATCAGGGTCCCAATATTTAGACCCCAAAATCCTTTGTTTTCTGAGGGGAGAGGGGCCTTTGCCCAGTCCAAACCAGTTCTGAAGCACTCTGTTTACCAGACTTCTCCTTTCCTTTCGCAGTGCAGGGCAGGCACATCAGAAGCCCACAGGAGGTGGAGCCAGCATTGTGTAAGGCAAGTACAGTCCTGGAGCACTTTGTTTACAGGACTCCTCTTCTTTCAGTGTGTAGGGCAGAGACATCAGCCGCTCCCCAAGAGGTGGAGCCAGCATTGTGGAAGGCAGGCACAGCCCTATTCAAGGATCAGGTGCAACCCCTCCCTCCCATCTCTATTCACCACTGGGCTGACTCATCCTGTCTCTTGGAATCCCGCAACTCTGTCACTCACAAAACCAGACAAAGGAATACACAACCTAGCAGAGGCAGGCTTGAAAGGTTAGACAAGCAAATACCTACTTTCTAAAAGTGGTATTTGCAAACACAGAATGTTAAAACCAACTTCACTAAAAGATGTATTTTAGCATTCAGGCATACTAAACTCGAATTTCTACCATGTTCTCTGAGACAGTTAGGATTATAAACATGTAATAATCTAACAGCCCATTCTGGCCTATGGAGAACAGGTAGTCTTGTGATAGTGAAAAGCTAAAATGGCTGTAATTCACCATTAGGACATGCCACACACATCAGGGCTTGTCCTACCTTATTCTCACAATGCACCCTGCCCTTGGGCCTACCATAGCGGTGACTGATATGAAGAAAAGGGAAGGTTTAGGGACTGGCAAGCAGATGCACTTGCCCAGTCAGCATGACAGTACCAGAATGCATGCAGGCTCTGCAATGGCAGACCTTAGACACATTTCACAAGGCTGCTTCTGTGGGTGGCACAGCCAGTGCTGAAAGCCCGCCAGCAGCATTTGGATTTACACACCCTGGGCACACTCAGTGCATTAGACTTGGGTCTGACAAGTAAACCAAATAGCCAAACATGGAACCACTGATTAAAACATCAATTTACAATAGGGACCACTTGCACTGTGGCACTGGACGGAAGTGGCACAGTGCCAAAAGCATCTAACTCCAGCAAAAATACATGAGGCAACAGAAAAAATGAAAGGGAGACCCACGCCAATGGTGCCAGTCTAACAGGTATGGTCAATGAGGAGTTGTACAAAGAAGTTTCCAAGCAATTATGGGGGAACAGCATTGAGAAGACCTTGTTCATACAGCATCCCTTTGTTAACCCTGTTTATATTAACACAGACAAGATAGAGGTTTGAATGACTAGTTTGCATCAAAGAATTTCTTCTTTATATTGTACGCTTTATTATATGTTTATGAATTTTCAGTTCTTCATTTTTTAATCTGATTACAATGATATGCTTTATAATATTATGACAGGTTTCACAACCCTGTTAGATATCTTGTTGCTTCTTCAGGGCTTAGTATGGGACCGCCATCCAATTTTAAATGAATTTGAGGCATGCTTCCTAAAACTCTCTGTCATGTGTAGGCAGTAAGACCACAGACTCCTCCTCAGACTTTTTAGGGCCTCATTTATGAGGAGTTGGTATAGGGCAGCTCCGCAAGTCTACTTGCTGCTCTGCCCTGCGCCAATGTGAAAGGGCAGAAATGCACCGTATTTATGAAATACAGTACATTCCTTTCCTCTCATGCTGGTACACAATTTGCTGTCTAGCGCCAATGCAGGCACTGTTGCACCATGGTGCAAGGGTGACTGCGTTACATGCAGGATTGTTTTTATGCAGGAAGTGGCACCTTCCTGCACAAAAACAATCCCAATAGGCGTTTTCTCTTTCTATGTGTGCTGCAGAATGAAGCATACATGGAAGAAGGACAAATCGTTGTGCCTACTCTGGGGGGGAGGGGGAGGGTTTTGTTGCTGCCCCCGGTTTACATTGTTAAGTAAATCAGGGGCAGTGTCAAAATCCATGGCTGTTGCATGGGAAAACCCACTGCAACGCCCAATGAATGCCGCCCTGACGCAGAGTAACAAAACGCAGTAACTTGAGCTGCCTTGCCTTACTCCATATCTATGAGGCCATGCAAAGCTACGCAAAGTGGCTTTGCTTGGCCATACAGATATGGTTGAGAGGTTTGTACCACTAGAGCATCTAAAAAAGTGGCGCTCCAGGGGCACTCCTCTTTCATAAATAAGCTCTGTTGTGTTAAAAAATGTGTGACAAGGGGGTTCTCATCTCCTGAAGGACAGGTTCAAATGGTGAGTATATTAGTGTGCTGTGCAGTCCTAATAATATCACCTACCTTTTAACCAATCTTTCAATGTAAGTAAGTATTGGGGAGGCAGAGAGGTAAAGTATTCCTGACACTAGCTTTCTGACCAGGCTGTGGATAATTTGTCTACATTTTCAATGTTGGGGCAGCAGTAAGTGGAATTAGGTACTAAGACAGTCAAAAGATTTAAAGGTATCCCCATTTACTCGGTTATCTGTGTTTCAATGTCTCAAGATGGCTATTTTTTCCATTTGATACTCTGTCCTCCTATAGCCACCTTCATGTTTTGTAAGATCAGTTTCCAACTGTACATGTGTCTATATAGCTTAAGTCTCTTGTGAGCTGGAGCCCATAAGTCTAGCATCGATCCTACTGCGGTTGGGAGGTGTGCTGGGTGATATGAGTTACATTTGTAATATAGTCTATAGAGGCCAGGTCTGGTGCCTATATTGTCTCTTCTGTTTAGCCTCCATTTGCACGGTTTCAAAGTCCATAGCAAGGTACACAAGTTGTGACAGTTGATGAACCAGTTGGTATACAAATATCAAGTCAAGTCAAAAAATTATTTATTTCGGCCATTGAGGCCTTAAAAGCACAGCTAAAAGATACAGCACAATTCATGTGTTTAATTTAATTGATAAAGTGCATGTGCATTAGTATATTATTTAGAAAATCCAATAAAAAATACAGAATTAAAATATAGTAAATAATTAAAAAGATTCACACTTGTAACGTAAAGTATTGCAAGATAAAATTGAAGAAAAGACCAATCACAAAGTTAGAATGAAATGATCAAGTTAGGCAAGCCCTAGTTTTAAAATAGCTCGACGTGTGGATCACATGGACAAAGAAAACGAGAAAGTGAATACGCAATGGGCATACTGGAGTCACATTTTAGTATCCTAAAGGCCTATGCGCAATGATTTGTTCCGAGGTTTCTGTACAACTGTAGTAACCATCGGTGTCTCGCCTTCTTATATGCCGGACTAAAGAATAATACATGGCCCTGACCCTGCCTTTGCACTCCTCAACAACTCGTTGGCTACTGGAGTAGTTCCTGACTCCTTTAAACAGGCAGTGGTGATACCAATTTTAAAGAAATCTAATGCCGACCCTACGGTCTTAAGTAATTACAGGCCCATCTCCCTCCTCCCCTATCTAGGAAAGATCTTCGAGACCTATGTTACGCGCTGTCTGAGTACCTTCATCAAGAGCTCGTCCTTTTTAGATCCCCAGCAGGCCGGTTTCTGCCCCCTTCATTCTACTGAGGCGGTCATTGTGGCTGTCATGGACACTCTAAGAACAGGTGCTGATAATAACATCCCTCAAGCCCTCGTCCTTTCGACACGGTCGATCATTCTATACTGATCGACCGTGTCACTAACGCTGGCATTCAGGGCGTTGCCCTCGATTGGGTCAGATCTTTCCTGGACAAGCGTTCTCAAGCCGTACATCTCTCCACTTTCTCTGCTCCTTTCTCTTCTCTTTCTTGCGGAGTCCCTCAGGGCTCCGCTCTATCCCCTTTGCTTTTTAATTTGTATATGCAGCCCCTTATAGTTTCTCTTCACAAAACCTCTGCAACAATGCTCAACTATGCGGACGATTTTCAGCTGATTTTCCCTATCGACACCTCTCCTTCCTCCTGCATTGGCTTTCAAACCACTATGTTAGATATCTCAGACTGGATGTCTCACAGCCAACTCAAATTAAATCCCACAAAGACTGAGCTTGTGCTGGTGGGTGGATCTTCCAACCCATGGAATGACAGCTTTTGGCCCCACTCACTTGGGATCCCCCGCCCTGTCAACTCTGTGAAAAGCCTCGGTGTAGTCATCTCTGGTGACCTCTCTATAAAGCCTCAGATTAGTGCTGTAACATCATCCTGCTTCTTCCACCTACGTAGGATACGCAAAATCTGTAGATTTCTCACCAGAGATGCACTCATCCTCGTCATCTTGGCTCTTGTAATGTCCAGAATCGACTTTGCTAACACCTTATATGCAGGGATCCCCGCCTACCAGCTCCATAGGCTGCAGCTGATACAAAATCAGGCTGCTCGCCTAGTATATCATCAGCCTAAGCACCAGCACGTCTCACCGCTATTACGGAGCCTGCACTGGCTCCCGGTGGCCAAACGTTGCACTTTCAAACTTGGCTGCACAATATTCAAAGCCCTTTCTAATCTCGCGCCTGCCTTCATTTCTTCCTGCTTGAAGCGCTATACACCCACGAGAAACCTACGCTCTTCCGCTGATATCTCCTGCTCACTCCTCAAATCCGTCGCAAGAAACATGGCGTTCTCTGCTTCTCTTTCCTAGCCCCCAAATTCTGGAACTCCCTTCCTTCCTCTTTCCGCCACTGCCCTTCCTATGAGTGTTTCCGTAGGACACTGAAGACGTTTCTCTTTAAATTAGCATTTGAGTAAACCTCTGCCCTTGCCCTCCGCATCTGTTATGAGCGCCAAGAAACCGTTTTGGTGAACGTGCGCGGTATAAAACATTTTAACATAACATAACATAACAATCCATCTCCGGTACATTGTTACATACCAGACATCCCCGAATTGGAGTCCCCCCCCCCACTTATTTGTAAAAGCGCGTAATGGGAGTACTCCATACCTAAACTGTAGATAAAGCTTTTTAGCAAAGGCTGGCTCAATATCATCAAGGGCATGTTCTAACCTATATTGTTGTTTTCTCTCTAAAAATGCTGTGGTCAATGTCCCAGTCGCAGAGCTCCCCTGTATCTGAGCGAATTTGTTTTCCCTAAATCTCTTTGATAGGGCCTTCCTAGATATTGTCAGGCAACTTTCTTCAGCACTTACCCGTAGGTCGCCCATTCCCATAGCTGTTAAACAATTTTTAATGTAGACCAGCCATGAGATTTTGCTTGCTCCCTGTAAGCTTAAAACTTCCTTCAACTCTTCTCTACAAACAGCTAATTCTGGGGTACTCCATAGGCGTTGCCAGTATAAAAGGGGTCCTCTACAATTGGTCCAGCCGCAAGATCCATTCTGAGTGGCATGAGCGGTGTGCTTATGGGAAGACCCAAAAGTTGCCTAACAATGGAATTCTCGATCTTAGATAGAGGTTCGGATGGGCGATGTCCCAACATTTCTGCCCCATACAAGACCGCCCCTCTACCTTGTACTTTGTCAATTTCCATCTCCGGTCCAACTGTTTTATGGGTACACTTCCTAAGCATCTTTGCTAAGCCCCTCGTTGCCTGGGCAGCTTTAGGCTTGCCTTCTTTATTTGTACACTCCACTCAATTTTTTCAGTAAGTGTGATTCCCACATATTCAAAAACGGTCATTTCCTCTAGTGGTTTCCCATCTAGCTGGGGATTTAGTTGTGTGGTTTTATCTGCATTAAAAACCATAAATTTGGTTTTCTGTAAGTTAATCTCTAGACCCCTACTCTTGCAGAAAGAATAAAAGGTGTCTTAGGCCCTCTGTATTCCCATGGGCGACTTTGATAGCAGGAGGGTATCGTCGGCGAACATCAAGGCTGGTACCTTGGATTTCCCCAGCCTAGGAGCATTCATATCCATCCCTGCAAATACATCAGAGAGCAGCTCTAATGCCACTAGTGATGAGGAAGGGCAGCCCTGTTTTTTACCCCTCTGTATAACAAAGGCGGTTGATGAGAAGCCCATATAGTAACTGTTGAGTTCCTTTAGAGCTGTCAGTAGGACCAAGTTTCCAACTGATTCTAACTGACTCTCATTCCTTGTAAGCTCTGCTAAAATGGACCATGAGTGCAAGCCATCAGTGCATGCAATTCAAAACAAGGCCCACTACTGCTGTGCCGAGGTAAGAGGCTCTGGGTTGGCTGCCCGTGAAGACATGCACATACATGTGTGGGGTGACCAAGTGAGACTCCTGTCAAGCTCAGCCCAGTATCTGTGCACAGGTAGCCGTCTCTCACAGTAGTGACCGTTGATGGATTGAGGTGCCTGTACACCTTATAATGTGAGTGACATTTTTTTGTGTAAGAATGTAGCACTTCACAGAAAAGTGTGGGTGATTCACTGGATTGTACATTATGATCTGTACGAAAGTATAGTTTCTCCATAGTTAGGCCTAGAGCAATGATACTTTACATGCGGCCCCCACCGGTGAACAGTAAGTAGCACAAGCTGCTGCTTACATGCTGAGCATTAATATCCAGAAACTATTTTAAATAAACAGACAAGCATTCATTCTCACGTTAAATGAAGTAACTACTATGGTGTCCTGCACCACTTCACTTTACGGTACAAAAGGGGGTGGTGATGGACGGAGCATCTGAACCAATCAAACACTCACACCCAGTCAACAGATCTGGGTTTAATCCATCACCGTTATTTAGCCCACTCTGCCACCCCAGTTCAGACATGGCCATATGCAAATCAGTCTGACCCTGTGCCTCATGGGAACAGTCCAGCCCGAACTGCCAAGCCATGACTTCCCTGGACCGGAAACAAGCTTCCGAGGACCAGTTTCTGGCATTTCAGCCGTCTTCAGCCCGGCTTGCTTGAATCCAGTGGCAAAGTGAGCAAGGGACTCACGTCTGAGGATACCCTGCCCACTTATGGCGAACAAAGCGGTACAAAAGGGGGTGGTGATGGACGGAGCATCTGAATCAATCAAACACTCACACCCAGTCAACAGATCTGGGTTTAATCCATCACCGTTCTTTAGCCCACTCTGCCACCCCAGTTCAGACATGGCCATATGCAAATTAGTCTGACCCTGTGCCTCATGGGAACAGTCCAGCCCGAACTGCCAAGCCATGGCTTTCCAGGACCGGAAACAAGCTTCCGAGAACCGGTTTCTGGCATTTCAGCCGTCTTCAGCCCGGCTTGCTTGAATCCAGTGGCAAAGTGAGCAAGGGACTCACGTCTGAGCATACCCTGCCAACTTATGGCGAACAAAGCGGTACAAAAGGGGGTGGTGATGGACCAAGCATCTGAACCAATCAAACACTCACACCCAGTCAACAGATCTGGGTTTAATCCATCACCGTTCTTTAGCCCACTCTGCCACCCCAGTTCAGACATGGCCATATGCAAATCAGTCTGACCCTGTGCCTCATGGGAACAGTCCAGCCCGAACTGCCTAGCCAAGGCTTCCCTGGACCGGAAACAAGCTTCCGAGGACCGTTTTCTGGCATTTCAGTCGTTAACCTACAAATAAATGCTTGGCATTTTATTTAACATTTCTTTAGACCTCCTTGCACAATTCTTGACCCACCCAGGACGCATTACTGCCACAGTGTGGCCCTCGGTCATACCATAGACCATACTTTGTGACCCCTAGGCAAATGTTTATGAGTACCCATGACCTAGAATCACCAATCTTTTAGTAATCATTTATAACAAGTGCAGATTTAATTTTAGCGTTAACATATCTGACTAAGCTAGTATTTAGACTATGGCTATTGTTCATCCTGCTGGGACAAGAGAATTACTTTGCTGGCCAGCAGGAGTTTCAAAGCCTTCTCCATACAATAGGGCCATATAGCAGTGACTGGTCCTGTTCCTGGTAGAGGAAAGGGTGGGGACTGAATCTTGAAGTGGTAATTACTTTTTACACAGCACTTGACCTAAGAGACTAATACAAAAGAAGACAAATGGAAGAAGTGCAGACCTTTTGAGCCAATCAAAGAAACTGGTTCTTTTTCTGGTTTTAGAGGGAAGGGACCAGGTTAATGCGGTTAAAGGTGTGTCCTAGGTTTTCAGTTATTTCAGCAGGCCACTTCAAGTCGACATGTTGGAACATCCCGAAATGCTGTGCAGGAGGATTTTGACAGGGTGAACTGTTGATATGTTATCCCAGTACTAGATAAAGGTGCACAACTTGTGAAATCTTATATCTCCACTTAAAAACCAGAGGAGAGAGGAGAAAGAAGATAGAGAGAATGTGTTTTTCCACAGACCCTAAAAGAAACCAGACCTATGCCTGGAATCCTGAGACACTCAGGACTTAAACAAAATGGAACTATATGGTTCTACTACACCATGCTCAGCGAAGACTCCTTCACAAGCAGGAAAGTGACAGGTGACTTGCCCTATGCTCTTACTTCTCCGTAGGGAAGGAGTGAAGAAATAAATCACCTAAGAAATATAGCAATTTATTTTCGGAAGGACTCAAAGGGCGCTCTTGGTCCTGGGTAGCACCAACCAGGAGCAAACTGCAATCATCCTCTTGAATATTACCCAATGGGGCCAGAGACAACAGCTAAGGAATTGCAGTCCTCAGGGGGACATACCAGGCTCTCATATGTGTGGCATCCCACTCTCTAAGCCTTAAGAACTCCCTGGGAAGGGCCAAGGCCATGAAGGAAAATTGCCAGGTTGAGTCCCCTTATTTATTATGAGATTGTCCCCAGCAGTCACCACCTCCCAAAGAACAGACGAAGAGAAACAAAGAAAAAGAGGACTTCTGTGGCACTCAGAAGTTGGTCTTTTCCCCATGGTCTCTAATGCCCGGGGACTAATGAGAGAGGTGTTGGGTGTTTCCTCCTGGGTCTTGGGGGAGCACATGTCATTAAACCTCCCAACGATGTGGACAGCAGACAGGAGTGAACATTGGCTGGATAACTCTCAAACCTACACTTCAGTTTATAAGGCAGTGTACAAGACCAGCTGCTTGCCTAAGTTTAGTAAAAAAGGAAAAGCCCAATGGGAGCCCTTTGTTCTGATACGTGAGGCCAAATCATAAAAAACATTGCCCGAAAGCGTAGGCATTCCCAGACATCACTGGGGCTGCCTAAGTTGTCTATCTGATGCCTGGTGCCAGTGAGACCAAAGGCATCCCATAGAAGTTATTGATGGCTGGGGGGGGGTAACCTGGACCAACACTAAGCCCCCAAGACCCCTGCCAGATTTGTAACAACATTTTGTGCTGCATTCCATGTCTCTCAGGGTGCTGTATTGATGACCCCTGGAGAAGTCATTGTTTTAAGTACTTCTTGGCCTGGGTTTTTTTGCCGTACAGCCTTAGGGTGCAAACAGGGGCGTAACACAGGCCCACGCAGCCCCCGCAGTGCGGGGGGGCCTCGGGCCCCCAACCTCCAGGGGGGCCCCTTAGCAGAGTACTCCGGCCGGAGAGCCAGGGCCGTAGCCAGGTCACAGGCAGCTTGTGCATGATTAAAACTCTTTCAATTAAAATGTGCACAATGTGAAAAGAAAATATTCAACCTTTGAAATGCAGCCTTTCTAAAGAAAAATAACCTCTGCAATGAGGCCCCTTCGAAAACACAGCAGTTGTTGTGTTGCTGATAGCAGGCTGCGGAAGCAGGAAGGCAGTTTATCCAGGGTATGACCTCTGCGAGAGGTGGAGGCAGATAGTTCACGTGCATGAAAAGTTTAGTTAACTCCCCTCAGCATTGTCTCTGCATGCGTGCTGGGAGTCTGACCTGACTAGAGAAAAAGAGCGGGCAATTCCAAAGAGGGACGGAAAGTCTCTCTTTGCCTGTAGCCTGAATCTTTCCCACACACAGGAAATGGAACGGAATCTTTCCCCAGACTTGACATCTTCTTTAAAACTGGGGTGTGGTTAAGTTTTGCATTTCTTTCGCATATGCACTCTCTGGTAGAAAGGGAACCACAGGACAACTTTCCTGATGTATTGCAATAAGCAGTAAATACAACAAAAGTAATGTTTGAAAAGCATAGTTAGTCCTGCAGGTACATGCCATAAATCCTTGCATTTTATAGTTTTGAGCGCTAATGTACATTTTAAATAACAACAATCGACTTCACTGTCAGGATGATAACTGCAATTGGTGTTTTAATGCATTCCCAAAACATCAGGTATTACTTTCCCACTTCAGAATTGATGCTTGCACACTTATAAATGGTGCCAGTGGGCCCTATTATGTGTAACACAATCAACCACTCAAACCTTTAATCCAATCACACTTTGAATTTCTGTTTTACCACAAAAAATCATGCCTGTGAACATCAGTTCATGTAAGATAGTTACAGGAAAGCAAGGACAGCTCTAAAGCCTGCTACATGACCTAATGCTCCTTGGTAGATTTGCACACCTGTCCCTGCTAGGAGTATGTACATGTTTTGCGAAGGAGTCTTGAAATGATGATTGCTTCCTGTCTCTCTATTTTGTAAATGTTAGTGAAGCTTGCACAGTTGTCATCTAGGGTATTTATTTTGTAAATTGAGTTTCAGCACCTGAAAACCCCGAGGTTGTGCGCTCTACAAATATGCATGATATAACATTTACTTCCAGTGACTTACCTGTTTTAAGAGCTGCTGCCCATGCTGCTCATGTTTTGTGCAAGTTTTTCACTCATCTCCTACCATTCTCTACCTATATTGTGAGGGAGCGTTCTCCTGCTACTTCATATAACTATGTGAAGAACACTTGCACAACTCCTTACTATAATGCACCATGTTGTGAGAGAGATGCCTGCCCAACTAATTTCCATGGATCAGCTGCTTTTCCTAAGAGTAATTTTTAGGGTCCAGCCTTAGAGAGCATGCGCTTCGCTTACAAGACACTCTTGTCTAGAGGAAAAGGCTTGGAGCCTGCCAGTTTCTTACCATTTGGCTTGTGTGGCACTCTTCTTTACAGCCTAGTAATTTATCACTGCATGCCTAACATAATTTCTGTTCATCTCTGTGGAGCAGGGACCAAGCACTCATTGATTCGACTTAATCAGTGTCCGTTGCAGCTCCTGACCTGATTGAGGTACTATTTTGTTCTTTTTAACTTTTAGTGCCCTGCAAACAGACGGCGTATGACTGGCAAAAAAATACCCAGAAGGACAAATAAAATTGCAAAAGTTTAATTTGTATAGTTAACTTTATTTTATTTTGGCAAGTCTTCTTTTCTCACTTTGCACTCATGTTTTATATTATTTTTGATCATGGGCGCTATTCTCAAAAAATTGGAATTATGTTATTGCAAAGCGACATCCTTTCTTTCTTATCTGAAATTTCTGAAATGATGCTTTAACACATAATCATGCAGGACACCCAAAACCACCCCACTCAAATCCGCCCCACTCAATTCAATTCACACCAGACCAATCCAATCCAAATCACTCACCCCAATCCAAACCACTCACCCCAATCAAATCCACTCCATACCTCCACACTCCAATCCTCCCAACCCGTCCCACTCTAGTCTGCTCCACTCCAATCCAAAACAATCTGCCCCACTGCAATCTGCCCTATTCCAGTCCCAAAAAATCTGCCCCACTGCAATCTGCCCTATTCCAGCCCCAAACAATCTGCCCCACTTCAATCCAAAGCAATCTGCCCCACTCCAACTGCCCCACTCCAGTCCAAACCACCTCACCCCAATCCATCCACTCCAAACCAATTCTCCCCACTTTAATCTGAAACAATATTTCCCACTCCAATCTGCCCCAATCCAAAACAATCTGACCCTCTCCAATTTGCTCACCTAAACTGCCCCACTCCGATCCAAAACAATCTCCTTCATTCCAATGTGCCCCACTCCAATCCAAAACAATCTGTCCCACTCTGCTCCAAAACAATCAAACCCACTCCAATCTACCCTATCCCAATCTGCCCCACTCTAATCCAAATCAATCCGCCCCAATCCAAAACAATCTGCCCCACTCAATCCAAAACAATCTGTCGTAATCCAATCCAAAACAATTTGTCCTACTCCAATCCAAAACAATCTGCCCCACTCCAAAACAATCTGCCCCACTCCAAACCATCCCACTGCAATCTACCCTATTCCAATCTGCTCCAGTCCAATCTAAAACAATCGGCCCCACTCCAATCGGCCCCACTCCAATCCAAAACAATCTGCCCTCTCCAATCCAAAACAATCTGCCCCACTCCAATCAAAAATAATCTGCCCCACTCCAATCCAAAATAATCTGCCCCACTTCAATCCAAACAGTCTGCCCCACTTCAATCCAAAACAATTTACCCCACTCCAGTCCAAAACAATTTGCTCACTCCAATCCAAAACAATCTGTCCCAGTCCAATCCGCCCACTACAATCCAAAACAATATTCCCTACTCCAATTGTCCCTAATCCATTCTGCCCCACTCCAGTCTGCCCCACTCCAATTCAAAACAGACAGCCCCACTTTAAACCACCCAACTCAAAACTAAAACAATTTGCCCACTATAGTTCCCCCACTTCAATCTTCCCTACTCTAATTTGCCCCACTCCAATCCAATCCACCTCACCCCAATCCACACCCTCCATCCCAATTCACCACACTCTAATCCACCCAATCCCCACACTCCAATCCACTCCACACCAATCCAATCTAGCCCAATCCAGCCTAGTCAAATCTACTCCAATCCAATTCACATTATCCCCATCCAAGCCACCCCACTCTAATCCAGTCCGCTCCGATTCACTCCACTCCAAAACAATTTGCCCCAGTCCAATCCATCCCACTCTTGTCCAAAACAATTTACACTACTCCAATCTGCCCCACTCCAATCTAAAACAATCTGCCCCACTCCATTACACCCCAATCCCAAACAGATTGCCCCACCAGTCTGCCCCACTCCAATCCAAAACAATCAGCCCCACTCCAATCTGCCCCAATCCAAAACAATCCGCACCACTCCAATCTGCCCCACTCCAATCCAAAACAATCTGCCCCACTCCATTCCAAAACAGTCTCCTTCATTCCAATCTTCCCCACTCCAATCCAAAACAATTTGTCCCACTGAATCCAAAACAATTTGCCCCACTCCAATCCATTCCACACCAATCCCAAACAATCTACCCTATTCCAATCTACTCCACTCCAATCTAAAACAATCTGTCCCAATCCACAACAGTTTTTCCCACCAGTCTGCCCCACTCTAATCCAAAACAATGTGCCCCACTCCAATCCAAAACAATGTGCCCCACTTCACTCCAAACAATCTGCCCCACTCCAATCCAAAACAGTCTGCCCCACTCCAATCCAAAACAGTCTTCCCCAACCCAATCAGCCCCACTCAATTCCAAACAATATGCTCCACTCCAATCAGCCCCACTCCAATGTGCCCAACTCCAATCCAAAACAATCTGCCCCACTCCAAATTCTAAACATTCCACCCCACTGCAATCCAACCACTTTACCCTAATACAATCCACCCCGATCCAATCTAATCCATCCCACCCAAATCCAATTTACCACACTCCAAAGTAATCCACCCCACTCCATTTCAATCCACCTCAATCCAATCCACCCCAATCTGTTCACCCCACCCAATCCAATCCACCTCAATGTAATCCACCCCTTTGCAATCCACTTTAATGCACTCCAATCCACCCCATGCCAATCTAGTCCACCCACTCCAATCCACCCCACCCCACTCCATTTAATCCAACCCACTCTATCCCAATCCAATCCACCCCAATCTACTCCAGTCCAGTCCACCCTACTACCGCAGTCCACTCTACCCTATTCCACCATACTCCACTCCACACCACTCTACGGTAGTCCACTCTGACACTGCACTCTACAACACTCTCTGGCACTGAATCAGTGAACTCTACTCCCCTCTACTCAACTCTATGACACTCTACTTCCCCTACTCCACTCTACTCCAACAAATCCAGTGTATGGGACTCTTCTTCCCCCACTTCACTCTAGGACACTCCGTGCCACTAACTTGTACCCAACCTGGACCGCAGCCACACTGGCGTACAACATGGCAAAACGAACATTGGCCTTGCCAGTGCTTGTTATAGTTGCTGTCTATATTGTGCCTTTTTTGTCCTAGTCTAAGGAAAGCTTGCACTGCATCTGCCAATGTTTCTATGTTTGAAGAAAACTTGCAAAGGTACTTTTGTGTTTTAGCTGTACTCCTTGTGTGAGCGAAGCTTCTAGTCCTGCTGTACGGTATACCTCTTCTCTGTGTGATGAAATCTCACCTTCTAGCCTGTGTTCTATCTGGTTTGTGTTGCCAAGAAGCCTACAATGCTGTTATTTATGCAGTACGATTACTGCATTTGAGTTAAGTTTGAAATGCTGCTGCTTCTGTCTCCTGCTCCCTATGAGTGAAACCTTATTTGTTGCTGCTTTCACATTCTGTTGCAAATATTTCAGTGATTTCTTTGCCCCCACACCATTGAGCTATATACACTCAAACACAGTGTCCTACGTAATCTGGGTGAGAAACTGACTTGACTGGGCTGAAGGACCACCGTGATGGACTGCAGAGAACAAGTTGTGAGAGAAGAACAAACACAATGCAGTCAAGGAAGAGGCAGGACAACAGGCAAAGATGGGAGGAAATAAATGAAAGTGGGAGAGTAAAGGAAAATGAAGTGACCCCTTAATACGATAGACCTTTGCAACTACTACACTATTTCTCTCTTTCCCATTTCAAAATAAGCTTTAGATTGAGCATCTTGGTCTCAAATCAGTATCGCATAGCACAACATGGCCTCCCCCGTCATGTATATGCAGACGTTCTTCTACACCATAGAATGGGGCTGATAGTGCTGTTGAATCTGGGTAGCATGAGAGGAGAGGTGTATGCTGGCTGTCAGTGTCCACATTCTTTTCGATGTGGCTGTATCATTCACAATTAACATCTGTCATAATGGATTTTACAGAGGTGGGTATTCAAGGCAGTCTAAACCAGCATTGCTAAGACAGTGCCTTGAATACCTACCCATGCTTGAATTTAACAAAATCTCAGCAGCCTCGGTTTCCCAGTTTTGCTTGCTGTTAGAACTTGGAGTATTGGTTGAGAGAGTGAAAACCCACCTCAAATAATAATCACAAGCCTTATCAACATAAACCACTAGAGTCACTAACTAAACCTATGCTTAACTCTCGGGTAGCTTGCCACACAACAAACAGTCAGTCTTACCTTTGAGGTAATGTGTAAATTATTTATGCAGTACTCAAACAGTAATAAAGTGAAAACACAACAAAACAAAAATCCCAAGCCAATTGAGGAAAATGTAGTAAATTTTAATGAACAAGACTATACCAAATCGATAAAAATCCAATAAGTAGAACAGGAGATACCAATAAGCGTCAATCGTGGCCCTCTGATCGTGTTAGACCAGTTCAAAATCAAAAGTTAAGGATGACCGTGATAGAGCGAGGGTCGGATGCAGGGACTAGGTTCCTGCCAGTGGAAGGTTTACGTGGAAGGTTTACCTTCTGACTTAGAAAGTTTTATGGGGGAAATGTGGTCTCTGAAGGGGCAAGCTGGATTTGAAGTGGTGTTTGATGACGGTGGGTTGCTTATGAGCGGAATCAAGGTGTTGTTGTTGATGAAGGCGGGAAAGCGAGTGGGTGAAGTTTGAAGTCCAGGCCTCGGATGGCCTCAAGGTTGATCGGATGCTGTTTGACATGGATCCTGGTGTGGCCCTCTCTACGTTCAGCATCCCAGCACGACTGGCGATTTGACATCAATGACAGGAGCTCTGAGTCCCACTTCTTGCAGTTTAGGAACAGGAGAAGTTGACTTTAACACCCGCCAAGGGTCTGTGTATAATTAAATTGATTTACTATTGCATGATCACCATTTGTGAATGCTTTGCACTTGAAAATGAAGCCATTTACCTATGTATGACTACCAGTATGGCTTCAGATCATGCTGTAGCTAGGAGACTACTACCTTTCACGTCGTAAACAATGCCCTCCAGATGAATGTTACCACTGCCTCCTGATATTTCTGGACCTCTCCGCTTCCTTCAACACACCGATGATACACAGTTTTACTTGAAAGTCTCCTCCACTTCTAACAACCAGTGCCTCAAACACTGCCTGCATACCATGCAAACCTGGATGCCCAGCCCCTAGCAGAAGCTCAATCTAACCAAGATAGAATTTCTGTTGTTTGAAAAAGCACCCAAACGCAGTGTGCAATTTCAAATCTTGCATACTGTGCATTTCCTCTACAAATACTACTTTGGAAAGAATATACGTATTGTGCACAGCTTTATGTTTCGTCATAGCTGAGGGCCAGGCCCCCCTAAAAATATCATTCTGGCTACGGGCCTGCGGAGAGCTCCTGATTTTGTCCAGAGGGGCCCCCTCCACGTACCTTGCAGGGGGGCCCTCTCAAGTTTCGTTACGCCACTGGGTGCAAAGCGCTTTTCTGTTGGCTTGTGGGGCTGCTTTGCAGCATTAGTAAGAGTAGAAAAAATGATCATGTACACAGTATGTTTAATACTGAAACACTTTAATAACAATGATGAACGTAACAGTGATTGATTTCTTGTATTAATAAATATTATTTTAAGATGATGCTATCCCTAGTGACAGTTCGGCATTTATCATTGATGTAACTCCCTGCCAAAGCCAGGAGACCTGAATTTTTATAACTAAACCTCATCATGTTTTGCCCAGTATCTATGGGAGAGTATTATTGTTTTAGGGTTCAGGGCTAGCATGGCTGCAAGCTGTTAGAGGGTGTCAACATTGGTAGTTCCACCGGCCAGCTTATATATATTCTTATATTAATGTGTACAGTTGAGTAATGTGTATGCAATAAAGCACTTGTCCTTGTTATGACTAAAAGCACTGGCTTGACAATTATTTATTGGTACTAGCCCATACCGCCTCCTATCACTAGGCCTTGGATGCTCTTCCTTACTACTCTGAGAGAGTCAAGTGCAACAATGGGGTACCAGGTCCCAGTAGGGAAGTGCTTACAGACTTATTACTTGTGAGTGACTAACCCACTAATAATCCAATTTCTTATGCCATTATACTTCATTCATGAAATCTCCTGCTACTCTTGCCTCTTTAGTGTTCTAAATAGGTATTCTCATTCAACCCACCATTATGCTTTCTCGGCATCCGGGAAGATGGCTATAGTTTCATCAATGTCATTTTTCACTAATCAGATCCTTTCTGATAGTAGCCTCATAAGACCATCCTAGCGCATAGCCCACTTGTGATTTGTGTATCTGTCAGGGGATGACACTAGTGAGGCAGTTCCCTAAGCCTTTGCCAGTATCTTCGCCTCTGCAAAGAAGCTCAAGATGTGTCGACAGCTAGAACACAGCAATGGGTCCCTGTCTGGTTTCTGCAGTAACATGATAATAGACTCATTGAATTCTTCACACTGCCATCTCTGTCTCTTGGAATGTGTCATACAGAATTGTTATTGGTGTGATAAATGATTTATTGATTATGTAGAATTCCCCAGGCAGGTTATCGTCAGCAGAGGACCTCCCATAGGGTAGTGTGTGATATCTCTTCCTCCATCTCATCTGCTAATATCTCTGCATCCAGCAGTGCCCCCCCCCCTTGTGGTTAAACAATGGTAGACAAAGGCTCTCTATGAAGTCCCTTTCAGTGATAGAGGTGTCAGACACAGTATATTTATAAATGTGGTAAAAAAAAGTCAGTAAATGTTTCGGCAATCTCCTGAAGAGGTTATCAGAACTGTAATGTACAGCAGGTGTGGCTGTGAGGGATCCCCCTTGTTTGAGTTGGGCTGCCAGTAATGTGACAGCCTTTTCACCCTGTTTGCAGAATCACCCCTGCAACTGGGTCAAAGCATATTCAACCCTATTCATGAGCAGTGAGTTGAGGTCTTATTACTTAAGTTTGAGAAACCTAGGCAGTTCAGGAGATGAGTACAAGTTGTACCTTGAGGTCAGGTCATCTCTATAGTAGCTATATCTAAAAGGGTATTTTGTTCCATTGCTTGATCTTGTGTAGTGTCATGTCTCACATCATGTTATCCCTCAGGACCACTTTTCCTGTGGCCCTGAGGGTCTTTGGGTATGAGGCTGAGTGTCTATGGAAATCCAGGTATTTGAACCAGTGCATTTTCACGGATTTGTTCTCTGTTGTATCCTTGTATCTGGAAACATGCTGGTGTAGGGCTTCTTCCTTGGGCCACTCACCAATATGTTGTCAGCTGTGATCTGACCTTGTCTTTGTAATGTGCTGTACCTGTGTCTGTCTGCTCATTTACTGGTGACAACTGCTAGCTTCTCGCCTTCAGTCTCTTAAGGGGCCTCTTTTGAGGGGTTAGAGGAGCACCCTGCAGTGGTAGTGATTGGTTCCTTCAGATCCTTCCATTAGTGTTAGAGATGTGCCCATTGCAAAGGATTCCATTGGTTCGAGGAATTGGTTCTGATAATGCCTACCTTTATCTGACTATGGTTATGAGCTTTGTTACTGGCTCCAAAAGGCCATCTCTGAAGTTCCATTTGCACAGTAATAAATGAAAGGCTAGGAATATTGGTTTCATGTGAGACGCCACTGATAGGAAGACCTTATGCATATCAATTCAATTCAAAATAACTTTTTTCGGTTACAAGAACATAAAAGTTTAACAAACAAGCATCACAGTTTTGAGATTTCATAACACTGTTTGCAAAACAGTATGGTTAAAATTAATAAAAAGAATAGTTCAGTTAAAACCTATAATCCATAATACAAATGACCTAACACAGCAGGATATAACACTGATCATAAAATTCCAAGGGTATAAAAGTTGTACAATGAAAGATTACAAGCATTCCTGTTCAGCTTCTATAGCTCATAACCCTTTCTAATAGCCATTGCAACTTTATTATAGTTAGAGGCAGCAGCACAGATAGCAAAAGTGGCCAAAGAGTACAGACAATTAAAGCCTTCAGTATATATGCAAGGCCGGATTTCCCTTAGAAGTGGAACAAAAGATTTTCCCCTTGGCTCTTTATAAAGGGGGCAGAATGCTCTGAGCTGCTAAATTGTCGCACGGGCAGGGCATAAGTTTGTTGGCCCCCCGTGATTGTCTCTGGAATGCCACTAAAAAGTGCAGAGTGCGGAAACGAAGTTTAGTTAAAAGAAATCGTGTCTGTACATTTGGTGGTAAAAGTTAAGTAAAATTGCTGTTGGGCATGGAACAAGCATAAGAAGCCCATCGCATCAGGTTGTGTGTGGCGCATGTTTGCCTTAGAATAATATTCCTCTTTGAGGATGACTTTTGAGTTTGTGAGGGTACTATCAGGATTGTCGTAAAAATGCCCCAGGCCTATCTCATTACATTTATCTCTCACAAATCAGAGTCTAGGGATCGATAGGGCACTATCCAGTTTAATATGATCTTTATTCACATCCCTTGAGAATGGTAATTCCTCAGACAACAACATGTTTGCCCATATGAGCAAAGGGGTAATACCTATATGGTCCTCTAAAAACTCCAACCCCAGCTCTCGATGACAAAGAAGTGCGGAGTGCTATTCGGGGTCATTAATAGCCTTTTTATAAACTTTGGGGCGACCACTGTGCCCTCGGCCTGGTTGCCCCCTCGCTCCCCGCCTGCTGCCTGCCTCTTACCTGCTGCCTGCCTGCCTGCTGCCGATCCAACCCGGCGCCCCAGCCGCCGCAGGGCCGCCCGCCTCGATCGCCGATCCAGCCCGGCGCCCCAGCCGCCGCAGGGCCGGCCGCCTGGATTTTCGCGCCGGTTTTTGCCGCGACCCCGCCCCCCGCCTGCCGATAGGTCCACGCGCTCCCCGCCTCCTGCCTGACCAGCCCTCCCGGATCCCTTCTTAAGGGGACCCCGACCCCGGATTAACAGCGACCACTGTGCCCTCGGCCTGGTTGCCCCCTCGCTCCCCGCCTGCTGCCTGCCTCTTACCTGCTGCCTGCCTGCCTGCTGCCGATCCAACCCGGCGCCCCAGCCGCCGCAGGGCCGCCCGCCTGGATTTTCGCGCCGGTTTTTGCCGCAACCCCGCCCCCGCCTGCCGATAGGTCCACGCGCTCCCCGCCTCCCGCCTGACCCGCCCTCCCGGATCCCTTCTTATGACGCCCCCTCAGCGACCGCGCAGCGGACACGCGCAGCGGGAGCGCCGACTGAGCGCCGAAGGTGCGCCAAAGGTAAGCCCGTCTGCGCCCGTCCGTGCCTGGACCGCGCCCAGTGCCAAGACCCCTGGCCCCCGCAGATCCCAGGTCACCCGCCAGACATACGACGCCGCCACCCTCATCGCACTCAACGACGGACGAGTCCCGGGATGCTACCGTGCCACCCCGAGACGCTCCCACGGACCCTTCTGCTGCACCGCCTGCAAGTTCACCTGCATCCGGACCTGCCTCGCACCAGCACCCGCCAAGACGAACACCAGCAGCAACCACCTCAAGTGCATCCTGCTCAACACCCGCTCAGTCCACAGACACGCCATCGAACTCTGGAACCTCATCGACACCACAGCTCCTGACGTTGCCTTCCTTACGGAGACCTGGATGAACGCCTCTTCAGCGCCCGACATCGCCATCGCCATCCCAGAGGGCTACAAGATCACCCGGAGGGACCGCACCGCCAACCAGATGGGAGGAGGCATCGCCATCATCCACAGGAACACCATCCGCATCACGACTTACACCGACGACATCCTGACCACCGCCGAACACCTACACTTCCAGATCCACACCGACCCGAAGACCACCCTCAGAGGCACCCTGATCTACCGACCCCCGGGACCATGCACACAATTCAGCGAGGACATCGCCGACTTCGTCAGCCCGCACGCCCTCCCCTCCGCTGACTACATCCTCCTGGGGGACCTCAACTTCCACCTGGAGAACAACAACGACCGCAACACCACCACCCTGCTCGAAAACCTCGCCAACCTCGGACTCAAGCAGCTGGTGACCACCCCCACCCACCTCGCCGGACACACACTCGACGCCGTCTTCTCATCCAGCAAAGACATCACCTTCAGCCACGCCACAGGACTCCACTGGACGGACCACAGCTGCGTCCACTTCACCTTCAGAAGAACGACGATCCACCACCACCAGCAACAGGTCGCCCGCAGAAACTGGAGCAAGATCACAGTCGACCAACTCGCCGCTTCCCTGAGCCAGCACCCTCCCGCCAGCTCAGCGAACCCCAGCCAGGCCGCCGACAACCTCACGAAGTGGATCAGCAACTGCGCGGACGAACTCGCCCCACTGAAGACCCCGCCCAGCAGACCCGGCAGCAAGAAGGCCCCATGGTTCACCAACGAACTCAAGAGCTCCAAGAAGAACTGCCGAGCCCTCGAGAAAGCCTGGAGAAGGGAGCCAACACCGGACAACATGACCACCCTCAAGCTTGCCACCCGGAAGCACCACCAGCTGATCCGCGACACCAAGAAAACTGCATTCAAGGACCGACTGGACAACAACGCACACAACTGCAAGGAACTCTTCAACATCGTGAAAGAGCTCTCCAACACCAACGCCGGAAACAACGACATCACCCCATCGCAAGAACTCTGCAACTCCTTCGCCTCCTACTTCCACAACAAGATCGCGGACATACACAACAGCTTCAACACCCAACCGACGAACGCCACGTCCGACTCGACCGAACCACCGCCCCCCACCACCACCCTCCGCACCTGGACTCCTATCAGCACCGAAGACACCGTCCGCATGATGAACTCCATCCACTCCGGATCTCCGACCGACCCCTGCCCTCACCACGTCTTCAACAAGGCCGACGCTGTCATCGCACCCCACCTGCGGGACATCATCAACACCTCATTCGACACCGCCACCTTCCCTGAGAGCTGGAAGCACGCCGAACTCAGCGCTCTACTCAAGAAACCAACAGCGGACCCCACCGAACTCAAGAATTACTGCCCCATCTCGCTCCTCCCGTTTCCAGCCAAAGTCATCAAGAAGACCGTCAACAAGCAACTGGCCGCCTTCCTCGAGATGAACGGATCCCTCGACCCCTCACAGTCTGGCTTCCGAGCCAACCACAGCACCGAGACCGCCCTCATCGCTGCCACCGATGACATCCGAACCCTGATGGATAACGGAGAAACAGCGGCCCTCATCCTCCTAGACCTTTCCGCGGCCTTCGACACCGTCTGCCACCGCACCCTAGTGCAGCGCCTCTACAACGTCGGAATCCAGGAGAAGGCACTGGAATGGATCATCTCCTTCCTCGACAGTAGAACCCAGAGAGTCCGCCTACCACCGTACAAATCAAAGGCCACCGAAGTCATCTGCGGCGTACCCCAAGGATCCTCGCTGAGCCCAAACCTCTTCAATGTCTACATGAGCCCCCTCGCGGCCATCGCACGCCAACACAACCTGAACATCATCTCCTACGCCGACCATACCCAGCTGATCCTCTCCCTTACCAACGACCCCGCAGCCGCCAGAGCCAACCTTCACGTAGGAATGAAAGAGGTAGCCGAGTGGATGTCGACCAGCCGCCTGAAGCTGAACTCGGACAAGACGGAAGTCCTCATCCTGGGATCCTTGCCCTCCGCCTGGGACGACTCCTGGTGGCCCCCCGCCCTGGGAACCGCACCCAAACCGACAGACCACGCACGCAACCTGGGCTTCATCCTGGACTCCTCCCTCTCCATGACCAAGCAAGTCAACGCAGTCTCCTCGTCGTGCTTCAACATCCTGCGCATGCTACGGAAAATCTTCCGGTGGATCCCCACCGAGACCAGGAAGACTGTCACCCAGGCCCTCATCACCAGCCGACTGGACTACGGCAACGCCCTCTACGCCGGAACCACCACCAAGCTCCAGAAGAGACTCCAACGGATCCAGAACGCCTCAGCCAGACTCATCCTCGACATCCCACGACACAGCCACATCTCCGGACACCTAAGAGACCTGCACTGGCTCCCGGTCAACAAGAGAATCACCTTCCGTCTCCTTACCCACGCACACAAAGCTCTCCACGATCAAGGCCCGAGCTACCTCAACAACCGCATCAACTTCTACGCTCCCAAACGACACCTCCGATCAGCCAGTCACGCCCTCGCCGCCGTCCCCCGCATCCGAGGAACGACAACAGGAGGAAGGTCCTTCTCCTACCTGGCCGCCAAGACCTGGAACTCCCTCCCGACCGACCTGCGCCTGACCCAAGACCACCTCGCCTTCAGGAAGAAGCTCAAGACCTGGCTGTTCGGGCAGTAGCAGCACCCCCCTCCCCCTAGCGCCTTGAGACCCTCCGGGTAAGTAGAGCGCTCTATAAATGTCTATGATTGATTGATTGATTGATGCATCAACCTATTTAGGAAGTGCAAACGGTGCGAATCGGTAAATTTGGCCGTTTGCGATTCCTAAATAGGTTTTTGGGATGCATCAAGCATTTTTGGCAAAATCGCTATTTTTAGGGGATTCCAAAAATACGATTGCTTTTAAGGAATCGCAAATTTGCGATTCCTTAAAAGCAATGCATGATTACTTTTGAAATTGAGAATTCGCAAATAGGGGGTGCAAATTACCACGAGGGTGAACCTCGTGGTAATTTGCGAAAATGTATTAAAATGCACAAAATTGCATTTTAAAACACTGTCATGTTACAGACACACATGTCCTTAGGACATGTGTGTCTGAAACATGCACTTCAAAATACATTTCAGGGGTGCAGGGGGGGTCCTTTGGACCCCCCCCCTGCACCCATGGAATGCATTAACATTTTGCGAATCGCAAAAAGAAATTCGCTAAATGTCAATGCCTTCCCATTGATTCCTATGGGCCTTTTGGCCCATAGGAATCAATGGGAATTGCGAAATCGCAAATTGGAATTCGCATAATATTTGCGATTCGGTAAAAATTGCGATTTTTACCGAATCGCAAATGTTATGCAATTTAAATCATGCATCCCGTTTTGCGATTCCTTATTTGCGATTCCCTAAAAATCGTAAATTAGGAATCGCAAAACCGGACTTTGATGCATGTGGCCCTTAATGTCCAAAACCTGGAGTTGGGGGCTTTTGTGGTGGTCCCACAACCCTGCCTCATATGTTGCCACAGACAAACATTTAGCTTTAGAAAGGCTTACTAGCTCTGTCACCAGCTTGTGTGCTAGCTTCCAAGCAAACTGAAATAGCCCTTACACAACCATACTTGTGTGTTGCACCCTTGCTGTTATGAGTGGTTCCCAATACATCATATTATTAAATAAGTTCCCTAAGTAGGTACAATTATTCAGTTTATCATTGCTTTTGCCCCTTACAGCAAAGTTTCTAGTTTTGTTGAATTTGAGGCCACACACCATAATGTACGATTTAATAAAATTAACTTTCATATCAAGCGCCAACATAAAATCCGTAAAAGCGTCAATTGAATTTTAGAGGCAATTTGCTGTCAAAGACATTAACACTGTGCCATCCGCATACGATAGGAACGGGACAGGATTGCCACCAATTCAGGGGAGATCAATTTCCTTATCTAATAAAAATGCCTCTAGGCCATTAGTATGAATTAAAAAGAGAAAAGGAGCTAAAATGCACCCCTGCCGGACACCTGCTGTGGAAACAATCGGCTTAGTCTTGTCCCCTTGGGACCGTATCTTATGGCAACAGTGGTGTTAGCATGTAACCTGCGCAAGAGGGAAATCAGTGCTTCCTCAACACCCATTTTCTCCATTAGTGCTCACAATTACTCCTGATTAACGGTATCAAAGGCGCTAGACAAGTCCATGAAGGCCAGGTGGATAGAACCCTTCCTGGCCCTCATGTACTTACTAATAATCAAGGACAGATTGAGGCACTGCTCTGTGGTGCCCTGTCCCTTCCTAAAACCATATTGAGTTTTAGACATTACCCCTGTGCCAGGTCCCCACTATTCTTCTCTAACTGCAAGCAGTTCGGGTAAAATATAGCCAAGAAGTGGGATTCCCAAGCATCTCCCAAAACCAGTAAATCCATCTGCCTCACATCGTCTGTAAATGAAGGGCGATTTATGATCTCCCAAAAGCTTTTAGTGTCTTTAAGGGAACTACCTCTCTCCAGGTCTTCCCATGCCAATCTCCTCAGTTCTTATTTTCTTTGGCTAATAGTAGTTTTGTATGTTTGCCGTGCATTTTTTATTTGGTTTCTGTCGTGAGGGCTAGCAAGAAGGGCCATTTTAAGGTTCTTTTGGGCACTTGAGCATTCTGTGTTTAACCACTGTACCTTCTGGGATTCCCTTCACTGGACAGGTCTAGTTAATACCTTAGCTACATTTGCGCAAATCAAGTCAAAATGCCAAACAACCTCATCTGGGGGAGAATCTTGCTGAAGACACCTCATAATCGGCTGGTAATTTGCTATGAGAGTTTCTTCCTCAAATTGGGGAGAGTTTATTTTACCCCAGTTAAACCTCACCCCTTTATTTGGATTATAATGAATCAGGCGACCATCACCTTTCCCTACATGGGCTGTTATACTGAGAGAAGCAGTGAGGGGGTTATGGTCACTAGGATTATTGGATTCCACCTCGAAGTCACTGCCAAGCAGCAAAAACATCCTTGAAATAAACATATAATCAATAAAACTTTCCCTGCCTTCTCCAACATTAGTGAAGCACTGGGGTGAGGAACTACAGGCCAAGTTATTAATGAGGCCTAGGTCATTCTCAATGTTGATGGAATTTAAGGCCTTGCCCTGCAGTGTGTGGGTAAAGTGCAGCTGAGGCTGACCCTCTGTGTCCAGCAGCCCACAGACTCGTTGGATACTATATCCACAGGTAATGCAGTTAAAATCCCCCTCCCAAAAGACACATAATGGCTGCCACTTCCTGGAATTTTTTGTAATTTTTGCCTGTTGGGCTTCAATAACATGACAGCAATTGTTGAAATATCAATTCACAACTAGTATCTTAACCTGCATCCAATTGGAAATCATAATTAATTGATACCAGGGTGAAGAGCCTACGCTAAGGGCTTTTATGGACCCATATTTTACCGAGATTAAGAACACCAGCCCTTCTTGAGCCCTCCATGCTAGAGAAGGTATTGTGGGGACAGTGAAAGAGTGATAACCGTCCAACACAATTTTGTTCCTACACCAGGTTTCCTGGAGACAAATGATGCTGAAACCCCTAACGTACTCTAACCATACCTCATTGGTCAGTTTGGGACGAATTCCTGCAATGTTCCAGGAAATAATTTTGAAGGGAAGAGTGGTATGTCTATGATTTGCCAAACCCACTGGTGTACTATTAATAGCAGACATAGTGGCAGGAGCTACTAGGCCTGGCCCCTCACCTACAAGGTTTTCAAGGTTGTCTAGATTCTTATTGGTAATGTTGGATGTATACGGAGTGGTACCAGCTGGATCTACAAGCCCTTTGCTACCAGGGTCACCTTCATATGAGTCTCTCCCTAGATGGATGTGTTGTGAGCCCATTCTTCTCTTCTCGACTGGCTGTCCAAATTGTGTGAACAGTCAGCCGATTTTAGTGACTCCTGAGGGTGCATCAAAGCGGTTTGGGTGAATAAATGGAGAGGGCTGTGAGGTGGAGTATATGTTCAAGCCTAACCATGGGGGCCGTTGTCTCAAGATAGTCCCCTGGTGGGAGGGATAGAAGAAACCCAATAGGCGAGTCTTTATCAGTTCACTAGGTGTGTCTCTAAGGTGCTTCAAGGCAAAATGCACACATCTGGCGTTGCTAAAGTTAAGCACCACACAATCCCCTTCCAGGGATTTGGCTGTGTAACCGAACCAGCTCACCTGCCTTGCCATGATGATGTATTCAAACCAGTTTATCTGGGACTGCATTTTCCTAAAGCACCAATGAGCTAATTTATTGATAAGGCTTTGACAGCTTTCTTGTTGACTAGGGGGAAGATGGGGAATCCACGTTCCCTTATGTGTGGCGTTTCTTACTCCTCCTGCACGGGATCTACATGCAGTGCCTGTTATGTGGGTTTGTTTAGTTCTCTTGACCCTCAGTGAGGGGCCCTTTATTCTGTAGTCAAATCCTGCCAATTCAGTGCGTTTCCTCTCCCCCCTGTTATGGGCTGAGGACCAATCTTATCCGAGGATGGGTTAGAGGTAGGCTCAATTACATCATGTGTAGCACACAGATCACCCTGGATCAGAATTCTGACAGTGGGCAAAAGTGGGGCTTGTGGCCTATATTCCATGTCTGTTTCAGCCGTGGCTGTATGAGAGTCAGTGTTAACAGAAACAAGTGAGAAAGGGAGTGGAGCTAATGGAAGTTTTTGCTCTGCTAGTCCTATTTCCTTGTTAATCGCCCCTACTGCCTTTTGTAGGAAGCCATCCAGGGTAGTATCTGTAGTTTTTAAAACAGGTGTAGGTTTCCGTATCCCCATGATGGAATTTCTCTTAAAAATACAACTGGGGGAAATTAATGTTTTTACCTTCATGTTGCTTCACAATGCTGGATCACAGCACCGAAGATCCCAGAGTCAAGAAGGAAAAACCAAGAGGGTAGGCCCAGCCTCCTCCGGGCTCTGACGAGCGCGGCCAGGCCCGCCAGCGCGCGTCCCGTGCTGTGGAAGCCATGCACAGATTAAATGCGCCTCCTGGAGCATCGCATTGGCATTGTGATGCTTTGGGGATGCCTGGGGGCTGTGGTCCTGCTCCCGGTGGCAGCGGCAGCAAACTCATGCTCCTGCGCTGTGGGATCCCTGCAAAGATTAAATGAACCTCCTGGCGTGTCGCTTTGGCATTGTGATACCGTGGAGATGCCTAGGGGCTGTGGTCCTGCTCCCGGTGGTGGTAAACTCTGCAGGAGCCCTGCACAAATGAAATGCGCCTCCTAGCGCATCGCGTTGGTGGCGTTATGCCTTGGTGATGCCTGGGGCTCTGGTCCTGCTCCCGGTGGCAGCTGCGGCAAACTCGGGCTAGCCATGTGTACATCATATAGAAAGGGCCATTCTGTTGATGAGTGGTGGTGATAAACTGGCGTGCCTGGCTGTGGCATAGGAAGCAACCTTGGTATTGGGGTGTTTGTCTTCTGTGGACCTCTGCAATGTTTTCTGTTGGCTGTTTGAAATTCCAGGATGTGCGGGGTAAATGCTTGTTTGGTAAGTACAGGCAGAAATGCCACAAGAAAAGTGAATATGTTGCTAGATGTAAGGCAACTGAGAAGTGGGCATTGGTCAAAAGCTCCCTGTCTTCCTTGTTCACTACTTTGCTTTTTAGGTGCCACAGTTCTTGCCCTAGGTCTGGTCTGTTGTCCAGCTGGTCAAAGTTGTATTCCAGTGCCACTGCTTTTTACTGTGCCATGTCTAGCTTTGAATTGAAGGCTGCCAGGTTAATTTTTATGAATTTGACCTCTGAAATTGTGCCCATTGTGTTCTCGCTTACCAATACCACTGCCATTTTGATCATGATGATTTCTTTCTGAATCACATTCATCTGTCTCTTCCAAAGACAAAAAGTTGTTTAAAAAACGATTTTCACTTTCTGTGTTACTGTCTATGCCTGTGGTTGTTACAGTTAAAAATTGTAGTTTTAGCCTGCCTGTAATTGCATATTTTATCACCTGTGTTGTGTTTTAAATTTTTGGTTTTCCCTGCCCATGATTGCTTCCATTTAGTGTGTTGAATTGTGGGATTTGCAGTCCAACCTCTGTAGTTTGTCCCTCTCATTCCTTGGTGACAATTCTGTTTTCCTTCCAAATTTCTCATTTGCTCTGTGCTAAGACCTGTGTGTTAAAACAGTGCACTCCCAGCCACCATTTTGTTTTCACAAGCCAGTGAAACCAGCCCCCCTCCCTCCCCCAAGAAACAGGGATTTTTCTACATCAGGGCCTGTGCACTTTGTTTTTTGGCCAGCAGGGGTAGTAAAGCTTTATTCAAACAGTATTGTTAGATTTCAAGTTAGTGAGGCCCTTAACTTACCTGCTGAAGTCCAAAGTGTGGATTGAGCCTGTCTGTCTCCTAGGAGATTCCGAACAGGAGAAGCAGCTTCCAACTCCTTGGCCAGAAAACCTTGTCTGTGGTCGCTGGGATCTTATATGGTCTGCTGGTGGTTGGTACATGTCTACACTGATTGGTGGTTGTATCTGGTGTTTCTATTGGATTAGGGTTAATTTCCTCATTGGTTGGGTATTTGAGTGTTCCGATTGGTTTCTGGGTCTGTGAATCATTGTAGGGTTGGGACTAGGGCAAGGGTTAGGATTTCTACAGGAAGTAGGGACTAGGGCTTCCTATGTTATTGATTGTTCGGAGTAGGGTGGGACTAGGGCTAGAGTTTGACCTTTAATTGGAAGTAGCGATTATGGCTTCTGGTGTGATTGGTTCCTGGACTGGGTGTGGGACTTAGAGTAGGGTTAGGCTTTCTATTGGAAGTAGGGACTAGGGTTACCTGTGCCATTGGTTGCATGGACTTGTTTTTGGGACTACTGGTAGGGCTAGAGCCTTTATTGGACGTAGAGATCAGGATTTTTGAACTGTTTGGGTGCTTGGACTAGGGCTAAGATTGGCTGTAAGGTCCTGTTCTCCTATTGGTTCTAGATTTTAGGGCTAGTGTTGTGATTGAATAGTGTTAGGGCTAGGGTTCCCATTGGCTGAAGGGGTCACCTGATTACTAGGGCTATAAAAAAAGCCAGCCCGGGCGTCGAGGCTAAGGGCAGAAAGGACAAGGGCAGTTTCCTGTTTGAGACTGGTCGGGACTAGGGCCAGAAATACTGCACAATATACATACCTTCTTTAGGTATCTATATACTTTCAATGTACTCATGGATCAATATATTTATCACTTTCTTGTAATTTAGCGATCGATTGAAAAGCTTTATTCGAGTTATACACTCATAAAAGCACAAACATGGAATTAAAAATTCATACATTTCAAAAAACATTACATGCATTTTAAAACATATTACAATTAAAATTCATATTTCATATAGATAAAATACATTTTAGTAACTTGTGCAAGCTTTCTCGAGAATTTTTTTTTTTTTTTTAATTTAGTACATGTTAGGAGGTAGAGCCCTCCGCCTAATAGACCATGCCCACCCCAAGTATTTTGCTGTTCCTACTACAATGGGAATTTCAGTGGAGGTACAGATGATTCTCAACCCCTCTATACCACTTAGTACCCCAAGATTTCTACAAACAGGTGCCAGCCATAATTTCCTTGGGTTTGCATAGGCCTCGCACAAAAATAAAAAGTGAGTAATACTTTTATTGGGGGCTCCACATACCGGGCAACACGAGCTATTGCTGCTCCTCCAACTACACGTCAATGACCTCAGGGGGAGAGAACCTGCCCTTAACTGGAAAAATAATTTTCTATCCAGCGGAACAGTTATACTGTCCCAATATTGTTCCAGTGCAGGTCTCGTTTTAATTTCCATAAATCTACCCCCCATTGTTTCTGCATGTGTACTCCTCCAGAGCTTATGTTCTATATGGTCCCAATATATGGCCTTAATAGTGTTTTTGCTTGGGAATACTTCCCCAAGAGGATTTTCCCAGAGATTGGAGAGACCGAGCTCAGCAAGAACATCCCTGAGCATCTTCAACCATGTAATTTTATGAAATACATCCGATTTAACTAGGGCTAGAAACCCATCAGCATAGTGTCTGATCTCTGGGGTCGTCCAAAGCCGTCTCCAATAAAGGATAGGCCTTAGTCGGGCACGGTCACTAACCAATCTCCTTCCTAAATCCAGGCCAAGTGGTATTAGTGGGGTACTCTGGGGGAGACTTGTTATTCCTCTTAGAAACCTATTCTCAGATGTTTGTAGGGTGTGGAGCCTCTCAAAGCCCCATGCTTCAGCCCCATACAGGGCTGCACCCAAGGCTTTAGCATCGTAGACCATGAGGACCGGTTTTATAGGCCTAGTTTTCGATTTTACTTGTTCTACCCGGAGCGCCCCTGAAATCTGCTGGTGTTTCAGTACCGCCTTCTCAATGTGTCGCGACCAACCTGGCTTACTCGATATCTCTACCCCTAGGTAAGTAAAAACATTTACTACCTCAAGCTTAATGTTATTCAGAGATACCCTTGGTTGGGATCGGCGCTTTTGTCCGAAAACCATCAGCTTAGTTTTACTAACATTAACTTCGAGACCTTGTTCCCTGCAAAACATATCAAATATGTTCAAGGCTCGCTGGAGTCCTGCCGGGGTTTTGGACACAATCAGGGTATCGTCAGCGAACATCAGGATCGGAACCCTGGTGCCCGCTAGCAATGGTGCGTCTACCCTTGCATCCAGCATCCTATCCACTATACCATTAATGAACAAGGAGAATAGCAGGGGTGCCATTGCGCACCCCTGCCGTACACCCCGCTCGACTGGAAAATTAATGGTAGATTCCCCATTCCCAATTTAGCATTTCCAATGCACTTCCCTATTTCTCAGCCTATGCTTCGCTCAATATATCCTCTACATGCACTCTCTCATTTTTACCACTACTATGATCCCCAAAATAACCCTTTCTAGACTCTCCCCTACACTACCCCTCATTGCATCATCTGACACCTCTTTTACTATACCGATCCCCCAAAACAAACCTTTCTAAACTCTTACCTCTTTTCTACCCCTCCGGAACCCTTCTCACTCCAAATAACTGACTAACATATCCACCACTAAAATTACTTTAATGTTTAATCATACTATTTCAACACTAATCCTGATGGGTTCCAGAATAGCGTGCTACTTGCGCTTCAAAACCCCATCAGGGTTAGTAAGCGCTATATAAATACAAACCTCTTTCCCTTCACTATCCCGCCACCTACCCTTCTCTACGCAAATAACTGCATAACATATCCACTACTCAAAATACTTCATATTTGTTAGACCTGGCACCTTTGGCGTGGTTTCCCCCTGTCTATTTGGCCTCTACCTCCTGTATTTTTGATGTTGTGCTGGATTTCGTTTTTGCTGGTTTAGATGCTTTGGACACTCTGCCACTGCTGATCAGTGCCAGAGTGTAAGTGCTCCCTGTGTAAATTGTTATGATGATTGGATATACCTGATTGGCATATTTGTATCACCAAGAAGTCCCTAGTAAAGTGCACTGGGTGTGCCAGGGCTGGTGATGACAAATGCTACTAGTGGGCCTGCAGCCCTGATTGTGCCACCCACATGAGTAGCCCCAAAATGGTGTCTCAGGCCTGCCACTGCAGTGCCTGTGTGCAGTCTGTGAACTGCCATGTCCTCCTGGTCAGTGTCCCCGCTGACCAGGCCTAACCCTTCCCTTTTTGTGCACATTGGTCACCCCTATGGAAGGCCCAAGGTACCCCCCTGGGCAGGGTGCAGTGTATGTGAAAGGTAGAGCATGTACTGGTGCAGGTGACATGCTCTGGTAGTGAATTACAGCCATTTTCGTTTTTCACTATTGTAAGGCTATCTTGCTCCATAGGTTAACATGGGGATGCTGGCTACAGTGGCTGCCAGCATTTCTTCCCATAGGAACAAGATAGGACATAAGAGTCTAGTATCCCTGAACTCAGAATTTAATAACACATCTTTTAGGAAAGGTTGTTTTTGAATCCTGTGTTTGAGAACAGCACTTTTAGAAAGTTGCTGTTCTCTTGTCTGACCTTCCTGTGTGCCTTGGCCTGTTTGTGTATTGACTGTCTGGTTTGAGAGTGACAGGGGCTGGGGATTCCCCAGGAGGCTGGCTGAGTCAGCCCTAGGCTGAATGACTGCATTTGCAACTTGAGCGGTGGGAGGAGATAGCACCTGGGCCTGAATAGGACTGTGCCTGCCTTCCACAATGCTGGCTCCACCTCCTGCTGGGCGGCCGACGACCCTGCCCCTCACTCTGAAATGAAAGGAGAAGCCAGGAAAGCAACGTGCTCAAGAAACACCCAGAACTGTTTCAGACCGGGCTCAGGGCCCACTTGCACAAAGAGAACAAAGACTTTTAGGGGTATAAGTACAGGACCCCTGACAACAGAAAATGAGATCATCCTGGAATCAAGAAGGAACCTCTGCCAAGGAGAAAGCTGAAACTGAAGAAGGAAGATTGTCCAGCTGTTGCTCTGCTGGATTGCCCTGCTGTTGCTTTGCTGCCAAGGAGAGGGGAAGGACTTTACTTTGTGCTGTGTCCCCTTGCTTGAAGGAATCTCCAAGGGCCTGAGAAGAGCTGGCTCCCTGTTTTGAAGTCCCAGGAAGAAAAGGACTTCACCCCCAGCTTCCCCTGAGCTCTACTGAGAGAGTTCTGTCCTTCCTGGAGTGCATGGCCCATGTGTGGTGCCTCTGGAAGTTGTACCTGTGCTGGGAAGCTGGAAATCAAGATTTAAAGAACTTTGCTACAGAAAACTTATCGCATCGCTCAGTGCGGAGCGCATCCCCGACAAGATTCCCGCCGCTACGAAGGTCGAGATCGTCGCAGCGCCTGTTGCCGCTGTCAGAGCCGTCGCATCCTTCGTTTGCGGGACGCACCCGATCAGTGCAGAATGTCTAACATCGCTGCGAATGTAGCCGCAGAGCCTGTCGTCGCTGGGTGAGATCGCCGCACCGCCTGCTTGCGGACCGCATCATATTATTGAACTGCGTATGTTTGATTTTTGTCGTTTTGGTCTTGTGTAGTTTAAATGAAATACCTTTATTTTTCTAAACTGTTGTGGAGTCAGTTTGTGGTGTTTTCACTGTGTTACTGTGAGTGTTGGTACAAATACTTTACACATTGCCTTCTGATTAGCCTTGACTGCTCATGCCAAGCTACCTAGAGGGTGAGCAGGGGTTATCCCAGAGGGTTTCCTCCTTACCCTGACTAGAATCAAGGGTCCCTATTTTGACAGTGGTACCTACCTCTGCCAACTAGAGACCCCCAGTTCTAACATTGTTGGTCAGCAGTGGGGATTTGAACTTGTATTTGTACTAGACCCACAGTGATTGGTGTACATCACTTGTGAGTGCAGACCACTACGCCACCGCATACTACTGGTTTTGATTTTTGATTCTATTTTTGAGTAACTCTTCCAAGCATCATGTCTGAGAATGGGAAGGCACCCAGTAAGGAGGCAGAAGTAGAGTTGGAATTTGTCATTGGGGATTTGTATTCATACAAAGTTGAGCATCTTAGGAAATTCTGCCATGAGTTTGAGTGCCCCATAAAGAACAGCTACAAAAAGGATGAGCTGCGAGACATCTTGAAGGCCCATTGGGAGGCCCAAGAGGGAAATGATGATGTGGATGCAGGGAATGGTTTTCAAGTCACAGATCTGCCAGTGGGCAGACTAGGCTCAGGAGCTGGCAGCAACCATTCCGGTAGGGGCCTCACCCCAGAAGAGTTACAAGAAAATCAGAGAGTAAGAGAATGTGACTTGGAATCATGAAAATGAAAATGAAGCAATTGGAAATGGATAAAGAGAGAGAAAAGGCGGCGGAGGAGAGCAAAAGTGCCCGCGCCTTGGAGGAAAAGAAATTGCTTTTGGCTCATGAGTTGAGCATGAGAGAACTGGATCTTAAAGCCAAGGAGGTGAATGCCAGTTCAAATGGTGGCAGCGCACAGCCAGATCATGGGGGTAAAGTATATATTCCCAAGAATTTGGTACAGAATTATAATAGGAGTGAGGATATTTATGCCTGGTTTACTTCCTATGAGATTGCATTGAGAATGAATGGTGTGCCTGAACAGCATTGGGGGCGGGCCGGTGGATACATTTTGAGGCTTCTGGGAGGAGTGCTCTAGAGCCCTTAGAATTAGCAGGTAAAATGTATTTGAGCTTATATAGCGCACAGCTACCCACAAAGGGTTTCCCGGCGCTTGCTTAGGGAACCCGTCCTGGTATTCCCCTGTGAGATAACCCCGGCAGGGTATCCACAAGGTGAAAGCCAGGCATCCCGCCACGAGGGGCCGTTGTGGAGATTAAGCAAGTTATTGCCCAGAGTCGCAGAGTGTGAACCCGTGAGTTGAGAAGGCACTGGAGCGAGAATTATCGAGTCCGTGGAATTTTTTGAGCCCAAGACCCGCCGAGGCGGGGAATTGAACCCTGGTCCAGGGCCGATCTCAGCTTCCGGGTCTGCCGCCTCTAACCCCTGAGCCACACTTCTCCACTCTCGCAGGTGGGCATCGACATCGTGGGGCCCGTGGACCCCAAGACAGCCTTAGGCAACAGGTTCATCCTGGTCTTGGTGGACCATGCCACCCGGTACCCGGAAGCAGTGCCTTTCAGGACAATCACAGCACCCGTGGTGGGCCATGCATTGATGGGGATCTTTTCCTGTGTGGGGTTCCCCAGAGAGGTGGCCTCCGACCGGGATACCAACTTCATCTCTAGGTACATGAAGTCTCTGTGGGAGGAGTGTGGGGTAACTTATAAGTTCACCATTCCTTACCACCCTCAAGGAAATGGGTTGGTTGAAAGGTTTACCCGCACCCTGAAGGGTATGATTATGGGCCTAGAAAAGCCCCTGAGACAGTATTGGGACGTCTTGTTACCATGCCTGTTATTTGCCTACCGGGAGGTGCCTCAGAAGTCCTTAGGGTTCAGTCCCTTTGAACTTCTATATGGCCACCTTGTTAGAGGACCTCTCACACTGGTGAAGGAGGGGTGGGAGAAATCCCATGGGAAGACCCCCCCAGGATGTGTTCAGCTATGTGTTGGCCATTCGCAACCAGACACAGCGCTTCAGGAAGCTCGCACAGGAGAACCTGGAAGCTAGCCAGGAAGAAATAAAAAGATGGTACGACCAGAATACCACTGTGGCCGAATTTCAACCTGGGCAGGAAGTGTGGGTGATGGCGCCAGTGGAGCCTTGCGCGCTCCGAGACAAGTGGACTGGGCCATATGAGGTGGTGGAAAGGAAAAGTGAAGTAACCTACCTGGTTAACTTGAGGACCCCCAGGCAGCCCCTGAGGGTCGTGCATGTGAACCGCCTCAAGCCACACTTTGAGAGGTCTGAAGTGACAATGCTCATGGCTACAGAAGCTGGAGGGGAAGAGGACAGTGATCCTCTCCCTGACCTCCTGGCAGCTAAGGAGCAAGACGGGTCAGTGGATGGTGTGGTCCTCTCGCCCACCCTGACCCCAGAACAGCAGAGGGACTGTCGCCAAGTGCTGGGTCAGTTTGCCCCCCTGTTCTCCCTGACCCCAGGTATCACCAATTGGTGCATCCATGATGTGGACACTGGAGATAGTTTACCTGTGAAACGAATATTTTACATGGTAGCTGACAAGGTCAGAGTCAGCATCAAGGAAGAGGTTTCCAAGATGTTGGCGCTAGGGGTGATTGAGCCCTCCAGCAGCCCCTGGGCTAGCCCAGTGGTCTTAGTGCCAAAAGCTGCTGCGCCTGGTGCCACTCCAGAACTAAGGTTTTGCGTGGACTACAGTGGGCTCAATGCTGTCACGAAGACTGACGCACACCCCATCCCCAGAGCTGATGAGCTCGTGGATCGGTTGGGAGCTGCCCAGTACCTCAGTACCTTTGATTTGACTTCTGGGTACTGGCAGATTGCCTTAAATGATGGGGCCAAAGAGAGGTCCGCATTCTCAACGCCAGAGGGGCACTTCCAGTTCCGAGTCATGCCCTTTAGGTTGAAGAATGCTCCTGCCACCTTCCAGAGACTGGTTAACCAGGTACTGACCGGGCTGGAGGAATTCAGCGCCGCATACCTGGATGTCATTGCTGTGTTCATCTCTACATGGGAGGAACACTTGCAACACCTCTGCAAAGTGTTGAAGGCTCTGCAAAGGGCAGGTCTCACTATCAAGGCCAGCAAGTGCCAGATAGGGCAGGGATCTGTGGTGTACTTGGGACACCAGGTGGGGAGCGGCCAGGTGGCGCCCCTACAGGCAAAGATTGATACCATTCTGGCTTGGGAACCCCCCAAGACCCAGACAGAGGTGAGAGCCTTTTTAGGTCTCACCGGGTATTACAGACGGTTTGTTAAGGGATATGGCACCATTGTTGCCCCCTTGACAGAACTGACTTCTAATAAGTTGCCCAAAAAGTGAACTGGACCAAAGCTTGCCAGACTGCTTTTGATACCCAGAAGACTGCCATGTGCACAGCACCAGTGCTCAAGGCAAATTATTTCTCCAGTGAGTTTATAGTGTAGACAGACGCTTCAGAGCATGGTGTGGGAGCAGTACTATCACAGATCACTGAGGAGGACGGGGACCAGCCTGTGGCTTTTATTAGTAGGAGACTACTCCCCAGGGAACAGAAGTGGAGTGCAATTGAAAGGGAAGCTTTTGCTGTGGTCTGGACCCTGACGAAGCTGAGGCCCTACCTGTTTGGGACTCACTTCCGTGTTCAGACCGACCACAGGCCCCTGAGGTGGTTGATGCAGATGAGGGGGGAGAACCCAAAACTGTTGAGGTGGTCTATCTCTCTACATGGAATGGACTTTACGGTGGAACACCGCCCTGGTACAGAACACAACAACACTGATGGTCTGTCCAGGTTTTTCCGCCTTAGTGAAGAGAACTCCCAAGAGGGTGGGCAGTTCCCCCCCACTTTCAGCTGGAGGGGACGTGTGTTAGACCTGGCATCTTTGGCGTGGTTTCCCCCTGTCTATTTGGCCTCTACCTCCTGTATTTTTGATGTTGTGGTGGATTTCGTTTTTGCTGGTTTAGATGCTTTGGACACTCTGCCACTGCTGATCAGTGCCAGAGTGTAAGTGCTCCCTGTGTAAATTGTTATGATGATTGGATATACCTGATTGGCATATGTGTATCACCAAGAAGTCCCTAGTAAAATGCACTGGGTGTGCCAGGGCTGGTTTTGGTTCCCAGTCCGGCCCTGCTCAGTGAGCACAGTGGCCTAGAGGTTTTAAAATTTCAAAGTGGGGTGGTCATTCACTGTGGTCTCAGCTGCAGGACAGCAGATAATACATTGGGGTCTACAATAGTGGTGGGTTCTTGACTGTGCATAGAGACCAACTACTGAGCAGCTTATTCAATGAGGCTTGCATGCACTCATTGGCGGCAAGTACGTTCCCAGTGTGTGGGTGTTTTTCTTTCTGTTACCCCTGCCTCTCCTCATGTTCTGAGAGTGTGCTGATGCATAGTAGCCTTCAGACCAAGATTGCATTGATCAACAGAGCATATTTGGTATTCTCTGTTTTTGAAGCTTTGGTGTTCTTTTCGCTGGGCGTATCAGCCTACAGCCCTGGTGTCATCTCTTTCTGGTGAGAGCCACGTCAATCCCATGAACCACCAATTTTGGCGTTGATCCACTGTCAGGAGCAGGTATCCGTAATTGGTGTGGTGAAGAGCAGGTATGCCTATCCCCTCGCCACCCTCTTCCTCACTTCCATACTTCTTGGGCCTGGGTGCTCAGATATCGACCATACGTACTCTTAAGGTGGTAAATTGAGATGAGTGAGGTACTGATCAGATGCCAGGCCAAAATGCATTTATTCCATGTGCTTTGATGCCATTAATGATCCAAGCAGCCAGTGTTTGACCAAGATAGGCTGTTGTGTGGTTGGGAGTCTCAGTCATGCCCCCAATAAAGGAACACTCTCAATGAAGTGACATGCTCAATTAAGGCACACTCTCAATGATGAGGCACTCTTAATGAAGGAACATGCTGTCATGCTTTGACGTGGCTTTTTCATTTACATGACACTGAATAAATGGACATCGGAGGAAGAGGAAGTCTTTAGGGATTTTCACTGAGAGGACTGTAGGAAATTGGGTTACTGATAGAGAGGGGTGAAACTCTACTCAAGCAGAAACCACAATTTCAGTCAGGATGAAGCACAAGCATACTCCAAATTAACCTGTGCTCAACCCTCTAGTACCTTGGCATAAAAGCAGTCAGGCTTAACCTAGAGCCAATGTGTAAAGTATTGATGTAGCACACAAACATTAATATCGTGAAAACACAACACAAGAAAAATATGTCTCTAATTTAGAAAAATTGAGTAAAATTTAATATACTATTTGACACCAAAATGCTAAAAATCCAATTAGTCAAACTAGAAATATGCAATTTTAAAGATTTGGAAAAAATAGTGCTTAAAAACACAAAGTGCCTAGCTGTGGTTATCTGGTCACCCCAGACTGGGACAAAGCCAAAAGTTCAGGCCGACATCGATGAAGCATGCACCAGGTACAGAGACCAAGTTAGGTTTGCAGAGTATGTTGCTTAGGTCTTTGGTGCACACTCTGCAGTTGCTTCTCAAGACTTCGCACCATCCGGTGTTGGTTCAGAGGAGCTGTAAGAGCTATTGTGCAAAGTCCTTTCTGGTCTAGATGGCTCATCCAGAGGTTTGAGGGCTCTCAAATATGCTTCATCTTCCACCAATTTAAGAAAATGAAGTAAAACTTTATAAATTGTTTGAAACCAAAACAACAAAAATTCAATTAGTCAAACCAGAAATATGCAATAATAAATATTTAGGAAAATTAGGGCTTAATCCACAAAGTACCAACTGAAGCTGCGAGGGCTGTGGTACAAAATCTATGTTGGTCCAGAGCGCTCATCCATAGGGATGAGGGTTCTCTAATACACTTCAACTCATTCAATTAAAAAAAATCTATAAATGGTATATTTTATAGATTTTTCAGAAATGTACTCAAACAGCAGAACACAGAAACATTCAGTGATGCCTCTCTCCTCCTGTCTAGGGCCCCCCCTACTATGACAGTAAAAACATAACTCATTACAAAAGGCAAAGTCTTGCTTCAGAACTGTAGGTCAGGGCAGTTCGGTTCCAATGCCTTAGACACAAATCCCTTTGTTTCCCAACCCTCGTCTACTGTCCCTTTGAGGAGCACCATTGAGTTACACAGCTCCTTCTCCCCATTCACCGGTTAACCATCCACCCCACACTTTCTCCACTTTCCTCGGGCAGCCCTGGTCTTCGTAGATTCATTATTCCCTCCTGTAACAAACATCCATCTCCCGGTTCCGGTCCTGAATTCATGGTCTCTCACCACTCCCCCAACTCTGTGCAGTCTCCCCTCTTGCAAAGAGAAACCCCAGATTCCCCAGGATCTTCGGATGGGACACACCCAACAACATCAACAATGTCTGGTGTTTAATTAGTGTCCCGATTGCCGACTCTAAACCAGTTTCCACCCCCTCCCACAATGGGGGGATACTGGGGCAGTCCCACAGTGTGTGCAAAAAAGACCCTCTCTGGGCACAAGCTCGCAAGCATTCATCCTTTTCTGCTCTGGTGATCCTAAGCCAGAGTGTCCTGGTGTAATATATTCTATGGAGAATTTTAAATTGAGTCTGACAAAATCATGCTTGTATGACCGCCTCCCTTGGAAACTGTAACTCTTCTTGCCACTTGTCATCCTCCAGTTCTCTCTAATGCCTGCCTGCCACTTCCCCCTTAGATGTATTAACTTCTCCTGCATGTTGTTCATGAATGTCTTATAAGTAAGGGAGATTGCTTTGGCCACCATGTGGCCATCAATAAATCATCGCTCAAGGGGGAATCTTCCGTGGTATCCTTCTCTGGTGCTATCCTCTCCTGCAGGACAAGTCTCAATTGGTAATTTTTCAAAAGATGTTAGGGTGCCATCTCGCAATCCTCTCTAAGATGAGTGAATAGTATCATACCATTTGCATCCTGGACGCCATGTAGTGGGAAGAGGCCGATGAGATCCCATTTTCTTAATCCCTGTAGAGATGATACTGCCCCTAACCTTGTGCCCAGCCACAGTGGGGTTTTGATAGTCAATCTCTGTCCCTATTCTATTTCTTTCAGAATAGTATTCCATACTGTACACACTGATTTGGTCGCCTACAGGACATTGGGGCTGATTTTTCCACTGGAAAGAACATGGAGATATACCTTGGCACCTAGGACATCATGATCACGGAGTTAGGCTGGGTCCTCTAGTGCTGCATATACACACTCATTCATGGTATTGACCTGGGCAGTCTCAGAATATTTGCAGACATTGGATAAGGCAATTCCGCAATCATATGTAGATCTATGGAAGGTGAGGAGTGCTATGCATGGTGTCCTGTTCAGCCACAGCAGGGTCCTCACACAGCTATTCATTTTACGGAATTTGGTGGTGGCTATTGTGTAGAACATAGGTGAGTTTGAAAAGGGTAATCATCTTAACGTGTGCAGCTCTTCCCATCAGTGAGAATGGGAGCACCTTCGAAAGGGTGGCATCTACCTCCAATCTATGCAGGAGCTGGCCATGTTATCCTCATAATGAGTCAGTCCCTCTTTCAAGGTCCAGAGACCCAGGTACTGAACAAAATTGTGTACTACTCTGGGCAGCATAGGGAGAGCACACGAACCTAGGAGAATATACATGACTACTCCCAATTAATACACAATCGTGAACATTCACCGTATGTCTTGGAAAACGACCCCACCTGGGGCAGAGTCAGCTCCGGCTATGTCAAGTATTAAAGGACTGTAGGCGTAGAACTGGACTCCAATTCTTGACCTTCCAATTATAAGTAAGCCTCTGCTTATACTGTGGTAACGGCTCTGAATAAGTGAGCAGTCTAGCTGGGGGAATACCCAACCCCCCTTATTGAATAATGTACTGTCGAGGCCATGGAGCACCCTGGTCTGAAAGACGCTCAACTACACCACCTAAAAGGTCTTTTAATTTTAAACAGTTTATGCAATAATCATCAATAATTCTTTTATCAAAATGCTTTGACAAAAACACATGGCAATACACTCAATCGTTTCATCCTGGTATTAAATCAACAATTTATAAAAAAAAAGGCAGTGTTTACCATAAATGAACTCAGCACAAAATACATAAGTGAATTGAACTCATAATACAATAAATATATCCTTATTTCAAGTACGTAGTGTGAATCAAGAACAAAAACAAATCCCAATGCATTTCGGGTCTATGTAGGACCCTTCTTCAGGGGTATAACATTGTCATTATATCATCATGAGAATGTTCAATGAAGTGTTCCATTAGCATTGTTCAGGGGATCTTTGATTTCACCGCGCTGGCTCTGTGAAACATACATACATACAAGTTGCTCGTTCATTCCATTAAATGTATAACAAAATGGAACAATAGGTTTTGCACACACGGGACTCACTATGAGCAGTGCTGATTAAGGGGAACCACCCAAAGAAATGCCCGAAGGGTGAAAAAGGTATTAGAAAGAGAGACTCGTGCTTGAGAAAGAGACTTGTGATGATTAAATTATCATAGAACTCACGTGCTACTAAAGTACTCTTTTCTCTGTAAACTAAAATGATTAACAAGAATCAGTTTCACGTTTTAAACGTTTTTCACTGAGCACTCCCAAAGATGTAACTATATACTCAGTCAAAGAGCTTACCGATATTAACTAAAAGCCGTCTTCACTTCAGTGCAAATGCGAAATGAAACGCCAAGACCAAGACTGTTTCCGGGATGTCCTCGAGGAGCTCAACAACCCTGAGGAACAAGAGTAAACAATAGCTAGGATTGTGAAAAACTCAAGAGGCGTCCAGTCATGTAATACAGCGAACCGTCCAGAAAGGTTAAATTCTTACCGATAACTAGTAAATTGAGTAAATTGAAATGTTCGCCAATGCGTCCGGCATTAAAGCACCGCTAGCGATAGTATCCATCGTCGCCACTCCAGTGAAACAGGGAAGCTCCGCCTCCCGTAATCACGTGATCTTTATGGACCAACCCATAAACAAGTGAATACAACTTTATTGTTACAAGTCTTATAAACAAACAAAGTAGTAAAAACAAACAAGGTAGTATGAATCGACCCCCGAAGGGGTATCTCCGCGCTTGCCTTGGGAACCCGTCCTGGCTTTTCCCTGTGAGATAGCCCCTACAGTGCATCCCCAAGGTGAAAGCCAGGCATCCCGCCGCGGGGGGGCCGTTGTGGAGATTAAGCAAGCTTAATGCCCAGAGTTGCAGAGTGTGAACCCATGATAAGGTCAGGCACCGAAGCGAGAATTATCGAGTCCATGGACATTTGAGCTCAAGACCCTGCCGCGTCGGGAATTGAACCCTGGTCCCGGGTCTGACCTCTGCTTCAGGGTCTGCCTGCTCTAACCAGTGAGCCACACTTCTCCACCTTAAAATTGAGATCACAGATATACCTTAAGTGTGTGAAAAATAATGAGGAATATGAAAAATATGTATGTAGTGATACCTATAAGGAAGTTATCCTGTGACATACGAACTGAAAGTGTTCCAAAAGTATAACTGGACCTATTCAAGGGACCATAGAAAATATAAAATATATAAAAGAAGTGTGTAAGAAAAGCGAGTTCCAGTATGTGCAAAACCTTTACAATGATGATTAAAATGTGACGTTAATGGTTATCACAATGCATAATTTCAAAATTACAAAAAGCATAACATTTCATGCTGGTCGTTGAGACCCCCCGGGCTCATCGTACCCAGATTTTTTATCCAAGTGGTTTCCCTTCTCGATAACATAGCATGATGGTCTCTGCCTGCAACTACAGCTACCTTTTCCAATATGGTGAACCTCAACTGGGGTAGAGTGTGCGATGTCCTAATCCAATGTGAGGCTAAGCTAGATGTGAGATGTTCGTTGCGTATTGAGCTTTTGTGCTCGATGATACGAGTTTTTACTTTTCTGGCCGTGCGGCCCACATATACCAAACTGCATGGACAGCGGATGGCATAGATGACTCCGGTAGTGTTGCAATCAGGTGTATGTTTCAAAGTTATATTTTGACCTGTGCGGGGATGTGTAAAATTCTTGCCCGTGACGACATTACCACATTGGCCATAGTTATAGCATTTGCGCATGCCTTTAAATGCTATTTTCTCCGGTGATGTTGGTTTTTTAAAAATTTCCCTTACATTTTTTGCACGTTGATGTGAAAATAGTGGATTACCCACAAATAAATTGGTGAAATCAAATTTAAATGACACTGCAGTAATTTGCGTAGTTGGGGGAAATTTTGTGATCTAATTGTTATGCGTAGTTTCAGAAATCATGCCATTACACCACTTTACACAAAATGTGTCGTAAATGCACTGGAACCGAAATGCATGCATCCTTACATCAAATATTGACACCATGACGAATTTTATTCTAAAATGAAGCACAAAATGACAGATTTGCATTTCTTGTAATTACCCCTAATTTTGCTGGACTTTCACGTAATTGCGCTGCAGCAAAATATGCGCCAACCACCCTCGACGTTGCTTGTTACCAATACCTTGAATATTTTGGGGAATAGGGGTCTTAACTGGAAAGGAATGCATGAGATTTGCAATACGGGCAGAAGCCGATGAATTGAAAAGCGAGCATAGGTGATGGCATAAAAGTATAATTTGATGCTTGGGAAGAATCTCATCCTTAGGAACTTGTTTGAAACATGCATGCAGTTGGGTATCCTGTCACATAAGTGCAGCTTCTAACAGAATTGCCACTTATTTTGCAGCCAAGCGATGCTAGTTGTCCATGTGCACCTGGCTTTCGGATCCTTTCAGAGAGTGTGGAGAACTGCATCAGAATCGTTTATGATATTTGTAGGGATGGATCTACAAGAAACCAGGAAGGAACCTGCCTGACTAAAGAAGAATGGGCAGTTTACTGCTCACATCAGGTATGTGTTGTGATGCTAACCTAAATATATACACCTATGCAGCCAACATATTGTACTCGATCAGGGGTGTGCTGTGGATGTCTAGGAGGGCCTCTTTCATCCTGGCTGGATTTTTGGGATATTCACATTAAATACATTTACAGATGGATGGGCAGATTTAGCAACTTTTGAAGCAATGGCGCACTGTAACCAACGCTGCTTCGCTGCATGTATTGCGTAAAAGGGAGAAAGCAGAGTAGTGTCATATCTACTAAGAGACTGCAATAATTTAAATTTCTCCCTACACTGGTGCATTTTAGTCTTCCTTGGCCCCACACACACCTTTGCAACATAGTGGAAGGGTGTGTGTAGGACGTCTAGCACAGGTTTTGTACTAAAACAGCACATCTAAAAATAGAGTAACACTTTTTCCAGTTTGCATGTTTACTTCACAATTCAGTTCAAAAGTAAAGTTTGAAAGGATTGGAGTAATAAAAACATTCAAATAGGCTCATGCCTTGGCACAAAACCCTGTACACAAATGTTAATAAATAGGGCTTTGCATCAAAAACCATGGTTGGTTGCATGAGAATGCTAATGTATCACCCACCTTAATACAAAGTAAATGCAAAACAGGACACAGAGCTATTTTGTATTACTTTATTGCTTCTTTTCAGGTCAAAACAAGGTTGAGATGGAAAGGAAATCACAATAGTGGGTATTCTGAAAGTCTGGCATGTATCTGGCTATCCTTGGCCTAATTTTCATGCATGACTAATACATTGCATAAATACTGTCTGACATTTGTTCACTAAGACTTTTTGACCATGATTTTTTCATTTTTAGATAATTTTTTGGGAAGACTACTAAACATAATGGGCTTTTTAAAAACAAAAAACAATTTTTTTTAATAAATATGACATCAAAATGCCTGTTTTGTAATTTGCATACATTTTCGTGCATGAAAATGCATGTGATTCATACACAAAGGCATGTTTTTTCAAGTAATAGCAGCAGTGAGCCCAGGACACGATGCTAGCTTATTTCCGAATACAAGGAAAAAGCATATTTCCCTTACACATACAAAGTTGACAATAAACGTGGAAGAAGTAGTTAGGTCCGAGACTCTGCAGTCAAATGTTTAGTGTGTGTTGGGGTTGGATATTATTATTGCCCAACCAAGGAACACCAGAGAAATGTTTCTTTTTTTAGTTCATTGTTGAATTCACTGTGTATGTTATGTTGAAGGTGTTTTGGTAGCATGCTAATTACCTGTGACGCTATCCAGGCGCTCTGTAGCTGGTGTGTGTCACCAGCCCTGGGGCCTTACTCGTAAACCCAGGTCTTCAGCTTCTTGCAGAAGTCAAGAAGACAAGTGAAGGCACCAATGTGTGGTAGGTGGTTGTTCCAGGCTTTAGAGGCAAAGTACGAGAAGACGTGACCCACTACTCTGCTTTTTTGTAGGCATGGAATTTGTGCTAGTGAAAGACCAGCAGAGCGGAGGTGTTTGGAGGGTAGATGGAAGTGAATGCGCTGTTCAAGTAGGCAGGGTAAGTGTTGTGGAGTGCTTTGTACATCTGAGTGAGGAGTTTAAAGTGTTTGTGCTTGTGTATTGGGAGACATTTGCGTTTCCTACGGTGCCATGTGACATGAGTGTGATGTGGGAGGTTGAGTACTAGTTTGACTGCTGTGTTTTGAACCATCTGCAGTCTTCTTGTGAGCTGGTTGGTACTCTCAGTGTACAGATGATTCCATAGGCTAGTCTGCTGGTGATGAGGGGCTGGGTGATAATTTTCCTGGTTTTGCCTGGTAGCCACTTGAAGATTTTTGTCAGCATGCTTAGTGGGATATATGACGTTACAACGCATGCTTTAACCAGCATGCTGTTACAACGCAAGTATTACAACGAAAACCTTTACAACGCATTACACTTGGGGGTGCTCGATAGTGAATAGTTTAATTTACTATTCAAACTCCAGTCCCCGTGGACACTAGGGAAGGTGTTGGATAGTAAATTAAAACTATTCCTTATCCTAAAGCGCCCCCCAGTGTAATGCGTTGTAATGGTTTTCGTTGTAATACATGCGTTGCAACAGCACTGCGTGGTACAAGTTGCGTTGTAAAGGTTGCATACCTGCTTAGTGTGTTCAAGCAGGCCGGGACCACTGTGTTGACTTGAGAGGTCATGTCCATTTTGTTGACTTTGATGATTCTAAAGTTTTTCACTTGTGAGCCGGGCATGAGGATGTGTTGAAGGTCTGTGGGACATCAGGTGGAGTCACCCTGATGAGACAATATTCCCGATGATTACCCCCTCAGCCTTGTCCATGTTCAATTTGATGCAATTGGATGTCATCAATATGGCTACTTCTGTCATGAATGTGGAGAACTTGTTGCTGGTGTTGGGTGTTTTGTCCACGAGGCACTTTATCAGTTGTGTGTGGTGAGCATAAGTGAGGCTAATTATGCTGTGAGCTCATATGACTTCAGCCAGCAGTGTCATGTAGATGTTGAAGAACATTGGGCAGAGCAAGGAGCCCTGCGGGTCTCCTCAATTTAGAACTTATGCCTCAGAGGCATTGGGGTGCATGTTGAAGGTTTGGGTTCTAATGCTGTGGAAGGAGCAGAACCCTTCCTGGGTGAGTAATGTAATGTAATGTAATGTAATGTAAGTGCCAATTTATAACGCGCGGCAATCGCTCCAAGGAGCATCTAGGCGCCCAGAAAGAACCACCAGGTGTTAGGTAGTTCCTATGCTTACTTGACCGAGACCCGAATTACACTAGGCTTCTGGCAGTCATATCTTGTAGATTAAAGATCCAGGTTTTTAGATGTTTACGGAAGTCTATTTCTTTATCCAGTAATCTCAACTGGGGGGGAAGAGTATTCCATGCTTTTGCTCCCAGTACCGCCAGGGATTTACCCCCTCGAGTTTTAAGTCTGAAACTTGGGACGGTAAGCAGGTTGGCCGTTGAAGAACGCAGTGCTCTGGTTGGACAGTATCTGCTGAATTTTTTCCTCAGGTAGGATGGGCCTAAGTTGTGAACAGCTCTAAAAGTAATTAAGAGTACTTTGAACAAAACCCTTTTTGTAATAGGCAGCCAGTGTAATGCCTTAAGGGCTTTGGTTGCAGATGATCTTTTCGGCCATTTTAAAACCAACCTCGCAGCTGCATGTTGCACCATCTGAAGTTTGTGTGTGACCGCTTTATTTGTACCAGCGTAGAGGCTATTGCAGTAATCGATGCGTGATGTTACTAGTGCAACCGTAACTGTTTTCCTTGCTTCAAGGGGCAGAAGATCAAAGAACTTTCTCAGTCCCTTTATTACCCCAAAGCACATGCCTGCCACTCTAGCCGCTTGTTGTCTAAAAGACAGGTCAGAGTCAAAATGCACCCCCAGATTACGGGCCAAGTTGGTTGTATGAGGTGGTATTTCAGCTTTTTCTGGCCACCATAATCGTGGGATGAACTCATTTTTTGGGCCTATAGGCATGATCTCTGTTTTGCCTGTGTTGCATTTCAGATGGTTTAGACGCATCCATTCAAAGGTGGCCGTTAGGCAACCTTTGAGATTATCCTCCCAGGCTTGGTTATCCTTATCCATTACCAGGATAAGTTGTGTGTCATCGGCATAGGCTATAGCGTCTATGCCAAATGACGAAATCAGTTTTATCAGGGGTGCAGTATAAACATTAAACAGGGTCGGGCTCAGGCTCGAACCCTGCGGGACTCCCGTCAACAGCGCTTTTTCACTGGAGCAGAATTCCCCCAGGGTCACCACTTGCCTCCTGTCACTTAAAAAGTTTCTTATCCACTCAAGCACTGTCCCTGTGACACCAGATGTTATTAGCCAGTCTAATAGGATGGCATGTGAGACCGTGTCGAAGGCCGCCGATAGATCTAATAAAATCAGGACGGCCTTCTTGCCTTGGTCTAGGGCTGAGCGGATAGTTTCTGTGGTGAACAGGAGGGCCGATTCGGTGGAATGTTGGACCCTGAAACCTGCCTGGTTGGGGTGCAATGCATCACTATCTTCCAGGAAACGAGTAAGTTGTTTATTTACAATTGACTCTGTGACTTTACACAGGGCCGGAAGTAGTGAGATGGGTCGTAGGTTCGACAATGTGGTGGGGTCAGGGAGTTGTTTTTTTTGCAGTGGTTTCACCGCTGCCAGTTTCCACTCTGGGGGGACTTTGGCTGTGGACAGTGAGGTGTTGACAATGGCATTTATTATTGGGTTGGCGATGTCCACAATGAGGTGTAAGAGTCTAACTGGGCAGGGGTCAAAGGGGGATCCGGATTTTGTTGCCAGAATTCCTCTTTTGGTATCCTCCAGGCTAACTGGAAGGAAAGTTGTCAGCTGCGTGGCCCCTTGCCTCACTATATCATCCTCTATTCTGGGCTCTAATATAGGGACATTAAAGTCCTTCGTCAGCCCCTGTACTTTTCCCTCAAAGAAATCTGCGATCTTGTCACAGAGTGCCTGCGAGGGCGGGATATCCTGCGCTAAACATTTAGGTTTATTAAAGCCGTTGACAATTTTGAATATTTCCTTTTGTTTGCTGCTGGCTATTTCTATTGCCAACGAGAAGTACCTTTTTTTAGCTTGTTTAATCAGCGCATGATAGGCATTTTTTATCCTTTTGTATTTGCTACGTTCTAGGCTAGAGTAATTTTTCCGCCAGCTTCTTTCAGCTCTTCTAAGCTCCCCTTGTTTATCTTTGAGATCTCGATCGAACCAGGGTGCAGATGTTTTCTTTCTACCCCGCCTCGTTCTGTTTTTTCCCTGCCCAACTGTACCTTTCAGATCATTCATCCATGTTCTGAAACTGATGGGATTTGCAGGTACTACCAGATGGGGTCTACAGTTCCTGGCTATAGTTATAAGTTCTGGGTGGGACAGTATCGTTTTCCATTCATTCCTTGTGACCATGCTGTGTTCCTTTTTATGATCGTTTTCTCGGTAGGACATAAGAGGGAACGTAAAAGGAATCAGCATATGGTCAGTCCAGATTTGGGGTCTAAGGGGGTTGGTTGTCAAAGCGTCTAGGTTAGTGGCAATGCAGTCTATTGTATGCCCTGCCTCATGGGTGGCTAGGGTGTCTCGGATAGTCAGGCCCAAGACCTCCATGGTTTCCCGATAGGAGGCAGCAGGTGCATCGGTTGTGGACTCTAGGTGGATGTTTATGTCACCCATCAGAGTGAAATTAGAATACCTAAGTATCAATGGGCTGAGCACCTCTCCTATGAGTCAATCAATCAATAATCTTTATTCTGTTTCAGATATTAAAACCATAAAAGCACACAATAAATATATAAAATAGAATGATGAATCAGGTAAAATAAAACCGACCACACTCGGCACTGCCGGTATATTAAGATATCTGTACCAAGCCGACCACTGACTTCAAGTTACATAAGTACTACAACAATAAAGACGAATCATCAAGGGCTTCGCAGGGAGTACATTTAACTTAAACAGGCTAGTTAATCGCAACTGGATCTAAGTCTGATGGTGGATTTTAAAAATTCAAGTACATAAAATACAGTGCTACCAGTCAGCATATGTAGATAAATAAAAGCTGTGTGTACTTTCGTAAAATGAGCTTTTCAAGATTGTAATTATAAAAGACTTTCAAGGCGTATCATAAATACTACAAAACATCATTAAATGGATCATGTCCTGTAGAGATTGAACATTTCAGCCACAGGACAGCAAAGTTTGGCCCTTGGTGCAGCCCCTGGGATGAGCAAGAAGGATGTGAAAAAGGTCAAACCGGAACCTCGTGAGCAGGAATCCGTCATGTGAGTTTATAAATCCCAGTAAGTAAGGCTCCGATGATTTAGTGGTTTTTAACATAATGAATCGGCATACACTAGGCTTTAGGAGCTCCCCCTCTTCCCTTGCCATAACTCTCTGCTCCATGAGGCTCTCTTTTATGGCGTTCAGATCTCTTTAGGTTATCCTGCCAGGGTTAGTAAAAATATCATGTCTCCCAATGCCCGTCAAAGTCTCTTCAATATACTTCAACCATGGTATTCGTGTGGCGTGGTCAAGAACCAGACAATCATTGAGGATGAGGTTGTTTTATGTTGTCTCCTTACCTGCCCAAATTGTTAAGCATAATGTGACTGGGCGTATCGCTATCGTATCAGTTAGGTATTTCATACAGAGCTCCTCCTGTATTGAGTAGGACGGAGTACATTAGGGAACTGATAGGAACCGTCTCAAGAACTTATTTTCCACATTTTGGAGGTTCTTTGTATTAGTATACCCCCAAACATTACTGCCATAGAATACCTTGGAGAGACACTTGGCACTGTATAGATGTAATAAAGCTCCCACAGGTCTTTTCCCCAGTCTGGTTGAAAAGTTAAACATGGCTGCGAATTCTCTTATTGGTAATTTGAGGCACCCATTTCATTTTCTCATCCAATAAGACTCCTAAATAGGAGAAAACATTCACTTTTGGCACGGTAGTTGACCCAAACATAAAGGTGTATGGCCTACTAGGGTTGGCATGTATTTGCATGATAAAGGATTTAGAGTTATTTCCCGTGAGATCCCCATAAACTCAACAAAAGAATTAATTAACCTTTGTAGCCCCCGTTCCGTTCTGGCCATCAGGACGTGTCGTCTGCGTAGGGCAGGATGGGGAGGCTGCGCCGTCCTGCCTGCTGAAAATCCTCCTTGGCCTCTAGAAGGGTCTTCTCTAGGCCATTGATTTATACGTTAAATAAAAAAGGGGCCAGGATGCAACCCTGTCTTACCCCTTTCCTGATAGGGAACAGGTGTGAGGCTTTCATGCCTCTGGAATAACCACAGCCGCCCTCGTGTCTTGATGAAGATCCTGTAGGAAAAGAACTATTTACCTGTCCGCCCCCAAAGAGAGCAGGTTTAGCCACAGTGTGCTTCTATTCACACAGTCAAATGTGGAACAGAGGTCCGTGAAGGCCAAGAAAATAGTACCAGTGCGGACAACGGTGTACTAGTTCACTATCAAGAAGAGGTTCAGACATTGCTCTGTAGTTGAACGGCCGCAACGAAACCCCTATTGGGTGTCAGACAAAATGTTATTCTCAGTGGCCCGCGTGGTTAATCTGTCTAACAGGATTCGTCTAACCACTTTAACCACAGAGTCCAACAAGGAATATGTGCCTTTAACAGTGTGTGCTCTACTTATTTCCATTTCTAAAGACTGGGACAATGGTGGAGGTGGCGCATGAGGCCGGGCAACCCGCCCTGACAGCCACATTAATAACAACAGTGAGCACCGGCACCCAGAACTCCAAGTTGGACATGTAAAGATCGGGTAGGATGCCGTCCGGGCCGGAGGCCTTATTTTGCATCATACCTGCTATTCCCCTCTTCACTTCTTCCTCCGATACAGTTAGTATGGACCTTTCATTTGCTCCCCTACTCGATAATATCTGGGTTGTGGTACCCCCAAACATACCCTCATAATGGATGACCCAATCATCCTTGCATCAAGAGCACTAGCAGTCTCTACTCCTGGGATTGGGCTGTTAATTATGCCCCAGAACTTAGTGTAGTTGCTGGTGCTACTAGGCCCTATTAGCTTCACCAAGTCTATTCCTTTGTGATTTCTTTACGTTGTTTTAGGGCCATTTTATACTGTGTTCTACAGGTTCTAACTAGTCCTCTGTCTCTTGGGACATCATGCAGGGCCGCCTTAAGTGACCTAGCCACATGAGAACATGTTATATTGAACCATTTCGGGGCCCTATCTCATTGGTTATAAGTGGCGGAGATCTTTAATAGGTCAGCGATGGAGCAGGAAAAGAATTCAAAAGCTTTAACTACTTGTACGTCCGGGTGTCTCTGGGCCGCCAAACAGATCTGGATTTCCTCATGTCATTTGGCTAAGATGGACTCGTGAAAATGGCCAGGGGTAATCTGTGCCCATTTTAGCCTCCCATCTGTAGGCTGAAGGGCCCCTCCACCCCTACTCCCCTTCTTAAGACCTAGTGCAAGCCAACTAGTTGGAAGACACAAAGGATTATTATGGCTGTAAATACTTGCATTAATTAAGAAATCTGATATTAGGTGGAATAAAGGGGTAGAAACAAGACTGAAATCAATGAACGAGTCTTTACCATGACATTTAAAAGTTGGTAGGAGAGCGCTCTGGGCAGGGTCCCACTTATCCATCACAGAATGTAGATCAAAATCACATAGTAAGGCATTAAGAGGATCTCCCTGCCCGTGATGTTCAAAATTGCTCTCCTGGGTAGCATGGGCAGTCAAAAACCCCTAAACCCTGAACTTTTGGATCCCATCAAGGGTGAACATTAAAATCACCAATCACAATGATGATAGGGGTGTAACTAGAGGAAGTACTAAAGCCGTCCAGAAATTTACCCAGTCGAGCTATACTACATGTCTCAGGGAGGGAGGAAACAGCATTATAAAAATTGAAAAGCAACAGACTGGTTGACCCTCGTGAAAAGAGCAAGGCCTGCAGGCATTGATTTTCAATTTTCAGTTCTGCAATTCCACTTTCCAGCCTAAGAGATACATAGACCACAAGTCGCCCCTTGGCTCGACTGGGGCTGGACGGGCTGCAGGGACAAAGAAAGATTTATACCCTTCCCGCAAAACAGAATTGTCCACAGCTCAATTCTCACGCAAGCAAATAATGTCTAATGCCTGGCCATGCTGCAGCATTCTGGGACTGAGAACTTGCTAAACTGGCTACGTTTCAGGAGATGAGGGAATGGTATTTTGTATCCCTAGAATGAAGGCCCGAGATTTCTCGTTCCACTTGATTTGTATGATCCGGGCATGGAGAGATTATCAATGGAGGCAACGACCCTGGTCCTCCCAGTCAATCACAGTTCTCAAGAAGGCCCAGGGGGGTAAAGGCGTTAAAAGTTGGAGCTGGGGAAAAGGTCTGGTGCCGCTCATAGGATGCAGTACTCAAGAGTCTCCTCTGGAACAATGGATTTTGTGATGGTGCTGGGAACATTGGTCTGTAAAAGAAGCCAAGGTGAAGGGTCAAAATCGAGGTGGCTGGGCCTGTGGGAGCACAAACATTAACCACATGGAAAATTCTCTCTGCTAGATGCGGTTGATTAAAATTAATTATCACACAGTCCCCGTCATTACTCTTTTTTGTGCCTCTTACCCAGGCCACCAGTCGTACCATAATAATGTTTCTCTCTACTCTATATCTCAGAGATGTATTGCTATTTAGCCGGTGGAAGACTTTATTTTTTAATTGGTGAAAATCTTCAGTGGAGTCTGGCTTCAGAACTGGAACGTTTCCGAGGACTACTACATATGGTTTTGCATTGGGGTGCAGTTTAATGGGTTCCAGTTTAGTATCAAGTCCTTCCAAAAGAGTCCCCACACAGACTTTTAGCATTGCTGCCAACTCGTCTTTTGACAGAACTCCTGTTCCTGGAACGTTTAGAGTTAGGGGATCCACCTTAAAACGTTTTGCCTTGGCTCCTACCATTGTGCATTTGCATTTAGCCCCAGCACCCAGACCTCTGACAGGTCCCGCCTGAGTGTCCTTTCAGGAGACTACTGTTGCCACGACATGATAAGTTGCCAACTGGCCATGTCCCGGCAGAAAGACGGGTGCTGGTTGTGCTTTGATGGATCTCTTCCTCCCCTCCAGGATTTCAGGGCTTTTACTTTGTCCAGGGGAAGGTGGCACAGATACAGTCAACTCTCCCTCCTCCACAGTGCTTACCAAGTAGGCCTGACCAGATACCAGGGTATTAGAGCAGGTACGTAGTTGGTGTACTGAAGAGCGAGAGAGGCGCCCAGCTACCAACTCAATTTCCTTGTCAAGGACCCCAGCTGCTCTCTTCAGGAAACAGTCCATAGTTGAGGTTGCGGGGGCCAGTTGGGTTAATGTGGTGGTCTTCCGCTTCCCCGTGATGCCGGGCTGGATAGGGATCGAGTATGTTTAGGTGGGTAAATAAAGCCTCCTAAGTCAAGACTAGCAGGGGTCTCTATGATGGACTGGGTCAAGGGGTGAACAAGGCCTTCCCAGATAGTCAAAGATTAATGTAATAGTTGACGGATAGTCACAATGGTTAAGAAACAGTACCTGCAGCAATCAACAAGCAGCCCCCTTCCTCGTAGGCTGCACATACTCCTCAGCAGGCAAACGCCCCCCCTGAGGATTACTATAGAGCCTTGATTCTGATGGTCCTGATACTGATTCAAATCCACACCGGAATCCTGAATGTGTCCTGGACTCAGTCTCCCACTGTAGCTGTCACAAGCCAAAAAGCTGTTGTGGCAAAAAGAGACGTGGCCTAGCCCAGCCCCCTCCGGGTTCTAACGGATGCAGAAGGGCCCACCCATGGCCCAGGCTTTGCTGGCACTAATGAGCGCCTCTAGGCTCAGTCCGGCAGAGATGTTGGTGGCACGCGAGCTGCAAAGGATCCTGGGGGTTGTGATCCCCCACAATCAGCCACCACTCAAGACGGGCTCCTGCACTGCTGGAGCTCGCTGGCCCTAATAAGTGCCTCCATGTGCGGGTGGGTAGAGACATTGACGGCATGCCGGCCTCAAAGGATCCTAGTGAATGTGGTCCCCCGCAATCAGCCACCACTCAAGACAGGCTCCTGTGCTGCGGGAGACCGCTGGCCCTAATGAGTGCCTCCAGGTACGGGCCGGCAGAAACGTTGGCGGCCCGCCAGCCACAAAGGATCCTGGGAGTTGTCGTCACCCCCGCAATCAGCCACCACTCGAGACGGGCTCCCTCTAGGTGAGTCCCTAGATGCCTGCTTCATTGGAAAATGATGGGTGGGGATCACTGACACAATATTGAAGTAAACAGTATTGTTTGACACGGACATTGTTTCAACTATATTGTTTATCAAAATATAGTGTCCCTATAGCTATAATGGTAAGTACAGAAATGTCGAAAATAAAATATCCATTGCCACTAATATCATCCAAAAACATACAAAATATTGTTTGGTTTATATAAGTTTAAAGTTGTAAATCTTAAATATTTTACTATATATATTTAATGTAATGTTAAGTAAATAAATTCCACTAATATTTATTACTACATGTAAATATGTACTTATAAACACGCACATATATATATATATATATATATATATATATATATATATATATATGTGCGTGTTTATAAGTACATATTTACATGTAGTAATAAATATTAGTGGAATTTATTTACTTAACATTACATTAAATATATATATTAAAATATTTAAGATTTACAACTTTAAACTTATATAAACCAAACAATATTTTGTATGTATATATATATATATATATATATATATATATATATATATATATATATATATATATATATATATATATATATATATATATATATATATATATATATATATATATATTACCTACTGGCGATAGCCAGTATATATAGTTAGGATTATTTCTCTATGGAACTTTTGAAAATTCTATGTCTAATAACTTTGGCGTTTGTGGACGGAATCGGCTGAAATTTCAGGAAAATGGCACATTTTGTTTCTGAGCAGCCCTTGAAAATTTGGGGGGGTTTCGTCAAGGGGGGGCCGAGAAAAAAGGGGGGTCCCAAAACGCGTTTTTCCCATGTTAATTTCCATAGGGCGTTTGGCCTCACTTTTAGCTCGAACGGCTGAATGGATTTGCACAAAACTTGGCAAAATTGTAGGGACTGTTAGCCCGATGTGCCTTTGCTGGGTCTCAATATATGTGCTCCAGTGGATTTTGAGAAATTAACGTTTTAAAAAATTTATATATCTGTGACAGCGTCCCAGATAGCGCTCCAGATCGCGTACTTTTCGCGTCACGGAGCTTTGCGAAGCGATGCTGATTGGCTCTCCGGTGTCTGTCAACATTCTAAACAGTCCGGTGCGGCCGCCATCTTGTCTCTCGGTAGGTTCGAGAGACAAGAAGAAGTGAAAAACGAAGGGGGAATTTAATCAAAGGGGGCAAGGTAGACCCCTCTTGACCCCCTAGGAATGATGTTGGGGTTATTAAAGGGTCCCGTGGGGAAAATAAAAAAAAATTGATTTTTCACGGTAGAAGCGCTTCCCGGTTCGCGAACCGGGCCGCAAACTGGTAGCGAAACGGGAATTCGCCATTTTGTGTTTTGGTTTAATTAAATTACAGGGTATAAGGGGGTACGGGAGACGTATCCTGATCCCTTATGTTTTCTGAGGGTGGCTGAGGAGGCTCATATATGTTGATACATGTCTTCCAGCGGCTGTGCGTGAGCGTTTTTTTTTTTTTTGCTGCGTGACGTCTGTTAACGTTCGATTCGATTGAAATCAGGAAGTGTTGACCGCCATTTTGTCACTGCGAGTAAATATTTTATTTGTTATAAATAAATTATTATTGATAAACATTGTCTGCGCCATCTTGCCTTTTTTGCAATGCCACACTTTTGTCGAGCACAGCAGCCATTTTAGATGCCTTGACCAGACCCACTGTCTGCACCCTCGCAAGCATCTCCCCCACGCACTGGTCACTCCCGCTCTCTTTCTCATGTATGGGCTAGAAACCTCCTCCCATCTGCGCTGTTCTTCTCTGAGAATCACACCCTGTGCCCGCCCGACACCACCCTTTCACCCTATTCACTACCGCACCCTCTGACACTTCTCTTCCTCTGTGTCTGATTGTCCAGGCCGGTCCCAGGCTATCACCTAGCCCTGCGGATGTAGTTTATGGCCCCAACTGTAAAGAATCACCCCTCTTCAAAGGAGTTACAGTAGATCAAGGCCCCCACCCCATGAGATCCGTCACACCACACGCGTTCCTACTATCTGATAACGATCCTGTATTGTGATTGGGGAGGGGATTCTCACTGTAAGGGTGTGTGGGACCGAGCCTGAAGCGGAAGATTCCAGGGATGCCATTTTGTACATCAAAGTCTTCACAATTATGTGTCACATTAAAAATATATAGCACTCCAACAAAGTAGTAGGATTATAACACTTTATTAACTTATAAATATATACATCGCAACAAAAACAGTAAACACCTTAACATTTTTTTTAAAACAGAAGCAACAATAGTCAGTAGCGGTCTGTTGTGCGAATAGTTCCAAGGCAGCACAACGTGCTGAGTTCTGGACTGCACCCAGGTGAAGAACCATCCCTTCTTTAAACCCCATGGTGACCAACTATAGTTTATTCTCTATTTCGTTCCCTTGCCATAACAAAATAAAAGTCTTGGGTTTCCTTGTGTTTCTTAATAGCATTGGTGTCTGCACACTTCTTTGTCAATTCTGTGAACATGACAGCTGCTACATAGACAGACGATATCTTTGTTAAGTCATTAGTGTTAAGTGTGTTTGAAACTACAGTGCCCTTCTGTCAGTAGCGGTCTGTTGTGCGAATAGTTCCAAGGCAGCACAACGTGCTGAGTTCTGGACTGCACCCAGGTGAAGAACCATCCCTTCTTTAAACCCCATGGTGACCAATTATAGTTTATTCTCTATTTCGTTCCCTTGCCATAACAAAATAAAAGTCTTGGGTTTCCTTGTGTTTCTTAATAGCATTGGTGTCTGCACACTTCTTTGTCAATTCTGTGAACATGACAGCTGCTTCATAGACAGACGATATCTCTGTTAAGTCATTAGTGTTAAGTGTGTCTGAAACTACAGTGCCCTTCTGTTTTACTTTCCTCAGACACTACAGAGTTTTGTGTGTTGTTCTTCTGAGCGACAATTATTCCAGAGGTTTCAGGTTCACTTGTTTTGTCCTGCAGTGAGTTAACAGCTTCAGAGACTTCATGTTTATTTGCTATGTCCTGCTGTGCGTCAACTGCTTCAGAGACGTCAGCCTCATTTGTTATGTTTGACTATATCCTGGACCTGCCCGGCTGCGCCCAAAACGGCGCCGGTATAAATGGGACTTGTAACTCCTTGTTGTGTACTGGTTGCCCAACCTTGATATCACGAGATACGTATGCACCGTATGCGCCCCTGGGTGCCGCACTGGTTTTGGTATCCTACAATGCTGCTCCGAAAAATGGCGTGGGGCGCCCCGGGGGGTGGGGGGAGGCGGCATGAACGGGCCTCCCCAGGTGGAGGCTCGTCTGTTGTAGTGGGGCGCCCCTTTAGCGTTTCACTTGCCATTCAGCGGTTTTCCGCCCACTCTTGCGGCTACAGCGTCTCGCTCACCATGTAGTTGAGTTGCTCCCACTCTTGCGGTGCAGTGATAGGCGGCTGCCACAGGACTCTTAAAATGGCGGCCGGCTCTTCGGATTTGGGCCTGGTCCACTAAAATGGCTCTGGAACACCTTGGAACTCGGACGCTTGTCTGCTAGGGCTTGGGCTCCATTCTCGAAAGCGTCCCCTCAGCCTTGAAGATTCTACAAAAGTCTTGGGGGCCCCTGACTCCCGCAGGCTTCCGGTGGGGAGTGGCTGCCATGATTGCTTGCGGAATGGCCACGACGGAGCTACGAGATGGTGGTGCTCTCATGCTGACGCCAGCTTTAGTCTGAAACATCCAGAAACACTGTAGACTATCAATTCGATGAGTTCCGGTGGAGCCCCAACGTGACCCGGTAGGGAAGAACTTGCCCTCCCCTTTTTTGAGTGATGGTTCTTGTTGCCTGTCCCCTCTGTTGTCATCTAATGGAACCTTTTTTAATTGCCGAGTGAGAAAAAAAAGGTGGGTCTTTCATCGTTTGGGAAAAAAAAATGTTTTAATCCAATGAAAAGTGTTATTTTTAGGTCATATGATCAAGCCTTCCATCATTAGGAAACCAAAAGTAAAATGAACCAATGAAAAGTTTTATAAACAAGTCACATGATCTGTTATGCGGCTTTGGGTTATAAAAAGCATACAAAATCCGTTGGCCCATGAGGCGGCGTCAGTAGCGAACTTTTATGCCCAAATTACGCAAAGATTTAGCTAATCTGCTAAAGGGGGGAGTCGCTTTTTCTTTTGATAATTTATTCACCCATCCGTTGCCTCTCTAATCTCCATTACAATGTGTTTGTTGCTGTCGCTAGCTGATGAAAAAACTAAAGTGACAACTTCCTTATCCTTAATTTGTCTTTCTTTGTTCCTTAAGATGTCATCTGTGTCAACCTCTTCCGAGAATGCTGATGCGTTAGGGATTTCCTTGTGTTTCCTAATAGCATTGGTGTCTGCACACTTCTTTGTCAATTCTGTGAACATGGCAGCTGCTTCATAGAAAGATGATATCTTTGTTAAGTCATTAGTGTTAAGTGTGTCTGAAACTACAGTGCCCTTCTGTTTTACTTTCCTCAGACACTACAGAGTTTTGTGTGTTGTTCTTCTGAGCGACAATTATTCCAGAGGTTTCAGGTTCACTTGTTTTGTCCTGCAGTGAGTTAACAGCGTCAGAGACTTCATGTTTTTTTGCTATGTCCTGCTGTGCGTCAACTGCTTCAGAGACGTCAGCCTCATTTGTTATGTTTGACTATATCCTGGACCTGCCCGGCCGCGCCCAAAATGGCGCCGGTATAAATGGGACTCGTAACTCCTTGTTGTGTACTGGTTGCCCAACCTTGATATCATGAGATACGTATGCAGTTTTGAAGCACATGGTGAGCAGGGACGAGAATTGATTGAACATTTTGACATCCCTATTGATATTAAGTTCTGATGTGTTATTGATTACTGTACTATTGAAAGTTCGAATTAACGTCACCCATGGTACTTGCCCGCAAATGCATATCTAGATAATTTTATTGTAACTGGCCCTGTCGTACTTTAATTATAAAATGTACGTCCACTGATTCCGTAAATGGTAGACACCTTAGTTCTTGCAATCTAATGGGTCGCCCGTTACGTTCTTCTACAGTGTAAATGTGCCCTCATCATATACGATTCCAGTTTGCTCCGTGGCCGGCCCACGTGGTTATAGGCCCGTATTTGTATACTGACATTTTCACAATAAAGGTTTACTGTTTTCGAATCAGTAAAAGGCAAGTGAAATAAAGCAGTCCAATTACATGACTGTTAAAAGGTATAATACGCAGGAACGCAGTAAAGAAAAATGGTCAAGGGCTGTTGTGTTTTCTACTCCTGCAACATAAAGTGATCGATAAGAATCCGATATTCATGCCTTTCAGCGACTAAGACAGCAGGCTGAGCCTCTTTTGCTCAACGGCTCCCTCATGGGACGAAGAAACGCCCTTTTTCTCGAAAAAGGAATAGTTTACTTGCAGGACAGTTGTAAATTTCCCGGGAAAATACATTAGCCTGGAACATTGTAAGTGATAAACTGTAAATGCATCTGGGTCCTTTGCTTTACAAGTCAGAGTGAGAAAAAAAAGGTGGGGCTTTCATCATTTGGGAAAAAAAAAATGTTCGAAAGCAATGAAAAGCGTTATTTTTAGGTCATATAACCAAGCCTTTCATCATTAGAATAACAAAAGTAAAATGAACCAATGAAAAGTTTTATTAACAAGTCACATGACCTGTTATGCTTACATTACGCGCTGCGCGCCGCGCTCTGTATCGTTTCCGGGAAGCTGCGCCTTGCGCACCGGAGCACTTCTGGGTGCGCTAACGCGGTGCGTCATATGACGCATTACGCGACAACGTAAAATGTTTTTACCTACCACGTACTTGACATTTTACAGCATTTGATATTTGCTATTAAAAAACCATTGAAATTCACTGAAAAAACCATAGGTTATAGACCATATATAGTTAGGGATTAGCATTTACAAAACCTTAATTTACTCGCACAAAACCATTGAAATTCGCATATATAGTTAGTTGCACTAACTATATATCGCGCACCCGCAATCCACTGCTGATGATGTCACATATTACATCATTCATGACATGGTCAGTGACATCACTGATGACATCACTGATGACATCTCAAATGACATCACTGATGACATCACTGATGACATCTCAAATGACATCACTGATGACATCTCATTTGACATTACTTATCACATCACTGATGATATCATTCATGTGATAATACGATGAACCTCTTCAGATTCTAATATAACCTTAGATACAATCAGTGTAAACAGACACTCACAGACTGTCACTCATCCATGGAGTTACTCACACACCTAGTCAGTCATGCAAAAAATCAATCACACATCCATTTCCTCAACTATACAGTTATACACACCTTACTTATTCAAACATATACTAACACATATTTACTCTCTTATACAATCCTTGATACAAGTTTACAATGATCCAAACAGCCACTCACACATTCACTGGCTCTTATGCACAGTTATTTATATATGTCAACTCTCACATGTACTGTGTTTTACATATGTACTTACTTTGACATGTAGCACTAAGATATCAATTCACTCACCAATACACTCATGCACACAGTCAACCGCCCATTCAGCTAATTCCACATGCACTTTTGAACACATACATCTAGTGAATCAACTGTTCACACATCTATGCACAGAGTCACACACCTCCCAGCCACCCATACACACACACACTCAGTCTCCCATACAAATACTTGGGCAACCAATCAATAACCCATATAGTTACTCATATAGCTACTGATCAACACATGCAGCAGTTTACAGAACAACAGACATAATGATGTACAAATTAAGACAGTTAAGTCACTTACCCATGCACTCAGTGAGACACATCTAATCAATCACTCATACAATCAGTCATGCACCTACTAAACCCTTCATCCAGACACTTATACATCCACTCATTCTTCAATATGTAAGACATATTTTATCTCTACAGAAACATACAGTCACTGAATGTTGTCATCAGTGATGTCATCAGTGATGTCACTGACCATGTCATGAATGATGTAATATGTGACATCATCAGCAGTGGATTGCGGGTGCGCGATATATAGTTAGTGCAACTAACTATATATGCGAATTTCAATGGTTTTGTGCGAGTAAATTAAGGTTTTGTAAATGCTAATCCCTAACTATATACGCTCTATAACCTATGGTTTTTTCAGTGAATATATATATATATATATATATATATATATATATATATATATATATAGGCAGCGGTCATGCCGCTAAAAAGCACCACCCCGAGAACCTGGGGACCCCGGAAGTCATTATTCACTGGCTTCTCCATGGGGAAAATCATCATAGGAATTGAGGACTGAGCCGTCTGCCGAGGCTCATTGGGGGCCTTGTAATCAGCAGGACATTACACCTTTATTTAAACCGGCCCAACATTTCCCAGAATACAGCTTATCGCACACGGATCAGCCAAACAAGGGGCGTGCCTCGTTGCGCTTTAAGAAGAGGGAGTGATCGGAGTGTGTGTACTTTCACCACAGCCCATGAAGAAGAGTATGAACTCGAAAAGCATCGGCAGGAGTGGTGTAAGCTGTGAAAGTAGCAGGCTGACGTTTTCCTTGCCGTTTAATATAGAACTTTGTTTGGAGCTCTTTAATGATGTGCGAGTGCTTTCCAAGAGTGACGACACCAAGATGGAGCAAGATATATATAAATATATCGTCGCTCCTCCTGCACCTTCTCACGCACTCTCACACGGGTGCTGTCATACGGGGGTGCTCCCTCCAATATCACGCTTCTCGTCTTCTTCATCTTCAAAAAAGACACAGCACTCACGGGGGGAGAGTTTCTGATTGTACGTTTGAGAGTCTAAAATTAAATCAGAGACTCTCCCCCGTGAGTGCTGTGTCTTTTTTGAAGACGAAGAAGACGAAAAGCGTGATATATATGTATATATATATATATATTCCAAAGGGAATCCTCTTCTAGTGCACATCCAAGGAAACAGCCACACCAACGCAGTGCTATAGTTTTACGGGTATTTTATTGACAAATTGAAACAGTTGACGCGTTTCGATCTTGCGATCTTGTTAACATAACCCTTTCTTTGTTCATTGCTTTCTTTTGTACCATATCACATTCAACGTGCTCTCATAAAATATGCAAAATACTTATCAGTCGGAAAGCTCCATTACTTCCTCAATTAAAAAAATAAAACTTTATCAACATAAACATTTTAATGCTGCAGCAACCGCTTTAGTAGTACCATGGACCTTTACTAAGGTTGATATTTCCTTACCAGTTACCTACAGTAGGTTTCCCAAAATTATTTATTAAAACATATTCCTTTCTCACAGTCTTTGGTCAATCAAATTTTATAGTTATCCTATGCAGTTTAAAAAAAAATTTCAACAGACTTTCATTGGTTTTCAAAGGCATACATACTGCCCCTTGGGCAACATGAAAAACTAGTTGGAAAGGCGATATGCAGTACAATGGTATACATTAGCAAACTTGAGGTCCTCCCAGAGCTGGCTGCAATCGGAAGAATCTCTACAAGGGATCCCAGTAGCCCACTATTGATTTTCATCCATCCCCACAGGTAGCCCGACATACTGCTCAGTTCGTTTCTATGCATGGTCCTGTCCAATACCTGTGCTGTTTTGTTACTGCTTTAAGTGTGCTTGAGGGTATAGTATCCAATTCTAGGTAAACTGTTTTCCACTAGAGGTGAAGGCCTAAAGGTGTTTCCACATGGGGATCGCCTTCTACTCTTCTCAAAGGTTCTGCCATAATGATTTGCATAGAGGCCTTCCTTTTTATCTGCAATGGAGACAGAAAACCAGTTATTCTAGTGAACAGCTATTGGATGAACAATCATAGAACTCATTTGATAGATTATACAGTGTCACATCAGAGGAGGAAGCAAGACACATGTAACACAAATTGACAATACAAATTCACAATACTGGTACTTGAAATCATAATGACATCTAAAATATGGATTATACTGCAGGAGCTAGTAGGTCTTACACATGTGTGTACAGTTCTTCGTCATTGTTCATACCTTGCAGTATATATCTGGATTCAATGCTGCGTAATACAGAAACTAGATTGCCTCCTCTAGGGTGTTTTACTACTGTGTCAATGCCGAAATATCTGGCCTTAGTCCAATCTCCATCATGGTATTCCCTGAAATGTCGTGCTGTGTTGTAACTCATGTCTGAGTTTGTGATTTTCTCGCCAATGTTCTAGTACGCGTTTTTGTACGGGGAATGTAGTTGAGCCTATGTACCCTCTGTCACATGGGCAGACGATTACATAGATTACATAGACAGTAATCTCATTCCTGTCTAAGGTAATTTCATTAACATTACTGCTATCTTTGCATGCCCTGCAGTGCCCCCATTTTCTGAACCCTCGACTTTATTGGAGTTTTGTTTGATTTTTGTTGTTTAAATGGCTTTGTACCAACATGTCCCTTAGAGAGAGATTTCTTTGAAAGGTGATGTTAGGGGTGTTTCCTATCTTGGACTTCAATGTGGTATCCCGTGTCAGAATTATCCTTCTACTCTTTAGGATCCTACGTAAATTGTTTGCCTGACTAGTAAACTTGGTGATGAATCTAATGGGTGCTTTTTCTCTATCCGTCTGTCTAAGTGGTTTGTCTTGTAACAGATCCTCCACACACACACATATATATATATATATATATATATATATATATATATATATATATATATATATATATATTCAATGAAAAAACCATAGGTTATAGTCCATATATAGTTAGGAATTAGCATTTACAAAACCTTATTTTACTCGCATAAAACCATTGAAATTCCATATATAGTTAGATGCGCTAACTATATATCGCGCACCCGCAAACCACTGCTGATGATGTCACATATTACATCATTCATGACATGGTCAGTGACATCACTGATGACATCACTGATGACAACTCAAATCACATCACTGATGACATCTCAAATGACATCACTGATGACATCACTGATGATAACTCAAATGACATCACTGATGACATCTCAAATGACATCACTGATGACATCACTGATGACAACTCAAATGACATCACTGACAACATCACAGATGACATCATTCATGTGTTAATACGATGAACCTTTACAGACTCTGATATATCCTTAGATACACTCAGTGAAAACAGACACTCACAGATTGTCACTCATCCATGGAGTTACTCATACACCTAGATAGTCATGCAAAGAATCAATCACACCTCCAATTCCTCAACTATACAGTTATACACACCTTACTTATTGAAGGATATTCTAACACATATTTACTCTCTTATATAATCCCTAATAAAAGTTCACAATGATCCATACAGCCATTCACACATTCACTGGCTCTAAAGCACAGGTATTTATATATGTTAACTCTCACATGTACTGTGTTTTACATATGTACTTACTTTGACATGTAGCACTGAGATATCCATTCACTCACCAATACACTCATGCACACAGTCAACCGCCCATACAGCTGTTTCCACATGCACTTTTGAAACCATACATCTAGTGAATCAACTGCTCACACATCTATGCACAGAGTCACACACCTCCCAGCCACTCACACATATACTCAGTCTCCCATACAAATACTTGAGCAACCAATCAATAACCCATATAGTTATTCATATAGCTACTGATCAACACATGCAGCAGTTTACAGAAGAACAGATATAATGATGCACAAACTAATATAGTTTATTCACTAACCCATGCACTCAGTGAAACACATTTAATCACTCCCTCATACAATCAGTCATGCACCTACTAAATCCTTCATCCAGACATTTATACATCCACTCATTCTTCAATATGTAAGACATATTTTAACTTTACAGAAACATACAGTCACTGGATGTTGTGATCAGTGATGTCATCAGTGATGTCACTGACCATGTCATGAATGATGTAATATGTGACATCATCAGCAGTGGTTTGCGGGTGCGCGATATATAGTTAGCGCATCTAACTATATATGGAATTTCAATGGTTTTATGCGAGTAAAATAAGGTTTTGTAAATGCTAATTCCTAACTATATATGGACTATAACCTATGGTTTTTTCATTGAATTTCAATGGTTTTTTGAAAGCTAATATTTGTATCTGTAAAATGTATTCTTCTTTAAATCATAAAATATATTGTACATGTTTTTTATACATTTTAAAAAAAAAAAAAATTTGTTCCGCTCCTAGTCCGCGAACTGGTCAGCTTCCCGTTAGCTGAATTCAAAGCCGCGACTTGGTGCGCGAGCCGGTAATCGTTCCTTAAGCGTAACTGTTACGTTATCATGACGTTTTGCGTTGTCGCGTAATACGTTATCCGACGCGCCAAGTTAGCGGACCCGGAAGCGGATTGGATAGTGGCGCAAAGCGCGAAACGTAAAGACAGCAGGTCATGTGACTCGATAATAACACTTTTCATTAGTTCATTTCACTTTTGGTTTCCTAATGATGTAATACTAGGTCATGTGACCTAAAAATAACACTTTTCATTGGTTCAGAACTTTTGCTTTTCCCAAATCATGTAAACCCCTCCTTCTTTCCTCACTCTGACTTTCATCTTGGTGAGAGAAAGACCATTTACGTGAAGTTCAACAATGGCTTCCATTCTTGCTGCAGCTGGTACACCCCCACCACCACCTCCATCTCCTCATAAGAAGAGAGGACCACCAAGTCAATTTACCTCCAACAGAGAGCAGGAAGAGGAGGAAGAAGAAGAAGAGGATCCATATCAACAACAATTTATCCCAGAGTTGCCCCGTGTTTCAAAGAGAAAAACTAGTTTCATCTGGCAGTTTTTTTCCATCCCTCCAGGGGAGAAGAAGGTGAATGCGAAATATGTCACCTGCCTCATCTGTGATTACAGATTGTCAAGAGGCACAGAGAAGAAATATAGTATGGGCAACTATACTATGCATCGACATATGACCAGGTGGCATCCCTTGAACTACAGCCGGGCTGAGTTAAGGGACCTACAAGACAATCCCCCGACAACTCCTGTGGCCAGATCTACCTCATCAATGTCTTTGTCAGGAAGAGAGACACAGGAAACTGTGCCAAATATTCAACCAAATTTCCAACATATGAGGTTGACTTGTATATATTGCGGTGCAATGTTGTCGTATGGGAACATGAGCATCAATTTGATTAATATGGTGTTCGAAAACCATAAGTGCCCTAATGCACCCAAGAAGTAATTTTTTTTTTGCTCCTGTTGAGCCGTTTTCAATGCCTGTTTTTTTGTTGTTTCCCCTCCATAAAAAACACAAAAAAAACATAAAACTGTTCTTAAAATACAAAAAAATCAAAAAATGTTCAGAAAAAAAAAAAATATATAAAACAACAAAAACAAAAAAAAAAAGTTCTTTTCAGAACTACCTCCCCTTTCAAATAAAATTGCTAGAATGTTTATCACTCTGGCAAGCTCTATTTCTTTTGGTTCGCTTCAAGTTCGCTGACCGGTTCGCGAACTTTAAGCGAACTAAAAAAATATTTTTTTAAAAAAAAGAAGAGTTAGTATAAGGGAAGTAAACAGAGAATAATGTAAAAAGAAAGACAGCTATAGAGAGTAAATGAGAGATAGTGTCAGTGACATCATCAGCAGTGCATTGCGGGTAAAAAGAGTAGAAAACATTTACCTTATAATTCTTGTTACCTTTTTAAAATATTTTTTCATACTTTCAATCTGTAAAACAGAGAACAAACATTTCCAAAAATATTAAAACATGTACTTAAAAATTAGAAAAGACAAGGGAAAAGGTTCAAGAACAAACAGTTTATCAACAACTTTGACATTTACAGAAGTCTCTGCTTCTCTACGTCCCCTACACAATCCTAAATATATATATTTTACAAAAAACTGTATCTTGATGTTGAAGATGTAAAGCCATCATAAAATTGTCTCTAATATTTTAAATGATAGTTTTAGGATGCAAATAAGATGTCTGCTTTGAAGAGCTTTCTTTGAGGTGAGGCCTATTCCTTTTAAAAAAAACAGTACCCGGAAATACAGCACTATAAGCATTAAAATTGACACTTACAAAAGACTCAGTTTTTCCATATCTACCTCACATTTCTAAATGTATATCATAAGTACAAACAGAAGAACATTAATTATACATGTTAAATGGTTTATTTTTGCTGTTCTCAGAATGTATCAAATTTCACTTAAATCAGTGACTTGAAGATATTCATCATGTAACAGCTTGGAAAAAAAAACACAATCAAAATGACTGTGTTTAAAAAACCCATACAACCTAAGAAATCTGATTTCAAAACTCCTTAAAATTAACTTACTTTCAATGACGTCGAAGGATCTCCTATGAACAGCATCCACTCTGTTGTGCTATTAATATTTTCAGCCCGCCACTTTCTGAAAGAAAACCTCCATCGATACGAAAAATATGTTACATAGAAAAAAAGACTTCTCTCATTCTATCACATGTTTCCACTAGGCCAAATCATGTTGCCGCGATTCGCAAGTCTTGTAATTCTTCCAATCAAATCCCGACATTTTCTATTTTCGCAACTTGCAAAAAGAAAACATTTGAGATTATTTTCACAATCCTGGACTACTAATATCTTACTCTTCTTTGTCACTCATGTTCTCCTTTTCCTATGACACTGATACTGCTTACTATGAAGCAGACTTACTTGCATCAGGTTTATATAGTCGGATTTTACAAAATAACATTATAATTAAAAGTTTTGGACCAATAATCTAGACAGCATTGCAGACTTACATTCCCTCAACTTGATGAACCTTTTCCAATTCTTCACAGGAAATCTCGAGATTCTTTCTTTAAAATTTTGGTTTTAAAAACACCAGGTAAGAATTTTTAAGGTCAAACGGCAATTTTTTTTTGAAACTTACAACGGAATCATTGCAGAATGACCAGCCGTTTCGAGACTTTAAATAAGCTGTATAATGTCCTGAAGTTGTTGAAGGACCATCGTGATAGATAATTGCTACAGTTACAAAAGTCCTTCCTGATATTGAAAGCTGAGAAGCCACAAAATTTTTTATTAAAGTTGACAATTTTGATCCATCAGGCCTACATCGTTGGATCATTAAAATGACATACTGTCCAAAACTACGTATAAGTAATGTTGACATCATTTCAGATTTACATTGGCTACACTCCATGTTGTGATCCGCTGCATTTACTAGCTTATTAAAGGAGACTGATTTACTGTCTGGCAAAGTTAAATATATAAATCTTTCTGAGTCTACACTAGTAGTACTTGATACCATACAATTCTCGCAGTCATGCTGCCATTGATAAGAAAGCCCAAACAGGTGATCTACATCTACACCCTCAACTTGCAATATATCAAGCATATACATTAAAAACTCCTGACAATCTTGCTGATTATTTTCAGAGAAGTCTGTTTGACCTGAACATTCATCTAACAGATAACGAACTTCAGACACACTTTCTACTTTTGTTCGATCAGTGCTACATTTCTCGAAAACAGAATTCAACAAACAGCATAAAATGTGTTCAGAATTCAACAGAATCTGTTCTTTTAAACTCTCTAGTGAAAAGAGAACATTAACCACTACATTTGCATAGCAGTTGACACCAGAACTGTTTTCAAATTGAAAACCGACAACATCTTCAACAGAATCCACTTTCTTTCTGCTAACAATTTTCGGTTCATTGACTTTTAGTCTTTTTGCAACAACCTCCCTACTATTACTGCTATTTCTACGTTTGCGGCCTACCACACGTTTCTCAAACAAAGGATATTGAGGCAAATGTGGCGCATACTCTCTTCTTAACCTATTGTATTCCTTAACACAATCTAGATCCGCACAAATGTTTGTGACATCACAGTCAATCAAGTACAATCCCGATAAAGTTCTAACTCGTGACAATGCCACATATGCCATACCCTCCTTGAACACAGAACTGCCAATATTCACCAATGCACAGTCTACACTTAAACCTTGCGATTTATGGATTGTCACCGCATATGCCAAGCAAACAGGAAACTGTTTACGGCGAACATATAAATCTTTAACAAGCAAAAACCTAGCAGAACAACGACCAATTTGCTGTACTTCCTCAATGCCATCAAATTTAATTCTTAAAAATTCTATTCCATCTCTATTTCTGTATTTCTCAAAATCAACAACATTACCCATTGATCCATTTACCAGACCTCTTTCTACATGTAAATTCCTTCTCAAAATAATTCGGCAATTTAAACACACATTCAAAGTCTTTTCAAAACCCGCTGTTTTAGATATAGTCTTCTCTAATGAATCCAATTTTGATTTCAAATTGTCTGACAAAATAATTGTTGATCCCATATGCTCTAATTTGTCGATAGCTTCAAGTTTCACAATCTCTTGCTTTTCTAAATTCAACATTTTGTTGTTGAAGATGGCACATTCTGCAAGAGTTGGCATGAGACATATCCCGGATTTCTTCTCAGTAATTTTCTGAAAAATATTCTCAGGCACAATCTCTTGTTTGGGATATAAATTTGACAGTAATCGTGCATTTAAAGCTTCTTTCCCATGCTCAGTCACTTTTCCAATTCTAATATCTTGTAGAATATTCTTGTAATCTTCATCCTTTGCCTGACGCATATTTTGATGCAGTTCTGCATAATTGAAGTTGAACCATATATTGACGTTGCCAATGCTCCCTAGGCACTTCCTGGTATCTTCATGCGTGAGTATTTTGAACACAGGTTGACCTTTTACTGGTGTCAGCTGCAGAAGATCTCCGAAAACAATGATGTGTTTCCCACCAAATAACACATCATATTCAGTTTTAAGTACTTCTTGCATTCTCAAATGCACAAAGGCAAGCATGACATTGGAAACCATGCTTACTTCGTCAATGATAAGTAGTTTCATTTTCCTCAAGACTCTTGAAACTTCACAGCAAGCATCTCCAGATAACTTGTTGTATTGTAATTTGTTGTCATGCTCCACCGGCAGCATCAGTAGACGATGCAAAGTAATACCTTTAATGTTATGTGCTGCCAGTCCAGTAGAAGCGGTGACAACACAAGACAGCGATGACTCAGTCCTTTACTTCAAATAACAAGAGATTGCTTTAATGAGGAAACTTTTTCCAGTTCCCGCTTCTCCACTCACGTACAGTCGGACAGGCTTCAACGATGTACATGAGCACTTGTTCTTCTCATGACTTAATCCGTGCTCAATTTCCGTGGTAACTTCATCATATATTTTCCTCTGCTCAACGTTGAGTTGTTTTTCCAAGTCTTCTAAGTTAACTGAATCCTCCTGAGCATGTGCCATGGCTCTTTCCACTTCATTCATAGCAGTGGCAGCTTCATTTTCGATAAAAGGTCCTCCAAGTGGATCTTGACTCAATGAAACAGAACTCTGACTGTCCTGAGAACTGTCTCTGGCAATCTCGGCTGCAATCGTTGCTTCCTGCTCAATTTCCAAAGTTAGCATTTCTTCATATTTAGAAAAAGCAGGACATTCTATGGACTCCTTGGCTGCATTGAAAGAGTCTTCATAACAGAGGAAATCTCCAAGCAGTTCCTCTTCTGCACGCCAAGGCTTGAAAAGTTGCAAAAGTGCTAAATAAAAAAACTCCTTTTTTTCTGGAGATTCACCACTCAATTTTCGATGGTTTACTAATTGGCATTTTCTTTGCTTGACCAGGCATCCCTCACTTCCAATTACAGCATACACTCCTTTCTCAATATCTTCTTTGATGTTCCTCTTGAATATATAATTTTGGAGAACCTCATATAGACAAACATTCTCAAGGTGACTGCTTCGATTTGGATAATATGTATCCAACATGTTGGTCTTCAAAATGTCGGTACTGTTTGGTTCCTTTTCTGCCAAATACTCAATTTCCCGGACAGGTTTTAGAACTCGATTTCGCGTTGCAGCAAGACCAAGACTCGCCCAAACTAGACTCCTGGATTTGGCATAGAGACTTGCTGAAGACAACCGGTCAGAACATTCGTAAGCTCCGATTTCTCGATGCGACAACATCTTCAGACTGAAACTGTACAACTTCTTGCTGAGGCTCTTTTCATGAGAAATATCCTCCCACATATCCTTCAGTTCGGTCTTTTCTTTTTTGGTGATGTAAGATGTCACATACCGAGCCACAGCCATACAGTTGTCAGCCACAAACTGTATATCCATGTTAGCATTCCACATGGACAAAATCACTGGGTTGTAGTCATTGATGTACTTGGACTCTTCGTTCCTTTTCAAATTGTATGTATTCTTGGGTGATTTCCTCGTCACATTATGTCGCAGCGAAGACATCAAACTGTTCACTCTTCCTTTAGAAATCACCGGTCGTGGAAAGTTGAAACGACATTTGGTGTAGAACTTGTCCTTGTTTCCGAATTTACGACGACAGTACTTTCCACAACGATGGCTTTGGAAACGTAGAACTTGTTCTCTTAGACTTTTCTTCTCCGTTGCGTTTGGAACAGCACACGTAGAATACTGTTCGATGAAATTCATCACTAAGTCATCCGGATCTGTTCCAAATTTAGGTGCATCCTTGATCCACAACAACATATGTATATGAGGGGCACCTCTTGCTTGGTACTCCTTTCTCCAGAAGAAATCCAACACCTCTCCAAGAGGTGGATTCTTTTTATTTGTGATGAAAGACATCATAGCTTCAAATCTATGATTGAAGTACCTGCATACATTCACTGGATCCAAAGAACACAGTTCTCCAGGTGTCTTGAATTCAATGTTTTCAATATTTCCATTTGCCTCTCGTAGAAATTCAAGTAAGTCTTCCCAGCCATACTCGGCACAGCTCAGAGTGAGGAACCATGTTGGAGTTCCTAAGTTCCTCAGCATACATTTTAAATCACCATGACGACGGTACCAGTACTCATTAGTACCACGCTGACACGCCATGAGATTAATTAAGTGAGAATCCAAAATACTGTCTTGGACATTGACTTTATGCATAAAGTCACTTGCCGAGATGTTTCGCATCTGTATACCACTTTTTAAGATGTGGTTCACTGCATATGACAGTCCAGACAGATCACTTTCAAACAGGAGATGAAACAAATAGGGAATGCATTGCCGAAACCTAGGATCTGCTGCATACAATCGTAAAGTCCGGTATTCAGACGCAGGAATTTGATGAGGTCGCTCATCATATCTTCCTCCTTGACCTGTGGGAAATAGCTGTGGGAAACACCGAGCTTCCAAACTTTCCTCCCAAACACTAATGGGACTCCCTTTGGCTTGTTTCATTTGAAACAACTCAATAGCATTCCCCATGACTTCCTTGGAATGCAAAGGATGAACACTATAATGTTCATATATTTCTTCACTTTTAGAGGCCTCTACTTTCTCAATTTGGCCAGCACACAAATCGCTATCCTCTTCATCACTTACTTCCTCTTCTGCAACATATACATTCTTATAGTACTTATTATTTTTCTTCAAATACACTGTTGCCTTTTTGACTTTCCTAACATCCACTAAATCTTGCCATATTTTCTTATTCTTTGTCGGAACCCCATTAACCAAAATAACCAGAGGTTCCTCTTCCACTTCTTCTATTCCAATTGTGTTAATGTTTTTGTTCAAATCTAGAGGCAAATAAACAACTCTTCCCTTTAATCCTCTCTGTAAATCTGCTGGAGGCAACTTCCCTGTCTTTGGCTCCATTCTTACAATAGCCTGAAAGGGATGGATACTTTGAATCAAAATAGATTCATAAGTATTTAAATCCTTCAATTCAGAAGGAATCTCAACCAATTCCAGATTATTATGAACTGCCCTAGCAGGCATCTGGTTTTGGTTTAATTTATTACAACAATAAGTACACACACGTTGATCCGATCCCAAATCAAAATAATTTTCTACCATCAAGTATGTGGCAAAATCCTTCCATTCACTATTATTTTCCCTTTCACTTTTTGCATATAAATCCACTACCTTAGTCTGATTCTTATAATAAGTGCGTCGACAACATACACAAGTGAAATTAGGCCTCTCACTTGATTTCATCTGAAACGTGGCAATTTCCTTCTGAAAATTATCTGTACTGGAAACCTGTACATTATCTTCCACATTACCCTCTACTTCTGGGTCAATTTGAACATTCTCATCTTTACTACCAAAGTAACAAAACTCAATTTCTTCACAAATATTCTTCACATCTATTTCAGAACCATGCAAAAGAGCAGCACATAATTGTTTAAGCATAATTGCTGGACTCTTAGCATAATACAACATTCTCACTAATTTTCTCACTTTATTATGATGCACTGCTAGCATCCTGAAATGATGAAAAACACTCTGGCATACTCTCCTAGAAAGACAAGCCAGTGAATGACCACGCAAACCTGTCATTTGTCTCACTCTGCAAGGATCTAAATCTTGCAACAACTTCATTTTCTGCTTCAAACTTTTCTTATTAAATGTCCGTATAAAATCACAAAGAAAATTGATGGAAACCTGTCGCACACTGCAAATAGAACTACACTTCCAAATGTACACAGGACCCTTAGGACGTCTTCCTAAAACCTCATCACTTAGCGCCTCTTCTGTCTCTGTTGTCACAAGTTGTTCTTTTTCAACTGGACAACCATCCTTCACTTCATAAGCTCGACCACTGATGTCAACTGCATGCACCAAATCATTATTCTGAAAATAAGTCTCCTCATTAAAAAATGCCTCAGAACTTGAACTATGCATCCATTCTCCGGAAAAAACTTCACAAAAGTTAGTAAGATTTACTACTCTCTTCCATCTACTTTTTGTTTTGAAATCAGAAATTACCTTGCTTAGTTTCCTAATTCTATTGATTACCAAAATAAACAACTTTCGCTTAATTTCAAAAGCATGATCAATAATTTTCTCTACATTTTTCTTCTTCTTATAAAATGCCGCTCTCTGCTGGCCTTTCTTTTTAATATTTTTCAATAAATTAACTAATATCCTATTACGGAACATTCGATTTCGAATGTCCCTAAACTGTTGTTTCCTTCTACTATCATGCACAGAGTTATCTCTTCCTCTACCAGTAACATTTGTGATGGGTCTCTCCTTTCCATTTAAATTACTTTTCTTTTTGTGAACTGAAACATTTTTTCGAGCAAAACTTTTTTTACTACAAATATTTCTTAAGAATGATTTCGTGCTCTTACCCGGACCTTTCTTGGTGTTTTGACAAGTATTTGGGGAAGAGGACTGCTGCAATAAAACATCATCCTGCTGTCTTTGACGTTTTCTAGCCTTTCTTACTCTACTTTTCGAAGGCATTTTACAAACTATGAAAGAATCTGCAGTTGAATCTGTGGAAAAATATAATATAAAATGTTATTAACCACTATTACCAAACAGTAAATAAATAACAGTCATCTAAAACTTAATGCCGTACTAATTATTTAACATAGCATTTGAGTGTCTAGTATGCTACTTTACGTTCTTCATGGTGCAAATTTATTGTAAATACGCACCCACCTGCGGTTGGCAAATTTAGATTTTGATTATGGGAGTTAGATAGGCATGTTAATAATTTCCCAAAAATGGTGTATAACCCCAAACAACCTTTGAAGCAAATGCTCATAGCCATGTTATCCACCTCCCATTGGATAACATGGCTAAGAAGTGCTTGCAAATGTGAAAATAAACGGCCGCAATGCATGAATATCGCAGAAAAATCAGCGATATTCATGCATTTTCCAGCAAATGCTCTTAGCCATGTTATCCACTTCCTATTAAATAACATGGCTAAGAACTGCTCAGGGCCCCATGAGGAACGCTTTCCATTTACAAAGGGAAAAATAACATCAAAAACACTAAAATGCCTTCTAAATATGACCCCAAACAACCTATGAAGCTCTAACAGTGCATATCCTGAAATTTATTTGATTTCAAAATTCGTTTTTAAACACAGCATATAAATCAATTGTATACCTGCATTCATAAAGAAATGACTAAAAATGTCCTTGAGACACATGAAAGTGTTTTCTGGAATGCCCTAGCACCATTTTTGGGACACTATTAACATGGCTAGGTAACTCCCATAATCAAAATCTAAATTTGCCAAGCGCAAGTGGGAGCGTATTTACAAGACACTTGCCCCAAGAGGAACACTTTCCATTTAAAAAGGTAAACATAACATCACAGAAAAGTCAGCGATATTCATGCATTTTCCAGCAAATGCTCTTAGCCATGTTATCCACTTCCTATTAAATAACATGGCTAAGAACTGCTCAGGGCCCCATGAGGAACGCTTTCCATTTACAAAGGGAAAAATAACATCAAAAACACTAAAATGCCTTCTAAATATGACCCCAAACAACCTATGAAGCTCTAACAGTGCATATCCTGAAATTTATTTGATTTCAAAATTCGTTTTTAAACACAGCATATAAATCAATTGTATACCTGCATTCATAAAGAAATTACTAAAAATGTCCTTGAGACACATGAAAGTGTTTTCTGGAATGCCCTAGCACCATTTTTGGGACACTATTAACATGGCTAGGTAACTCCCATAATCAAAATCTAAATTTGCCAAGCGCAAGTGGGAGCGTATTTACAAGACACTTGCCCCAAGAGGAACACTTTCCATTTAAAAAGGTAAACATAACATCACAGAAAAGTCAGCGATATTCATGCATTTTCCAGCAAATGCTCTTAGCCATGTTATCCACTTCCTATTAAATAACATGGCTAAGAACTGCTCAGGGCCCCATGAGGAACGCTTTCCATTTAAAAAGGGAAAAATTATATCAAAGACACTAAAATGCCTTCTAAATATGACCCCAAACAACCTATGAAACTAATGCTATTACTATATCACTAGAGACAAAACCACATTTTAAAAACACAGCTTTCTTCATCATTTTCTCCTTAAATCATACTATTCTCTATCTAAATTAAATAAATCTTTTCTCACCTTAGCAAATATTTTGAGTTTTGAAAACAGTCAAAGAAATACACCAAATTGTCTTCAGCAGAAGAAAAAGGATGCACTCCAAAGGCTGCAGCTATTGAAAGCACACAAATACAGATATTCCTTTCACATATCTCTCATAGTAGCCAATCATACCTCTTCCCTCACTTTTTTCAAATCAAAACCCTTCCCCCCTCTGCCCTGTCTGCCTTGTTTCCATAGCAACCACCTCCTGGAAGACCTCTCATGTTTGCAAGTTCACACAACAATATTTCAATTGAACTCTGAACTCTCAGTGCACCTGCGTATCCAGTGCAATCTTTCATTAAATGTTTCTTCCTTGACCATTCAAATTACATGTTTCAAAGAACACATCCATGCACCCTAACTTTCTGTTTTCAGAAATGGAAATGCACCAATCACTGCTAATGATTCATTAGCATTGTAAATCCACAGTTTTTTTTCTTTAGAAACTCCTACTGTTTCAACTGCCCTTTCATTACCACACTTCATCTGACTGCAGAACAACCTTCTCCCACCATGTTTAACGTCTGGATTGTTGGACATAGTTACATCCACTGGGCTCAAAGGTATGCTGAGAACAGAAATTTACCTAACCTCAATTTACAAGATGTGGAAATTAAGTGGTTGGGCCAAAGAGGATTAAAATGTCACCAATTGATACCATTGGTGAAAACCTTTATGCATTTGCCAAAACCTGACCTGTTAATTGTGCACTGTGGAGGTAATGATTTGGGCACTTTGACAGGGGTAGGTCTGGAAATGCTTTTAAAGGACACCTTTGAGCAATTAATGGCACTTTTTCCTCAAACTGCCTTGGTATATTCCAATATATGCCAAAGACAGAAATGGAAGTGGTCCAACCAATTTTGTCCACAAATTGAGAAAGCGAGGAAGCATGTAAACAAATCTGTTTCAGCTTTCATGAGAGACCATGGAATGGGCTCTCTGTACAACAATAACTTGCGTTACTACATGCAAGATATCTACAGAGGAGATGGAGTTCACTTCTCAGATGAGGGCAACAGAATTTTCATTCTGAATTTAAGACTGTGCATTGGTACCTACTTATAAGCACCTAAATGTACCATAAACCCAAAAGCTCTTCTCAGAGCTACCCTTCATCTGATCACTCACAATTATTATTTTTTTCTAATTTTTTTCATTAATTTTCCACAAAGTACGCTCAAAGACCGCTACCCGGTTCGCGAACCGAAAGCTAACCTCGCGGAATTTTTTAAAAAAAAAATGTTTTTTTCCGCACATGTAAGCCTCCTCAGCCACCCTCAGAAAACCTAGAGGGTCAAGATAAGTCTACCATGACCCCTTCTACCCATTCTAAACATTATTTGCCCTCCATCTTGTATCTTAATGCGACCGAAACACAAAATGGTGGACTCCGGTGACGCTTAAGGTTCGCTAACCGGGCCGCTTCCCGGAAAGCGGTCCAAAAAAAAGGTGGGAAAGTAATTTACAGAAAAACGACTAGAGACACTCTCACCAAATATAGATTAGCTCATACTACATAACAATCCCTTCCATTCTCACAAATTTCATTGAAATTTCATTTAGCCATTTAGCCTGTAGACCTCTCCAAGTACCGTGAGGTAAATTACTTCACAAAACACATCTGAAGTGTTGGAATTGACAACCAATGAAAATGTTACTTTCATTTTCTACTTTTATTACCTGACATTTGATTGGTTATATACCTGAATATATATAAAGGAAGAGAAGGAAACACAGCCATTTTGACTACTACTTGTTGTTGTATATATCATTTAGAATATCACTAATAACATCAACTTGTTTCTAAAGGTAAGTTGTTATTTTTAAAACTGAAGTATATTGTGCACTATAAGTAAATATGGTAAACTTTTTCAGATAGTTATATACTATCCCTCTGTAAGAGTTAGACATTGAGAAAGGCTTCTTTATTATAATTATGGACTGATTTAGGTTTCTGTGGTATAATTATGAATTTACTTAGGCTTCTTCACAGGCACTTTTTAATAGTACTACTTCACGCCTGAAACCATACAGTGCCCATAGATTACTTCTCTGTTATAAACTCACAAGTGCCTGTCTGAACTTAAACCCAACAGTGCCCTATCTCTACTGATATATTTATTTTTTATGCAAATTACAGCAATAAAATGGAAGGTGAGCAGAATGTTTCCTTCGAAATTGTTCTGGAGAACAACACAGAAAAAGTTATTGAGGACAATGATGACTCAGATTTCATGGATGAATCACGGGACCATGAATTAGTTCAATGTGTAGAATCTGTGGATCATTTACATCATTATGATGACGGTCAAATGTTGGAACTTATGTTCACTGAACAAGAACACATATCAGACAGTGAAATGCTAGACGTTGTATTAAATTTTGAAAAACAATCCGAAAAATAAAATTGTATGTAATATTAAAAAATTGTTTGAGTCTTTAATCATTTTTATATGTAATTCATAAACTAGTTAAATGTTAGAAATGTTATTAAATTTTGAAACACAAAAAAGCTCACGCACAGAGCAGTTTTTAGCCATGTTATCCAATGGAAGGTGGATAACATGGCTAAGAGCATTTGCTGGATAATGCATGAATATCGCTGACTTTTCAGCGATATTCATGCATTGTGGCCGATGTGCGGCGATAATTTTTGTCTCTAAACAATTAAAACGAAGCACAAAATGGCGAATTCCCGTTTCGCTACCAGTTTGCAGCCCAGTTCGCGGCCCGTGAAGCGCTTCTACCGTGAAAAATCATTTTTTTTTTTATTTTCCCCACTGGACCCTTTAATAACCCCAACAACATTCCTAGGGGGTCAAGAGGGGGATACCTTGCCCCCTTTCATTAAATTCCCCTTTCGTTTTTCACCTCTTCTTCTCTCTCGATCCTACCGAGAGATAAGATGGCGGCCGCTCCGGACTGTTTAGAATGTTGACAGACACCGGAGAGCCAATCAGCTTTCTGCGCGCAAAGTTCCGATAAGCGAAAAGTAAGCGGACCGGATCGCTGCCCAGAGCGCTGTTACAGATATATATCTTGGTTTGAACGTTAATTTCTCAAAAACTACTGGAGCACATATATTGAGACCTAGCAAAGGCACATCGGGCTACCAGTCCCTACAATTTTGCCAAGTTTCGTGCAAATCCATTCAGCCGTTCGAGCTAAAAGTGAGTCCAACCGCCCTATGGAAAAATGAATGGGAAAAACGCGTTTTGGGACCCCCCTTTTTTCTCAGCCCCCCCTTGACGAAACTCCACCAAATTTTCAGGGGCTGCTCAGAATCAAAATGTGCCATTTTCCTGAAAATTTCAGCCGATTCCGTCCACAAACGCCAAAGTTATTAGACATAGAATTTTCAGAAGTTCCATAGAGAAAAAATCCTAACTATATATACCTACTGGCTATCGCCAGTAGGTAATATATATATATATATATATATATATATATATTCACTGAAAAAACCATAGGTTATAGACCATATATAGTTAGGGATTAGCATTTAAAAAACCTTATTTTATTTGCACAAAACCATTGAAATTCCATATATAGTTAGTTGCACTAACTATATATCGCGGACCCGCAATCCACTGCTAATGATGTCACATATTACATCATTCATGACATGGTCAGTGACATCACTGATGACATCACTGATGACATCTCAAATGACATCACTGATGACATCACTGATGACATCTCAAATGACATCACTGATGACATCACTGACATCTCATTTGACATTACTGATTACATCACTGATGATATCATTTATGTGATAATACATCTTCAGACTCTAATATAACCTTTGATACACTCAGTGTAAACAGGCACTCACAGACTGTCACACATCCATGGAGTTACTCACACACCTATTCAGTCATGCAAAGAGTCAATCACATCTCCATTTCCTTAACTATACAGTTATACACACCTTACTTATTCAAACATATACTAACACATATTTACTCTCTTATACAATCCTTGATACAACTTCACAATGATTCATACAGCCACTCTCACATTCACTGACTCTTATGTTCAGTTATTTATATATGTCAACTCTCACATGGAGTGTGTTTTACATATGTACTTACTTTGACATGTAGAACTGAGATATCCATTCACTCACCAATATACTCATGCACACAGTCAACTGTCCATACAGCTGTTTCTACATGCACTTTGAACCCATACACCTAGGGAATCAACCGCTCACACATCTATGCACAGAGTTATACACCTCCCAGCCACCCACACACACACTCAGTCTCCCATACAAATACTTGGGCAACCATTCAATAACCCATATAGTTACTGATATAGCTACTGATTTAAACATGCAGCAGTTTACAGAAGAACATAAATATTGATTGCCAAATTAAGACACTTTAATCACTAACCCATGCACTCAGTGAGACACATTTAATCATTCTCTCATACAGTCATTCATGCACCTACTAAATCCTTCATCCAGACACTTATACATCCACTCATTCTTCAATATGTAAGACATATTTTAACTTTACAGAAACATACAGTCACTGGGTGTTGTCATCAGTGATGTCATCAGTGATGTCATTTGAGATGTCATCAGTGATGTCATCAGTGATGTCACTGACCATGTCATGAATGATGTAATATGTGACATCATTAGCAGTGGATTGCGGGTCCGCGATATATAGTTAGTGCAACTAACTATATATGGAATTTCAATGGTTTTGTGCAAATAAAATAAGGTTTTTTAAATGCTAATCCCTAACTATATATGGTCTATAACCTATGGTTTTTTCAGTGAATTTTCAAGGTTTTGTAAATGCAAATTCCTAACTATATATGGTCTATAACCTATGGTTTTTTCTGTGAATTTCATTGGTTTTTTAAAAGCTAATATCTATAGCTGTAAAATATATTCTTTATTAAGTGACGTATCACGTAGCCCGTGAGACGCCTCATGATGCATCGCATAACCGTGACGTATCGTCTCTGCAGCGCAAACCAAACCCAAAACGTAAGCGCGCCAGAACACGCTTAAAGATATATATATATTTTTTTAACCTTAATTAGACAAAATCCACACGTGCACATATCACAAACGTTCAAAAAACACAATATGTCGCACTACCGTTACGCTGCCGGTTAGCTGCCCGGTTAACGTACCAGGAAGCACCTTTACCGCGAAAATCGCAATTTTTTTTTTTTCACCCCCCAGGGAACTTTAATAGCCCCCTCATCAATCCTAGGGGTTCAGGAGGGGTCTGCCTTACCCCTTTCATTCATTTACACCTTTTTTTTTTCCACCTCTTGTCTCTCGATCCCACAGAGAGACAAGATGGCGGCCGCTCCAGACTGTTTACAATGATAACAGCCAATCAGCTTCTCCTCAGACTCCCGTTACACTGCCGATTAGCTTCCCGGTAGCTGCCCGGTTAGCTGCCCAGTTCGCGTACCAAGACGCGTCTCTACGGCGTTTGTTTTTTTTTGGCCCCACGTGGCTTTATAATATCCCCCTCATAAATCCTAGGGGGTCAGAAGGGGTCTACCTTGCCCTGTTTCCTTCATTTCCCCCTTTGTTTTGGCCTCCTCTTGTCTCTCGATCCTACCGAGAGACAAGATGGCGGCCGCTCCGGACTGTTTACAATATTGACAGCCAATCAGCTACTCCTCAGACTCCCGTTACACTGCCGGTTAGCTTCCCGGTTAGCTGCCCGGTTAGCTGCCCGGTTCGCGTACCAAGACGCGTCTCTACGGCGAAAAAATCTGATTTTTTTTTTTTTTTTTGGTTACACTGCCGGTTAGCTTCCCGGTTAGCTGCCCGGTTAGCTGCCCGGTTCGCGAACCAAGACGCGTCTCTACGGCGAAAAAATCGGATTTTTTTTTTTTTTTTTTTGGGCCCGGCGTGGCTCTATAATATCCCCCTCATCAATCCTAGGGGGTCAGGAGGGGTCTACCTTGCCCCCTTTCCTTCATTTCCCCCTTTGTTTTGGCCTCCTCTTGTCTCTCGATCCTACCGAGAGACAAGATGGCGGCCGCACCGGACTGTTTAGAATGTTGACAGACACCGGAGAGCCAATCAGCTTCGCTTTGCAAAGTTCCGATACGCGAAAAGTTCGCGAACCGGTTAGCTGCCCGGAGCGCTGTTACAGATATATATCTTGATTTAAACGTTAATTTCTCAAAATCCACTGAAGCACATATATTGAGACCTAGCAAAGGCACATCGGGGTACCAGTCCCTACAATTTTGCCAAGTTTCGTGGAAATCCATTCAGCCGTTCGGGCTAAAAGTGAGTCCAACCGCCCTATGGAAATTAACATGGGAAAAACGCGTTTTGGGACCCCCCTTTTTTCTCGGCCCCCCCTTGACGAACCCCCCCCAAATTTTCAGGAGCTGCTCAGAAACAAAATGTGCCATTTTCCTGAAAATTTCAGCCGATTCCGTCCACAAACGCCAAAGTTATTAGACATAGAATTTTCAAAAGTCCCATAGGAAAAAAATCCTAACTATATATACCTACTGGCTATCGCCAGTAGGTAATATATATATATATATATATATATATATGTATATATTACCTACTGGCGATAGCCAGTAGGTATATATAGTTAGGATTTTTTCCTATGGGATTTTTGAAAATTCTATGTCGAATAACTTTGGCTTATGAGGACAGAGTTGGCTGAAATTTTCAGGAAAATGGAACATTTTGTTTCTGAGCAGCCCCTGAAAATTTGGGGGGGTTTCGTCAAGGGGGGGGCCGAGAAAAAAGGGGGGTCCCAAAACGTGTTTTTCCCATGCAATTTTCCATAGGGTGGTTGGCCTCACTTTTAGCCTGAACGGCTGAATGGATTTACACCAAACTTGGCAAAATTGTAGGGACTGGTAGCCCGATGTGCCTTTGCTATGTCTCAAGATATAGGCTCCAGTGGTTTTTACGAAAATTAACTTTGAAAAATATATATTGGGCTACATTGGGCTATATATATGTTGGAGCCCAAATGTAGCCCAATGTAGCCCAATGTAGCCCAAAGATGGCCACCAGAGACAAAAAAAAACAAATGTAGCCCAAATATCAGCCAGATGTAGCCCAACTATAGCCCAATGGCAGATTGTCCCAGAGTGTTCTAAAGAACAACTAGAGTGCTAACAGTCCTACTTATTACAAAGGTATGGCACACCTGAAGCCATCTTGATTGGAATAAAGTGGTAACTCTTAAAACATTTAATTTAAAAAGGAACAAAATGAGGGGGTTCATTTTGCCATAGAAAGTATGATTAGCGAATATATGACGAAATCCCGCATACCATCAGTCCGCAAAAAAAATCCCGCATGTACTATTAGGCCGCAAATTAAAATAACGAAAACTTTTAGAACGAATATGCCTTTAGCATACACTAAACAACTAGACTACCCTAAACCCTAAAACACTACCCCCAGCATGACCCTACACTACACAAACAGTACAACACTACCCTAAACCCTAAAACACTACCCCCAGCATGACCCTACACTACACAAACACTACAACACTACCCTAAACCCTAAAACACTACCCCCAGCATGACCCCACACTACACAAACACTACAACACTACCCTAAACCCTAAAACACTACCCCCAGCATGACCCTACACTACACAAACACTACAACACTACCCTAAACCCTAAAACACTACCCCCAGCATGACCCTACACTACGCAAACACTACAACACTACCCAAAACCCTAAAACACTACACCCCAGCATGACCCTACACTACGCAAACACTACAACACTACCCTAAACCCTAAAACACTACCCCCAGCATGACCCTACACTACACAAACACTACAACACAACCCTAAACCCTAAAACACTACCCCCAGCATGACCCTACACTACGCAAACACTACAACACAACCCTAAACCCTAAAACACTACCCCCAGCATGACCCTACACTACGCAAACACTACAACACTAACCTAAATCCTAAAACACTACCCCCAGCATGACCCTACACTACGCAAACACTACAACACTACTCAAAACCCTAAAACACTACACCCCAGCATGACCCTACACTACGCAAACACTACAACACTACCCTAAACCCTAAAACACTACCCCCAGCATGACCCTACACTACGCAAACACTACAACACTACCCAAAACCCTAAAACACTACACCCCAGCATGACCCTACACTACGCAAACACTACAACACTACCCTAAACCCTAAAACACTACCTCCAGCATGACCCTACACTACGCAAACACTACAACACTACCCTAAACCCTAAAACACTACCCCCAGCATGACCCTACACTACGCAAACACTACAACACTACCCTAAACCCTAAAACACTACCCCCAGCATGACCCTACACTACGCAAACACTACAACACTACCCTAAACCCTAAAACACTACCCCCAGCATGACCCTACACTACGCAAACACTACAACACTACCCTAAACCCTAAAACACTACCCTCAGCATGACCCTACACTACGCAAACACTACAACACTACCCAAAACCCTAAAACACTACCCCCAGCATGACCCTACACTACGCAAACACTACAACACTACCCAAAACCCTAAAACACTACCCCCCAGCATGACCCTACACTACGCAAACACTACAACACTACCCCAAACCCTAAAACACTACCCCCAGCATGACCCTACACTACGCAAACACTACAACACTATCCTAAATCCTAAAACACTACCCCCAGCATGACCCTACACTACGCAAACACTACAACACTACCCAAAACCCTAAAACACTACACCCCAGCATGACCCTACACTACGCAAACACTACAACACTACCCTAAAGCCTAAAACACTACCCCCAGCATGACCCTACACTACGCAAACACTACAATACTACCCAAAACCATAAAACACTACACCCCAGCATGACCCTACACTACGCAAACACTACAACACTACCCTAAACCCTAAAACACTACCCCCAGCATGACCCTACACTACGCAAACACTACAACACTACCCTAAACCCTAAAACACTACCCCCAGCATGACCCTACACTACGCAAACACTACAACACTACCCTAAACCCTAAAACACTACCCCCAGCATGACCCTACACTACGCAAACACTACAACACTACCCTAAACCCTAAAACACTACCCCCAGCATGACCCTACACTACGCAAACACTACAACACTACCCTAAACCCTAAAACACTACCCTCAGCATGACCCTACACTACGCAAACACTACAACACTACCCAAAACCCTAAAACACTACCCCCAGCATGACCCTACACTACGCAAACACTACAACACTACCCAAAACCCTAAACACTACCCCCCAGCATGACCCTACACTACGCAAACACTACAACACTACCCAAAACCCTAAAACACTACCCCCAGCATGACCCTACACTACGCCAACACTACAACACTACCCAAAACCCTAAAACACTACCCCCAGCATGACCCTACACTACGCAAACACTACAACACTACCCAAAACCCTAAAACACTACACCCCAGAATGACCCTACACTACGCAAACACTACAACACTACCCAAAACCCTAAAACACTACACCCCAGCATGACCCTACACTACGCAAACACTACAACACTACCCAAAACCCTAAAACACTACCCCCAGCATGACCCTACACTACGCAAACACTACAACACTACCCAAAACCCTAAAACACTACCCCCAGCATGACCCTACACTACGCAAACACTACAACACTACCCTAAACCCTAAAATACTACACCCCAGCATGACCCTACACTACGCAAACACTACAACACTACCCAAAACCCTAAAACACTACCCCCAGCATGACCCTACACTACGCAAACACTACAACACTATCCTAAACCCCAAAACACTACGCCCAGCATGACCCTACACTACGCAAACACTACAACACTACCCTAAACCCTAAAACACTAGCCCCAGCATGACCCTACACTACGCAAACACTACAACACAACCCTAAAACACTACCCCCAGCATGACCCTACACTACGCAAACACTACAACACTACCCTGAACCCTAAAACACTACCCCCAGCATGACCCTACACTACGCAAACACTACAACACAACCCTAAACCCTAAAACACTACCCCCAGCATGACCCTACACTAAACAACCACCACAACTCTACACTACACTAACACAACACTACACTACACAACACTACACTACACTACACAATCACTAACCCACGAAAAAATTAACACAAACCCACTTACCTCTCTCGTCATCGTGGTTTTCACAACGCAAATGCATTTACCATACATGCCTTTAAAACGTAATTCTTTGTAAAGGCATGCGCGATAAATGCACATGCGTTTTGAAAAAAATGCGGGATAATGGTATGCGAGCTCAATGACCTTGCGGGATAATGGTATGCGGACTGAAAGTCTGCGGGATAAAAAATGCGGGAAAATGGCTGCAAACCATGATTAGCAGCAGACTTCCCTGGTGAGCACTAGCTTTACTACAGTGATCTAATGAGCAACTAGAGTGCTAACATTCAGAATTTATGGCAAATGTGTGACACATCTGAATGCCTTCTTGATAGAACCAAAGTAAACAAGCATTGAAAATGCAATAGATCTCGCCCTCGTTTAAGTTAAAGCCATTCTGTTTGTAATGAGGTGGCTTTTTAGCTTTGCTTTTATTAGTGTTTTTGAAACTTTCATGTAAATAACATGCATATGTATGCATATATGTATATGTATGCATGCATTTATATTTATATAGATATGCAGATTACATATGTTTATATATGTATATTACCTACTGGCGATAGCCAGTGGGTATATATAGTTAGGATTTTTTCTCTATGGGATTTCTGAAAATTCTATGTCTAATAACTTTGGCGTTTGTGGACGGAATTGGCTGAAATTTTCAGGAAAATTGCACATTTTGTTTCTGAGCAGCCCCTGAAAATTTGGTGGGGTTTCGTCAAGGGGGGGCCGAGAACAAAGGGGGGTCCCAAAACGCGTTTTTCCTATTAATTTTTCCATAGGGCGGTTAGACTCACTTTTAGCTCGAACGGCTGAATAGATTTACATGAAACTTGGCAAAATTGTAGATATGGTTTGCCCGACGTGCCTTTGCTATGTCTCAATATATGTGCTCCAGTGGATTTTGAGAAATTAACGTTTAAAAAAAAATATATATCTGTGACAGCGCTCCGGTTAGCGCCCCCGTTCGCGTACCTGACGCGTAACGGAACTTCGCGAAGCGAATCTGATTGGCTCTCCGGTGTCTGTCAACATTCTAAACAAACCGGAGCGGCCGCCATCTTGTCTCTCGGTACGATCGAGAGACAAGATGTGGTGAAAAACGAAGGGGGAAATGAAGGAAAGGGGGCAAGGTAGACCACTCCTGACCCCCTAGGATTGATGAGGGGGATATTAAAGTGCCCCGCGGGGCAAAAAATGTTGCGATTTTACGCCGTAGAGGCGCGTCCTGGTACGCGAACCGGGCAGCTCACCGGGCAGCTAACCGGGCAGCTAACCGGCAGCGTAGCTGTCAACATTGTAAACAGTCCGGAGTGGCCACCATCTTGTCTCTCGGTAGGTTCGAGAGACAAGATGTGGTGAAAAAAGAAGGGGGAAATGAAGGAAAGGGGGCAAGGTAAACCCCTCCTGACCCCCTAGGATTGATGAGGGGGATATTAAAGTCCCCCGCGATTTTTCGCGGTAGAGGCGCTTCCCGGTACGCGAACCGGGCAGCTAACCGGCAGCGTAACGGGAGTCCGCCATCTTGTGTTTTTGGAGCGCTTGGTTCGCGTACCGGGTAGCGTCCCGGTAAGCGTAACAAGGGGAAAACCAAGAGAAACAGTAAAAAAAAAATTAAGGGAATAGATTTCCAGCAAACTTGGCAAAATTGTAGGGACTGTTTGTTTGATGTGCCTTAGCAAGGCCTCAAGATATGTGCACGTGTGGATTTTGTCTAATTAAGGTTAAAAAAAATATATATATCTGTAAGCGTGCTCCGGCACGCTTACGTTACGGGTTTTGTTTGCGCTGCAGAACCGATACGTCACGGTTATGCGACGCGTCATGAGGCGTCTCACGTGGCTACGTGATACGTCACGTAATAAAGAATATATTTTACAGCTATAGATATTAGCTTTTAAAAAACCAATGAAATTCACTGAAAAAACCATAGGTTATAGACCATATATAGTTAGGAATTTGCATTTACAAAACCTTGAAAATTCACTGAAAAAACCATAGGTTAGAGACCATATATAGTTAGCTGGACATTTTATTGACATAAAACCAATGAAATTCCATATATAGTTAGATGCACTAACTATATATCGCGCACCCGCAATCCACCGCTGATGATGTCACATATTACATCATTCATGACATGGTCAGTGACATCACTTATGACATCACTGATGACATCTCAAATGACATCACTGATGACATCACTGATGACATCTCAAATGACATCAGTGATGACATCATGACACACCAATACCAGTTACTACATACGCACTCACTGATTCCTACGTCTACACACACATTCACTCATTCACCCATACAATCACTCATACATACAGTCACTCATTATTACAACACTATCATATGCACTCATACACCTATGCAGACACTCACACACTGCCACTCATCCATGGAGTTACTCACACACCTAGTCAGTCCTGTAAAGAATCAATCACACTTCCATTTCCTCATCTATACAGTTAAACACAGAACACCGTACTTCAGTGACATCACTGATGACATCACTGATGACATCTCAAATGACATCACTGATGACATCTCAAATGACATCATGACACACCAATACCAGTTACTACATACGCACTCACTGATTCCTACGTCTACACACACATTCACTCATTCACCCATACAATCACTCATACATACAGTCACTCATTATTACAACACTATCATATGCACTCATACACCTAGTCAGTCCTGTGAAGAATCAATCACACTTCGATTTCCTCATCTATACAGTTAAACACAGAACACCATACTTTTCACACATATACTAACACATACGTACTCTCTTATACAATCACTGATACAAGTACACATTGATATGCACAGAGTCACACACCTCCCAGCCAGCCACACACACACTCAGTCTTCCATACATCCACTCATTCTTCAATATGTAAAACATATTTAAACTTTACAAAAACAGACAGACACTAGATGATGTCATCAGTGATGTCATTTGAGAGGTCATCAGTGATGTCATCAGTGATGTCATTTGAGATGTCATCAGTGATGTCACTGACCATGTCATGAATGATGTAATATGTGACATCATCAGCAGTGGATTGCGGGTGCGCGATATATAGTTAGTGCAACTAACTATATATGGAATTTCATTGGTTTTATGTCAATAAAATGTCCAGCTAACTATATATGGTCTCTAACCTATGGTTTTTTCAGTGAATATATATATATATATATATATATATATATATATATATATATATATATATATATATATATATATATATATATATATTCACTGAAAAAACCATAGGTTAGAGACCATATATAGTTAGCTGGACATTTTATTGACATAAAACCAATGAAATTCCATTTGAGATGTCATCAGTGATGTCATCAGTGATGTCACTGACCATGTCATGAATGATGTAATATGTGACATCATCAGCAGTGGATTGCGGGTGCGCGATATATAGTTAGCGCAACTAACTATATATGCGAATTTCAATGGTTTTATGCGAGTAAAATAAGGTTTTGTAAATGCTAATCCCTAACTATATATGGTCTATAACCAATGGTTTTTTCAGTGAATTTTCAAGGTTTTGTAAATGCAAATTCCTAACTATATATGGTCTATAACCTATGGTTTTTTCAGTGAATTTCATTGGTTTTTTAAAAGCTAATATCTATAGCTGTAAAATATATTCTGTATTACGTGACGTATCACGTAGCCACGTGAGACGCCTCATGACGCGCCACATAAACGTGACGTATCGTCTCTGCAGCGCAAACAAAATCCGTAACATAAGCGCGCCAGAGCACGCTTACAGATATATATATATATTGTTTTTAACCTTAATAAGACAAAATCCACACGTGCACACATCTTGAGGCCTTGCAAAGGCACATCAAACAAACAGTCCCTACAATTTTGCCAAGTTTGGTGGAAATCTATTCCTTTAAATTTTATTTTAATTTTTTACTGTTTCTTTTGGTTTTCCCCTTGTTCTGCTTACCGGAACGTTACCCGGTACGCAAACCGGACGCTCCAAAACACAAGATGTCGGACTCCCGTTACGCTACCGTTTAGCTGCCCGGTTGGCGTACCAGGAAGCGCCTCTACCTCGAAAAATCTCAATTTTTTTTTCTTTTTTCCTTTTGCCCTGCGGGGCACTTTAATATCCCCCTCATCAATCCTAGGGGGTCAGGAGGGGTCTACCTTGCCCCCTTTCCTTCATTTCCCCCTTCGTTTTTCACCACCTCTTGTCTCTCGATCCTACCGAGAGACAAGATGGCGGCCGCTCCGGACTGTTTACAAAGTTGACAGCCAATCAGCTTCTCCTCAGACTCCTGTTACGCTGCCGGTTAGCTGCCCAGTTAGCTGCCCGGTTCGCGTACCGGGACGCGCCTCTACGGGGAAAAATCGCAATTTCTTTTTTTTTTTTTTTGCCTCGCGGGGCACTTTAATATCCCCCTCATCAATCCTAGGGGGTCAGGAGGGGTCTACCTTGCCCCCTTTCCTTCATTTCCCCCTTCATTTTTCTCCACCTCTTGTCTCTCGATCCTACCGAGAGACAAAATGGCGGCTGCTCCGGACTGTTTACAATGCCTCTACGACGAAAAATCGCAATTATTTTTTTTTTTGGACCCCGCGGGACACTTTAATATCCCCCTCATCAATCCTAGGGGGTCAGAAGGGGTCTACCTTGCCCCCTTTCCTTTATTTTCCCCTTTGTTTTGGCCTCCTCTTGTCTCTCGATCCTACCGAGAGACAAAATGGCGGCCGCTACGGACTGTTTAGAATGTTGACAGACACCGGAGAGCCAATCAGCTTCGCTTCGCAAAGCTCCGTTACGCGAAAAGTACGCGAACTGGTGCGCTATCCAGGACGCTGTCACAGATATATAAATTTTTTAAAACGTTAATTTCTCAAAATCCACTGGAGCACATATATTGAGACCCAGCAAAGGCACATCGGGCTAACAGTCCCTACAATTTTGCCAAGTTTCGTGCAAATCCATTCAGCCGTTCGAGCTAAAAGTGAGGCCAAACGCCCTATGGAAATTAACATGGGAAAAACGCGTTTTGGGACCCCCCTTTTTTCTCGGCCCCCCCTTGACGAAACCCCCCCAAATTTTCAAGGGCTGCTCAGAAACAAAATGTGCCATTTTCCTGAAAATTTCAGCCGATTCCGTCCACAAACGCCAAAGTTATTAGACATAGAATTTTCAAAAGTCCCATAGGAAAAAAATCCTAACTATATATACCTACTGGCTATCGCCAGTAGGTAATATATATATATATATATATATATATATATATATATATATATATATATATTACCTACTGGCGGTCGCCAGTAGGTAGTTATAGTTATATATATATATATTTTACCTACTGGTGGTCGCCAGTAGGTAGTTATAGTTAGGATTATTTTCAATAGAAAATCTCAACATTCTATTGTGAATAACTTTGGCGCCGGTTGAGGAATCTGCCTGAAAATTTCCTCAAATTTGCCTCGCGGCGCCACGGTCCTTCCCTGAAATTTGTCAAGCGGGGGCCGAGAAAAAAGAGGGGTCCCAAAACGTGTTTTTACCCCATGTTAATTCCATAGGGCGGTCGACCTCACTTTTAGCCTGAACGGCTGAATGGATTTCCACCAAACTTGGCAACATTTTATGGACTGGTAGCCCGATGTGCCTTTGCTATGCCTCAAGATATGTGCTCCAGTGGATTTTGAGTAATTTAGGTTCAAAGAAATATATATATCTATAAGCGCGCCCCGGTACGTGCACCGGGGTGCTAACCAGCGCGCTACGCGAGTTCGCGTGCGGAAAGCTGATTGGCTCTCGGGTGTCTGTCAACATTCCAAACAGTCCGGAGCGGCCGCCATCTTGTGTCTCGGTAGGATCGAGACACAAGAGGTGGCAAAAACAAAGGGGGAAATGACCATAAGGGAGCAGAGTAGATCCCCCTTGACCCCCTAGGTTTGATGTGCGGGCTATAAAAGGGCCCCGCGGGTCAAAAAAATATATTTTTTTTTTGATTTGCGCGGGAGGAGCGCCCGGGACGCGCACCGCGGAGTGTACCGGGGAGCGTACCATGGGGAAAAAAGAATGATAGAGTTTTTAAAAAATGTAGCCTTTTTTTATAAATTGGAGGTAGTTCTAAAAAGAACGTTTTTTTTCTTCTTTTTGTTGTTTTATATTTTTTATTATGTTTTTTTGAACATTTTGTACTTTTTTTGGCTTTTTTGAACTATTTTATATTTTTTGTTGTTTTTATGAGGAGAAACAAAAAACAGGGAACTAAAAACGGCTCAACTGGAGCAAAAAAAATCATGAAAAAATTAAGGATTTTTGGGGCATTTGTGGTTGTCACCAGCACGGTTGATAAGCGTTATGCTTTGCTCACAGTAGGTGATGGTCTTGCCACAAAAATACAAGAGATCTTGTATTGCCCAAACTTTTGTTGAATATTTGGGACCATCTCCCTTGTTTCTGGTCCCGATGGAGTGGATTGCTTTCGTTTGGAGGTGCTGGGTGAAGATTGGGGAGGGTTGCTGGCCAGTTCTCTCACCTCTGCCGCAGCATAGTTGTTGGGATGCTTGCGCTGCATTTGCCGGATCATGGTGTTGTTTCCAAATGAATATTTTTTATTAGGGTTCCCCCTTGAAAGTTCAATGCCACAGATTTGGCAAGTCACCTTTGGCGCATTCACTTTCTTCTTGCCCTCTGGGATGGAAAAAACAACCATACAATGTGCTGCTTCGGCCTGTATGGGGTATTGTCTTCTGGCAGCCTCCTCGTCCCCTCCTCCTCTTCCTCCTCCTCCTCCTCTTCTTCTTGACCACCAATGTGATGTTGTGGTGGTCCTCTTGGTGGTGGTGGTGGTGGTGCAGATGCTCCAGCTGCTGCTGCTACTGTAGCCATTTTAAAGTACAAAATATAACACAAAGTTCTCCAAACAGGTCTTCCTCAGTCAAAGGACAAAGTCAGAATAAGGAAAAAAGGTGGGGGCTTTCATAATTTGGAAAAAAAACTGTCCTGAACCAATGAAAAGTGTTATTTTCAGGTCACATGACCCGGGCTTTCATCATTTGGAAACCAAAACTGTTCTGCACCAATTAAAAGTGTTATTTTCAGGTCACATGACCCGACGCGCTTACGCGACGCGCCCCCGGGCGCGTAAGCGCGTCGGATGCTTACTTTGCGCGATCGTATTCGCTCGAGTGCTTCCGGGTGCGCTTACGCCGTGCGTATCACGCGGACGCGGCGCGATACTTCACGATGATGTTTTCGTTTGCGGCAATAGAGCTAACGGGACGCTCACCGGTGCGCGCCCCGGGGTACGCCGGAAAACTGCTCTTTCCGATGCGCACATGGGGGCGCGCACCGGGAGCACACCAGGGCAAAAAATGTTTTTACAAAATTTAAAAAAATTCAAAAGTAATATATAAATGTACAATATAGGATTAATTATAAAAAATATTACATTTCATAGGTTTGAGGCCCTATATATAGTTAGGAAAAAGGCATTTTAAAAACCTATGAAATTCACTAAAAAAAACATGGGTTTCACACCAGTTATAATTAGGAATTAGCATTTAAAAAACCTATTAAATTCACTGAAAAAACAATAGGTTTCACACCAGTTATAGTTAGCTGGAAATTTTACTGACATAAAACCATAGAAATTCCAACGTTATAGTTAGTTGGACTCTCTATAACAAGCGCGCCTGCAATGCACTGCTGATGACGTCACATATTACATCACTCATGACATCGTCAGTGACATCACTCATGACATCACTTATGACACCATCCTTGTGACAGAGTGACAGACCTCCTTTTAGTGTAATGTAACCCTTGAAACACATATTCAAAAATAGAAACTAACATTTTCAAAAAAATGGAGATACCCATACCACTTACAACAACCAATTCAGTAATTCCACCATCTATATACACATCCACTCATTCACCAACAGCTCTATATAGTCACTCATACATATACTCACTCATCATATGTAGTGATACATCTATACATCCTGTTATACACCGACAGTCATCCAAAAGTTACTCACACACATACTCACACATGCAAATAAATTATTGAACATCCATTTATTTGCATATAAAACTATTCACACACTACCTCCTTACTTCTAAGGAAACTTACACATACTTACTCTCTTAAATAATCACTTTTAGAAATACATACTTATTTAAACAGGAACTCTTACAATCTCTTACTCTCACATATACTCACTTATATACATCAAAACTCACATACACTAGATTAAAATATATGTTGTTACTAAAAAAGACAATAGTGAAACAGTCATTCACTCACTAACACACACATATACACACTCATCCACCCATACAGTCCTGCACATATGCTGTTTTCAAAACACATACAAACAGTGAGTCAGTCACCAACCCATGCAGCTACTTATACACAAAGTGAAACACTGATACATATATTTCAATATTTAAAAGTTACTCGCTAATATATGTATTCAATAAAATACACTTAATAAGGCAGTTAACCAATAATTTTTTTTTTAAAACATACATTTACACACTTATTTAACCTTTTATTCTTCCAACAACCTTTACAAATACAAATATAAAACATATTAATTTTTCGGAAAGACACACATTCACTGGCTGGTATCATCAGTGATGTCATGAGTGATGTCACGGACGATGTCATGAGTAATGTAATATGTGACGTCATCAGCAGTGCATTGCAGGCGCGCTTGTTATAGTGAGTCCAACTAACGATAACGTTGGAATTTCTATGGTTTTATGTCAGTAAAATTCCCAGCTAACTATAACTGGTGTGAAACCTATGGTTTTTTCAGTGAATATATATATATATATATACTACCTACTGGTGGTCGCCAGTAAGTAGTTATAGTTAGGACCTAGTTTCCATAGGAAATCCGAAACATTCTATTGGGAATAACTTTGGTGCCGGTTGATATATCTTCACGAATTTCTCAAAGAAGATGGCCCGCTCCGCTCCTCTCCTTCCCTTAAAGTTTTAGGGGGATTCATCAAGTGGGGGCTGAAAAAAAGGGGGGTCCCAAACGTGTTTTCCCCATGTTATTTTCCATAGGACGATTAGACACGGCTACAGCCAGAACGGCTGAACGGAATTACAATAAATTTGGCAAAATGGTAGAGTTTGATTCGCAGATCACCCTTTTGCTTAAATGGTGTAAATCCTTCCAGTAGTTTCTGAGAAAATCAGAAGAAAAAATATATATAAGCGCGCACCGTGCGCGCACCGTGCGCGAATCGGGTGTGCATGAGCTGAATTCTGATTTGTTGTTAGACGTCTGTCAACATTCTAATCGGTGGAAACCAGAAAGTGTTGGCCGCCATTTTGTGTCCGAGGCATTAGAGAGCAAAAAAAATTGCGAGGTGCGTGCACGGTGCACGCACCCTCGAGGCAGACGAGAGCTCAAAACAGAAGTGGAGAACGTGAAAAGGGGGCATGGTAGAGACTCCCTGACCCCCTAGGCCTTCCTAGGGGGTCCCTGAAGAACCCCGAAGGGCAAAACCCCCCCCTTTTTTTTTTTTAAAGTGCTCGCACCCTTTGGCCGCCATTTTGTTACTCCGAGGTAGAAGAGAGCTCAAAACAAAAGTGAAGAACGTGAAAAAGGGGCCGGGTAGAGACTCCCTGACCCCCTTGGCCTTCTCAGGGGGTCCCTGAAGGACCCCAAAGGGCCAAAAAATGTTTTCATTTTTTTTCAATCGCGAGGTGTGCGCATGTTGCGCTCACGTTGGAAACAAAACAAACAAAAAAAATAATAAATTAACAAATTTGACTGTTTTTATGTTGATTGAAGATGTCGACTATACTGTTCAACTTTATCCAAATCATAAAAAATAGGTGAGCCATTGCATATTATAAGATACAATCGATGTAGTACAATACACATAGGCAGTTTGTTGAAAAATAAATATATAAAAAATATATTCATTGATACAGAAATTAGCATTTCAAAAAACTTTGAAATTCACTGAAAAAACCATAAGTTTCACACACGTCATAGTTATGAATTTGCATTTTTTTAAACTTTGAAATTCACTGAAAAAACCATAGGTTTCACACACGTCATAGTTAGGAATTAGCCTTTAAAAAACCTTGCAAATTCACTGAAAAAACCATAGGTTTCACACACTTTATAGTTTGGAATTAGCATTTAAAAAATCTTAGAAATTCACTGAAAAAACCATAGGTTTCACATACGTTATAGTTAGGTATGAGCATTTAAAAAACCTTAGAAATTCACTGAAAAAACCATAGGTTTCACATACGTTATAGTTAGCTGGACATTTCTCTCATACAAAACCTTTGAAAGTCCCCTGTTATAGTTAGTTCAGCTAACTATAACTCGCATGCCCGTAATGCACTGCTGATGACGTCACATATTACATCACTCATGACATGGTCAGTGACATCACTCATGACATCACTGATGACTTCTCAAATGACATCACTGATGAGGAGTTTTCACACCTTATTGAGGCCCTACCACTTGATTGATAGCTGCAAGAGATCTAATGCAAATCTAGGCAGGGAAAACTCTTCTGGAAAAGAAAAGGCAACATTCTAAAAGTAAATTTTCCTAAATATTTATTAACATTTTAACTTCACCTTTGTATGGAGCTTCTAATAAATATTTAAAAGGTGAGGTTGAATAATTTTTTCTAGCTGGTTTCTAACCTGAGATATTGAATTAAAATTTTAACCTGCACTCAAATTTTAGAACAGACAAAGGTTTCTCCAGTGAAAATAGCTTTTGTGGGCTTGTCACTGCAAAGACATGGTAACATTAAATATCTACATGTCCTATTTTTAAATACCATGCACCTTACGTTAGGAGCTGCAATGCCTTCTTAGGTTTACAAATTAATATTCAAAAGGATGTTTTTTTTCCCTGTAAAAGGGTTATTTTGACAAGTTGGCCTACAGGTTTAAACTTGAAGGATGGGGCCCTCAAGGGCCACGCAGGTTACCTACAACCTGCTATTATGCCTTCCCAAGAATGAAGACAGTAGAGGGTACAAACTTACTTTATTCAGTATATACTGGACAGAGGAGCACAGTCAGGCCTTCACCCTAAGAAGTCTGCTGAGGGGGACTGACTCCCCAGGACACACTAATACATAATAAACCCTTCTGGAAACTTTGGCCAAGCCTCTAATGGAAAGTTACCGGCTTGAGACGCGCATGAACAAAGGAGGAATAGAGAGATGAGCTAACACCTGCCAGATGGATGCACTATCAGTACTCCAAGGCCACTGTGCTGAGTCTCAGCGTCTCCTAATGGGTTACAGCCTTAAACAGGAGAAAAAATAATATCGGAGTACAGTGTTTTACTAAGACAAGCAAAAAGAGAATTAAGACTTAGTAAGAGCTCAGCCCAAGCAGTCTTCTAGTGATTGCGAAATAATAAATGGGGTCACATAAGCTAACTAAAGCTTACATGCTGCGTGGATAACTCAGTGGGTTGCATATGGTGAATACAAATAAAATCTATTTAGCAACATAATGCTAACCTAAAATAGCATGTGTAAGTGCACAACGGAAAGGGGAGATTGAAACCTAACAGACCCTCCTTTTACCATATGTAGCTAAAAGCTTTACTGCTATCCAGCAGGGTCTTTACAATTCTAAGTGGGAAAAGGAAAATTACATAATTGTTCATATTGTAAAATAAATTCAAAGAAAATGGAAACATGAAAGAAACATCATTCAGTACTCAAATATTCCTGTTTGGGCAGGGTAATGCTGGGGGTGAGTTTACTCACTCAATATGTACAGCAGGCTGGAAGGCAAATAATGCACAAACAACAGGTAAAGATGACTCCTGCAAGAACAAGAAGTATCTTCCAACCCCATAAGCCAGCAGGCCCCAGAGCCACCCTGTGAGGGACCATGAACCATTATCCTGATGTATCTCTGAAGCGAGTTTGTGTATTTTCTGTATGGCAAAATATAGTCGGGGCACTGTTGGGTATATAAACACAGCAGCTGCAGAAAATGACACGACATGCTCCACCCCTATCAGCTAGAATGACATCTAGAACCATCCAAATTTGGAGCAAAACGAGTCTCGTAGCTTGGAGCTCGACTGTAATATAAGTCAGTATAACAGCAGTTGTGTTAATTCCTCCCTCAATTACTCTGGCAAGGCAGCATATGTTGCGGCTATTAAATATGGGACCCCAGAATGGCACAATACCCTTCATTATATCAGTGAATTTCTGTAGGGAGGTATCCATTTGAACAATATCATCTGTATTTACAACTCTTTTAACTTGGTGCACAGCAATATTCCTGTGGTGCAACCTATGATCTTTGTGGTAATTGAGCAGCGCAATGTAAACAAGAAGCAGAAGCAAGGAGAGATAACACTGGTCAGACCACCCCTAGGGAGACAAGTATAAGCGTGTTCCCGACAGATGAAATATACATTTGGGTGTGTCAGCAAGGATGGACTACTAGTTGTAGTCAATTGGTAGGTATAGTTACAATGACTCTGTCCTACAGAAACAATCCACGACCCTTGAACACAGAAACTCGCTGTTGCATTTATCACAGGAACGGGTATAGCTTTATCTTCAGTGATATTGCTCTCTTGGAAACATTTGAAATATTCAATGACATTGAATCCTTGGAAGTCTAGTACTTAATTTTGTAACCAGGTGACATTTTCATCGACTGTGAAGACATTCATACAGGTGTCAGGGTGTAGGATACCCTCCTTTCCATCAGCCTCAGGAGTGTATCCTTGATGTACCACTAAATAATCTAAAACTGCCTCATAATCAGCCTGTGTCATTTTCATCGCATCCACATAGTAATGCATATAAACCATAGATAGTAGTTGGAACCAAGCTTCGCAGCTATCTAAATAGGACAAGGGCACCAATATCAATAGGTCATTCTTATGCATAACTGAGGGGAGCAGTCCACATACCCAACACACTTCGTGGCACTAGTTGTGCTATGTACTTGATGAAGCATCTGGATGAATGCATTCTGAGTGTAAGTCTGTCTATGTCTTTCTTTCCGCGGGGGCAAAGTAATAAACGAGTGCTCAGCTGGAACTCGGGTAGTCCCTATCAAAGTATGCACAGGGTGTTGTTCCTCCAAATATCAGACTACTCCAAATAATGTTATCATCACCAGGAGAATGAATACCACCACCACTACCCTACTTCCAGTAGACCAGCTAGACCACCTCGGACCACTCTGTTGCATCGTAGAAATCCCTAGAGGCTGCTCCTCTCTCTTGTTTGCAGGACCAAACTGGTACATAGAAAACACTTTTTTAAAAATTAGAAACACAAATGCAACCAACCAGAGGGGTATTCTTCTTTCCTGTGTCCGTTATGAGCCTCACAGGCAGTCTACTATTGTTCATCGAGCACTCCCACGGAGGAGCTACAGGATCGCAGCTCTTGCTAGAAAGCAATCTGCAGCCCTTACTAAGAAACAAATCCTTCTTTCAGGATAGGGCAACCTCCCTCCTGGGAAAATACCCTCAATGATCATGTCCCGTGTCCAGGGCAGTGCACCAGTATTCTTCACTCTAGTCTAATATAGGCACCAGAGATACAGCACCTATACACTAAGCTCAAGTCCTTCCCTAACTCCTGTATTGCCCTGCTGGCGCACTGTCCTTCCATTGGGGTAGCAGATTGTACCTGGCAGGTCCAGGCACTTCCTCATCCACAAACAGAGGCCGAAATTCACGTTCAGTTGGGCCTTGGGACTCAGGTGTTGGTGCACCAAGAGCTGGAGCATCCGATGCGGCCTTTATCTCAGGGGGGGTCACCTCGAACAAGACCTTGTCACTCTCCTTGTTCGTCTGCTCTCCTCTCAACCATGCATCAGAGAAGGGGACAAAGTGAGGCACCAGCTCACTTTCCTGGTCAGCGATCCCGTCCCGAACCCAGGCGTTATATGGTAGCGGAAGGGGCACCTTTTTAACATGCGAGGCGTGCACCCATTGCTTCCAGCCCTCTGACTGTACTGGTGGCCAGCAACACCTGGATAGGTTCCTCCCACCTTGGCTCCAGACAGGTCTTGCGCTGAAAATGTCGAACCATCACATAGTCTTTGGGCTGTAAACGATGCCAGGGCCCCTCTGGTACTGGTTGCAGAGTGGTGTGTATCTGTTGGTGAACAAAACAAAGAATTTTAGACAATTGGTACAAGTAATCTATCACAAGAGGGTACCCTATCTCAGAGAAACGTTTGGGTCTTGGGGCACCCCAGACATTGGCAGGGCATCCGAAAACAACCTCATAAGGTGACAGCCTTGTCCTAGAATGCGCTGTCACCCTTGTGGATAGTAATGCTAAGGGTAACGCATCTGGCCATTGTAATCCTGTACTTTCAAGAATTTTTGCAAGTTTCAGCTTGAGAGTACCATTGTACTTCTCAACAAGGCCTGCTAATTGGGGGTGATTTGCTGCATGACATTTCTGTGTAATTTGTAAACCCTTGCACACCAAATCAATGACTTTGGTATTAAAATGGCTCCCATTGTCACTCCAGACCACACGTGGCAATCCACAGCGTGGGAAGTACATCCTCAAAAGCTCAAAAGTGCTTTTGCCATTGCCATGGCCGTATTCTCCTTAGTGGGGTATGCTTTAATCCATTTAATGAATGCACAAACTACCACTAGTACATACTACAAATTATTTACTCGTTTAATTTCGATGAAATCCATTGGAGAACCTGGAAAGGGAAGGAAGGTGATTCAAAATGACCAGCTGGTGTAAGGGTGCCCTTCCCAGGATTGTGCTTCAAACAGATATTACAGTGCTTCACCAAATGCATGGCAACCTTAGGGATCTTATGATTCTGCCATACTGGGTCTAATAGTGTGCATATGCCTTTGGCACTAATGTGCGCCGGGCCATGGTGACTTCAGGAAGAACAAAAGCATTGGGCAGCAACCATCTCTGCATTCCTGACAAGTCAGTCCAATACCCATCCTCATCCAAACGTCCTGTCCTCTGCTCCCACATTTCCAGTTTATCTACAGTCGCCTCCCTCTGTATTTCCTTCACACTTTCCACTGTATCCTCGAACATTCCATTGTCTGGAACCCATCTGGCAGAACCTGCCACAAACATCTTGTTCATCTTTGATCTAGCTGTCTCCTTGACTTTTTGGTCCGCAAATCCATTACCCATCCCAACATCGTCCGTTATAGACTTATGGGCACTGCATTTTGATATAACCAGCTTATCAGTAGTGGACCATGCTGTATCCTCTGCCATGTGAGGTCAGGAACCCTATCTCTGCCCAAAAGTGCCCAAAAGTATGTCCCACCCCAAATGCATACTGGCTGTCAGTGTAAACATTAACAGCCAGTCCCTCACTCAATTCACAGGCCCTCAGGAGGGCAATTAGCTCTGCTGCTTGGGCTGACTGCTACAGAATGCAAGATGTCTCAACTACGATATGAAATTTAGTGATTGCATAGGTTGCAGTAGTAGTGCCATTCTGAAATTTGAAACAAGAGCCATCGACATATAGTTCCCCTTGGGGGTCAGATAAGGGAACATCAGTCAGGTCTACCCATCCCTTCGTTTCCTCTTCGGTCCGAAATAAACATTCACGGACATCATTGTCCTTTTCTTTTCTGAAGGGAGAGGTAGTAACGTGGCTGGGCTCAAAGTAGCGCATCTTTTGATGGTAATGTGTGGAGCAAATAATGTTCGCTCATATCCGGTGAGACGTGCACTGGTAAGATGCTGCATCTTTTCTCCACAGCATGAAGTACCATAACTGTGAGGTCAGTATCAAGGACGAGCGCTGCCGATTGTCTGATAGATACTGCCGCCACCACGGCAGCTCTCAGACAGCTCAGGAGCGCTCTAGTGACATTATCAAGGATAGCGGAGAAGTAAGCGCAGGGAGTCTGCTTCCCACCAAAACCCTGTGTTAGGACAGAAAGCACGCAGCCATCCACCTCATGTACATAATGCACAAAAGGCTTCTGGTAGTCAGGAGTACCAAGCACAGGAGCAGAACAAAGCACAACCTTTAATCATTCAAAAGCTTGCTGGCATACAGATGTCCAAGGTAGGGGTTCATGCAAGTTCTTAGTAATGAGGTAAAGAAGGAGTTTTGTTAGTAAGAAGAAGCTCAGGATCCAGTGCCGACAATATGAAGTTATCCCCAGGAATGCGCATACCTCGCATTGGGTCTTAGGAACAGGCATATTAGTAATGGCAGCTATGTGCTCAGGTGTTTGTCTGAGACCCTCCTTCGACAGTAGGTGGCCTAAGTAGGTGACCTCCTGTCGGCAATATTGAAATTGAGATAAGGACACCTTGTGTTTATGATGTGCCAAATATAGTAGTAACTTAACCTTGGCCTCTTTCCATCCTTTTTCAGTGTCCGAGGCCACAAGAAGATCGTCAACGTATTGCAGCAACAAATTACCAGGTAGAAATACCAAAGAATCCAATTGCGTTTTCAAAGCCAGACTATAAATGCTTGGGCTTTCTGTATAGCCTTGTGGAGCACAGCAGAATCTCAAGCTACGACCAGCTATTGCAAATCCAAACAGATGATCTGCTATCTGGATGGATGGGAATGCTAAAGGAAGCATTTTTCAAATCTATCACCGAAAAGAAGTTGGCGGACGGGGGAATCATGGTCAGGATCGTGGTAATGTCAGGATCCACAGAATACTGGGGAACCACAATTTTATTGACCTCCCGAAGGTCAATGGCAAAACAATAGACATCAGGGTGGTCATCAGAAGAGTCTAAGGGTACGTTTTTGAGAATAGGGAGATTAGGGCTCTTGCACACGTTTGCTGCTGTGTCCTCAACCACACCAGACTTAAACAATTCCCGTATTATTTGCAACAAGGCTCTCTCTCCTGCCTGTGATATCTTGTATTGGGGTATTCAGGGCAATCTGGCTGTATCCTTAACCTGTACAGAGACTGGCTGGATCTGAAGCAACCCCACATCAGTATCACCTGAGGCCCAGAGAATGTGGGCCACATATCGGAACAAGGGAGGAAGGGACATCTTGAGAGAGGTCTTGTTTAACCCTGGCCATTTTCGGACCAAGAGTCATGTAAACACCATCCAGGGAACAAGAATGTGTCACTTGGTACCGTTTTAGCAGATCCAGTCCTAGTAAAGTCTAGCCACAATTTTATGTCAATAGGAATGGCGAGTCAACCGTGAAAGGGCCTATAATCAAAGCAAGAGGTTTGGAAATGGGGATAACTGGTACGACTGATAAACTCACCAAAACATTGTTTTGGCCAGAGAGAGCTGCCCCCGGGACCAGTGAACGGGAAACCGAGCTATTCATAGACCCTGTATCAACTAAAAAACATTGGGTAGTACCTTGTAAATCTGCAGTAACATTGGGTACACATTGATCTACAGGCACCGGAACTGGTCCCTTGCCCTGCCCCTGGCTGTCCTAACTGTGAGACAACCCAGTCACCTCATTCAGATCATAGTCATCATGATAGTATTGTCTTCCCGAGGGTCTTCAAAATAGTTTCTGCTCTGCCTGTTGTAAGATACGTCCTCTGACTGGATCCTCGCCCGACCTCCTCCTCCACGCCCTCGTCCTCCACAACCCTGACCTCTCTGCGTCACACCTCTCTGCAACAATTCCAGGTACTCATTCTGCCAATATCCCTCTTTCTTACAGTACACACATTGGTTGGGTCCCACAGGTGCACCTGAAGCACTTCCTCTGCTGGATCGAGGTGCACCTGGACCTGAACCTGAACCATGTCCGCATACCCCTCCCCTTGCAACTTGCTGCATCAACACCCTCGTCTTCAAATCTTTCAACTTCTTCTACCTTTTCCTTGTCCTCATTCTCTCTATGCTCATAATACTGCACCATAATCAATATGACTGATGGGGAGGATGTTGTCCAGGAACTTTCCGAGGCATTCAACCTAGTTGCAACCTTAGGGAGCAAATTGGTGATGAATCTGTCCACAAACAAGTGGACATTACATTCTTGTGACAAATCCTGACTACTGAAATCTAGACACATCCCTTTAAATCTGGTAAAGATATCCAACACACTCTCATCCTTCTTCTAACGACATGCAGTCAACCTATCCCAATCCACTCTCTTCGGTGGGATAAGGGTTATAATACGCCCCGGTAAAGCCAATAGCTCTGCCTTTGGCTTCTCACCAGACTTGCTCTCATTATCTCAAGCTTTGAACTCATCCCAGGTGCCACCAAGGTCCAACGCATGGTCCTACTTGTCGACCTTTCTCCATATATCCACCGGTACCAGCAAGCTGAAAAACAGTTCTATGTCAGATAGTGTCATCACTGTGGAGGAGGCCACCTCTGTCAATTCCTTGTAATATGCAGTGGGGTTTTTTCTTGGATCTGGCAACTGGCTCTTTAAGGAAAGAACCTCACGCCTTTTCCAAGGAGTGTAGATTCATTGCTCTTGAAACCGAGCATTAACTCGCGGTCTTATTACAGTATCCGTGGAGTTGCACAGTTCCGGTATTTCAGGATGATAGATAGAATGGACTTCCCTCATGGGGTGCTGTGTCCCTAAGGTTGGAACCTTTTGGAGTAATCTGCCGCAGTAACCCACTAGTGTAGTCACATTATTAAAAACCTTATTAGGGGCCATGTCCGTAATATATACCCTGTCTCGTACGTCATAGATAATCTGCGGTGCCGTACCCTGGAAGCACTGGTGGTAGGCCTCTCCCAGTTGGCGTACCATCCCGACCGGCTGCACACGTGTCTTGAAAAGATCTACACGTGGATGTGCAGCTCAGCCCTAAAGTTAAATGGCTCCAAAACGGAACTGATGCTGCTGGGGAACTCCTCTCCATCTTTGCCTCCCAGCAGCTGGCCAGACTGTTTGGGACCGATGCCCCCCCCCAAGCAGGAGATCAAGAGCTTGGGGGTATGGCTGGAGCAGGACCTATCATTTAAAACCCATGCCAAAAAGACTGCTGGCGTGTGCTTTGGCCTGCTCCGTTCAGCCCAGAAGATTCTGCCCTTGCTCCCAGTGGCCACTCGAAGGCTTCTCATCCAGGGACTTATCATCTCGCGGCTGGATTTCAGCAATGCGCTTTTCCTGGGCGCACCCGAATCTACCCTGAACAGACTGCAGCAAGTGCAGAACGCGGCTGCCAGGCTTTTGACGGGTCTCCCTAGGCGGCAATCTGCCCGCCCAGCGTTGAGGGCACTGCACTGGCTCCCTGTGAAGGACCGGGTGAAATTCAAGTCACTCTGCATCGCCCACAAAGTCCTGCACGGGGTGGGTCCACCTATTCTTGAGGAGATGGTCCAGCCCTATAAGGCCTCTCGTTCCCTCCGCTCTGACCACCAACATCTCCTTCAGGTGGGCAGGGTGAAAAAGGCAAGAACTGGGGGCAGAAGGTTTTCAATAAATGTGACCTCCTTGTGGAACTCACTGCCCCTACAACTGCGCTCCGAAGCCAGTCTCTTCAGGTTTCGTAAACTTTTAAAAACTTTTTTGTTCTCTGTTTAATCCTTGCATTCTTGTAGCTGTGTTATGTTCTGATAAGCGCGGGGATGCCTATTGGTAACCAGGCGCTATACAAAACTCGGAATAATAATAATTCTATAGTGGCGGACATGTGCTCAAGGGCATGCTATTGTATGAAGTGCTCATAATCTTTCATAACACTTCACACATCCTCCACACTATAGATCAGGTGCCGAACCCATTGGGCTGCCTGATTCGCCATCATCTGTTTCTCCTCAGCACCGACAGCAGAGCGAACTAACACTTTTTCCATGCGATCTCGCGCTGCTGCCTAGTTAGTTCCGGGAGTTCCTCGTGCAGGTGTGTTAGTATGCAATGGTGTCCGGGGCTTTACACTCACAGGGAAAAGGGCGGAGACAGAGACAGGTACCATCACATAGGGAGACAAAGTTGTTGGGGTGTAAGGTAGCATCGTGGATGAGACAGAGCCAAGAGACAGGGCAGGGTAGTGAGGAGACAGAATGGGGGAAGTAACGGTGTCCGATCCTGTAGATGGCGGAAATACAAGGGAGGCAAGTGGGGCTGGGGCTGAGGCAGCAGTATTGGAAACGGCCACATCAGAGGAAGCAACCCCAAGGGTCGAGGGCTGGAATGTGGGGACCATGGGGTATATCCGCTGTGGAGCATATGGTGGTGGGAGGCAAGAATCTAAAAGTTCCTCAACCATCTCATCCTCCTCCCTAGCAACATAAAATGTATCAGTCTGAAGTCAGAATTTCCTATCTGCGCACTCTATGCCTTTCTCCGTCTTCTAGCTTTCATAAGCTACCGCCTTCTGTGTAATAGTTTGTATCTGTTTCCTTCTAACCTCTTTCTCTGCTCGCATGCGTCACTGCTTTGCTTTTTTCTGCCACACTCTCAAAGAGTCAAACATGAACTCTCTACTCCTTTTAGCAAACAATCTGTCCTGCAGGAAATGTATCTTTTGCTCCTCGAACAAACCAGTAAGTTGCCATTGCAGCTCAGCATTGTCCCTCGTATATTTATTCCACAATGTGCTAAACATAATAGAGCCAATACCATGCTTAACATATATGTCGAAATTTGGGGTCCCCTCCGGAGGTGCAGGCTGGCTCTCTTCCATCCAAGCATCGGTAGAACAACATCGACATCCAAAACACCCTAACTTACTTAAACAAGGCACCTTCATAGATAAGACACTGTCCTTAATGGACAACAACACCAACAACTGAAAATAAAAAACCCAACTGTCCTGAGAGCATAGTCACTACTCACTCAACCAAGCATTTCATCAGTTCCATTCATCGGTGTCGGTCCAAAAACCACACAGCACCCAAACACGCAAACGAATCACACGTCAGCTTAGAGGCTGCATCACCTTCAACACGACAGTCTAAAAACCATACCAAGTTCAAGAGGACCGGCTCTTAACCCCGGACACTTTCACAAAACAGAAGCCTAATTAAAGGGTGGTCAGTCAGATTGCTCGCAAACACTCTGTGTCCTTTAAAAGGGTCCGCAAACCCACCAGGTACAAAACCAAGACGGTATTAATCTGCACCAAGACACAGTCCGCCGACTCGTGTCGTTCAAACAAGGCAGTTCAGAAACTGCAGACAAGACAGTCCGAAGACTGCACCAGGACACAGCCCAAAAGCTCCTGCCAACCAAGAATGGCAAAAGTTTCCCAAAAACCAAGTCACTCACCTGGTGCACTCAGGTTAAGCCAAGTTATTCTCCACTGCCGACTCTTCAGACCAAACGGTAAGCTCCAATTTCCTTCTCAGGACCCCAGCCTGTGACCACTAGCCGAGGATCCACCCGATCGGAAGGGCGGGGCAGCTGCGAGAACCAAGCTCGGTCTTGTGTATATGGGGCCCGATCCGCCTGACTAACCAGATACCACTCCGGCCCCTACAACCTAAGCATGGGCGAATTTTGCGAATCTCGAGTTCGCGAATTTTGTGGATTTGCGAATTCGCAATCCGCAAAATCCGCGAATTCTCGCGAATTTGCGGATTTTTTTTTTTTTTTTGTGTTCGCAAGTGTTTCTGCCAGTTCGTGAGGATTTGGTACTAGTTCGCAATTGCGAACTTACTTGTCGGCTCGCAACGGTCGCGACTATGTTGTTTCTACGTCTGGTTCATCATCACAGCCTCCCAGCACCCTCTGTTTCACCACTGGCACCCTCTCTTTGACCCATGCCACCCTCTGTTACATCAATGCCACCCTCTGGTTCATCATCACTGTAGAAGATGGGGGGGAAAAGCAAGCCCACCTGCCCTGCTTGAACTGACATGAATTAATTTGGGGTTAGTTTATTAACAACACCTGCCCCAACTGACAATAATGAATTAGGGGCTAATTAATGTGTCACTGAATTTGAAGTTCCAGCCTGGCACCTGCTTGTCTGCTCCCTTAGCTGTAAATCAGGACCTTTGTGGCATACAGTTAAGGTCAGAGCAGGGTCACACAATAGTTGCAAGCAGGCAACCGAATTCTGGAGGGCCCCCTCAGGAAGCACTACAGGGAATCGTTACAAATCATGAGGTTGACCTTTTGCACCTGCTCATTGCTTTTGCTTTTGCAAAAATCTTTTTTCGTTTTTTTCGCGCTATTCGCGGGGCGCGGCGTCGTGCAAAACCGACCGCGGAAGCCGCCAATTTGTGCGAATGAGCTTTATATTTTTTTGCGGCTTGTTGTTTCGAGAGTTTTTTTGCAGTATTCGCGAGCCGCTTGCAGCGCAACACGCAAATTTACCCCAAGGTCGAGTACGGGCGCGGCCATTTTGTTTGCGTGACGTATTTCCGTTTCCGCCCGCTATGTATAATCTCGCGCAGTAAGCGCATTGCGAGTACAAGTTCGCACGAGATCGCGAGGAAAATCTCGCGCGAACTTACTTTCGCGCTCGTGAACGGGCGCCGGCCATCTTGTTTTTCATTCATTTCCTGTGTCTGGGCATGGTGTTTAATCCTCTTGCTATCTTTGCCATCCTTTGCTTGTTTTCAGTTTTTTTTTAACGATTTTGCTTCTTATCTATCCCTCCATTTCCTAGCTGTATATTTTTGTCTTTTCTGCTATTTTTCTTTACTTTTAAACTACTATTTTAAACTCTTTTCTTTTCTTCTTCCCTATCCTATTCCTTCTTAATTTTCTACTTCCTACCTTACCTGCCCAGACCATGGTGAAGCCAGGCGCCGTGAAGCTGCCCAGGCACTTGAGGGCGGCAGCGGCAGCGGGGAGGAGGAGTCCTGGACCCCGTGCCAGGACACCATCCGGTCGATTGAGGGGGGAGCAGGTGATGCGACGGGAGATCTTCAGCCCGGAGGAAGTGGGCGCGCTGGTCTACTTCGTCCAGCGCCGCCTGCCCAGGACCATCGCGGGAGGCGGCAGGATCGCGGCCGGCGGCTACAACATCCGGGAGCGCCGGAAGCGGTGGGAGAAGGTGTGCTGGGCCATATCCCACCTCTACGGGGTCCAGCGCACCTACAGCCAGGTCACCCATCGCTGGACGGACCTCCTGGACCGGGAGCGCGACCTGCTGGACCAGCTCGGCTTGGAGATCCCCGGGCTTGGTGAGTAGTAGTAGCCATTTCATCACTCACTACTATGATGTTTTCTCCTGCTCTGTGTTGTTGTATTGCAAATATTTGTTTTTTACATGGAGCAAGCCAATAATGCCGCTGATGACGATTACATTGTAGTTAAATTATATTTCAAAATCTTCTGTGCATTTCAGGTGCACTGCTCTCCTTCTCAGTGGCGTTGCTACTATGCTTATTTGTTTTCTATTTTGTGGTCTCATTGGCCTGAGTAACTATTATGTATGAGTGTACTTTACAGAACTGCGTAATGCTAGACACTAGGGGGCAGATTACATTTACAGGCCCCTTGCGCCACGTTTACATTGCCTTGCGTGACGCAACAGCGGCGTAAACGTGCCGCATCCCTGCGAGTCATTTACAGCATGACGCATCTAGGGAGATGCGTCACGTTATAAAGCCATGGGCCTGCACCACAATGGGTGCGTTCCTAGTACGCAGGGTGGGCGGTCCGGCGGCTGTGTGCTTCGCAAAATTGCCTGTGTTAAATCTACAAGATTTAACGCAGGCACTTCTGCGGCGCTGCTACGTCAATTCAATTCCTTATGCCTGCTTGAAGCAGGCGTAAGGACTGACACAGCATGTTAAGTATTGGGTGGCCCTGAGCATTACTGGAGTTGCATTGCGTTGGCGACGTGACTCCAGGGATGCGCCGCTCTTACGTGACGAGATGCGTCACGCAAGTGCCTACCCTTGCGCCAGGGCGCGCCGCATTGTAAATGAGGCGCATCTGCCGTGTCGCAAGGGTAGTTTTGCGTGACACATTTGATCTGGCGCATCTCTGGAGATGCGCCAGAACGCGTAAGTAAGTATGCCCCTAAGGGGCAGAATTGCAATTACCGTCGCATTCCTGCAAAGTAGCAGGGATGCGCCATTAATTGTGCGGCCCGCTACCACCACCAAACATGGTGCGCCGTATTTGCAATGCGGCGCACCATGGGCCCAAAACGTCACCGAAGCTTTACTGCTGTAGTTGCGTCGCAACGATGGCGCAGCTCCAGCAATGCTCTGGGGTACCCTATCTCCCCAATGCTGGGTCAAGCCGTACGTCTGCTTCAAGCAGGTGCAGGGTTTGTGTGACGCATCATTGTCCTAAAGGTGACTGATTGAAATTTTGTAGATTTCCCTCAGCCACTTTTAGGATGTGTTCCAGCGCAGGAATGCCCTCCCTTGCGCCGGAACGCCCCCTGATGGCGCAGGGCTTTATAACGGGATGCATCTCCCAAATGCGTCACGTTGTTATAATATTATACGCCGCACCATGGCGCCCTTTTTTGTTTAGCGGCTGCGTCACAAAAGTCACGCAAGAACGGAGCAAAAGAGCCGCAAGGGGCTTAAATCTGCCCCTTCCTTTGTACCCCTGACAATGAGAAAAATAGTGGCGGTGGATTGATAGTTTGACTATTTAAATGACTGGTAATGTAGCAGGCAACTGTTAGTGTTGTCACTGATCTGACTGAAATCACAATGGAGTTTGTCTGTCACTTTGCGTCTTGCCTGCGGACTGCTGCCTGCCAGTCCTAGGTGAACCTTTCAGTACTTTGTTTAGTGATTTACGTGACTTTCGAAGTCACAGGTCCGCAAATAAATGAAAACTAACCCTAATCAATATAATTTCGCAGAAATATTTTGTTATTGTTCTTTTGAAATGTTTGATTTGGTTGACATTGACAAGCAACAATCATCCATGTTTTCTGTTCTTTCTTTCATGTTGTACGTCAGCTCCCCCCAGGGGCGAGGGGAGGACACAGGAGCAGCAGGCGGCGGATGCTGTTGAACAGGGCCAGGATCGGGCAGGCGAGGGCTCCTTTGCTGGCCCCAGTAAGTTTTCATTTTAGACTAGTACCTATTTATCCTAGCGTTCCTCATTTGATTTTTTCAAAATCGTCTTTGATCTTCTTGTAGACTGTATCTAAATTCTTATCCTGCCTCTACTATGACTCCCTGTGGTATTACTAGATTATTCTTATTAGTCTGTCTGTGTAGCTAACTAAGATTGCACGGTTGGCGAAACTCCCATTCTAGTCAGCAATAGCTCTATCAACTTAGTGCAGTCCTCTGGGATTGTCCATAATGTCTTTTGAAGTGTTCTATCTGCTTTGAAAATTCCCAACTATAAAATGTGAATGACCACCAAGAAAGAATAAGATACTACCTTTTGGTTTGGATAGGAGAACAATCCATACCACTACAGTGGCGCGGACAATTCTTCTGCAGAAACAGAACTATGGACAATAAATAGTGCATTGCTTATCAATTATAATAGGCGCTGTTAGAGTTTCCACATACCTCTGTGATAACAGACTTTGAACCCCCAATGTCCTTACTGACTGACTACATAGTGTGGCGCAGTCATTTACCTCCCGAATTCATCGATCATTGATCCCCAATGATGATTATTATCCAACATAGCTGAAGAGTACGGAGTCAGAGTCAAGAAGTGTCAGAGGCACGGACTCATGCTTGCAAAATTTGCAAAACCTTTCGCTCAGTCACTCTAGTCACTCTGGACCAAAAAACACAGAGTCTCTCTAAGTTTAAAAGCTTTATTAAAAGTAAACACATTTATTAAAATGAAGTCATAATAAAAAAACGAAACGTTTAACTGAGAATGTAAAAGTGGTTAGTGCTGACGATTAATTGAAGACATTTCTTGTGGTCGAGCCGAGCTCTCACCTTGTTTCAACTTGATCTTGTTGTTAGAAGTCCATCTTCTGTCTGTGTGGAAAAAAATGGTGCGTGTTAAAAAGCCAGCCTTCATCAGTTGTGCCAAAAAGTGCTGCATTACATTGTTTTCACATGTCTTCATTCCTTGACCAAATACTAGTGAGTGGTTTATTCTAACATTCTTAAATGTACTTTGTAGGTTGAACTGCTGGTGGCGGGGCCAACGCGGAGGTGGTGGTGCTCGACACGGAGGCGGAGGGCAATTCCTCAGGGGAGGATGCGGCGGTTCCAGTGCTGGCTGTGAGAGTTCAGACGGTGGTGGTGGCGGGCAGAGGTAAGCTCTTATATATTCCTTACTTATTGAGATTGAAGACGTGGCTGGGAAGGAAAGAATATGAGATGCATGGCTGGGTGAATGATGAAGCAATGATTGGTGGAAGGACAACAGCCTGGGTGGGTGACACAGAAACTGTATGTGTCCATATACCTGGATCATGCTACTATCTGACTCTTAGATAGCATATGTGTATCTAGAGCAGGGGTACTCATAGTACGGCCCGCGGGCCGGTGGCGGCCCGGCAAGCCTTCCTTGGCGGTGTGCAGACCTTGCAGACAATCACTGCTCCCCCGGCCCCCACAGAGCAGAGTGGAGATGCAGGGCCACAAAGAGGTGCAATAGAACAAAGCCTCTGCTCTGTGGGGCCGGGCAAGCAGTGATTGTCAGGGTGGAGATGCAGGGGCGCTACAACAAACAAAGCCTCAATAATATGTTAATGGTCTTTTAAAGACCTGTTAAGTACTTTGGTGTGGCTGTCTGTGTGTGCGCGTTGAGGAAGCTGTCTCAGCCCGGGCTGAAGGCTGACACAGACAGACACACACACAGTGAGATGACAGAGGGAGAGGGAGGGCAGGAGGGAGAGAGAGATGGAGAGGGAGGGCAGGAGGGAGAGCATGAGTGAGAGAGATGTATGTAAATGCTGGGTCTGGTGGCTCAGTGGATGAAGGCATCTGCTGCAGGGACCTGTGTGCAACCTCATGGTCACAAGTTTTCGTTTTGCTTTAGCCCCGCCCCCTCTGACTCCGCCCCCACCAGTGCAGCCCTCGGCCACAAACTACACTGTAAATTTAGCCCCTGAGAGAAAGTTTGTGAGTACCCATGATCTAGAGAGAGTAGACGGTCAGTGGATGAACTAAGTGTAACTTTGAAGAGCATGTAACACTGCACCCGCATGTCCGTTCCAGTGTAGGAAAGGCAAGGAAAAGAAGTTTTAATTTTGTCCAAATACTACCATCAATAGTAGCAGTAGTTTGTATTGCAAGCACAGCATAGATCCGGTTATTACGGTGGCCACTCCCTACCTCTCTTAATAAGTTTAGTAGTACTCAGTCATTCATGTGTGGATGTATCACTGGTCACTCAATAAAAAGCAAAGCACCTAAAGTCATCCCATATATAAGCAAAAACATCCCATGTGAAGTGATAGATAATCAGATTATTTATCTTCTTCAATTTTCCATTTCTAGTACTCATTTCCACTGTAGGGTGAAAGTTAAATTAATTAAGCAGTAGCCCTTGAGTTGTAACAGAGTATTCTCAGTGCCACCCGTAATAGAAAAGTAAGAGCTTCACCACCTGCATGTACTGGACGGGTACAGTAACGCAACGAAAGTCTAGGTCACTCATCATGGCGTGCGTCTCTTTTTCTCGGGTGCAAGTTTACTGCGCTGGCATTATGCCGGCTTGCAGAAGATAACGTACCAATTTTCCTAAACAAGAGACAAGAAGAAGAATAAGACTGGTGTACTTTCATAGTCGACTCCAATGGAAGTCCATAGTGCTCGTAGAATTTGTTCCTTAAACTCCCACTAATGTTAGAGCAAGGATGAAGAAGTGTGAGGTTAGATAGATACTGGCCTCAATAGTTATGTAATGCGCTTGCAAGTTGCTAGTTGTACTGCAACACAAATTTCTGCTGAATGATTGAGTTAATCTTAAAGAGCATTGGTTACAGACTATGTCTTTCTTTCTTCATATAGATTCTCCTTCCAAACGAACAAGGAGGAAGGAGCTGGCTAGAGCGGCCCGGCAACGGAGGATCGATGCCACTGTGGCCGAATATCGGCGGCTGGTGGCCCTGGAGGACGAAGAAAGTGTGCAGTCGACCACAACAACAACGTCGTCTGCATCGGCCTCCGTGCCCCCACGGGCTGCCACCCAGCACAGTGGTCCACCCAGACTGAGCCGGGCTGCCAAAGCCAAACGCCACCGCCGAGTAGCAAGGACAACAGCTTCCTCTTACAGCCGTTGCACCTGCAAGGCAGTGAAGGCACGTCTGCGCCGCAGTACCCTGATGGTGTCCCGCCTCCAGCAGGAGCTCCACCACTTTTCAAACGTGTTGGAGGAGCTCCGCGTAGAGCACGCCTTGCTCCGCCAGGAGCATGATGCCCTGGCCCAAAAAGTAGACAGCATCCACCCATAGTGTCCCTTGCCCCTTTTTTAGAGACTTTTGGGGGGTGGGAATTGGGAGTTGGGTTTTTGGGGACTTTTGAAGGACAATCGTTGGGGTTAGGGAGGGTCTTGCGGGAGATTATTTTGTTAGGGATATAAATATACTTTTTCAAACTTTATCTGAGCATACCCGTTTCTTACTGCTTGCCTGGTGGGTGGGGGTTTAACTGTGACTTTGTTTTCCTGAAAGTTTAGTTCCATTTTCTTCCTTTAAGTGTAAATGCCCAAATGTTTTCAACACTAAGTGCCTCTCACAGAGTAAGTGAAGTGAATCCAAGAGTCCTAGGACTTTAGTAGTACTACCGTCAGTCTCTCGTCTCTCCTACTAATACTCCATTATACCCCCAAACCACCAAACACCTATCTTACCTGTAATTTGTGTTTGAAAGTAGGGCTAGACCCAGGGCTGGCTCCACGGGAAACAGCGAATAAGGTTGGCAATCTTGGTCGGATAAAATTTCCTCATAGCGGTGGTACTAGTGGTGTGACACAGTGGCAGTTGCATGCCTATGAAAAAAAAGAAAATTAAATCTGGTTTGTCCTCCTGAGCAATTCAACGGTACAATAGAGAATATAGCAGGTGACAGAAGTACACTACAACAGTGCCACATTGTAGCCTAACAAATGGTAAAGTATAACTACTAATTCGGTTGAAGTTCTTTGACATTAGCCATGGGTCTTTGTCAAGCAGAGTAAGAATATATCCTCGGATTTCTTCACCAGCCTGTTGCTATCACCTTATCCTCCCTAGCAAGTGTGTGGATTTATTGCTGTAATTTAGTCACACATCAATCAAAACCACACAGCCCGGGGGAAGAGGGTTAGGGTTTGAAAAATTGATGGGTACGGGGGTTTTTGGGAAAGGTTTTGGGAGACAAGAAAAAATAGCACAGCATGGACAAACAATTGTGAACATAAACAAATCTTTGGGTACAAACCTATCCATCAATCTTTGAAAGTGCATGCACTACTGCATGCATGTCAGTGAAAAGTAAGTAGTACTTTCGACAACTGTGGAAGAAAGAATGCGACAGTACAGGGCGTGGGTGGAAATATTGATAACTATATTCAACATAAGGTCTCTGTAGCCAGATACCTGAGAGCCTTGCTGGTCACTCTAAATCCATTCACAACACTCAATGGGGTTGGTCTGGAAGGTATAGTAGATAGAAAAGGAGAAATTGCTTTTTTTCTAGGTGTCCCCTCACTCACCAGGGTTGCCCCTTGGTGACATGCTTCATCATTGGGGCCATCCCAGTCCTCTACGGGCTGGGGCGTGCTGCGACTTGCGAATTACATAGGAGCACTTACAAATGACTATGTGTGGTGCAGATGTGATAGTGGAGTGGACTAAGTGATGTGTTAAGGGATCAATTTAGAAGCAGAGAGAGATCCGAGAAATGCAGTCACAGTCAGAGAAAAAGGCAAGGGATACTGTATCTATGTTGTTGTAGTTGTCCTGTTGGAAGTGGTAAGTAAGTTGCCTGCAGAAAAAAAATCCTCTTATTAGCGGCACTCCTCCATTGCAGCCGACGCTTCGTCCATCGATGTTGGTCACCAGAAGACACCCTGTAAAAAAAGAAAGCACAGCATAGACAAACAATTGAACATAAACAAATCTTTGGGTACAAACCTATCCATCAATCTTTGAAAGTGCATGCACTACTGCATGCATGTCAGTGAAAAGTAAGTAGTACTTTCGACAACTGTGGAAGAAAGAATGCGACAGTACAGGGCGTGGGTGGAAATATTGATAACTATATTCAACATAAGGTCTCTGTAGCCAGATACCTGAGAGCCTTGCTGGTCACTCTAAATCCATTCACAACACTCAATGGGGTTGGTCTGGAAGGTATAGTAGATAGAAAAGGAGAAATTGCTTTTTTTCTAGGTGTCCCCTCACTCACCAGGGTTGCCCCTTGGTGACATGCTTCATTATTGGGGCCATCCCAGTCCTCTACGGGCTGGGGCGTGCTGCGACTTGCGAATTACATAGGAGCACTTACAAATGACTATGTGTGGTGCAGATGTGATAGTGGAGTGGACTAAGTGATGTGTTAAGGGATCAATTTAGAAGCAGAGAGAGATCCGAGAAATGCAGTCACAGTCAGAGAAAAAGGCAAGGGATACTGTATCTATGTTGTTGTAGTTGTCCTGTTGGAAGTGGTAAGTAAGTTGCCTGCAGAAAAAAAATCCTCTTATTAGCGGCACTCCTCCATTGCAGCCGACGCTTCGTCCATCGATGTTGGTCACCAGAAGACACCCTGTAAAAAAAGAAAGCACAGCATAGACAAACAATTGAACATAAACAAATCTTTGGGTACAAACCTATCCATCAATCTTTGAAAGTGCATGCACTACTGCATGCATGTCAGTGAAAAGTAAGTAGTACTTTCGACAACTGTGGAAGAAAGAATGCGACAGTACAGGGCGTGGGTGGAAATATTGATAACTATATTCAACATAAGGTCTCTGTAGCCAGATACCTGAGAGCCTTGCTGGTCACTCTAAATCCATTCACAACACTCAATGGGGTTGGTCTGGAAGGTATAGTAGATAGAAAAGGAGAAATTGCTTTTTTTCTAGGTGTCCCCTCACTCACCAGGGTTGCCCCTTGGTGACATGCTTCATCATTGGGGCCATCCCAGTCCTCTACGGGCTGGGGCGTGCTGCGACTTGCGAATTACATAGGAGCACTTACAAATGACTATGTGTGGTGCAGATGTGATAGTGGAGTGGACTAAGTGATGTGTTAAGGGATCAATTTAGAAGCAGAGAGAGATCCGAGAAATGCAGTCACAGTCAGAGAAAAAGGCAAGGGATACTGTATCTATGTTGTTGTAGTTGTCCTGTTGGAAGTGGTAAGTAAGTTGCCTGCAGAAAAAAAATCCTCTTATTAGCGGCACTCCTCCATTGCAGCCGACGCTTCGTCCATCGATGTTGGTCACCAGAAGACACCCTGTAAAAAAAGAAAGCACAGCATAGACAAACAATTGAACATAAACAATTATTTGGGTACAAATCTATCCATCAATCTTTGAAAGTGCATGCACTACTGCATGCATGTCAGTGAAAAGTAAGTAGTACTTTCGACAACTGTGGAAGAAAGAATGCGACAGTACAGGGCGTGTGTGGAATTATTGATAACTATATTCAACATAAGGTCTCTGTAGCCAGATACCTGAGAGCCTTGCTGGTCACTATAAATCCATTCACAACAACACTCAATGGGGTTGGTCTGGAAGGTATAGTAGATAGAAAAGGAGAAATTGCTTTTTTTCTAGGTGTCCCCTCACTCACCATGGTTGCCCCTTGGTGACATGCTTCATCATTGGGGCCATCCCAGTCCTCTACGGGCTGGGGCGTGCTGCGACTTGCGAATTACGTAGGAGCACTTACAAATGACTATGTGTGGTGCAGATGTGATAGTGGAGTGGACTAAGTGATGTGTTAAGGGATCAATTTAGAAGCAGAGAGAGATCCAAGAAATGCAGTCACAGTCAGAGAAAAAGGCAAGGGATACTGTATCTATGTTGTTGTAGTTGTCCTGTTGGAAGTGGTAAGTAAGTTGCCTGCAGAAAAAAAATCCTCTTATTAGCGGCACTCCTCCATTGCAGCTGACGCTTCGTCCATCGATGTTGGTCACCAGAAGACACCCTGTCCACTGCCTGCCTGATGCTGAATTGTGGCTCGCTAATGTGAAGCCTGACTCCATCTTTTTTTCCCCATTGCAGAGACTGAAACTCGGCCTGTAATTATTCAACGAAAAACAGGAAGTGATATAATATTACAACACCACTGATAAATAAATATAAGGTATGTAGGCTGTGGAGTGCAAAAAGTCACACTTTGATTTTCCTAGTAGACAGTACAATATTTTTGAAAGTGCGTACTCTGTCTGAGTCACCTTTTGAAGGATAAATAAGTAGGGGCAAATTAATGTAGCGGATCTTTCCCCTCAAGCTAGGTGTACTGTAAACTGTGTTTTAGAACAAAATTAGATCTTCCTAGCAGTGCTCCCACCCAGACCCTTACTAAAGCCAGTCGCAAAAATGTAGAAGACCCCCAATCAAATCTCAAAAAACGAGGCCTAGCAGAAAACTGGTGACAAAACTTACTTTGAAAGTAAAAGTAGGCCGAAGTACCCCCTTACTAATTACCCCTTACCCACCGTGGATTGCATTCATGCCACTTGCAAGCAACCAAGCAAAAGTATCCATAGCCAGCATCGCTCCAAGACTCGAAATCCCCCCCACTCAAACACATGCAATAGAAATACTGCTAACCCTAACGAACCCTAAGTTAAGAATAGTGGCAAAGGCTTTCTTTAACTATGCCAAATCCCCCCTTTCCCACCATGGATTTTCTTCAAATGACTTGCAACCAAAATTACACATTCTCACGAGTGCTCTAAGACCCCAGAACTCAGTTGCAAAAATCTAGAACACCCCGAAACACATGCAATCCTGCTGCTAGGGCTAACCCTAACGAACCCTAAGTTACAAAAAGTGCCAAAAGGCTTTTCCGCGTGGATTTTGTCCCATCCACTTCTACCCGGTATTAGACCTTCCCAGGAATGCCCCAAGACCCGCCAACCCACCCGCCAAAAAGCATAACACCCCCAAAGAGGCCAAAAGAAAAATCTCATACTTGCAATATTTCTCGGCCTTCGGTCCAAATGCGCTGCGTAGCTAGGCCATAAGTCGGGGTTGCCACCACGGATTTCCTGAAAAGCAAATGCAATCAAGATTAGAGTGTCCCAGCAGTGCTCCCAGACCCCGAAACTCACCCACAAACACCAGGAAGCCCCCCTAAAAGCACCTCAAAGGCAAGCAAGTCATCAAAAACACAAAAAAAATTCTGCCTGGGATTTGGTCCAAACCCCTTTTATCCGGTATTAGAGCTTCCCAGCAATGGCCCCGGAGCCGTCAACCCAGGAGAAAACGAGTAGAAGACCCCCAAACAGCTAAAGAGCAAAAGTACAAAAATGGGGACTTTGTCAGTTTTTCCCAAATTTCCCAAATCACTCCGCGCGCGCTCTGCAGCTAGGCCCTAACTCCCCTCTGCCACCATGGATTTGCTTCAAACCTCTTGCAAAGTAAAGTATATATAGCCAGCAGTGCGCCCAGACCCCGAAACCCACCCACAAACACCAGGAAGCCCCCCAAACAGGCCCCGAAAACGCTACATTGAGCAAAATGTCAGAAATAGCCAAAAAAATAATCAGCCTGGATTTTGTCCCAACCACTTCTACCCGGTATTAGACCTTCCCAGGAATGCCACAAGACCCGCCAACCCACCCGCCAAGAAGCATAACACCCCCAAACAGGCCAAAAGCAAAATCTCATACTTGCAATATTTCTCGGCCTTCTGAGGTAATTGAAATTTTTATGGTCAGGTATGTCCCCTAACGTGTACCCCAACGTCTCCATGTACGAGTTTAAAGTGCATGTAACTTCCCTCCGCGACCGAATCTGAAGACGCAAATACATTTGCGTTCAACGTTAACATGTCCTCTATCGGATCCACCCTGAATGGATCGATAATTCAGTTTCTAACCATGCCTTGCCAACGTCTTTACATAGTGAACTTTCACGTTTTTCCTGGCTCTGCCGAGCTAGGCCCTGATTTCTGCCTTCGAACCATTTCTGTCTCTGTCTCTGAAAGCTGCAGCATGGAGATGCATCCCTGACCTCTGTCTTACTTCCTGCCAAGCGAAGCGGTGCCTGGCTCGGCCTGGCCTGCCTGCCAAAACAGTATTTTGCCTGCAAGTTATCAGCGTAGCCAGTTCAGCCTCCTCGAAAACACATTCCTGTCTAGTGATATAGGTAAACATATCCCCGGCTGCAGAGCAAAGGGCCAAGCCTTCCTGTCTCCTTCATGTAATTCATTGCTCCCGTTACCATGGTAGGCCCATGGCCCCGCGCATTGCACTCAGACACATATGCATTCAGTATAGAATAGCCTCTGCCCGAGAGACCTTTTGCTTCAGATTATACATCCCCAAAACACAAATTATCAGACATGTTATAGGAACAGGTCGATCTGACATGCCCGACCTTTGTCTCCTCTACTAGTGCTAAAAGTCAGACCCCCAGTTTTCCCCAGTTCCACGTCAATCACACGTCATACTAACTGCGCGCGCACCCAGGTCATAGGTTTCAGCTGACTCTGCAGAATCCTCTACGCACCCACCCACTTATGACACTTTCTGTGACATTTCCCGCACACGCCTTTGTGCACACCCATGTACACGCCTTTTTGCTACGCACATGTGTTCTTATCATATTCTTTACACTTGTCACGCCTACTGTATCCATTGCCATTGTACAGTTTTACTATATATGCCATGTACTGTTAATAAATCGTTGACATCTTTTGCCATCATTTTACCCCGTACCCTTGTATTGATGGATCTGATTTCCATGGCTCGAGCCATCCCGATTAAAGCCCGTATGACTCAGATACCACGGACTCTGCCTCTCATTTGATTGAGCTATTCTTTTACCTGTCATTTATTATACGGAAAAATTGTACGGTATTTAATTTACCACATAATTTGGCGCCCGAACAGGGACCCCTCCCCCACCCCACGCGCCGGCGATGCGTCGCAGGCCTTGCCCCCTACCGGACTCCTATGCGCATCTGCAGGTTTTCCTGTATCTCCCTCAGGCCTACGGTGGAGACGTAGACTGTGGGACAGCATCCAGACGAGGCGGTGAGGAGTGCGGAGGATCCCGACCAGAGCCCAGCCGAGAGAGCAGTGTCCGAGGTATCCAGAGGCCCACCTGTTCGAAGCGTCGAGGCGCATGTGTAGTGCGCAGCAGCAGTGACGTCGTAGCAGTCCAGCAGTCCAGTCCAGTCCAGTTTCTGAGGCCTTCCGTTCCGTGCTTCCCGGTGAGTACCGTTGCTGGGGACGCATCAAGACGGGTGCATTAATTTGTGTCCGGTCAAGACGGGTTTGGGTACACAGATCCGGTCTGTACTGTTTTAGCAGTGCATCTGTACTGTTTAGCAGTACATATAGTATTTCAGTAATTCAGTGATTCAGTATTTTTTGTTTTAGAACGTATTAGACGATATCTGTTCGAAATGTGTCAATGTGTTTAATGTCGTGGTATGAATGATTGTTTGCATTTCTCTATTGTGTTTATCGTGTCTGCGTCCAGGTAGAGGTGACCATGCCTTTGTTTTCAAAGTTACGACAGATAGGAACTAGGAAAGGGATACTCGAAGAAGCGGTTCCCGTCCCACCTAGGGACACTCCTGGACATTTTATGTACCATAAGCATGGCTTAGATGCCATACTGTACTTAGATCTATGGGTAGATTATACGAAAGACCTAGAAGAGAAACAGAGATGGCCCGTTACAGGGACATGGGATGCCGAGTGCATCATGAGAGTAGAAGAAGCGTTGTGGAAAAAGAAAGCCAGACAATCACAGAAAGACGCCATAGAATTGTGGCATAAAGAATCGCATAAACGGACAGAGAAAGAACTCAGAAAAGCAGAAAAAAGTAGGGAGGATTCCGAAAAAGCTAGAGAATTACTAGAAGAAGGAGAACGAGTCAGAATAGAACAACAAGACCGACAGAGAAATGCCCTTATTACAGGACTGTATCCAGTTCTAGCCGAGGGCCTGCCCAAGGCGACCCCGGAAATGCCAAGTGATCTGCCGCCACCATTGGTTCCGACCAAACTCCGTCACAAACAGACCGCAGCAGACATATTCCTTTCTTCCTATTTAGATGGCGTAGCTCCAGCCTATACTGTACCCGTACCTGTACCACCCGTTAACAATGCACAGCAGCCTGCCCCGGTTGCTCAGGTCACGACCCCTCCACGTCAACAACTTCCCGTGCATGTTGTCGCTTCCCCTACTGGCCCCCCTGCTACTGTTCCCCCTACTACTGGTCCTCTTAATCCTTTTGCGACAGATACAATCCAGGGTCCAACCCCATTACATATACCCGCCACACAGTCAGGCTATGCTCACGCTTCCGTTTCAGGAGGTGCCGTAGGTGGCCTCCCCCACACTCCGCCACAATTACATCGACTGACAATCAGAGAATTAGCAATGCAGCGTACACCTAAAGCGAGCACATCTGAAAAACTCAAGCAAGCACTTGGAGATTGTAGATATGATCCCGTACCTGGCAAGCAAGGGGACATGGTGTTAGCATCATTACGTCTAAGACGTGTTACCGATTATTTGATGACATTACCAGAAATGCCAGACCATCTAGATAAAATATATCACTTTATTCGAACGGGGGTGGGTCCAGAAAGTGTTTGTGAGGCCATGGCATATCAGAAAGCCGAGACTCAAGGGTTAATATTGCGATTTTTGATTAATTGTTTGATAAGGGAACAAGATCAGCCAGGTTTTTCGCAAGAAGAGATGGAGGGATTGACGAAATGGAGTCAGAATATTGCAGATTGTAAACATGATAAACAGAACTGTATAGATGCCATGTCCAGAAAGATCCGTAAAGAAATAGTGGCAATACATGCCCGACGGGCGGCTGATAGGACACCCGAGTCAGACGAAAAAGACTCCTCAGAGGAGGAAGAGTCAGAGAATCCAGCAGCGACTCAAGACATGATAGCTTACGTAGGTAGAGCGAAACTCCCTAAACAGTATCCTCCTGATAGACCTTTTGATAGACCGATACGCCTAGAAAATAAAAGACGTTATCTTCCCCCATACCAGAAAAATGTTCTCTCGAACATTTATTCCAAGCCACTGATAAAGTCCTGAAAGATAGAATAGGTTACAATGAACTTAGTACAATGCGTGAACAAGAACTAGCACGGTCCGCAGTACAGTGGGCCGATAATGACAGCGTATATAAAGACGATTTAGTAGCTCAAACATTTTTGAGTCTTACTCCAACTGAACAACGTTTAGCTGGTATGTACATGATCCAGCATATCATTATGCTATATGAGAGTCAACATTCTGATCCAGGTCCCCTATATAATGTACTAGACGAATTACTCCTGAATAGATGGAGAGGCCTAGGTACCGATTTGATTAATGTGATTCTTGAACAACGTCATAGATACAGAACATTTTTGACTCCACATTTTGTTCCTGTTCCACCCCCAGTAAGCTATCCTTTTCACCTAGATAGACAGAATCCTTTACGAGAAGTACACCCCGTCCAGTCAACTCCAGGGGGTGAGCTTCAACGCGTATTCGTATACACGCCCATAACTAAAATGGAATTATTGGAGATGAAGAAAATAGTGCCGAGTCATGATAAAGATCCAGCAGGGTTTCACCGTGAAATAAAAGACATGTTACTCATGGGAGATTACACATATCCCGATATTATGAAAATATTGAAAGTAATATTGCCTGCCGGTATTTACGAGAAACTCAAGGAAAAAGAATGGGAGGTGGGAGATAAAAAGATTAATTGGACTGAATTAGAAAACGAAGAAACCGGACGAACCCCAGGTTTAGGTCTTGGGGAGAAAACTAAAGCATTACCAGGATTATTAGTACAGGTTTTGCCAAGATTGTTGACAACTAAAAAGGAGGACTGGGACGCAATCTCAGCCTGCAAACAGAAACATGATGAAGACACTAGTGATTTTTATTCCAGATTCGAGAAATGTTTTATTATTAATAGTGGCCTGAAAACGAGTAGTGAGTCATACCCACACCTTTTTGTGACCAAATTAGTCGAGAATTCTCTACCCCAGGTTAAGAACCGTGTATTGAAAGTCGAGAGCACATGGCAAGCAAATACGCCTTCCCAAATGTTACAAATGTTACAGTACCACCAGAACAGAATCAGGGAGGAACATGATCATGAACAGAGACGTATGAAAGACACGAAAATGAAAGTGTTAGTTGCTCAGTCTGTTCCAGCTGATGGTCAGAAAAGGGGTACGACACAGTCTAATAATTCGACAGCTCCTATTAAAGGGACATGCAACTATTGTAAACAGCCAGATCACTATATAAGCGATTCTGCAGTTCTGAAACACAATATAGCTACAGGTAAAACGAAAGAGAGACCGCGTCCACCTAGACAGGATCAGGTCCAACAACATATTCCGCAGAACGTACAGCCTATGCAGATTCCACAACAGACCGTAGCGGTACCACAGCCCCAGCCCATTGCCGCAACACAACATGTCACACAGCAGATGTACCAGTATGCACAGTCCGATTACCCCGATTATCAACAGTATACATGAAACAGCCTAGAGAGGGAGGTTGGCTTGCCTCTTATTGAGGTTCCTGTAGATCAAGAGGATCCTTATGTACATAGTCAGGTATTAGGAAAGGATAGAAAATTTTTGATTGACACAGGGGCAAGCAGAACTACCATTAGTCATGACGAGGTTCCAGGGGCACCCCTCTCAGGCTCACAGAATGTTTCCCTTGGATTTTCAGGAAAGCCTATTGTTAATGAAGTATCGAAACCAGTTCCCCTTGCAGTTGGTCCATTATCCCGTACTACAGATTTGTTACTTACGAAATCATGTCCGGAAAACTTACTTGGTATCAAAACATTGAAAGCTCTAGGAGCTGTAATTTGTTGTTCTCCGGAAGGAGTAAGGCTGTTCCTTCATGATTTTAAGGGTCATTATGTGTTGAGAGATTTTGATCCCAGGTTACAGAATGTTCCTGCTCATTTGTGGGCACAAGGCCCAACTGATGTAGGTTGTATGCACATTACACCATACCGTGTCACACTCAAACCAGGAGTTGTATTACCACGAATCCGACAATACAAGTTACCACCAGATGCTGTAGTGGCTTTACTGAAAATCATTGACGAGCTCATTGCACAAGGAGTGGTTGTAGAAACCGACTCCAATGTTTGTAATTCCCCTATCATTCCGATTCTTAAACGTACTGATCCGAATGCACCTCCAGTCTATCGATTGGTGATCGATTTGCGAGAGTTAAATAAATGTATTGTACCACAATATCCGGTGGTCCCAGACATTTCATCACTATTGACAGCTATTGACTCAGAAGCGACGTTCTTTACTGTAATCGATCTCAAGAACGCCTTCTTTAGTGTCCCCATTGATCCGGAAAGCCAGTACCTTTTCGGATTCTGTTTAAATGGCCGTAGCTTCAAATTTGCACGCGCCCCTCAAGGATTCAAAGAAAGCCCTAGCATCTACAGTCAAGCATTGAAACGACAACTTGACAGTATCCACATGCCTGCTAACACTGCCCTACTCCAATACGTCAATGATCTATTGATCACCGCCCTAAGTGAACAAGAATGTGAACATGCATCACTGACAGTTTTGTATTTCCTGGCGGACAAGGGACACAAGGTGTCTCCTTCGAAGCTGCAATTCTGTGCCCAGCAAGTGGTGTACCTTGGGCACTTGCTGTCCAAGTGGGGTAGGCAGCTGACACCTGATCGTATCCAGTTAATTGCACATCTACCGCAACCCAAGACACAAAAGGAAGTACGGGCTTTTATTGGCCTCACTTCATACTGTAGACAATGGATTCCCCAATATGCATTTTTAGCTAAACCACTCATACAGTTGACAACACAGGAGGCAGCGTCTTCGGCTGTTCTCCCTTGGACTCAGGAACATTCACGAGATTTTGACGAATTAAAGAAAGCCTTATGTCAAGCACCTGTTTTAGCAACACCATGTTACAGCAAACCTTTTACACTTTTTGTCACAGAACGCGATGGCACAGCGTTATCGGTTCTCACTCAGGTTCTAGCAGACAAACACAGACCGTGTGCTTATTTCTCGAGTACATTGGATCCAGTAGCCCAGGCCTTGCTTGCGTGCTTGAAATCAGTTGCAGCAACAGCTCTAGCAATCAGACAAAGTGATTCCATTGTATTGGGACATCAATTGACAGTACAGGTTCCACACTCAGTGGAAGTCGTCCTAAACAGAACACAGACTCAGCACTTGACTATAGCACGACTGACAGGTTATGAACTGACATTGTTTCAACCGCACATAGAGATCCGACGCTGTAATACATTGAATCCCGCTACACTTCTACCATCAAGTACAACAGATCCTACTCCACATGACTGTGTGGATGTCATTAACACAATCACGAAGCCCGGACAAGTCTTGACAGATATTGCATTACCTGATCCAGACCTGACACTTTATGTGGATGGTTCATGTATGAGAACAAGTACAGGAGAGTTAGTGGCCGCATATGCAGTGACCACTGAAACTGAAGTCATAGAAACACATCGCATTGACACCCTGTCAGCTCAAGCAGCAGAGCTCATCGCTCTGACCCAAGCCTGTATACGAGCCAAGAACCTCAAAGTAAACATATACACAGATTCACGTTATGCATTTGGAGTCGTACACGACTTCGGTGTCCTCTGGCAAGAGAGAGGTTTCTTGACCTCTCACGGAGCCAAAATCCAGCATGGTCCCCTCATTCAACTCTGTTAGAGGCAATACATTTGCCTACAGCCATAGCCATCATGAAGTGCAAAGCACATACAAAGGTCACAGACACTATTTCCCAGGGTAACGACCTGGCAGATCGAACGGCGAAACACACAGCTCTGACTCATACTCATACGACTGATATGACAAAGACCGATGTAACTTCACTGACACATTGCATGACAGTTAGGGATCCCACACAAGATGTCATCGACATACAGACACATGCTACTCCAGACGAAAAAAAGAAATGGACTGAACAAGGAGGGGTCCAGACAGAACAGGGATGGATGACGAAGGGAAAGACCACATGGTTTCTCCCCGACTCTATGGTTCAAGTTATCATCAATACAGCACACAGTCCAGCACATTTAGGAGAGAAAGCCATGTTAGACAGTTTACAGAACCTCTGGTTCAACAAGCATTTACGAGCAGCAGCAAAACAGAAAGTGCGTACCTGCATGATCTGTTGTCAGTTCAATCTAGGCAAAGGTATTCCCGTGGAACGAGGTGGATTTCATCCTCCCGACCATCCTTTTGAAGTCCTCCAGATGGATTATATCCAGATGGACAGATGCCGAGGATTCAAGTATGTCCTCGTAGTTGTATGTGCCCTATCCAGATGGACAGAAGCATATCCCGTCCCAGATTACACTGTCCCGACCACTGCCAAGCAGTTGGTACGTGAATTCTTCCCACGGTACGGTTTGCCCCGTGTTGTATATTCAGATAGCGGTCAGCCATTCTCGTCCGAACTCATGAAGCAGGTTTCACTCCTGTTAGGCTATCAATGGAAGTTTCACTGTGTTCGACATCCCGAGGCAGCAGGTCTCGTGGAGAGACACAATCAGACTCTGAAAACACGTCTTGCTAAAATCTGTGCAAAGAAAGGTGTAGATTGGATGGTAGCTTTGCCAGTTGCCCTCTTTTATATGCGAATGGTAGCTCATTCTAGGACAGGGCTATCCCCGTATGAGGTGGTCTTCGGTAGGCCTCCTAATATGTGGGGGACGCCTATGCCACGTAAAATAACCGATGTTGACAGTACTATGCTGACAGATTACCTTGCCTCCTTGATGTCTGCACTACTATCATGTCGTTCACAGGTCGCGGCAGCCTTCCCAGACAACACCGAGGTGAAACCGCATGAACTGGTTCCAGGAGATGTCGTCGTGGTCCGTAATTTTGACAGGTCAAGCCCTCTGGAGCCCCGCTGGAAAGAGACGAAGATTGTTTTGCTGACTACAAGGACCGCAGTGAAAATAGAAGGAAGAAAAGGCTGGCTCCACTCGAGCCATGTGAAAATTTTTTATGGACTTCCGCCAAAGAACGATTCCCAGGACTGCCGCATTCCAGACACTGATACTAAACTCCCCCTGTTAGAGACAACTCCTCAGCAGGAGTACAGATTGAAATTGAGGTCTAGTAAGTCAGACAGTTTAATTGTTTAAGTCCCCTCCTGGGTGAAGCGGTTAGACAGGTTCCTGACATGTATAAGATAGACCCCAATAGAGAGAGAGATAGACAGGAGATCAAGAAACAGAAATATTGTAAGAATCTCCGAAGCCGTTGCATTTGCACGTTACTTATTATGTTTTTTCTGAGTCTTACGATTATTGTTATGAGTTGGATGTTATATATGTTCTTTCCTATTGCACACTCTTTTTCTAATGACACTGCAGAGCACATGTTTAGTACTCTGCCTCCACATGAATTGTCTTATCGACTTGCGCTGCGCAGCAATACATTCATCCGTATGTTACACCATTCTCACCAGATCAACAATGCTACTAATTGTTGGATCTGTGGCCGACTCCCTCCCTATCAGAACTACAAGGGAGCTCTGCCCCTCTTTCCTTACCCGTTTACACATAATGGTTCCTGTGGTGCATGGTTTAGTTTAATATCCTCTTTAGACACTGAATCCCGAGTTTCCCAAGGCAAATGGATATGGGGAAACCTGAACACAGTTATGAACAAAGCATGTTTCCCAGATGAGGAAGGTCTTCCACAAATGACAGGGACCGACCTAGAAAATGAAGTGTATGGATTAGGTAATTTTACACTTAACCTCATGATCCTAAATGTTCAGTCAGAGACTAGTCCAGACTTGCCATCTATATCAGTTTTACCAGCAAAAGGTGTATTATGCGTCAGAAAGAATGGTTCAGTACATCTAGGACACAGTGACTGTACTACTGTGGTCGAATTCAGTGATGAAGGCAAGTCTACTTTCAAAGCTTCCCGACATTCCTATTTTATTTGTGGTCAGACAGCTTATGTACGTTTACCTCTAGACTGGGATGGTACTTGTTTTATTGCATTCCTGTTGCCACCAGTTTTTCTAGCCCCATCTGATTATCACAGGAATTCCCGCCTCACTCACGTTAGACAAAAGAGAGATCTCCCAATTGTTGATCAGACTGAAACTACATGGGAACAATATACAGATTTCAATAAAGGGTTCTTTCCTTATTTAGGCACTGTCTCAAATAGTAAACTGATACGTAAATTAACCAGAATCCTCGAAGCGGTAGTGAATGAGACTACTTCTGCTTTGGGTAACTTAACAGAGGAACAGTCTGCTATGAGACTTGTTGTTCTTCAGAACCGCCTTGTCCTTGACGTCATACTGGCCGATAGGGGCGGAGCTTGTAGAGTCATCGGATCCAGTTGTTGCGTGTTTATTCCTAATAATGCACCATCAGTATATAAGGCCATTACCAGGCTTCACGAAATAGCTCATCTGATACACCAGAATCCAGGCTCCTGGACTTGTTCCGGTTGGCTCTGGAGTGTAATATCCGCCTGGGGATGGAAGCTACTGTAATTTCTAGGAATCATACTGCTCATAGTATTCAGTTGTTGTCTATGTCTACAATGTGGGCCAGCGATTTGCGGCTTGTGCGCCACAGCTTGTATTCCTCGTCCAAGTTCACGTTCCCATTCCCGAATAAAGAAAGAAGAACAGATGATGTTATATGAACAGATAGATGGTCTCATGAAAATAGATATATCTTGATGGGTCCGTAGGGGACAAGGAGGGAATGAGGTAATTGAAATTTTTATGGTCAGGTATGTCCCCTAACGTGTACCCCAACGTCTCCATGTACGAGTTTAAAGTGCATGTAACTTCCCTCCGCGACCGAATCTGAAGACGCAAATACATTTGCGTTCAACGTTAACATGTCCTCTATCGGATCCACCCTGAATGGATCGATAATTCAGTTTCTAACCATGCCTTGCCAACGTCTTTACATAGTGCACTTTCATGTTTTTCCTGGCTCTGCCGAGCTAGGCCCTGATTTCTGCCTTCGAACCATTTCTGTCTCTGTCTCTGAAAGCTGCAGCATGGAGATGCATCCCTGACCTCTGTCTTACTTCCTGCCAAGCGAAGCGGTGCCTGGCTCGGCCTGGCCTGCCTGCCAAAACAGTATTTTGCCTTCAAGTTATCAGCGTAGCCAGTTCAGCCTCCTCGAAAACACATTCCTGTCTAGTGATATAGGTAAACATATCCCCGGCTGCAGAGCAAAGGGCCAAGCCTTCCTGTCTCCTTCATGTAATTCATTGCTCCCGTTACCATGGTAGGCCCATGGCCCCGCGCATTGCACTCAGACACATATGCATTCAGTATAGAATAGCCTCTGCCCGAGAGACCTTTTGCTTCAGATTATACATCCCCCAAACACAAGATATCAGACATGTTATAGGAACAGGTCGATCTGACATGCCCGACCTTTGTCTCCTCTACTAGTGCTAAAAGTCAGACCCCCAGTTTTCCCCAGTTCCACGTCAATCACACGTCATACTAACTGCGCGCGCACCCAGGTCATAGGTTTCAGCTGACTCTGCAGAATCCTCTACGCACCCACCCACTTATGACACTTTCTGTGACGTTTCCAGCACACGCCTTCGTGCACACCCATGTACACGCCTTTTTGCTACGCACATGTGTTCTTATCATATTCTTTACACTTGTCACGCCTACTGTATCCATTGCCATTGTACAGTTTTACTATATATGCCATGTACTGTTAATAAATCGTTGACATCTTTTGCCATCATTTTACCCCGTACCCTTGTATTGATGGATCTGATTTCCATGGCTCGAGCCACCCCGATTAAAGCCCGTATGACTCAGATACCACGGACTCTGCCTCTCATTTGATTGAGCTATTCTTTTACCTGTCATTTATTATACGGCAAAATTGTACGGTATTTAATTTACCATAATTTGGCGCCCGAATAGGGACCCCTCCCCCACCCCACGCGCCGGCGATGCGTCGCAGGCCTTGCCCCCTACCACAGCCGTGACGGACTCGTATGCGCATCTGCAGGTTTTCCTGTATCTCCCTCAGGCCTACGGTGGAGACGGAGACTGTGGGACAGCATCGAGACGAGGCGGTGAGGAGTGCGAAGGATCCCGACCAGAGCCCAGCCGAGAGAGCAGTGTCCGAGGTATCCAGAGGCCCACCTGTCCGAAAGCTCCGAGGCGCATGCGTAGTGCGCAGCAGCAGTGACGTCGTAGCAGTTCAGTCCAGTCGAGTTTCTGAGGCCTTCCGTTCCGTGCTTCCCGGTGAGTACCGTTGCTGGGGACGCATCTAAACGGGTGCATTAATTTGTGTCCGGTCAAGACGGGTTTGGGTACACAGATCCGGTCTGTACTGTTTTAGCAGTGCATCTGTACTGTTTAGCAGTACATATAGTAATTCAGTAATTCAGTGATTCAGTATTTGTGTTTTAGAACGTATTAGACGATATCTGTTCGAAATGTTTCAATGTGTTTAATGTCGTGGTATGAATGATTGTTTGCATTTTCTCTATTGTGTTTATCGTGTCTGCGTCCAGGTAGAGGTGACCATGCCTTTGTTTTTGAAGTTACGACAGATAGGAACTAGGAAAGGGACACTTGAAGAAGCAGTTCCCGTCCCACCTAGGAACACTCCCGGACATTTTATGTACCATAAGCATGGCTTAGATGCCATACTGTACTTAGATTTATGGGTAGATTATACGAAAGACCTAGAAGAGAAACAGAGATGGCCCGTTACAGGGACATGGGATGCCGAGTGCATCATGAGAGTAGAAGAAGCGTTGTGGAAAAAGAAAGCCAGACAATGACAGAAAGAGGCCATAGAATTGTGGCGCAAAGAATCGCATAGACGGACAGAGAAATAACTCAGAAAAAAGTAGGGAGGATTCCGAAAAAGCTAGAGAAAAGGAATTACTAGAAGAAGGAGAACGAGTCAGAATAGAACAACAAGACCGACAGAGAAATGCCCTTATTACAGGACTGTATCCAGTTCTAGCCGAGGGCCTGCCCAAGGCGACCCCGGAAATGCCAAGTGATCTACCGCCACCATTGGTTCCGACCAAACTCCGTCACAAACAGACCGCAGCAGACATATTCCTTTCTTCCTATTTAGATGGCGTAGCTCCAGCCTATACTGTACCCGTACCTGTACCACCCGTTAACAATGCACAGCAGCCTGCCCCGGTTGCTCAGGTCACGACCCCTCCACGTCAACAACTCCCCGTGCATGTTGTCGCTTCCCCTACTGGCCCCCCTGCTACTGTTCCCCCTACTACTGGTCCTCTTAATCCTTTTGCGACAGATACAATCCAGGGTCCAACCCCATTACATATACCCGTCACACAGTCAGGCTATGCTCACGCTTCCGTTTCAGGAGGTGCCGTAGGTGGCCTCCCCCACACTCCGCCACAATTACATCGACTGACAATCAGAGAATTAGCAATGCAGCGTACACCTAAAGCGAGCACATCTGAAAAACTTAAGCAAGCACTTGGAGATTGTAGATATGATCCCGTACCTGGCAAGCAAGGGGACATGGTGTTAGCATCATTACGTCTAAGACGTGTTACCGATTATTTGATGACATTACCAGAAATGCCAGACCATCTAGATAAAATATATCACTTTATTCGAACGGGGGAGGGTCCAGAAAGTGTTCGTGAGGCCATGGCATATCAGAAAGCCGAAACTCAAGGGTTAATATTGCGATTTTTGATTAATTGTTTGATAAGGGAACAAGATCAGCCAGGTTTTTCGCAAGAAGAGATGGAGGGATTGACTAAATGGAGTCAGAATATTGCAGATTGTAAACATGATAAACAGAATTGTATAGATGCCATGTCCAGAAAGATCCGTAAAGAAATAGTGGCAATACATGCCCGACGGGCGGCTGATAGGACACCCGAGTCAGACGAAAAAGACTCCTCAGAGGAGGAGGAACTAGAGAATACAGTAGTGACACAAAACACGATAGCGTACGTAGGTTGAGTGAAACTCCCTAAACAGTATTCTTCTGATGGACCTTTCGATAGACCGATACGCCTAGAAAATAAAGGACGTTTTCTTCCCCCCATACCAGAAAAATGTTCTCTTGAGCATTTATTCCAAGCCACTGATAAAATCCTGAAAGATAGAATAGGTTACAATGAACTTAGTACAATGCGTGAACAAGAACTAGCACGGTCTGCAGTACAGTGGGCCGATAATGACAGCGTATATAAAGATGATTCAGTAGCGCAAACATTTTAGAGTCTTACTCCGACTGAACAACGTTTAGTTGGTATGTACAGGATCCAGCATATTATTATGCTATATGAGAGTCAACATTCTGATCCAGGTCCCCTATACAATGTACTAGACGAATTACTCCTGAATAGATGGAGAGGCCTAGGTACTGATTTGATTAATGTGATTCTCGAACAACGTCATAGATACAGAACATTTTTGACTCCACATTTCGTTCCTGTTCCACCACCAGTAAGCGATCCTTTTCACCTAGATAGACAGAACCCTTTACAAGAAGTACACCCCGTCCAGACAACTCCAGGGGGTGAGCTTCAACGCGTATTCGTATACACGCCCATAACTAAAATGGAATTATTGGAGATGAAGAAAATAGTGCCGAGTCATGATAAAGATCCAGCAGGGTTTCACTGTGAAATAAAAGACATGTTACTCATGGGAGATTACACATATCCCGATATTATGAAAATATTGAAAGTATTATTGCCTGCCGGTATTTACGAGAAACTCAAAGAAAAAGAATGGGAGGTGGGAGATAAAAAGATTAATTGGACTGAATTAGAAAACGAAGAAAGCGGACGAACTCCAGGTTTAGGTCTTGGGGACAAAACAAAAGCATTACCAGGATTATTAGTGCAGGTTTTGCCAAGATTGTTGACAACTAAAAAGGAAGACTGGGACGCAATCTCAGCCTGTAAACAGAAACAAGACGAAGACACTAGTGATTTTTATTCCAGATTTGAGAAACGTTTTATTATTAATAGCGGCCTGAAAACAAGTAGTGAGTCATACCTACACCTTTTTGTGACCAAATTAGTCGAGAATTCTCTACCCCAGGTTAAGAACGGTGTATTGAAAGTCGAGAGCACATGGCAAGCAAATACGCCTTCCCAAATGTTACAAATGTTACAGTACCACCAGAACTTCCCGTGGAACGAGGTGGATTTCATCCTCCCGACCATCCTTTTGAAGTCCTCCAGATGGATTATATCCAGATGGACAGATGCCGAGGATTCAAGTATGTCCTCGTAGTTGTATGTGCCCTATCCAGATGGACAGAAGCATATCCCGTCCCAGATTACACTGCCCCGACCACTGCCAAGCAGGTGGTTCGTGAATTCTTCCCACGGTACGGTTTGCCCCGTGTTGTATATTCAGATAACGGTCAGCCATTCTCGTCCGAACTCATGATGCAGGTTTCACTCCTGTTAGGCTATCAATGGAAGTTTCACTGTGTTCGACATCCCGAGGCAGCAGGTCTCGTGGAGAGACACAATTACGTAGGAGCACTTACAAATGACTATGTGTGGTGCAGATGTGATAGTGGAGTGGACTAAGTGATGTATTAAGGGATCAATTTAGAAGCAGAGAGAGATCCAAGAAATGCAGTCACAGTCAGAGAAAAAGGCAAGGGATACTGTATCTATGTTGTTGTAGTTGTCCTGTTGGAAGTGGTAAGTAAGTTGCCTGCAGAAAAAAAATCCTCTTATTAGCGGCACTCCTCCATTGCAGCCGACGCTTCGTCCATCGATGTTGGTCACCAGAAGACACCCTGTCCACTGCCTGCCTGATGTTGAATTGTGGCTCGCTAATGTGAAGCCTGACTCCATCCTTTTTTCCCCATTGCAGAGACTGAAACCCGGCCTGTAATTATTCAACGAAAAACAGGAACTGATATAATATTACAACACCACTGATAAATAAATATAAGGTATGTAGGCTGTGGAGTGCAAAAAGTCACACTTTGATTTTCCTAGTAGACAGTACAATATTTTTGAAAGTGCGTACTCTGTCTGAGTCACCTTTTGAAGGATAAATAAGTTGGGGCAAATTAATGTAGCGGATCTTTCCCCTCAAGCTAGGTGTACTGTAAACTGTGTTTTAGAACAAAATTAGATCTTCCTAGCAGTGCTCCCACCCAGACCCTTACTAAAGCCAGTCGCAAAAATGTAGAAGACCCCCAATCAAATCTCAAAAAACGAGGCCTAGCAGAAAACTGGTGACAAAACTTACTTTGAAAGTAAAAGTAGGCCGAAGTACCCCCTTACTAATTACCCCTTACCCACCGTGGATTGCATTCAAACCACTTGCAAGCAACCAAGCAAAAGTATCCATAGCCAGCATCGCTCCAAGACTCGAAATCCCCCCCACTCAAACACATGCAATAGAAATACTGCTAACCCTAACGAACCCTAAGTTAAGAATAGTGGCAAAGGCTTTCTTTAACTATGCCAAATCCCCCCTTTCCCACCATGGATTTTCTTCAAATGACTTGCAACCAAAATTACACATTCTCACGAGTGCTCTAAGACCCCAGAACTCAGTTGCAAAAATCTAGAACACCCCGAAACACATGCAATCCTGCTGCTAGGGCTAACCCTAACGAACCCTAAGTTACAAAAAGTGCCAAAAGGCTTTTCCGCGAGGATTTTGTCCCAACCACTTCTACCCGGTATTAGACCTTCCCAGGAATGCCCCAAGACCCGCCAACCCACCCGCCAAAAAGCATAACACCCCCAAACAGGCCAATAGCAAAATCTCATACTTGCAATATTTCTCGGCCTTCGGTCCAAATGCGCTGCGTAGCTAGGCCATAAGTCGGGGTTGCCACCACGGATTTCCTGAAAAGCAAATGCAATCAAGATTAGAGGTTCCCAGCAGTGCTCCCAGACCCCGAAACTCACCCACAAACACCAGGAAGCCCCCCAAACAGGCCCCCGAAAACGCTACATTGAGCAAAATGTCAGAAATAGCCAAAAAAAATCGGCCTGGATTTTGTCCCAACCACTTCTACCCGGTATTAGACCTTCCCAGGAATGCCCCAAGACCCGCCAACCCACCCGCCAAGAAGCATAACACCCCCAAACAGGCCAAAAGCAAAATCTCGTACTTGCAATATTTCTCGGCCTTCGGTCCAAACGCGCTGCGTAGCTAGGCCATAAGTCGGGGTTGCCACCACGGATTTCCTGAAAAGCAAATGCAATCAAGATTAGAGTGTCCCAGCAGTGCTCCCAGACCACGAAACTCACCCACAAACAGACGGAACCCCCCCTAAAAGCACCTCAAAGGCAAGCAAGTCATCAAAAACACAAAAAAAATTCCGCCTGGGATTTGGTCCAAACCCCTTTTATCCGGTATTAGAGCTTCCCAGCAATGGCCCCAGAGCCGTCAACCCAGGAGAAAACGAGTAGAAGACCCCCAAACAGCCAAAGAGCAAAAGTACAAAAATGGGGACTTTGTCAGTTTTTCCCAAATTTCCCAAATCACTCCGCGCGCGCTCTGCAGCTAGGCCCTAACTCCCCTCTGCCACCATGGATTTGCTTCAAACCTCTTGCAAAGTAAAGTATATATAGCCAGCAGTGCGCCCAGACCCCGAAACCCACCCCACAAACACCAGGAAGCCCCCCAAACAGGCCCCGAAAACGCTACATTGAGCAAAATGTCAGAAATAGCCAAAAAAAAATTGGCCTGGATTTTGTCCCAACCACTTCTACCCGGTATTAGACCTTCCCAGGAATGCCACAAGACCCGCCAACCCACCCGCCAAGAAGCATAACACCCCCAAACAGGCCAAAAGCAAAATCTCATGCTTGCAATATTTCTCGGCCTTCGGTCCAAACGCGCTGCGTAGCTAGGCCATAAGTCTGGGTTGCCACCACGGATTTCCTGAAAAGCAAATGCAATCAAGATTAGAGTGTCCCAGCAGTGCTCCCAGACCACTAAACTCACCCACAAACAGACGGAACCCCCCCTAAAAGCACCTCAAGGGCAAGCAAGTCATCAAAAACACAAAAGTCAAGTCAAGTCAAGTCAAGTCAAGTCAAAGAATTTATATAGCGCACTACATACCCAGAGGGTCTCAAGGCGCTTAGGGAGGGGAAGAGGATTACTTGTCAAATATCCACGTTTTAAGTTGCTTTCTGAATGCTAGGTGGTTCTGGGTAAGGCGAAGGTAAGTGGGGAGTGAGTTCCATGTTTTAGCAGCCAGGTATGAGAAGGATCTGCCTCCCATGGTTGTCTTGTTGATGCGAGGTACGGTGGCGAGGGCTTGGCTGGAAGAACGTAGTTGGCGGGAGGGGGTGTAGAAGGACAGTCGTGAGTTGAGGCATTCTGGTCCGATGTCGTAGAGTGATTTGTGTGCGTGGGTTAGCAGTCGGAACGTGATCCTCTTGTTGACGGGTAGCCAGTGGAGGTCTTTCAGGTGACCAGAGATGTGTTCGTTACGCGGGATGTCTAATATGATTCTGGCTGAGGCGTTTTGGATTCGTTGGAGTTTCTTCTGGAGTTTAGCGGTAGTACCTGCGTAGAGGGTGTTTCCGTAGTCCAGTCGGCTCGTGACCAGAGCATGGGTGACTGTTTTTCTGGTTTCGGTGGGGATCCAGCTAAATGTTTTTTTGAGCATGCGAAGAATGTTGAAGCAGGATGAGGATACGGCGCTGACTTGTCTGTTCATTGAAAGTGAAGAATCCAGGATAACGCCTAGGTTCCGTGCGTGGTCTGTCGGGATGGGTGCTTTTCCAAGGGCTTCCGGCCACCAAGAGTCGTCCCATGCAGAGGGGGATGTACCTAAGATGAGGACTTCTGTTTTATCTGAGTTCAGTTTCAGACGGCTGTGTTTCATCCATTCGGCAACTTCTTTCATTCCTTCATGTAGGTTAGTTTTGGCGGTGCTGGGGTCATTGGTGAGAGATAGGATCAGTTGAGTGTCATCCGCGTAAGAGATGATGTTGAGGTTGTGTTGGCGTGCGATGGCCGCGAGGGGGCTCATGTATACGTTGAAGAGGGTGGGACTGAGTGAGGATCCTTGTGGTACGCCACAGATGACTTCAGTGGCCTCGGACTTGAATGGTGGAAGGCGGACTCTCTGGGTTCTTCCGGTGAGGAACGAGGTGATCCATTCAAGTGCTTTTCCTTGTATTCCGATGTTTCTGAGGCGTTGTAAGAGGGTGCTGTGGCAGACTGTGTCGAAGGCTGCAGAGAGGTCGAGAAGGATGAGGGCGACTGTGTCTCCATTGTCCAGTAGAGTTCGAATGTCGTCTGTTGCTGCGATGAGGGCGGTCTCAGTGCTGTGTTTTGCTCGGAAGCCAGATTGTGAGGAGTCGAGGGATTTGTTGGCTTCGAGGAAAGCGGCGAGCTGGTTGTTGACAGCTTTCTCGATGACTTTGGCCGGGAAAGGAAGGAGTGATATTGGGCGGTAATTTTTGAGTTCGGTGGGGTCCGCTGTGGGTTTTTTCAGAAGGGCGGTGAGTTCAGCGTGTTTCCAGCTTTCCGGGAAGGTGGCGGAGTTGAAGGAGCAGTTGATGACGTCTCGGAGGTGCGGTGCTATGACGGAGTCTGCTTTGTTGAAGATGTGGTGAGGACATGGGTCTGTGGGGGATCCTGAGTGGATGGAGTTCATCAGGCGGATGGTGTCCTCAGTGGAGATTGGGTTCCAGTCGTTAAGGGTGTTCAAGGGGGGAGAATGTTCATCATATGGTTGGGTGGGTTGGTCTCCGGGTTGGTTGTCGAAGCTGTTGTGGATGTCTGCAATTTTGTTGTGGAAGAATGAAGCTAGGGAGTCGCAGAGGGCTTGAGAGGGGGTGATGTCGTTAGAGTTGGCCGAGGGATTGGTAAATTCCTTGACGATGTTGAAAAGTTCCTTGCTGTTGTGGGCGTTGTTGTCTAGTCGATCCTTGAATGCTGTTTTCTTGGCCTTTCGGATTAGTTGGTGGTGTGAGCGGGTGGCGTTTTTGAACGCGTCCCCGGTGCTAGTGGTTGGGTCTTTTTTCCAGGCCTTTTCAAGGGAGCGGCAGAGTTTCTTGGACTTCTTAAGATCATCGTTGAACCATGAGGCCTTCTTGCTGCCAGGTTTGCTTTGACGTTTTTTCAGTGGTGCTAAGGTGTCGGCGGTGTTGGATAACCATAGGGTGAAGTTGGCGGTGGCTTGGTCTGGGTTAGAATAGTGGGCTGGGGTGTTTAGAAGGAGCGATGAGGAGATCTGGTCGATGGTGATTTTGTTCCAGTTTCTTTGTAGAGTTGGTTGGGGGTGGTTGATGGGTTTAGGCTTGTTGTAGGTGAAGTGAACGCAGCTGTGGTCAGTCCAGAGGAGATCCGTTGTATGGCTGAAGGAGACATGATTGCTGGAGGTGAAGATGGGGTCGAGTGTGTGACCTGCGATGTGGGTGGGGGAAGTGACCAGTTGTTTAAGTCCGAGGTTTGCGAGGTTGTCCAAGAGGGTGGCGGTGTTGCGGTCGTTGTTCTTTTCAAGGTGAAAGTTGAGGTCTCCCAGAAGGATGTAATCTTTGGAGGGGAGCGCGTGTGGAGTGATGAAGTCCGTGATGTCTTCACTGAATTTTGCGCGGGGTCCTGGTGGTCTGTAGAGGAGGGTGCCTCTAAGTGTGGTCTTGGGGTCGATGTGGATCTGGAAGTGAAGGTGTTCAGAGTTGGCGAGGTTGACGTCAGAGCTGGTAGAGATGTGGATTGATTTTTTATGGACGATAGCGATTCCTCCTCCTGTGTGGCCGGTACGGTCCTTGCGTGTGATCTTATAATCTTCCGGGATGGCAATGGTGATGTCTGGGGCGGAGGAAGCGTTCATCCATGTTTCTGTTAGGAAGGCGACGTCTGGAGAGATGGTGTCTAGTAGATTCCATAGGTCAATGGCGTGTCTGTGGACCGATCGAGTGTTGAGGAGGATGCATTGTAGGTGATTGGGGTTGGGAATCTGTGGTGTGGTCGTAGCGGAGATGTTGTCCGAGCCAATGAATTTGCAGGAGTAGCAAGAGAAAGGTCCATGGGTGTGTCCAGGAGCGACTTGGACGCAGTTGGGGGCGCGACCGGGGGATTTGGTCCAAACCACTTTTATCCGGTATTAGAGCTTCCCAGCAATGGCCCCAGAGCCGTCAACCCAGGAGAAAACGAGTAGAAGACCCCCAAACAGCCAAAGAGCAAAAGTACAAAAATGGGACTTTGTCAGTTTTTCCCAAATTTCCCAAATCACTCCACGCGCGCTCTGCAGCTAGGCCCTAACTCCCCTCTGCCACCATGGATTTGCTTCAAACCTCTTGCAAAGTAAAGTATATATAGCCAGCAGTGTGCCCAGACCCCGAAACCCACCCACAAACACCAGGAAGCCCCCCAAACAGGCCCCCAAAAACGCTACATTGAGCAAAATGTCAGAAATAGCCCCAAAAAAATCGGCCTGCATTTTGTCCCAACCACTTCTACCCGGTATTAGACCTTCCCAGGAATGCCACAAGACCCGCCAACCCACCCGCCAAGAAGCATAACACCCCCAAACAGGCCAAAAGCAAAATCTCATACTTGCAATATTTCTCGGCCTTCGGTCTAAACGCGCTGCGTAGCTAGGCCATAAGTCGGGGTTGCCACCACGGATTTCCTGAAAAGCAAATGCAATCAAGATTAGAGTGTCCCAGTAGTGCTCCCAGACCCCGAAACTCACCCACAAACAGACGGAACACCCCCTAAGAGCACCTCAAAGGCAAGCAAGTCAGCAAAAACACTAAAATATTTGCGCCTCGGATTTGGTCCAAACCACTTTTATCCGGTATTAGAGCTTCCCAACAATGGTCCCAGAGCCGTCAACTCACCTGCAAAGAGGTAGAACAACACCCCCACAAGTGCTGAGTCTTTCTTCATTGGGCGTAAACCAGCCCTCTGGTTTGATGGAAATAGGAGTCTGGAGGAGGAGGATAGAGGAGCATGTTCTTCTGAACTTGTGAACCTGAGGAATGCAGACTGCGGCAACTTCAAATCAATTAGCAAACCAGTGAAGACAGTTCTGCTGATGGGCTTGTTTTTGTGATTATCTGATTAAAGTTTGAAATATATTAACTGTGCACAACAAAGAAAGACAGACACACAGGAATAAAAGTGAATAAGGACGAAAAAGAAAGTTATTGATTCGTTGTCTCATTTTCAGGGCTCGGTATCACGGTCCAGGAATGAGAATAAGGCTTCGTCATCATACTCTGCGAATTCAGGCAGGGTGAGCTCAGTGTCACCTGACAGAGTAGAAATTCCCTCATCTATGTTGCTGGCCACCTCGTCTTCATCCGGCGCGCTTTCTCGTACTCTGAAATCTGGTGGTATGAGGTGCTGATTCATCTTGATCATTGTTAACCTCACCACATTTTTGGGCGAGAGGCGGCTCCGTTTGGGAGTTACAATGCCACCAGCAGCACTGAAAACCCGTTCAGAAGACCCGCTTGCGAGTGGGCAAGACAAGTAGTTTAAAGCCAGGTTGGTGAGCTGTGGCCACAATTCTTTTTTCCCATGCCAATACGCCAATGGGTCAGAATTAACATAGACCTCTGTTGAGTCATTCAGATAGTCCTTCACCATCGACTCAAGGTCCTCATCTAAGGTTCCTCCACTTTGCTTAGCTCTTGCTGTGCCTCTGACCTTTTGAGAACCAAACCCACGCAGAGCTAGCCAATCCTCTTCAGCCTCCAATGTTTTGTTGTGTCTGGTGCAGATGATCCGGTTGCCGGTGTCTTTAACGGCTGAGAGGTCACTTGTGCCACAGCCACAGGTACAGAAGTGGATTGTTTTGACTGGGGATGGCCTGCTGATGTACTGCCATTTCCTTCAATATCCATCCGTTCTCTTTCAAACCTCTTGGCTGACAAGGCTAGCCAATGTTTGTACTTTGGAACATGTTCATCATCAAAAGGAAAGAATGCTTGGCCTGCCAGCGCCTTTTAGGCATGAGCGGATTTTGCGGATTGGCAATCCGCGAATTTGCGGATTTGCAAACTCGCAATCCGCAAAATCCGCGAATTCCCGCGAATTTGCGGATTTTTTTTTTTTTTGTGTTCGCCCGTGTTTCTGCCATTTCGCGAGGGTTTTTACAATTTCGCAATTTGCGAACTTACCTGTCGGGTCGCAAGTTTTGCGAACTTGTTGTTTCTACGTGTCCAACCTGTTTGGGACACTCTTCTTCATCACTGCCACTCTCTGTCACCACTGCCACTCTCTGACTACTCATGCCACCCTCTGGCCCACCCATGCCACCCTCTGTTTCATCACCACACCCTCTGGTTGTCCAGTGTACATTATTTTCGGCAAAGCAAAGCACACCTTCCCTGCCTCAAGTGACCTGAATTAATTTGGGGCTGATTAATGTGTCACAGAATATTTTTTTAGCTGGCACCTGCTTCCTTAGTGCGCCCTGATTAGTGATCTTTTGCACTTGCTAAGTGCTTTCATTGTTGCAAAATTAGTTACAACACCTGCCCTGCCCCAACTGACAATAATGAATTAGGGGCTGATTAATGGATTTTAACTTCCAGCCTGGCTCCTGCTTGTCTCCCTTAGCTGTAATTCAGGACCTTTGTGGCATATGTGTAACTATTCTGAGGTTCAGAGCAGGGTCACATAATAGTTGCAACTGGCAACTGAACTCTGGAGGGGCCCCTCAGGAAGCACTACAGGAAATGGCTACTAATGATGTGCCTGAACTTTTGAACCTGGTAAGTAGTTACTTTCAGTTTTGCTTAGATCGTATTTCTGCAATTTCGCACTTATTCGCGGGGCGCGAACTCACGCGAACAGTGCGAGCAGTGCGAGCAAAATCCGCTGCTCGCGGATTTGCGGATTTTGCAGGAAATTCGCAAATCTCGCGGATTGCGGATTTCCCGAAAATCCGCAAAATCCGCGAGCGGAACGGATTTTCCGCCCATGCCTAGCGCCTTTTTGTAGCGTGGATCCAGAATAGTAGCACAAATGTTATGCTCTTCTGAGTGGATCTTTTTAAGAGGTTCATCACCTTGTAGGAGCTCTAATAATTTCTCAGCCAGAAAAAAAGAGTCCTGTTTTTTTACATCTTTTTCAAACACAGAACACACCTCCTTCAGTTGGTCCTCCAGCATGTACAACAATGGGATAGCTTTTCCCAAATTACAGTCCTCCTTGCTGACTGCACGCGTGAAGAACTCAAAACGACGAAGCATGCGTGTCAGGCTTTGAACTATGTTCCATTGGGCCGCACCCATCCTCAGGTCCTCTGTACCCTCTGTAAGGAAATATTGATCGAGTACCGTATACTGCTCATACAGACGCTCAAGCATGTAGAAGGTTGAGTTCCAACGTGTTACCACCTCCTGGATGAGTGCTTTCACTGGCATTTTACGTTGATATAGCAGGCTACTCAGCTGCTTCCGGGCCTTAGAAGAATGGCTGAAATGCTTGCACATTTTTCGGCAGGTGTCCAATACGCTGTACGCTGCACTGCCTTTATTACCCAAGAATTTTTGGACAACCAGGTTTATACAGTGCGCCAAACACGGCACTCTGAAATAGTTACCGTCCCTCATGGCCTTAACTATATTGGCGCCATTGTCCGTGGAAACATAACCAACCTGGCGTTTTAGTGGGGACAGCCAGTTAAGGACCTTTGTGTTAAAGACATCCAAAATGTTTTCTGCTGTGTGACATTTCTCCAAACCAAACATGGCTAGTGTTGCATGTTTCCGAGCAGCTTTAAAAACAATGTCCGTGTCAACACCTGTGTTTAGCTTTGCTTTAGCCCCTGAAAAAGAGACCCAGTGTGCAGTGATGCACATGTAATCAGCGCCTGCGCCACTGGTCCACATGTCTGTTGTCATATGTATAGTGTGAACAGCACTCTTCTGCAAAGCTGCCCCAATCACCTTCAGAACATCTTCATGTAGTGCTGGAACCGCAACTCGGGCAAAATAGAACCGGCTAGGAACCTTCCATTTAGGGCAGAGCGCTGCCACTAATTCTAGAAAACCAACCCCTTCTACAAAAGAAAACGGGAGAAGGTCCAGAGCTAGCATTTTAGCCAGCTTAGTGTTATACAGACGCGTCAGTGGGTGGTTGCGTTCATATTGCGCTTCTGTAAACAACATCTTTTTAATGTTGCCCTAGACCAAAGATTTACGGGATGATGATGATATCTTTGACCCAGTTACGCTCGCTGATGAACTTTTTCGCAATGGTGTATCACTCTCTCCCACACTCTTAGTGTGGCTCACATGGGGTGTGCTGCTGACAGGGGTACTGGGTGTAAGTGAAGGGTTTGACACGTCTTCTTCCTCCTCGTCATCATCAGATGAAACAGCATTACGTGCAATTCGGGCTTCCTTGATCGCCTGTAGGTGCGCAAACCATTTGACAGCGTGCTTTCTTTCAAGATGACCTCTCTGGCCTCCGGTACCATAGTTGGAACCCAACTTACCACGACTAACTCGAAGCTTACACATGCTACAAATGGCTACGGTTTCATTTTTTGGGCAAACACTAAAGAAGTCCCAAACTGCAGACTTGAAATGTCTTTGGGGGCCGGAGGAGGCGGCGATACTGGTGGCGGTGGTCCTGCTGCTAATGCCAGATGAAGTGGAGGATGTGGATTGCCGAACTTCAGTACGTTTTGCACTTTCACCACCACGAATTGAGGTCGAGGTGGATGTAGGTCCCTTCTTGCGAGTTAGAAATATGGAAGCGGTAGGTGTTGGTGTACTACTTAACTCCAAATCTAATGATTGTTGTGTTTCCATTTCCATTGCCTCCTCGTCGACATCATCATCACGCTCAGCAGCTTCTCGGGATAGGGTCAAAATGTCTCTTTGCTGCATGCCCGCTGGGGCTGCAGTGACCTTTGTGATGACTGGCTCGTCGTCATCGTGAGAGGCTTCATCACCAGCAGTATCTGTCACTTCTTGTTGAGCCTCATCAAACTCCATAGCTATGAGTTTTTCGACGACCTTCCTTTTACGCTTAGGTACCTTTGTCAGATCATGGTGTGCCTCACTCTCAGACCGCAGTGGTGGTTCCCAAGCTTGATCCGTATCATCAGAAGGAGGTGGGCTTGAAGAAGATGTAGACACCCCCCTTGATCTTTTCCTTGCTAGGGATGTGGAAGACAATGAATGATCATCAGGAGGAGTGGCTTCCAATGATACCTCGGCTTCATTGTCGATTTCCTGATGTGCCCCTACTTCGGGAGGAACAACTATTGTGGGCACTTGTGACCCTCCATGCACCTCTGCTTGCGCATCTCCTTTTGCTGCCTCTCCTTCCACATGTACTTGGGCGTGTACTTGCACATGGTGTTGTTGTTGCGGCTGTGGTTGTTCAACACTTGTCAGATGAGTTACAACAACCTGTGTTGATTCAGGGACATTGCTGCTACTTTCTTGCGATGAGCCAACATCACTGGTCGATGGTGATTGGAGAAGTACACTGACTGCCTCTGAAGCACTCAAGGGCTTTGACTTAAGTTGGCGTGGTGGTGGAGGCACTGAACCCAATGGAGCAGGGGTGCTGCTCTCAGCTTGGTCCCCAGCAGATCCTGCTGCTGCTGCAGGCGTACTTTTTTTTTGCTCCCAAAAATCGTGGCGGTTGGCACACCAGCCTCCTTGGTAACTTGCTTCTTCTGCTCCTTACTAGCAACTTTCTTGCTAGAGGAGCTACGGAGAACTTTTTTTGGGGCCATCTTCTTCAGAGCAGGTCAGACAGCAGGCCGCAGTTGCACGAATTGTAGAGTTGTCTGAGGCCAGACGTGACGTCGCGTGATGTTATGCTGCACACACACACCGCTGCAGGACTTCTTCCTGGCACTGGTGGTTCTCTTGAGTCTTGTGCACCTAAAAACAATGGAAGACAGAGGAACATCAGTTCAGTTATACACCACAAAAAAATCGGGAAAAAAACAGAAAAATCAGCACAATCCCATTCCATCCATGCCCTCCATGATGTTTAAGTTCAAGACACCCCACAGAAAGACTAGGCCCATGCTAGACTCAAATACCCCTGGTGAAAAGGCCACAAGTACAGCCCCAAAAAACGAAAATCACTGAAAAATCAGCACAATCCCAATCCATCCATGCCCTCCATGATGTTTAAGTTCAAGACAGCCCACAGAAAGATTAGGCCCATGCTAGACTCAAATACCCCTGGTGAAAAGGCCACAAGTACAGCCCCAAAAAACGAAAATCACTGAAAAATCAGCACAATCCCAATCCATCCATGCCCTCCATGATGTTTAAATTCAAGACAACCCACAGAAAGACTAGGCCCATGCAAGACTCACTACCCCTGGGCATAAAGGTTGAAAAGTAGGCAAAATGGTTGCAGGCCTAACAACGAAGCCTGCATTCAAAATGGCCACTTGCCTCCCAGCACATGGCCAGTGCCTGTAGCAGCACTCAAAATGGCCACCAGCCACATGGCCTGTCCCTCCCCATGAACACCCCCAAAAATCGAAAAACACTGCAAAATCAGCACAATCCCATTCCATCCATGCCCTCCATGATGTTTAAGTTCAAGACAGCCCACAGAAAGACTAGGCCCATGCTAGACTCAAATACCCCTGGTGAAAAGGCCACAAGTACAGCCCCAAAAAACGAAAATCACTGAAAAATCAGCACAATCCCAATCCATCCATGCCCTCCATGATGTTTAAATTCAAGACAACCCACAGAAAGACTAGGCCCATGCAAGACTCACTACCCCTGGGCATAAAGGTTGAAAAGTAGGCAAAATGGTTGCAGGCCTAACAACAAAGCCTGCATTCAAAATGGCCACTTGCCTCCCAGCACATGGCCAGTGCCTGTAGCAGCACTCAAAATGGCCACCAGCCACATGGCCTGTCCCTCCCCATGAACACCCCCAAAAATCGAAAAACACTGCAAAATCAGCACAATCCCATTCCATCCATGCCCTCCATGATGTTTAAGTTCAAGACAGCCCACAGAAAGACTAGGCCCATGCTAGACTCAAATACCCCTGGTGAAAAGGCCACAAGTACAGCCCCAAAAAACGAAAATCACTGAAAAATCAGCACAATCCCATTCCATCCATGCCCTCCATGATGTTTAAGTTCAAGACAGCCCACAGAAAGACTAGGCCCATGCTAGACTCAAATACCCCTGGTGAAAAGGCCACAAGTACAGCTCCAAAAAACGAAAATCACTGAAAAATCAGCACAATCCCAATCCATCCATGCCCTCCATGATGTTTAAATTCAAGACAACCCACAGAAAGACTAGGCCCATGCAAGACTCACTACCCCTGGGCATAAAGGTTGAAAAGTAGGCAAAATGGTTGCAGGCCTAACAACAAAGCCTGCATTCAAAATGGCCACTTGCCTCCCAGCACATGGCCAGTGCCTGTAGCAGCACTCAAAATGGCCACCAGCCGCATGGCCTGTCCCTCCCCATGAACACCCCCAAAAATCGAAAAACACAGCAAAATCAGCACAATCCCATTCCATCCATGCCCTCCATGATGTTTAAGTTCAAGACAGCCCACAGAAAGACTAGGCCCATGCTAGACTCAAATACCCCTGGTGAAAAGGCCACAAGTACAGCCCCAAAAAACGAAAATCACTGAAAAATCAGCACAATCCCATTCCAGCCATGCCCTCTATGATGTTTAAGTTCAAGACAGCCCACAGAAAGACTAGGCCCATGCTAGACTCAAATACCCCTGGTGAAAAGGCCACAAGTACAGCACCAAAAAACGAAAATCACTGAAAAATCAGCACAATCCCATTCCATCCATGCCCTCCATGATGTTTAAGTTCAAGACAGCCCACATAAAGACTAGGCCCATGCTAGACTCAAATACCCCTGGTGAAAAGGCCACAAGTACAGCCCCAAAAAACGAAAATCACTGAAAAATCAGCACAATACCAATCCATCCATGCCCTCCATGATGTTTAAATTCAAGACAACCCACAGAAAGACTAGGCCCATGCAAGACTCACTACCCCTGGGCATAAAGGTTGAAAAGTAGGCAAAATTGTTGCAGGCCTAACAACAAAGCCTGCATTCAAAATGGCCACTTGCCTCCCAGCACATGGCCTGTGCCTGTAGCAGCACTCAAAATGGCCACCAGCCACATGGCCTGTCCCTCCCCATGAACACCCCCAAAAATCGAAAAACACTGCAAAATCAGCACAATCCCATTCCATCCATGCCCTCCATGCATGATGTTTTAGTTCAAGACAGCCCACAGAAAGACTAGGCCCATGCTAGACTCAAATACCCCTGGTGAAAAGGCCACAAGTACAGCCCCAAAAAACGAAAATCACTGCAAAATCAGCACAATCCCATTCCATCCATGCCCTCCATGATGTTTAAGTTCAAGACAGCCCACAGAAAGACTAGGCCCATGCTAGACTCAAATACCCCTGGTGAAAAGGCCACTACAGCCCCAAAAAACGAAAATCACTGAAAAATCAGCACAATCCCAATCCATCCATGCCCTCCATGATGTTTAAATTCAAGACAACCCACAGAAAGACTAGGCCCATGCAAGACTCACTACCCCTGGGCATAAAGGTTGAAAAGTAGGCAAAATGGTTGCAGGCCTAACAACAAAGCCTGCATTCAAAATGGCCACTTGCCTCCCAGCACATGGCCAGTGCCTGTAGCAGCACTCAAAATGGCCACCATCCACATGGCCTGTCCCTCCCCATGAACACCCCCAAAAATCGAAAAACACTGCAAAATCAGCACAATCCCATTCCATCCATGCCCTCCATGATGTTTAAGTTCAAGACAGCCCACAGAAAGACTAGGCCCATGCTAGACTCAAATACCCCTGGTGAAAAGGCCACAAGTACAGCCCCAAAAAACGAAAATCACTGAAAAATCAGCACAATCCCATTCCATCCATGCCCTCCATGATGTTTAAGTTCAAGACAGCCACAGAAAGACTAGGCCCATGCTAGACTCAAATACCCCTGGTGAAAAGGCCACAAGTACAGCCCCAAAAAACGAAAATCACTGAAAAATCAGCACAATCCCAATCCATCCATGCCCGCCATGATGTTTAAGTTCAAGACAACCCACAGAAAGACTCAGTCCACCCACCACTGAGTACCCCTGGGCAAAAGGCCCCAAAACAGCCCAAAAATCGAAAATTCCAAAATTTTAGTTGCAGCAACTGTAATGCCCCAAACAAACTTACTTGTAAAATTTCTAATCCAACAGTGATCCAAAGAAAGTCAAAAAGGCCTCAAATCCAAATATCCAGCAGCATCCACAAAAAGTCATCCTTCCAGCTCCAGATCCAAATGAAAAGTGACCAGGAGATGGACAAAGCACTGGGAGGAGCCTGCTGGACAGGAACAGGAAGTTGAAGACTGTGGGGCACTTCCTTCCTCCCACCCCCCTCCCCCCCTCCCCAAAATGGACTCCTCGCTAAAAAAGTGCGGGCAAAATGTCAACCTAAGGAGTTATTCAGATAAAAATCATCATTTCAAGAAGGTTTATGCTGCTTGCTGGTGGATTTCTTGTGCAGAATTGCAAATTTAATATTTTCGCTTGTGCGAGATTGTTGCTGCTCGCCGCATCTCAAATCTCGCAATTGCGAAGTACCGCGAGACGTGATCTCGCCGTACTCGCGTTGACAAACTCTCGCTGTGCAAGTTGGCAAGCCGCGATGACGTAATCGCGCTCGCCAAATTCCCGCGGGATCACACAGCAAGATCCAAAATGGCGCAGCACTCGCAAAATATTGAGAAAAACAACTCGGCAAATGATGATAAACGCCGCGCGCCGCAAAAATTGTATCACCAACGACGCGAGCCGCAAAAAAAATCCGCTGCGTGCGAATTTGCGGATTTTGCGGGAAATTCGCGAATCTCGCGGATTGCGAATTTACCGAAAATCCGCAAAATCCGCGAGCGTAACGGATTTTCCGCCCATACTTACTACTACCCGATTACGGGTGAGGAGATCACTTCGCAGGGTTCCTGTTCGGGCGCCAACTGAAGGACAGGCCCCTCTAGGGCTACGCGGGTACCTACAACCTCCTACTATGCCTTCCCAAGCATGACGAATCGGACAGACAGTAGAGAATACAAACTTACTTTATTCAGTATATACTCTGCTGAGGAGCCCAGTAAGGCCTTCACCCTAAGATGTCTGCCGAGGGGGACTGACCCCCCAGGTTACACTAATACATAATAAACCCTCTGGAGACTTCGGCCATGCCTCTAATGGAAAGTTACCGGCTTGAGCGAGGCAGGAGCAAAGGTACAGAGAGATGAGCTAAGACCTGCCAGATGGATGCACTATTAGTACTCCAAGCCCACTGTGCTGAGTCTAAGAGTCTCCTAACATGGGAGCAGAGCTACACATCGAGATTGGAATGCAGAGAAAGAATATCAGTTCATTAGCAAGTCGGGGTACAGCCTTGAACAGGAGAGAAAATAATATCTGAGTACAGTGTTTTACAAAGACAAGCGAAAGGAGAAATAAGGCCTAATATGAGCACAGCCCTAGCAGTCTTTGAGTGATTGCGAAATACAAAATGGAGTCATAAAAGGTACCTAACTGCATATGGTGAATACAAACAACGTCTATTTAGCCAAATAATGCGAACCTAACATAGCATGTGTAAGTGCACAACGGGAAGGGGATTTCTAAACCTAACAAACAGGTGACATTTAACTTTCAAATCCACAAGCGTATTTTCCATTCCATATACCTAGGCTTTATAGGAAAGTTAAATACGCCAATCAGGTATTGAGCAATTTTTATTTGCTGGTCAGAACACATTCACTGAGCACTGTCAGCAGGGTCCTCTAAAACCAGCATTAAAATTTAGCAAAATATAGGGGTGACCACACAAAAATTGCAATTTTCTCGCACCTACTGACATGGTTGTCATGCAACCATAACCTTTGCTCAATACACTGATCCACATTAAAACGAATGTGTCTCAAATCCTTTTTTTTTAATTCTTCCTAGGCAAGACTATTTGAGAACATAGTACATACTACTTTAATAGCTACCTTTTTTTTAACAGGAAGAAGATTCCTTATATACATTACTCAACAAAGCAAAACGTGTTAATAATGAATTTCTTAAAAATGAAACAGGGCAGCTAGTTATTTGTTGTGCTTTACCCTCATTCTGATAACTTTGAAATATTACGTACCTGATTTAGAGTTTTATAATAATGGAAAACCCTTCAATATCTTGATGAAATGCTAAATCTAGTGATGAATATACTAGCCACATTTATTTCACAATATTTCTTAATGGTGGAGGTTATGCCTCTTCTGGATATCCTCTAGAGTTAGTAGTAGTAGTAGTAGTAGTAGAATTTATTTGTTGATTAATTAAAATCATTACAAACTAGAATAAAGGACCAACAAAAGAACAAGCAAACACATATATACAAAACTATTAACATCTTAAAATGATCCACCAGTAATGAGATGATAAATGACATTTCATAAAGATATTAAAGCATTAAAAAGATAATTAAAATGCATTATACTTCTAAAATGCCTTATACTAGCAGCAAAAACTATTATAGCGGCATTTAACTAAAGTGACATGTGTTAGCAGTGGGAATTATAAATACAAAATCTAGCTGTTTTCCATTTACAAGCGATAATAAAGTGCAATGTGCAACACTAGATTAGGTTGTACTAATAGTCCGTTGAGCTGGAATGACACCTTGCTTCAAACAATTCTTCAGTTATATTTCTCAGGTATTTTATCTCGCAATACTTTTAATCACTCCATCAATTCTTTTGAGGTTTTTTTCTGCAATATTAATGAACTTAACAAAAAGATAAATAAGTTTAATGTTGACCCCACTCAAACATGTAATATTTGCTTGCCTACATGTTCTAACTCCTAGTTCATTAAAAATCGGTTTTAGGATAGACTTCAGAGCGTCTGCCAAAGCTGGGCATAAAGTTACTATATGCATTATTGTTCCGTCCCTTAGCGCACAAAGCCTACAAATACTCAATGAACATTTTGGAATTCCATCCTTTGTCGGATATCTTCCCAACCTCAAGTACATAAATTTATTCTTAAGCAAAGGTCTTAGATGATATGACAAATAGGGTTGGGGCGACAACCTACCAAAAGAATTAGCAATTGACCAGAAATGATTTTTTTTTCCTTAAGTCCTCCTTATCCGCCATAGTCGTTAGTAATGCGGCCATTTGATTAATTTCTTTCTTAAAAACTATTCTACTCCTCATTTCCTCTTCTAATTTAGAGCAATCAAAATTACATAAGCATTCATTTAAGTACAGCTGCCATTTTTTTTAATATTCACCTTCTGAAAATTCGAGCCAACACAGCCTTGCTAAGGATCCTTCACCTGACGGACTAATGATAATAAGGACTTCAAAAATGCTGATTGACACGCCAGAAATTGATTCTTCAATCCAAATTCCAGTCTTATGTTTGCACGACCGATATATTTAGGGATCTTAAAAACAGTTTTATATGTTCTAATTTCTATATCGTTGAGCAATTTCGCGCCTTTGCCCCTAAAGATGATTGAGCAATAGTCCAGAGATGGGCTCTCATCACCTTCATTAGATGTTCATAATTAGGGCATGATAATTTGTCTCTTAATTATCTAAAAATCAAATGCGAGAGAGCAACCCTTGGCTTCAAGATTATTAAAATGCTGTCTAAATATCAGTCCGTCATCAAAAGTAATACCAAGATATTTATATGATTTCCCATTTTCAATTACCAGGCCGTTGATATTCCACTCTTTAATCCTTGGTTTCCCTTTTCCCATAGTCATTATTTTTGTCTTTTTTATATTAATTGTTAGTCCATTTTGTATGACATAACCATTAAAAGAATCAATTAACCTTTTTAACCCTGTAACTGTTTGGCTCCTTAAAATGGTATCGTCTGCATATTGCAGATATTTAATCTCTTGACCACAAATCGAAGGCGAATGTGAATTAATATTTTTAAAATGAGCTGGCAATTCGGCCATAAAAAGATTAAAAAGGCAAGGAGCCAAAACACAGCCTTGTTTCAATCCCACATTAGTAGCCAGATGACGGGTTAAATGTTTTCCATCGCCAATTTTGATCTGCACCCAGGTGTCGGAGTATAAAAGTATAATCATTTTTAATAGAGTTTCTGGTATACCCAAATTCCTTAACTTCCACCAGAGAGTATTTCGCGACACAGAATCAAAAGCGGCTTTTAAATCAATAAAACAAACATATAATCTTTGCATCCTAGTTTTGGCTCTCTCACCTAATAGTGTTAATAAAATCAAATTGGTATGAGTGGATTCACCCTTTCTAAACCCAGTTTGAAAGTTAGGAATCAGCTCCTCTTTTGTGGCCCAAGCCTCTAACTCATCCAACAGGCAACTAGCAAACATTTTTGCCTCAACATCTGTGAGTGTGATTAAATGATAATTAGCCGGATTATCCTGGGGGCCACATTTATATATTGGTTTTATAATACTTCCATGCCACGATAACGGAATAAGGCCTGATTTAAGAACTTCAATAAACAAAAGCATTAATAACTCCGACCAATTACTTAATTTATCTTTAAATATTGCATTCGGAATACCATTTGGACCTGGTGCTCCGTTGGATCTAATCCTATTTATCGCTTTTTTTACTTTATCGAGCGACCAGGGCTCAACATCTACACTACATTGAGGAGGAGGAATACAATCCGGACTCCCACTATCTGTTGTTTTGTGCATGTCAGTAGGACTATTGCTATTACACTTGTCATAATCTAAACATTGGGTATCGATTTTTTTTTATTAAAAAAGTTCACCCATCTTACTTCATCTACATTAGCATTATTGCTTCTATTATTACCATTTTCGATGTTGTTAATAATGCTCCAAAATAACCTTAGATCTTTGGATTTACAGGCATGATGTATCTTTGCCCATGTTGATTCATAATAAGCTTGCTTTGCTCTCCAAATTTCCCTTTTATATCCCTGTTTTAACTCTCTAATTTTAAGTGATATAATAAAAGGTGATAGCTTGTTTTTATTCCAGTCCAGTAATCCTAATGCTTTATTAACCTTCCTTTTTTGATATAGTAGGAATAAAGAATACCATCCTGGTTTCCTAGGGTTCAGCGTTATACCTTTAGAGGGCTCATCCCTCGCAAATCTAGCCAACAATTCGTCACACAAATGTGACCATAAATCAACCATGGATATCCCTTCACCGTGAGCAGACTCCACGTCCTGTAATAAACAGGCAAGGACTCCCAGAATATTTTTCTCAGTTTTTTTCATTCCATGTTAACCTTTTAAGATTAAAAGCTGTTGGAGCTTTTACCAGAGTCCTAACAGTTAGTTTTTTTTCGAGCGATCTGATGATTTTTATATACTATCGACAGCTTAATCAGGTCCTCGGTTTTACAAATTACTTTGTGAAGCCCAATAGAAAATTAAGAAAAACTTAAAGCTGAGAGATCTTACAGTATACAGATCTTTTAACCTTTACTTGAACTGATTTTTTGAGGCAGGTTAATTGATTAACTAAAGATGCCTCAGTATCTTTGATCATCAGCAATAGTAGCCGTGTTGAACAGAATTCCATTTGTTGTCTGTCTGTTTAAATGAAAACAGTAGCAACATGTGTATAGAATTTTTCAAAATGTTATTTAAAAAAATTGAATTGATTTGTAAGCTATATTTTAAAGCTATGTGTTCTTGATGTTGGATAATTATTTTTACTACATTTTTATTGGTGCACTTTACAATGTTTTTCAGTAGGGGGATTGAATTTGTTTATGGGAACAGTATAATCATAATTAAATTCAGACTTAATAATTGAAAGCATGGCAACTGCATAGTAAGCAGCATATTTATAACAAAGTCACCCAGCGCAGCACAGCAAGTCACCTTGCGGGCTGCGTCGCAAGGAAAGGTCAGGATTGTGGCACATTTAAAATACCAAGGAAGAGGTACAGTTAATTCGAGACTGCACACATGTGAATGCATGTGTGTGCAGGGGTATGTATGTGCTAGTGAAGAGCTCAATACGGGAAGGACACAGGATTCTACTTTGGAAGATCCACCACTTGCTGGAGGAGTCAGAAGAGGTAGAGGCTCTGCATTCCTAAAACCTGGGTGAGACTCACATTGAAGGAATTAAGAGCCACACTCTTTGATGTACTTAACCCCTTCCATGCTCATGATGAGCTCAGCTCGTCATGCAGTACGGTGCTCCTGTGCTCATGACAAGCTGAGCTCGTCATGAACAATGGGAAATAGGGGCATGCAGCACCTTGAGAAAATACCTTTAGCATTGAAGATGTTAAGTAGGATCTCTTTGAATCTGGAAGGATCATAAAGAATTGGACTGTGGCTCTATGGCAACTTTTGAAGTACATATCTCTAAGGCTGACATCCAGGTTTGAACCTCCAGTTACTCCATTGGCTTGTGTTTGGGGCGATCAAGATTGCAGACTGACCTTCTTTTATAGACTGCCCTCTAGAGGAAGAGGACAAAAAAGGATTGGGCACTTCATATTGAGCAACCCCCAGAACACAAACTTCAACTACAGAGACACTAAATCCCAAGTGTGTATGCAAATGGATTATAAAAAGTGGAGCTTGAGACTCCCGAATTGTCAAACTAAAACTGTACGTCAATGTGGCGAAGCTCAGCACGAGAACTGTCTGTTGGGCCAGGGCTTGGTACTAATGAATCTCTTCAGTAGGGTGAGGAGACATCAACTACGAGACTCAAGAACCCTTGTTTAGAGTCTGTAGCACCAGCTTCTGACTGACCCAAGACCAGTGGACCTTTTGAGGTGAAGGCGATCACTTGGAGGGAGCGAGGTCTACAGGGGATCCTGCCATTGGATTCCAGGAGCAGAGTGTAAGATGTGGGTCAGTTTTTACCGCAGCACCTATCAGGCTGCTGGCCCATGTGCCAAAGTCTGTAACCCCCTAGCCAGGTGCTGCTCACCATGAAGAATAAGGGTTACCACACTTGGTGCTGCACTGTGAGAGATGGAGAACCATTACCCAATACAGCACCATAAGCTGTTCCTGTGTTTGTGCAGTCTGCTACCCTCATAAGGCAGGTGGGGGCAGCAGTGAAGAGAGTGGGCCATCTCCCTGCATGGGCTTCTGCGACCCTACTTGCATGGCCAGGAGGAAGGGGCTGTTAAGTAGGTAGTGGGTTATTGCCCTGGACAACTGGCAGGTGAGAAGACATCAGGGACCATGAAGAGTGAGAACATCAACTTCAACTGCTACATGCACGAGCAGTGGAGACATTACTGCATTGGAGGAGCCCTAAAGGTTCCGGCATCCGCGGCTGCAGCTTTTCACCATCTGTACACCACTGGGTTACTGAGGGGCATCCAAGGCCTCTGAACCAGCACTCTGTGAGAGTTGGTTAGACTGACAAAAGGACCACCAGACCCTGGGGAACTTGTGCTCAATTATCATGCTCCAGCGCAGGGACTTGAGGATCTTATTAAAGGCCCTCATAGAACTTCTGAAACTTCAATGCTTAGGCGGGACCTAGCTTGCATGTTGCCACAGGCAAATGGGGAATAACCATGAGATATAACCAGGGAATTGGGCCTGGAAAGCTGATCCACGTAAGTTAGTAGATAAATACTTCTTTCTACATTCGAGCAAGTTTTGACTGGACAAACATTTATTGGTTATTGCTGAATGTATTTTGAGTTGTGAGTCAGTGCTCACCTTACATCTATCTCCTCCCTGAGAAGCCTTGGACTGCTTGACCAGCATTTCCACTGCTAGTCAAGAGCTGAATTAGTACTTGGCCTAGATGCTCAGGGCACATAGTAGGCTAGGCTCCAGTACAGCAGGAATAACTAAGGGCTAGATGTAGGTAATTTTATTTTACCACTTCTTAAATACCGAATTTTACCCATTCTGTATTTAAGAAGTGGTAAAATAGAGGGGGGGGGTGTAGGTATTACAGAATCTGTAAATACCGAATCGTTAAGATTCGGTATTTACTGATTCTGTAAATACTGATTCGGTAATGCCATTGATTCCTATGGACATTGAAGCCCATAGGAATCAATGGGCATTACCGAATCGGTATTTACCGATTCGGTAAATACCGATTCCAGCAAGGGTGCAGGGGGTGTCACTTTGACACCCTCTAGCACCCCAAATACAGGCATGTGTGCCATGTGGTACACAGACATGCCCCAAGAGCATGTCTGTCTGTCACATGGCATAGGTGTGCATGCACACATGTGCATGCACACCTGGATTCGGTATTTTACCACCCAATTGGATTGGCCTTTGGGACTCAGAAGAGTCCCACCTACATCTGGAAGTTACCGAATCGGTAAAAATACCGATTCTGTATTTTACTGATTCGGTAAATTTACCGAATCGGTAAAATTGGCCCCCTACATCCCAAAAACGTATTTACCGGTCGGTAACGGCCGAAATCGGCCGTTACCGGCTGGTAAATGGCCACCTACATCGGGCCCTAAGTCCTTAACCACCATGATTGGGGCCCAGTAATTCCTGCTTGCCTCGTGGCCGTCTGCACGGGGTTGTAACATTGATCAAAGATCGCACTGATAAATGGTCAGATTGCAAAAACAAATCTGATGAAATGATGGCTTAATCAAAAGGATGAAATCCGACATTCATGGCATAGAAAAGGCTAAAAGAATGTTTTACAAATAAAAAAAACAGCATTTGTAAGGTATAATGAATTGATACAATTTGAAACAGAAGGACATTTAAAGTGTTATTTAAAAAGAGAAATAAACATACAGAGATAGTCTGTCCGTACCATAACGCAGAAAGGAGGAAAGGAGGTAAAGAAGTAAAGGGTGGGGTTGCAGTTAGACAACAGAAGTGAAAGAAAGATAAGCAGAAAGGTTAAATGGGAAGATAGTGAGGTTCCGTGACGATTGTAAGTGGTGTTTTCGACTTCTACGAATATAGTCGAGTCTAGTATTTATGAACCACAAATGACGAGTTTAGTGGGTGTACGCAGTTTCGCTGTGCTAACCTAAACCGTTCGTCTGTTACGTGGGTATTTCTATCTGTACCCACGGGTTCCATCTTAGATACGCCATCCATTTTGTCTCTTGCCCTCAAGTAGCCAGCGAACGGACGTTGTCCGCTTCGCGACCCTGGGATTCCCAAGATATTTGCGGAAGACACATGTCCTTTGTAAGTGTCTTTATGACGAGGGGGATGATACTGTAAGGCAGATGGTGCCGCTCGAGGCTCATCTTGCCGTTCCGACTTATTGTATCAGCCGTGCATCTCATTAGGCACGTCCCTTTGATGCCTGTAGCTCGTGTTTCCCGATACCTCCCCTTTTACACCCTTTCCGTTCTCCCCACTGTCTCCATCTTCCTCTGCACCTGTCTTTGTTCCTATTTCGATCTGTTTTATTGTTGATTGGAATGCACTAATGGTGGGAAGATGGGTTTTTACAGTTGGGAACCGCCAAATGTTTCCGCACTTATGTCCCGGACCTTGTGTGTATCAAAGTGACCAAAGCGACCCCTCTGGGGGATAATTGTGGGAACCGGGTCATAAACTTTTGTGTCTAATGTAACGGTATGGGAAAATCGTGTATAAAAGGAGCGATCCGCAGAACCAATTTGAAGCAGTCACTCTGAACTACACTCGTTGTACTTCCGTGATTTCTGTGTTTCCCTGCAGCAAATAAACCTTGAATCTTTGACGCCGAAGGAAGTGTCCCGTGTCTCTGTGATTCGTACGCCGGAGCAGGTTACCCACGAAGGTTTCAGGTGTTGTGCCCTGGCACCGCTGGGTTCTAAATAACCCAGTCCTTCAGTTGGCGCCCAACGTGGGGCTGCATCAGTGGTACCGGTCCAAGCCCGACGATCGTGAGGAACTTCGTGTGAAATCTCCGAGGGAAGGTGCACTCCGCTTCATCGATCCTGTTGTCGAAATAAGTGGCCCGAAGACTTTTCCCGCGAAGATTCCCACCTCCTGACGGCTGCGACGGACTGCTGCCCTGACTGTAGACCTGTTTTGGCGCCTGGCGTAGACCTTGGTAGAGCGAGACGATTGACGGGCCTTCCTGGTGACGCCATCGATCTTTGAGTTAAGTATTTGTGGGTCGCTCCCAGAGTTCTTGGTTGTGGTTGCTTAGTGGTTGCGTGGTTCCATTGCATTTGTAGTTCTTGGTACTTTGTTATGTTGTTTGACGACTGCAGCCGCCAAAAACCGAGGGTTTTTGTTCTTTACAGGGACTTGGTAAATCCCGTAACCCTTGACGTTTGTGAAACTCGGCTAGTGTGCAAGATGCCTGGTCGCAGTACTTTGTTTAGTTGTTTCAGACCTTGTGGTGTGGATTCCCGACTGGAGGACTCGTGTCCGATACCTCCGGTTGGAACTCCGACGTATGAACTGTACAGTAAACATGGGCTAGGCCCGATTACTTTTAACGATTACTGGATCCGTTATACTAGAAAAGATGGTGTCCTTAGTTGGCCACCTCATGGTAGCTTTGAGACCCCGATTTTAGATAACTTAGAGGCTAAATTGTTCGAGAGAAAGTCAAGGCCGGCCATGTTTGATGCTTTTCGGTTGTGGCGTAAAGAAGCCCGACAGAAAGAAATCAGACAGACTAAACGAAATCAGCGAGATAGTGTTGCTACCATTGTAATGAAAACTCTTATGCCAGCCATGCGGGTGAATTGGGACAAATTGTCAGCTTGTAAGCAGAAGAAGGACGAGAGTGTCTCCGACTTCTTTACGAGGTTCGAGGAGGCATTCATTGACCATAGTGGTCAGGATATGGGTACCGAGGGTGGTCAGCGGTTGTTCGTGGATAAATTTGTTTCAAACCTATTGCCCGATTTGAGCAATAAATTAAAGAATTCCAAAAGTGCGTGGGCCGTTTCTACCTCAGCTCAGATATTGGCCACAGCACAATATTACGAGAATAGAGAGAAAGAAGAGAACGACCGTGCTGATAAAAAGACGAAAGAGCTCAAAACTAAAGTGTTGCTACAGCAAGCGTATCCTCCACGTTCGAATCAGAATGCTCCCCAACAGAATAGATCGCATTCGCAATCGAACCGATCACAACCTCGTAATGACTCCTCCTCCCAAAGATCATCGTTAGGGTACAATCAATGTGCTTATTGTAGACAGGAGGGACATATCAAATTCAATTGTCCTGTTCTGAATGATCGTAATAGTGGTAATTCATCTAAAGGAGGTCGTGGTGGTTCACATCAGGCAGCACGCGGTAGGGGTCGTGGTGCTCAGACCGATCGATCAGATAACTCATCCAATTCTAATAATTGTTTTGATCAACGTGGATCATCGCAGGGACGATCTGCGCAGTACAATGTAGACGATTATTACGTCGATCAGGGAACTGACGACAGTAATTACTAGGACAGCCAAAGACAAGGAGAGGGAGTGGTATCAGTTCCGGTTGATCAGAGAGGGCCTTACGTCGCAGTTGCTACATCGGGCGTCGTTGAGCCTTTTCTGTTGGACACTGGTGCAGCGAAAAGTTCTATTATGCATTCGAAACTCCCTGGCGCACCTTTGTCTGGCTTAACAAATGTTTCCGTTGGATTCTCTGGCGCCCCCGTTAGCAATCCAGTTTCGCGCCCTTTGCCCCTTACAATTGGGCCTCGTGAGCTCCAAGCTCCGTTGATTTTGACTACTGGTTGTGGTGAAAATCTTTTGGGCCTGGATTTGTTTAAACGTTTGTATGCAACTCTGTATTGTTCTCCTGCGGGTGTAAAGCTTACGTTGGGAAAGAGGGTTGTCTCTCCTATGTACTTGTCTCTCGATAAGCTTCCACCGGAATTGAGTTCTCTTCCTGCGTCTTTGTGGGCAACAGGTCCCAATGATGTGGGCCTACTTGACATCTCCCCTTATATTGTTCAGTTGCAATCTAATGTGCGATTGCCACGTATTCCCCAGTACCGTATTTCCCTTGATGATGAACGAGCACTGTTAGCGATCATTTATGATCTGATCGAGAAAAACGTTATTGAAGAGACTCGGGGGAACGTGTGCAACAGCCCTGTACTGCCTATTCTTAAACGTACTGATCCTTCGAAGCCACCTGTTTATCGTTTTGTTATCGATTTACGGGAGGTGAATAAAATTGTGATTCCTCAGTTCCCCGTTGTGCCTGACATCACGGCGCTACTGACTCTGATTCCAGCTTCTGCATCGTGGTTTTCGGTGATTGACTTGAAGAATGCGTTCTTCAGCATCCCGATTGCAGAGGAGAGCAGAGACCTCTTCGGTTTCTCTCTTGGTGGACGCAGCTTCCGGTTTAAACGCGCTCCTCAGGGCTACTGTCAAAGTCCATCGATTTACAGTCAAGCCTTGAAGGGTCAACTGGATGCGTTTAGGTTGCCGGCTGGTGCGGCCTTAATCCAATACGTCGATGACCTATTGGTGGCTGCTGATACTCAGGACATTTGCAAAATTGCTACGGTGTCGCTGCTGCAACATCTCTGTGAGTTAAATCACAAGGTGTCACCTTCTAAACTCCAATATTGTTGTCAAGAAGTAACCAATTTAGGTCACTTATTGTCAAAGGAGGGAAGACGGTTGACCCCAGAGAGAATTGCTGCAATTGCACGAATGGCTATGCCAACAACCCAAAGAGATGTGCGGGACTTTCTAGGTATCACGTCGTACTGCAGGCAATGGATTCCTAATTTTTCATTGCTAGCGAAACCATTAGTGGCTCTTACGTGCAAGGATGTTTCAACTCCTTTACCATGGACGGAAGAATGTCAGAAAAGTTTTTCTGAATTGCGTGATTCATTGTGTTCGGCTCCTGTGTTAGGTACTCCTGATTACAGTAAACCGTTCACATTATATGTTCACGAAAGGGAAGGTTGTGCTTTGAGTGTTTTAACGCAACCTTTTGGTGGTAAGCAACGTCCATGTGCATATTTTTCCTCGACCTTGGACCCGGTAGCTAGAGCATTGCCGAGTTGTTTGAGAGCAACAGCGGCAGCTGCGGTGTCCATCCGACAATCAGCAGGATTGGTCATGGATAATATGCTTACGGTGATGGTTCCGCATGCAGTTGATACTCTTTTGAATCGTACGAAAACGCAGCACTTGACGAGTGCGAGATTGTCTGGGTACGAGTTGACGTTGCTGGCAAGTCATATCCAAATAAAACGTTGCAATGTTCTGAACCCGGCGACTTTGCTACCACTTAGCTCAGAGTCAGATGAAATAACAGAACACGATTGTTATTTGAGGACAGAGGAAGAAACAAAAGGTCGAGTGGACCTTAAAAACACCCTATTGGAAGACCCAGATGGAACGCTGTATGTGGATGGTTCATGTTTTAAGTTGCCGAATGGCGATGTGACTACTGCTTATGCTATCGTAACTTTGAATACTGTTGTTGAGACTGCGAGGTTAAATCAGAATTCTGCCCAAGCTGCAGAGCTGATCGCTCTCACTAGAGCGTGTGTGTTAGCGAAAGGGAAATGTGTGAATGTGTTTACCGACAGCCAATATGCTTTTGGCGTCGCCCATAGCTTCGGACGATTGTGGAGAGAGAGAGGTTTTTTGACATCGCATGGTACGAAGATTCAGCATGGCCAGCTTGTGAATGATCTTTTGGATGCACTTACGTTGCCTAAGCAGGTAGCGATTGTTAAATGTAGTGCGCATCGTAAGGTGACGGATGATGTTGGTCGTGGTAATGCGTTTGCGGATGAGATTGCTAAGGAGACTGCCCGGAACCTTAGCACCCGAATGTATGTGACGAGTTCGGTTAGGTGGCCTGCAGAGTCGAGCATGTGTGAAGACACTATTGAGAGTGTGAAAGAAATTCAGAATGAGGCCACCGAGACTGAAAAGACGAAGTGGAAAGAAAGTACAGGAAAGTTGGATGCAAGTGGTTGTTGGATGGATTTATCGGACCAGAAAAGGTGGATGTTGCCTGATGCGTATGTGCTGGCCGTTGTGACAATGGCGCATGGGTTAGCACATATTAGCGCGAAAGGTATTTGTAAGTTGCTGTCCCCTGTGTGGAAGAATGATGGTATTACGAAATGTGCTGAACGCTTGGTTAAGAACTGTATGGTGTGCATGTTGTACAATCCTGGTAAGGGAACCCCAACTCCTCCTGGCAGTTTTGCTCCCCCTTCATGTCCCTTTGAGGTGATTCAATTGGACTTCATCCATATGGAGCGATGCAATAACCTGAAATACGTTTTAGTTGTGGTTTGCGCATTCTCCCGATGGATCGAGGCCTATCCTCTCAAAGACAATACCGCTTTGTCAACTGCGAAAATCCTACTGAAGGAATACTTTCCTCGGTACGGAATGCCTAGAGTCGTGTGGTCAGATAACGGAAGTGAGTTTGTGGGGAGTGTGATGAAGAGTGTGTGTAAGGGCCTTGGAATTAATCAGAAATTCCATAGCGCCAATCATCCCCAGTCAGCTGGTTTGGTTGAAGGGTATAACGGCACCCTTAAACTAAAGCTAGCAAAGATTCAGGCTACGACTGGTCTCTCGTGGCCTGACGCTTTACCCTTAGCATTACTGTCAACTAGGGCGACTGTACACTCCCGAGTAGGGCTTAGTCCCTATGAAATAGTGTTCGGTCGTCCTGCGAATGTTTGGGGGGTTCCTAGGCCAGGTGCGTTCTGTGATCTTGAGTATCCAATGTTGATCGATTATCTTCATGACTTGACTGCTAAACTGAGGTTAATTCACCAACAGGTTTACGAAGCACTGCCGACGCAGACGGAGGGTCCAGGCCACCAGCTCCAGCCCGGAGACTGGGTGGTAACGCGCAACTTTTCGCGCAAGAACAATTTGGATCCCAGGTTCACTGGACCCTACCAGGTTCTCCTTGCCACGAGGACTGCTGTTCGCCTTGAGGGACGGAAGAACTGGGTGCACGCCACCCACACGAAGAAAGTCCCTATTCCTTTGCCGGCAGACCCGTGGGTGAGGAGAGGCATTGCAACAACTGAAACCGAAGGATTGCCGGCGTTTGTACCTTTTAGCGACGCACAACCTGTCGGAGAATCCTCAGTGCAGCAGAAAGACACTGTTGAACAATTGTCATCAAAAGACTCAAGACCAGAACACTCAACTGATCAGCAGGACGTTGTCTCTTCAACGGATCCTTTGTTTGACGAGCAGACACGTCCTGGGAAAACCCGATACTTTTTGCGATCTAGCACTAAAGACTAATAAAAGATCCTGTTTTGATTTGTTGACAACTGCATTATCCCGTTTTTCGTGATCAGTTTGAACATTCGTATTATTATGATTATTCTTGTATATATACATTGAGTTTCGTTCCTTATACTTTTTTGCTTCCACAGCTGAGAAACATTGTTTTCGCATATATATATGTTTGTGAAATAAAGGCCGTAGGGCCGCGCGTGTACTTCCTTCTGGTTAGCAGGTCTTGACACTAGGTTAAAGACCATCGGTTCCTGGGAACTCCTAGGGATTGACTGCTGCTACACGGAACGAAGTGCGTCAAGAGACGTTGCGGACGGTTGTAGGGGATGGCGTTTTCGAAGCTGATGGACTTGGAAGAAGCTCAGGCACAAAGATTCAAGTTGCAACAACTCAGCCGTACCAAATGTTTTATATTCCAAGTGTTTGTATTATTCTTGACTGTTTCTGCATTATTGGCGGGTGGGGTGTACTACATGATGTTTTGTTTTCTATCTCCCGTCATACCTACTCCTACACCTGATCCTAAACTTACCACTGTTGCATCTCCCCATTCCTTTCACATCCTACCCGAACACGAGCAGGCTAGACGTGCAGAATTCCGCAACAATTCCTTTATTCAGCTCCTTCACCAGCATCAGTTAGTGGTTAACACTACTAATTGTTGGGTGTGTGGGTTGATGCCACATACCACGGATAAGGGAATTCCATATCTGGTGTTACCGTATAGCTCCCAAGGGTCTGCTCGAGCATTTCAAACAATGTTTCGAAGCGCACTAGGCTTCCACCCCATTCGAGAACCACGTTCCCCCTACTCTGGTCCTACCTCATATCAAAAACCTTTGTCTATAGCAATAGAGGACTTAGATAGCGATATCTATGACCCCTCGCTTATTCCAGAAGAAGAGGTACAAGCCTACAGGGTCCTGAGTAGAGGCGAGTATAGTGTGTTCACTAGTGAAAAACAGCTTAAAAGCTCGCCTCCGATATGGGTCGTACCCCACATTGGTAATTTTTGTCTAATGGGTCGTGGCCGAAGATCGAAAGCCCGACTTGGAGAGAGTGCTTGCACTGAAAATTACATTCTGCCGATGGTCTCGTCCCCTGTGTTTCTGGCCGCCAAGGGTACATACTTTATCTGTCATGATCGTGCATATGCATGGTTGCCCTCTGACTTCATGGGCTCATGTTTCATTGCAAATTTGTTGCCTCCGACGTTCACTGTAGATGCAGATTATCACAAGACTAGAGTTGTGAGAGGCGTAATTAGCGAAGAGGATACTGCCGGTCAAGAGGCAGGAGACTTTTTCAAGGGTTTCCTCCCGTTTTGGGGACCTATGGTTAATAGTAGGAACCTGAGACAGTTGACTCGAGTGGTAGAATCGACAGCTAATATTACTGCCAGTGCCCTTGGTAATATCACCACAGAACTTCAGGCGGATAGACTTATGACGTTACAAAACCGTATGGTTTTAGACGTGATCTTAGCAGATCGAGGTGGGGTATGTAAGGTGATCCATTCGAGCTGCTGTATTCTCATTCCTGATAACGCTCCGACTGTCTATCAAGCCATCTCGAAGTTGCATAAAATCTCCTAATCCATACACGTGGATGTAGGGGATTGGACGCTACTTGGGTGGTTTTGGGGCCTGATGTCGACTTGGGGTTGGAAGATTCTGATGATCATCGGAGTTGTCGTGGCGTTCCTGTTCACGTGTTGCCTTTGTGTGCAGTGCGGTCCTGCCTTATGTGGCCTCTGTGCTACAACGTGTATGAGACAGCCGCCTGTTACCAATGGAACTCGGTTGGACAGAGCTATGCTACAGCAACATCTAGATGGTCTGATGAATATCGAGTATGATTCCGACTAGTGCTTGCCTACATGAGGGCAAAAGGAGCGTCTGAGGTTCCGTGACGATTGTAAGTGGTGTTTTCGACTTCTACGAATATAGTCGAGTCTGGTATCTATGAACCGCAAATGACGAGTTTAGTGGGTGTACGCAGTTTCGCTGTGCTAACCTAAACCGTTCGTCTGTTACGTGGGTATTTCTATCTGTACCCACGGGTTCCATCTTAGATACGCCATCCATTTTGTCTCTTGCCCTCAAGTAGCCAGCGAACGGACGTTGTCCGCTTCGCGACCCTGGGATTCCCAAGATATTTGCGGAAGACACATGTCCTTTGCAAGTGTCTTTATGACAAGGGGGATGATACTGTAAGGCAGATGGTGCCGCTCGAGGCTCATCTTGCCGTTCCGACTTATTGTCTCAGCCGTGCATCTCATTAGGCACGTCCCTTTGATGCCTGTAGCTCGTGTTTCCCGATACCTCCCCTTTTACACCCTTTCCGTTCTCCCCACTGTCTCCATCTTCCTCTGCACCTGTCTTTGTTCCTATTTCGATCTGTTTTATTGTTGATTGGAATGCACTAATGGTGGGAAGATGGGTTTTTACAGTTGGGAGCCGCCAAATGTTTCCGCACTTATGTCCCGGACCTTGTGTGTATCAAAGTGACCAAAGCGACCCCTCTGGGGGATAATTGTGGGAACCGGGTCATAAACTTTTGTGTCTAATGTAACGGTATGGGAAAATCGTGTATAAAAGGAGCGATCCGCAGAACCAATTTGAAGCAGTCACTCTGAACTACACTCGTTGTACTTCCGTGATTTCTGTGTTTCCCTGCAGCAAATAAACCTTGAATCTTTGACGCCGAAGGAAGTGTCCCGTGTCTCTGTGATTCGTATTCCGGAGCAGGTTACCCACGAAGGTTTCAGGTGTTGTGCCCTGGCACCGCTGGGTTCTAAATAACCCAGACCTTCAATAGGGAGAAGAGATTGAGAAGGATTTGGGCTGTAAGGTCCTAAAATGACATAAAAGGAAGAAACATAGCTGGGAAAAGGAGGAATGAGGTAGAAGTTCAATGTAACAGTGCATGGGAAGGCCAAGAGAGAGAATGAATTCAGATTGTGGAAGGGACTTCTAGTGTTTTTGATATGAAGGTTCCCTCTTGCAAATGGTAAACAATGAAAATAATGGCCCTGTGTAAAAGTTCCTCTTTTTGCAAGGCAGCCCCCATTTTTTGTGGAATGATGCCACTGATTTTTGTACTGAGACACTACTACTCCAGACCCCAGGGCATGTGACCTGACCCCTAAAACATTTAGAAATGTGCTTACTCCTACCTGTGCTATTTAATTCTCCTATAAGGTCATAGGATATGGTGTCCAAAAAGCATTCACAGCACCAAAAGTTAAATGTCGTCTATGGACTACAGCACTACTATGCCATCCACTAGAGTGAGAAGACAAACATGTTTTGAGGCCTACCTATTATAGAAAACCTCAATTTTAAAAATATGCAAGTCACCCTTATGTAGGCCTAGTAGGCACCATGCTTGGAGCATGCTACGTAAAAGTAGGACATAAAAAATGTAATGTAAGCATGTCCTTACAGTGACTAACACCAAAAGGTATTTTCACTAAAGGAAAGCTGGCTGGCCCATAGAGAAACACTGGAAAGCAATATTAAAAAATAATCCTGCTATCTCAGTTTAGGAATCAGCTAGAAAAATAATTAAATGGCTATTTTTAGGCCAAGATTTACAAATGGTTTCAGCCAGGTTTGAAATGCTTTTTTTTAACATAGACCTGATGCAAAATCCTGTTTGAGATTTTCAAGCCAAAGCAAATAGCAATTTCCATTGGTTTTTCCCGAAAGGTAAAGCAAGGCAGCATCATGGAGTCATTCCATGTGTAGTGCACGGGCATTCCTATGCATCCACTGATTTTGATTCAAATTCCTATCTACAAAGACTTGAAGACAATGCAAAATACTGCAGCGGCTTGCATGATTAGAAGAAAAATCTTTATTTCTCCTCTTTTGTTTGTATCTGTACTGCATTTGCTAGCACACATATATAGTGGAAATAGCTTTAAATCACAGTTTTTGCACAGGAAGGCATACTTTCCTGCTAAAAAACCATGCATGTGCAACGCAGCCAACTTTGCACAATGGTGCAAGGGTCCCTGCTTTGGCACATGACTCAACAAATGATGGCCAGACCACAACTGAGCTATTTCTCTGCTGCCCTGCATTGGCTGAACTCTTTGTAAATATGGGCCCCTAATATTTATTAAAAGCTCAACTCAATGGTGAAGTTGGATTTTTGATACATATTAAGAAAAAGGAAGGAGGTAGACATTTTAAAAATGTGGCTTTTACATACTAATCGCTCATGAGGGCTAATTTGCCTTAGTAACATCTCGGCCTGGATGTCACTGAACTGTCTCAAACTTAACTCGGAATAACCAAGGTACTCTTTTTTAATCAAAAATCTACCCCTCCCCCTGTGCTTTGGTGGCCTCATGTATCCTCCTCCAGTACCAGTTGATTCTGTGAGAAATCTTGGCTTCTGATGTGACAATGATCTCTCCTGTAAAGCACAAATTAAGCAGGTCTCCTCCTCCTGCTTTGGGAAGCTTCGCAAGTTGCAGAAATTACTCCACTTCCTTCCCTTGGATTGCCATTATACAGTTGTCCTTGCGTTAATCACATCTCACCTGGACTACGCCAACAGCCTCTGTCTGGGGGTTCCTGCCTACCTGACTCAGTGGCAGATAGTTCAAAACGCTGCCGCCAGACTAATTCATAAAATTCCTTTCCGTCACTGTATTTCCCCCCACCCGAGGATCCTGCATTGGCTGCCTGTTACCAAACGCATTGAATTCAAGGCACTTACCCTAGCATATAGAGCATTCCGGGGATTGGGTACCTGAGAGCTAGACTTCAACACTACCATCATGACCGGGCCCTGAGATCTAACCACCAGAGTCTCCAAGTCATCCCCCACTTTCGTAAGGCCAGGACGGGGGCAGACGGGGCCACTCTCCATCCACCTATCGGAGTCAGAACATACTTTTCAACAGACCTTGAAAACCAGTTTTTTCATGATCACCTCGTCCTATCTTACATTTTCTGTTCCTACCAGTTCTGCTGCCTACAGTTCAGTTTCAGCGCTGGGACAACCCCGTAGGGGGTGGCTGTGCACTCTACAAATCCCATAAATAAAATAATTTGCACTAGCTTTCAACTGTCAACTAGCTGGTGAATAGCCCTAATGATGTTGGGAACTAGGGGTGGGCAGAACTCATGGAGTTTCACTCAGCGGAATTCCATAGAGGTATATAAAAACTCTGCTAGATACCGCAGAATTCCGCTAACATGCCGAATTAGGCACAACATGCTCCTCGCACTGATTTTTAGTGCTGGGAGCTCATTCAGGGTTGAAAATCCACACGAACAGCCCCACACGGCACTCCAGTGGATCCTGCTTCTTGAGTTGAATTTTGCTGGTGCTCAATTAGATTTTCTACTTGAGCGGTAGCCTTGTACCTGTGAACGGTCACAAAACAGCCCTCATAGAGGAAATCTCACAGGGTGCCCTCCTAGCGACCGAACATCGCGCTAAGGGTAACTAAATCTCACTTGCACCGAATCTCACTTGTGGTTGCCAACTTATTGTTGATGAGCTGCACGTGAGAAAAAACTCTGCCATGCTGTGTTTGGCAGAATTAGCCTAGAACACTGCGTTACATGTGTGACACGGAGTGGACAAAACTCCATCAACTCCACCGGCGGAGCAGAATTTATCACCCACCCCTATTGGAACCTGCTTCCAGAGCAGGGAAAACCGCCTGGGTGTGAGGAGGTGATTTTGTTCCCTTGACCCCTTCCTGAGACTAGTTGGGCTATGCCCAGGAACTTATCTTACTTTAAAGGAACATCCCCTGTCAAAAGTAGATGTAAGATGGCACTTGAACAGGCCAATTCCATTGTTCTCGTAGATAGGAAAACACCAAACTCAGAAGGGGGAAAGCTTTCCTCAGAACTGCTTTTATGTGCCACAGACAATAGTCTGCTCATTACCCTGACCACACCCCTGGGCGGGCACACAGACTCCACACAAAGAGAAAAGGTTTTCTCCATCTTGGATTAATAGGTGAAGGGCAATGTGAAATTGATTGCAGTAGGTCACACAGGTGAACTGCTGTAAAAGTGGGTACGGTTACCCCGGGAACTTTTAATATGTTGGTTAGCTAGGGTCTATGAGTCAACCCTATACATAAACTAATTCCAGGCATAAATGTGGTACCCCTAGGCACCTTTTCCAGAACAGTCTGGACCTGTGGGACAAAAAAGAAGGATTGCAGCTGCTGTTTGAGAACTGTGAGGAGACCTGAATGTTGTAATTTAACTTTGGATACAATATTATACTTTTATTCCTCACCTTAAAGTGTTATTATAATGGGTATCTTCCCCGTGGGACCCCCCCCCCTTCTTTCCTCCACAAAACTGTGTTCTCTGGGAGTGTAGATTAGAATGTTCACAAGTCAGCTGAGGCGTTTAATAGACCAGATGGTTTTCTGTTAGAGACACTTTCTAATTATAAGACAACCTGTTTCCCATTGTTTTCTTCTTGGATTTCTTTTCATTACTTACATCACTGAAATATTGGATCTGCTCCCTGTGTTTCCCGGACAAGTAAGTGGACTCCAAGGGTCCATTGGTTGACCCTGTGGCTATAGGGACACAGAAAGCTGCAAGTGTCCATGATCCTGCAATTCTCATTTGGCTAGTATGTGGTAAATAAATATTTACCGTATGCTTAATTTCTATGCGGTAAAGTTCAATAAAATAGCTCAATCAAAAAATGAGAGGCAGAGTCCGTGGAGTCTGAGTTTATAAGGGTTTTATTCCATGAAATGGAATGGTTCGAACCAGGGTATCATGTTCCATCACCACGAAGGTTCAGGAAGGGATAGACAATACTTTATTAACAGTGCACAATATATATAGTAAATTCATACAGTGGTGATGGATACAGAAGGCGTAACAGCTGAAAGAAACGAGATAAGAACACATGTGCGTAACAGAAGGCGTGCACGAGGGCGTGTGCTAGAAACGTCACATGAGAGTGTCACAGGTGGGTGGATCCTTAGAGGAATCCTGCAGTGTCAGCAGAAATATATGGCAGGGATGCGCGCGCAGGCAGCATGACGTGTGATTGACGTGGAACTGGAGGGTGAAGGGGACTTGACATTTAGCACTATACGGGGAGACAGAAGTCTGGCGAGTCAGAACAACCTAAGCCCAAATCATATCTGATATCTTGTGTTTGAGGAACTGTATTATCTAGAAGAAAAGGTCTCTCGGGCAGAGGCTATTCTATACTGACTGCTAGTGCGTGCATATGTGACTACGTGTCTACGTGAAATGCGAGGGGCCATGGGCCTACCATGGTAACTGGAGCAATGAATTACTTGCATGGAGACAGAAAGGCCGGGCCCTTTGCTCTGCAGCTGGGGGGATGTTTACCTAAATCACTAGACAGGAATGTATTTTCGAGGAGCGGAGCAGATAACTTGAAGGCAAAATACAGTCTTTGGCAGGCAAGCAGGCCGAGCCGGGCACCGCTCGCCGCGCAGGGAGTAAGGTAAAGGTCATGGATGCAGATCCAGGCTGCAGCTTTCAGGAGGTAGAAGGCAGAAAGGGCTCGAGGGCAGAAATCAGGGGCTAGCTCGACAGAGCCAGGAAAACGTAAAAGTGTACCATGTAAAGACGTTGGCAAGGCATACTTAGGAACTGAATATTCAATCCATTCATGGTGGATCTGAAAGAGGACATGTTAACGTTGGACGCAAATGTATTTACGTCTTCATAGCTGGTTGTGGAGGGAACATACATGTACTTGAAGCACGTACATGGAGCCGTTGGGGTTCATAGTAGGGGACACAATTGACCATAAAAATTCCAATTAACTCATTCTCTCCTTGTCCCCTACGGACCCTTCATGATACATCGATCTTCATTAGTCTATCAATTTGTTCATATAACACCATTTGTTCTTCCTTTTTCAGGCGGGATTTAGAACGTGGACTTGGATGGGGAATGCATGATGTGGCGCACAAGCCGCAAATCGCTGGCCCACATTGTAAACAGAGACAGCAACTGAACACTATGAGTAGTATGACTCCTAGGAATGACAGGATTTTCCATCCCCAAGCGGATATGGTACTCCAGAGCCAACCGGACCAAGTCCAGGTGCCTGGATTCTGATGTATCTGACTCGCAATCTTATGGAGACGGGTTATGGCTCTATATACTGACGGTGCGTTTTCTGAAATGAAAACACAGCAACTCGATCCGATGACTCTACAAGCTCCGCCCCTATCGGCCAGGATGACGTCAAGAACAAGACGATTTTGAAGGACAACAAGTCTCATAGCAGACTGTTCCTCTGTTAAGTTGCCTAGGGCGGAAGTAGTTTCATTCACTACTGCTTCAAGGGTTCTGGTCAAGTGACGTATTGATTTGCTATTAAAGACAGCTCCTAAATAGGGAAAGAAACCTTTATTGAAATCTGTGTATCGTTCCCATGCCGTTTCAGTATAGTCGACAATCGGGAGTTCTCTCTTCGGTCTATTAGGTACTAGTCGGGAGTTCTTATGATAATCAGGTGGAGCTAGAAAAACAGGTGGCAGAAGGAATGCAATGTAACATGTCCCATCCCAATCTAGTGGTAAACGTATATAGGCTGTCTGACCACAAATGAAATAGGAATGACGGGTAGCTTTGAATGTAGACTTGCCTTTATCACTGAATTCAATCACAGTAGTACATTTACTATGACCCAGGTGTACCGAACCATTCTTTCTGACACATAATTCACCTTTAACTGGTAACACCGACATAGAGGGCAAGTCTGGCTTTTCAGAATCATGGACATTCAGAATCATGAGGTTAAGTGTGTAATTACCTAATCCATATACTTCGTTCTCTAGATCGGTCCCTGTCCTTTTGGGTAGACCCTCCTTGTCAGGGAAACATACTTTGTGCATAACTGTGTTCAGATTTCCCCATACCCAATTGCCTTGGTGGACTATGGAATCAGAATCTAAAGAATTCATTAAACTAAACCATGCACCACAGGAACCATTATGTGTAAACGGATACGGAAAGAGGGGCAGAATTCCCTTGTATTTCTGATAGGGAGGGAGTCGGCCACATATCCAACAATTTGTAGCATTGCTGATCTGATGGGAATGGTGTAACATACTGATGAAAGTATTGTTGCGCAGCGCGAATCTGTAAGATAACTCGTGAGGGGGTAGTTCACTGAAAGTATGCTCGACAGTGTCATTTGAGAAAGAATGTGCACGTATGACAATAGGAAAGTAAATGTGCAACAATAAACCTGTGACAATAATCGCAATACTCAGAAAAAACATAATCAATAAAGCAACGATGCAATAACTTTTGAGAGATTTACAATATTTTCGTTTCTTGATCTGTTTCTGTCTATCTCTCTCTCTATTGGGGTCTAACTTGTACATGTCAGGAACCTGTCTAACCGCTTCACCTAGGGGAGGACTTAAACAATTAAACTGTCTGACTTGCTAGACCTCAATTTCATACGAAATTCTTGAGAAGGAGTTTTCTCTACCAGGGGGAGTTTAGTATCAGTCTCTGGAATGGGGCAGGGCTGGGAGTCTAATTTTGGCGGCAGTCCATGGTATTTCTTAACGTGACTCGAGTGGAGCCAGCCTTTGCGGCCCTCCACTTTCACTGCTGTCCTTGTAGTTAATAAAACAAGCTTCGGCTCCTGCCAGCGGGGCTCCAGCGGACTTCTCCTGTCGAAATTCCGGATATACACTTGGTCGCCAGGGACAATCTCGTGTGGCTTCACCTCGGTGTTGTTGGGAAAGGCTGCAGCTACCTGTGAACGACATGATTGTAGTGCAGACATCAAGGAGGCAAGGTAATCTGTCAGCATATTACAGTCAACATCTGTGATTTTACGAGGCAGAGGCGTCCCCCACATATTTGGTGGCCTGCCGAAGACCACCTCGTACGGGGATAGCCCTGTTCTGGAATGAGCTACCATTCTCATGTAAAAGAGCGCAACTGGCAATGCAACTATCCAGTCTACACCTTTCTCGGCACAAATTTTAGCAAGGCGCGTTTTCAGGGTCTGGTTGTGTCTCTCCACATGACCTGCTGCCTCGGGATGTCGGACACAATGGAACTTCCACTGATATCCTAGCAGGAGTGATACCTGCTTCATGAGTTCGGACGAGAATGGCTGACCATTATCTGAGTACACGATACGGGGTAAACCATACCGTGGGAAGAATTCACGTACCAGCTGCTTGGCAGTGGTCGGAGCAGTGTAATCTGGGACTGGATATGCTTCTGTCCATCGGGAAAGTGCACATACAACTACGAGGACATACTTGAATCCTCGACAACGTTCCATCTGGATATAATCCATCTGGAGGACTTCAAAAGGGTAATCGGGAGGATGAAATCCACCTTGCTCTACGGGGATGCCTTTACCTGGGTTAAACTGACAACAGATCATGCAAGTACGCACTTTCTGTTTTGCTGCTGCTCGTAAATGTTTATTGAACCAAAGGTTTTGAATACTGTCTAGCATGGCTTTTTCTCCTAAATGTGCAGGACTATGTGCTGTATTAATGATAACTTGAACCATAGAGTCGGGGAGAAACCATGTGGCTTTTCCCTTCGTCATCCATCCCTGTTCTGTCTGTATCCCTCCTAGTTCAGTCCATTTCTTGATTTCGTCTGGTGTAGCATGTGTCTGTATGTCAATTACATCTAGGGCGGGATCCCTAACTGTCATGCAATGTGTCGGTGTCGGGACTATTGTCTTTGTCATGTCAGTGGTGTGAGTATGAGTCTGAGCTGTATGTTTGGCTGTCCGATCTGCCAGGTCATTACCCTGGGAAATAGTATCTGCAACTTTCGTATGCGCTTTACACTTCATGATGGCTATGGCTGTAGGCAAATGTATTGCTTCTAACAGAGCTTGAATGAGGGGTCCGTGCTGGATTTTGGCACCGTGAGAGGTTAAGAAACCTCTCTCTTGCCAGAGGACTCCGAAGTCGTGTACAACTCCGAAAGCATAACGGGAATCTGTGTATATGTTAACTTTCTTATTCTTGGCTCGAATGCAGGCTTGGGTCAGAGCGATGAGCTCTGCTGCTTGAGCTGACAGGATGTCAATGCGGCGTGTTTCTATGACTTCAGTTTCTGTCGTGACTGCATATGCGGCCACTAACTCTCCTGTACTTGTTCTCATACATGAACCATCCACATAAAGTGTCAGGTCTGGATCTGGTAATGCGATATCTGTCAAGTCTTGTCTGGGTTTTGTCGTAATGGAAATGACTTCAACACAATCATGTGCCAAAGGGTCTGTCTCACTTAATGGCAAAAGTGTAGCAGGATTCAATGTATTGCAGCGCCTGATTTCTATGTGTGGCTGAAACAATGTTAATTCATAACCTGTCAGTCGTGCTATAGTTAGGTGTTGAGTCTGTGTTCTGTTTAAAAAGACTTCCACGGAGTGTGGAACTTGTACTGTCAATTGATGTCCTAACACTATGGAATCGCTTTGTCTGATCGCTAGAGCTGTTGCTGCTACAGATTTCAAGCACGCAGGCAGAGCCTGGGCTACTGGATCTAATGTACTAGAAAAATAAGCACACGGTTTGTGTGAACCTGCTTGATCCTGAGTGAGTACTGACAATGCAGTACCTTCACGTTCAGTAACAAAGAGTGTAAAAGGTTTGCTGTAACATGGTGTCGCTAAAACTGGTGCTTGACATAAGGCTTTCTTCAATTCATCAAAAGCTTGTGTGTGTTCCTGAGTCCAAGGGAGGACAGTCGAAGTCGCTGCCTCCTGCGTTGTCAACTGTATGAGTGGCTTGGCTAGAAATGCGTACTGAGGGATCCATTGTCTACAGTAAGAAGTGAGGCCTATAAAGGCCCGTACCTCCTTTTGTGTCTTGGGTTGTGACATGTTTACAATTAACTGGATACGGTCAGGTGTTAGCTGTCTCCCCCTCTTGGACAGCAAGTGCCCAAGGTACACCACTTGCTGAACACAGAATTGCAGCTTCGAAGGGGACACTTTGTGTCCCTTGTCAGCCAAGAAATACAAGACTGTCAGTGATGCTTGTTCACATTCTTGTTCACTTCGGGCGGTGATCAATAGATCATCGACATACTGGAGTAGGGCAGTGTTGTCAGGCATATGGATACTGTCAAGTTGTCTTTTCAATGCTTGGCTGTAGATGCTGGGGCTTTCTGTGAATCCTTGAGGTGCGCGTGCAAATTTGAAGCTTCGGCCATTTAAACAGAATCCGAAAATATATTGGCTTTCCGGATCAATGGGGACACTAAAGAAGGCGTTCTTCAGATCAATTACAGTAAAGAACGTCGCTTCGGAATCAATAGCAGTCAAGAGGGACGAAATGTCTGGGACCACGGGATATTGTGGTACAATGCATTTATTCAATTCTCGTAAATCGATAACTAATCGATAAACTGGGTGTGCATTTGGGTCAGTACGTTTAAGAATTGGAATGATAGGGGAGTTACAGAGATTTGAGTCGGTTTCTACAACCACTCCTTGTGCAATGAGCTCGTCAATGATTTTCAGTAAAGCCACTACAGCATCTGGGGGTAACTTGTATTGTCGGATGCGTGGTAGGACAACTCCTGGCTTGAGTGTGACACGATATGGTGTAATGTGCATACAACCTACATCAGTGGGGCCTTGTGCCCATAAATGTGCAGGAACATTCTGTAATCTGGAATCAATATCTCTCAACACATAGTGACCCTTAAAGTCACGCAGAAACAATCTTACTCCTTCCGGAGAACAACAAATAACAGCTCCTAGAGCTTTCAGAGTTTTGATACCTAACAAGTTTTCTGGACATGATTTCGTGAGCAATAAATCTGTAGTACGGGACAACGGACCAACTGCAAGGGGGACTGGTTTCGATACTTCGTTAACAATAGGCTTTCCTGAAAATCCAAGGGAAACATTCTGTGAGCCTGAGAGGGGTGCCCCTGGAACTTCGTCGTGACTGATTGTCGTTCTGCTTGCCCCTGTATCAATCAAAAACTTTCTATCCTTTCCTAATACTTGACTATGTACATATGGACCCTCTTGATCTACAGGAACCTCAATAAGAGGCAAGCCAACCTCCCTCTCTAGGCTGTTTCATGTGTATCGCTGGTAATCGGGATAATCAGTTTGTGCATATTGGTACATCTGCTGTGTTGCATGTTGTGTTGCAGCAATCGGTTGTGGCTGTGGTACCGCTACGGTCTGTACTGTCTGTTGTGGAGCATGCATAGGCTGTACATTCTGTGGTACGTGTTGTTGGTCCTGGTCTTGTCTAGGAGGACGCGGTCTCTCTTTAGTTTTACCTGTGGCTATGTTGTGTTTCAAAACTGCACAATCATTAATATAGTGACCTGGCTGCTTACAATAGTTGCAAGTCCCTTTAACAGGAGCTGCTGAAGTATTGGACTGTGATGGTGCTGTACCCTTTTTATGACCGTCTGTTGGAACTGACTGAGCAACTAGCATTTTCATTTTCGTGTCTTTCATACGTCTCTGTTCGTGATCATGTTCTTCCCTAATTCTGTTCTGGTGGTACTGTAACATTTGTAACATTTGGGAAGGCGAATTAGCTTGCCATGTGCTCTCGACTTTCAGTACACGATTCTTAACTTGGGGCAAGGAATTCTCGACTAATTTGGATACAAAAAGATGCGGGTATGACTCGCTACTTGGTTTCAGGCCACTATTAATAATAAAACATTTCTCAAATCGGGAATAAAAATCACTAGTGTCTTCATCGGGTTTCTGTTTGCAGGCTGAAATTGCATCCCAGTCTTCCTTTTTAGCTGCTAACAAACGTGGCAAAACCTGTACTAACAATCCTGGTAATGCTTTAGTTTTATCCCCAAGACCTAAACCTGGGGTTCGAGTCGTTTCTTCATTTTCTAATGCAGCCCAATCAATCTTTTGGTCTCCCACCTCCCATTCTTTTTCTTTGAGTTTCTCGTAAATACCGGCAGGCAGTAATACTTTCAATATTTTCATAATGTCGGGATAGGTATAATCTCCCATGAGTAACATGTCTTTTATTTCACGGTGGAACCCTGCAGGGTCTTTATCATGACTAGGCACTATTTTCTTCATTTCCAATAATTCCATTTTAGTTATGGGCGTGTACACGAATACACGTGTAAGGGTATTATCATCATTCCTGACTGGGTGCACTTCTCGCAAAGGATTCTGTTTGTCAAAGTCAAAGTGGAATTGTTTCTTGACTGGGGGTGGAACAGAAACAAGATGTGGAGCCAAGAACGTTCTATATTTGTGACGTTGTTCTAGAATTGTTTCAAGTAGTTCAGTACCTAGACCTCTCCATCTTCTCAGGAGTAAGTCCTGCAGTAAGTTATATAACGGACCTGGGTCAGATGCTCTATTTTCATACTGTATAATGAGGTGTTGTGTCATGTATATACCAGCTAATCGCTGTTCTTCTGGAATAAGACTTAAAAATGTTTGCACTACCGAATCATCTTTATATATACTGTCATCTCCGGCCCACTGTACTGCGGACCGGGCTAGTTCCTGATCACGCAGGGTATTGAGTTCTTGATAACCTACCCTTTCCTTTAGTACTTTGTCAGTCATTTGGAACACATGTTCAAGGGTACATCGCTCTGGTATTGGACAGAGGTAACGTTTCTTGTTTTCAAACGTTTCTTGTTTGCGAATGGGTCTGTCGAAGGGCCTATCAAAAGGATGCGGTCTAGGGAGTTTCTCTCTGCCTACATATCCTATCATCTGTTTGTCTGACTGTTGCGAAGTTTCTGCTAGGTCCTCTGTATCATCCTCCCCCTGCGAGGAAGTCGGATCGTCTAATTCAAGTTGTTCTTCAGGTGCTCGCTGGGCATGTATTTCTATTATTTCTTTACGGATCTTTCTAACCATAGTATGTACACTGTTCTCCTTATCATGTTTACCATCAGCAATATTCTGGCTCCATCTATTCAGTCTATTCATCTCATTTTGGGGAAAACCTGCCTGATCTTGTTCTCTTATTAAACAATTAACCATAAATCGCATTATTAGACCTTTGTTCTCAACTTTCTGACGTGACATGGCTTCAGCAACACACTCCGGTCCTTCTCCTGTTCTAATAAAATAATACAATTTGTCCAGATGTTCTGGCATTTCTGGTAGTAACATCAAATAATCTGTAACACGTCTCAAACGTAGGGATGCTAACAACATGGGTCCTGTTGTACCAGGCACTGTGTCATATCTGCAATCTGTAAGTTCTCTTCTGAGCTGTTCGGCCGGTGCACCTTTAGGTGTCCGCGCCTTTGCTAAATCTCTCATTGTCACTCGGTGTAACGGTGGGGGTGTTTGATAACCTCCTGTAGCACCTCCTGAAGCGGAGGCTTGAGCATAACCTGGCTGTAGGGTCGGTACCTGCTGTAACTGGGTTGGAATCTGGACCGTGCCAGTCCCAAAAGGATTAAGTGGATGCAGTTGTTGAATACCAGGAGGGACAACGGGTGTGGGTGCAGGAAGCGGTGCGGGAGGGGTCTGCTGTTGAGGACCCGGGGGCAGATGATCATGGGGTAGGTTACCGTCAGCAGGTGGGACATGGGTAGGTACATTAGTGTAGGCGGGAGCTACGTCGTCTAAATAGGAAGAAAGAAAAATATCTGCTGCGGTCTTGTGACGTAATTTAGTCGGAACCAATGGAGGGGGCAGATTTTTCAGTGTTTCCGGGGTCGCCTTGGGCTGGCCCTCGGCCAGGACTGGATACAATCCTGTCAAAATAGCATTACTCTGTCTGTCTTGTTGTTCTGTTCTGACTCTCTGTCCTTCTTCTAGTAGTTCTTTTTCTTTGGCTTTTTCAGAATCCTCTCTACTCTTCTCTGCTTTTCTGAGTGCCTTCTCTGTCCGTCTATGCGATTCTTTACGCCATAATTCAATGGCATCTTTCTGTGACTGTCTGGCTTTCTTTTTCCATAATGCTTCCTCTACTCTCATGATGCACTCGGCATCCCATGTCCCTGTAACGGGCCATCTCTGATTCTCTGCTAAGTCCTTGGTATAATCTGCCCACAAGTCGAGAAATAATATGGCATCTAAGCCGTGCTTGTGGTACATAAAATGACCGGGAGTGTCCCTAGGTGGGATGGGAACAGCTTCCTCAAGTATCCCTTTCCTGGTTCCTATCTGTCTCAGTTTAGAGAATAGAGGCATTCTGAACCTTGATACTTGATACTTACTCGGACTTGAACACAACTAATACAATGAACACAGTGATGAAGATCAAACAATCACTCATACCACGACATTAAAACACATTTAAACATTTCGAAAACGAACAACAATAACTAGAATAACTAGATAACTGGATACTGGATATACTGCTAAACAGTACAGATACACTGCTAAAACAGTGCAGACCGGGTCTGTGTACCCAAACCCGTCTTGACCGGACACAAATTAATGCACCCGTCTAGATGCGTCCCCAGCAACGGTACTCACCGGGAAGCACGGAACAGAAGGCCTCGGAAACTCGACACTGGACTGGACCGGACTGGACTCGACTCGTGACGTAGACACTTCAGAACTGGTGGGCCTCTGAACACCTCGGACCTTGCTCTCTCGGCTGGGCTCTGGTCGGGATCCTCCGCACTCCTCACCGCCTCGTCTGGGTGTCGATCGCAGTCTCAGTCACCTCCGTTGGCCTGAAGGAGATACAGGAAATCCTGCGGGTACGCGTAGTTGTCCGTCACGGCTGTGGCAGGGGGCTAGGCCTACAACGCACCGCCGGCGTGTAAGGTGGGGGAGGGGTCCCTATTCGGGCGCCAAATTATGTGGTAAATAAATATTTACCGTATGCTTAATTTCTATGCAGTAAAGTTCAATAAAATAGCTCAATCAAAAAATGAGAGGCAGAGTCCGTGGAGTCTGAGTTTATAAGGGTTTTATTCCATGAAATGGAATGGTCCGAACCAGGGTATCATGTTCCATCACCACGAAGGTTCAGGAAGGGATAGACAATACTTTATTAACAGTGCACAATATATATAGTAAATGCATACAGTGGTGATGGATACAGAAGGCGTAACAGCTGAAAGAAACGAGATAAGAACACATGTGCGTAACAGAAGGCGTGCACGAGGGCGTGTGCTAGAAACGTCACATGAGAGTGTCACAGGTGGGTGGATCCTTAGAGGAATCCTGCAGTGTCAGCAGAAATATATGGCAGGGATGCGCGCGCAGGCAGCATGACGTGTGATTGACGTGGAACTGGAGGGTGAAGGGGACTTGACATTTAGCACTATACGGGGAGACAGAAGTCTGGCGTGTCAGAACAACCTAAGCCCAAATCATATCTGATATCTTGTGTTTGAGGAACTGTATTATCTAGAAGAAAAGGTCTCTCGGGCAGAGGCTATTCTATACTGACTGCTAGTGCGTGCATATGTGACTACGTGTCTACGTGAAATGCGAGGGGCCATGGGCCTACCATGGTAACTGGAGCAATGAATTACTTGCATGGAGACAGAAAGGCCGGGCCCTTTGCTCTGCAGCTGGGGGGATGTTTACCTAAATCACTAGACAGGAATGTATTTTCGAGGAGCGGAGCAGATAACTTGAAGGCAAAATACAGTCTTTGGCAGGCAAGCAGGCCGAGCCGGGCACCGCTCACCGCGCAGGGAGTAAGGTAAAGGTCATGGATGCAGATCCAGGCTGCAGCTTTCAGGAGGTAGAAGGCAGAAAGGGCTCGAGGGCAGAAATCAGGGCCTAGCTCGACAGAGCCAGGAAAACGTAAAAGTGTACCATGTAAAGACGTCGGCAAGGCATACTTAGGAACTGAATATTCAATCCATTCATGGTGGATCTGAAAGAGGACATGTTAACGTTGGACGCAAATGTATTTACGTCTTCATAGCTGGTTGTGGAGGGAACATACATGTACTTGAAGCACGTACATGGAGCCGTTGGGGTTCATAGTAGGGGACACAATTGACCATAAAAATTCCAATTACCTCAAGTACCTGAGCCTGACTTGGACCCTGCTAGCACCCTCTGATGATTCCCGACCCCAGATGTTGTTCCTGATATCCTTGGACCCCTGGCTTAGTCTAACTAGACTTCTCCTATCACCTCAGAAAACCCAGGAAAGTTTTTAGCCTTCAAACACTGAAGGATCAGGACAACCCTTCCAAGCTGACCTGGCCAAGCTGCAAACACACTGGGCTGCAAACCTGGTTTCTCCACTCTGAGCTTCTCAGCAGTAGCAAAATCTGTTTCAGCAGGACCTCGGAGAGGGGTGCATCGTGGAGCCGTCATCAGACACAGCTCACAGCCTTGCCCCTTTGGAGTATTTGAAGCTCCAAAAAAGAGACAAAGGGGCTCATTACGATGATGATTGCCATCGTTTCAGGCGTGAAACTGTCCAACAAGGAATTGCCGATCCTGACAGCCTGATTACATTGCGACCACCATGCAGCCAGTCATAAAATTCCATTTTCTATTGCAACTTGTGCTGCTGCCCAGAAAAGGGCCGCAGCATAGACCACAATAGAAAAAGAGATGTTTTTAAAACCCATGCACCTTCCCTGGCACACAGTGCATGGATGTTTGGGGGCCTGCTAGGGGCCCAAAATCCATTTTTGACAGCCTTTCCATGGGGGTGGGACCGCAATTAAAAGGTTGTTGAAACTAACATCTTAATCCCTACAATGGTGCCACTGAAGGCACCACCCCCAATGAAGGGATTCGTCTCTGACCACCACCCTGATGATCTCCTGGATCCCCGCCTGCTGCGCTTCGACTGCCGGCATCGTAATCTGGACTGCTGCCATAGATGTCAGGTGGACCACCACTAACATCCTATCGGTGGCGGTCTGCCTGATATCATAATCGAGCCCTAAGTGTCCGAAGGTAAAAATGGTCACCTAGTGAAGGTGACAAAGGTGTACGAGCAGTGAGATGACCATCATGAATGTAATTAAATTATTTCTGCTCTGAGCTTTTCCTGCCAAAACCAACGCCTTCAACAGGACAGTGTCTAACACCTATCATCATGGATCCCTCCTTGGATAGAGCCTGCTGCCTTGCCTCACTGGAGGATTTCCCAATGCAAGATCTCTGACCTGGTCAGACCTGGTTGGTGTGTCCGAAATGTGGTCCACCTAGGTATACCTGAAATCATGCACAGATCCTGGCCTACAGCGACCATAAATTACCATTGACACTTAGAGCTTTTTCTCACTATTTTTACATAAATCTATAAAAATTCCTATCGCTGGCTCCCCTTATTGGCTTTTTGTCATTGTGGTATAATTTTGCTCATTAAATTATTCTCTGGCTTTATAAATTGGAGTAAGATTCCTATTGTGGTGTGTTTTTGAATTTTTCCCTGTTTTGGTATTACTAAATTCTTTACACATTTTCCCTAAGTTAAGCCTGTGTGCTCTGTGCTATAGCTACTAAGGGTTGAGCTAAGGTTTAAATTACTGAAACCTTTTACTGGACCTAACAGGATAGTGCTTTTGTTACTTGTGGTGGACCTCACTCCACCACAACTAATAAACCACTGACAGTCAGAAATATGTATTTTTTTTAAAAACACCTTTGTGAGGCAGAATCTGATCAAATATATATGTAAAGTCAAAATCATCACAATAGGAATATGTGAAGCCTGGCTTTCATCGGAATAACATACGTTGGTTTAAAGGTTTGGTTTACATATATTTGTGCAAGTAAGTTTCAGCAAGACTTATTTTTGTGTGATCTAAAAGTCGCAAGACAATAGTCTGTGGAATTTACCAGTCATAAAGGACCATATTTAATAACCGCCGGCGTGTAAGGTGGGGGAGGGGTCCCTATTCGGGCGCCAAATTATGTGGTAAATAAATATTTACCGTATGCTTAATTTCTATGCGGTAAAGTTCAATAAAATAGCTCAATCAAAAAATGAGAGGCAGAGTCCGTGGAGTCTGAGTTTATAAGGGTTTTATTCCATGAAATGGAATGGTCCGAACCAGGGTATCATGTTCCATCACCACGAAGGTTCAGGAAGGGATAGACAATACTTTATTAACAGTGCACAATATATATAGTAAATGCATACAGTGGTGATGGATACAGAAGGCGTAACAGCTGAAAGAAACGAGATAAGAACACATGTGCGTAACAGAAGGCGTGCACGAGGGCGTGTGCTAGAAACGTCACATGAGAGTGTCACAGGTGGGTGGATCCTTAGAGGAATCCTGCAGTGTCAGCAGAAATATATGGCAGGGATGCGCGCGCAGGCAGCATGACGTGTGATTGACGTGGAACTGGAGGGTGAAGGGGACTTGACATTTAGCACTATACGGGGAGACAGAAGTCTGGCGTGTCAGAACAACCTAAGCCCAAATCATATCTGATATCTTGTGTTTGAGGAACTGTATTATCTAGAAGAAAAGGTCTCTCGGGCAGAGGCTATTCTATACTGACTGCTAGTGCGTGCATATGTGACTACGTGTCTACGTGAAATGCGAGGGGCCATGGGCCTACCATGGTAACTGGAGCAATGAATTACTTGCATGGAGACAGAAAGGCCGGGCCCTTTGCTCTGCAGCTGGGGGGATGTTTACCTAAATCACTAGACAGGAATGTATTTTCGAGGAGCGGAGCAGATAACTTGAAGGCAAAATACAGTCTTTGGCAGGCAAGCAGGCCGAGCCGGGCACCGCTCACCGCGCAGGGAGTAAGGTAAAGGTCATGGATGCAGATCCAGGCTGCAGCTTTCAGGAGGTAGAAGGCAGAAAGGGCTCGAGGGCAGAAATCAGGGCCTAGCTCGACAGAGCCAGGAAAACGTAAAAGTGTACCATGTAAAGACGTCGGCAAGGCATACTTAGGAACTGAATATTCAATCCATTCATGGTGGATCTGAAAGAGGACATGTTAACGTTGGACGCAAATGTATTTACGTCTTCATAGCTGGTTGTGGAGGGAACATACATGTACTTGAAGCACGTACATGGAGCCGTTGGGGTTCATAGTAGGGGACACAATTGACCATAAAAATTCCAATTACCTCAAGTACCTGAGCCTGACTTGGACCCTGCTAGCACCCTCTGATGATTCCCGACCCCAGATGTTGTTCCTGATATCCTTGGACCCCTGGCTTAGTCTAACTAGACTTCTCCTATCACCTCAGAAAACCCAGGAAAGTTTTTAGCCTTCAAACACTGAAGGATCAGGACAACCCTTCCAAGCTGACCTGGCCAAGCTGCAAACACACTGGGCTGCAAACCTGGTTTCTCCACTCTGAGCTTCTCAGCAGTAGCAAAATCTGTTTCAGCAGGACCTCGGAGAGGGGTGCATCGTGGAGCCGTCATCAGACACAGCTCACAGCCTTGCCCCTTTGGAGTATTTGAAGCTCCAAAAAAGAGACAAAGGGGCTCATTACGATGATGATTGCCATCGTTTCAGGCGTGAAACTGTCCAACAAGGAATTGCCGATCCTGACAGCCTGATTACATTGCGACCACCATGCAGCCAGTCATAAAATTCCATTTTCTATTGCAACTTGTGCTGCTGCCCAGAAAAGGGCCGCAGCATAGACCACAATAGAAAAAGAGATGTTTTTAAAACCCATGCACCTTCCCTGGCACACAGTGCATGGATGTTTGGGGGCCTGCTAGGGGCCCAAAATCCATTTTTGACAGCCTTTCCATGGGGGTGGGACCGCAATTAAAAGGTTGTTGAAACTAACATCTTAATCCCTACAATGGTGCCACTGAAGGCACCACCCCCAATGAAGGGATTCGTCTCTGACCACCACCCTGATGATCTCCTGGATCCCCGCCTGCTGCGCTTCGACTGCCGGCATCGTAATCTGGACTGCTGCCATAGATGTCAGGTGGACCACCACTAACATCCTATCGGTGGCGGTCTGCCTGATATCATAATCGAGCCCTAAGTGTCCGAAGGTAAAAATGGTCACCTAGTGAAGGTGACAAAGGTGTACGAGCAGTGAGATGACCATCATGAATGTAATTAAATTATTTCTGCTCTGAGCTTTTCCTGCCAAAACCAACGCCTTCAACAGGACAGTGTCTAACACCTATCATCATGGATCCCTCCTTGGATAGAGCCTGCTGCCTTGCCTCACTGGAGGATTTCCCAATGCAAGATCTCTGACCTGGTCAGACCTGGTTGGTGTGTCCGAAATGTGGTCCACCTAGGTATACCTGAAATCATGCACAGATCCTGGCCTACAGCGACCATAAATTACCATTGACACTTAGAGCTTTTTCTCACTATTTTTACATAAATCTATAAAAATTCCTATCGCTGGCTCCCCTTATTGGCTTTTTGTCATTGTGGTATAATTTTGCTCATTAAATTATTCTCTGGCTTTATAAATTGGAGTAAGATTCCTATTGTGGTGTGTTTTTGAATTTTTCCCTGTTTTGGTATTACTAAATTCTTTACACATTTTCCCTAAGTTAAGCCTGTGTGCTCTGTGCTATAGCTACTAAGGGTTGAGCTAAGGTTTAAATTACTGAAACCTTTTACTGGACCTAACAGGATAGTGCTTTTGTTACTTGTGGTGGACCTCACTCCACCACAACTAATAAACCACTGACAGTCAGAAATATGTATTTTTTTTAAAAACACCTTTGTGAGGCAGAATCTGATCAAATATATATGTAAAGTCAAAATCATCACAATAGGAATATGTGAAGCCTGGCTTTCATCGGAATAACATACGTTGGTTTAAAGGTTTGGTTTACATATATTTGTGCAAGTAAGTTTCAGCAAGACTTATTTTTGTGTGATCTAAAAGTCGCAAGACAATAGTCTGTGGAATTTACCAGTCATAAAGGACCATATTTAATAACTTTTTAAACGCACCGCTCGGATGCGCATATATATGCATATATATTGCTCAAAAGTATATTTGCTTGTTTTACAGGTGTGTTCCACTCCAGAAGACTATCAAGGCTTTGACAAAGTTCTCGGACTCTGTTTCTGTCATAGTGAAGATCTGGATAGTATCTGTGGGCCTAAGTGCAGAATGCGGCAGAAATATATTCTTCAGTTGAAGTGTGATGGTGAAGGAGACAATATTTATATCACTGACATTGACGGCACAGAGGTACATGTCTACATATTATGATCTAGGCTAAATGATTGGAACATCTTTTATTTGCTTCTGCCATCTTCTCAAAGTTGATATTTTCCTAAGTCATGTTTTCCACAACATCAGCATCCTTCGCTGAAGATTCACTAAAGCACAAGAATCACACGTTTATTTGTTGAGAAATAATTTTTAATACTCTTAGTTGGTGATACATGAACGCTTTTTTCCATGTAAAATCTGACTAAACTCAAGAAAATGTTGTACTTTGGTTGCGATTGGCATATGGTTCTCAGCGTTAGAAATATCTAACATACATATACCGAAATGAAAACATCTAGGGGCATATTTCCAAGCCCCTATTGCCACAGGAACATCACTTTTTACGACGTTCCTAGGGCGATAGGGGCTTCGCCTTATTTACAAGGCAGGGTTAACTTAACGTGGCTTAATGCTAACTTGTAAATAAGGCCCCCTTTCCTGCTATACTTAGTGTGAAAGGGGAAGGTAATGGGTGTTGTGGTGGGCGTTCCACTGCAAAACCCATTGATTCTTACGTTGCCCCCTATTTACAAGGGAGGCGTAAATGGGAGGCAGCACCAGAATTAAGACCAGGGAAAACCTGGTCTAACCATGGCGCAATGAGGAGAAATGTTTAATTTCTCCTCGTTTTTGCTGTTTTCATGTGTGCTGTGTTATGCAGCACACATGAAAACAGCAAAAGGCTAATGATTGTTTATGTACAGGAAGGTCCCCCTTCCTGCACATAACAATCATTATTTTTAAATGCCGCTTTGCAACTTCTATGTGTTCTGCATTAAGCAGCACACATAGAAGTTACAAAACGGCATTTAAAAATTGTTTATGTGCAAAAAGGGGGACTGCAGGCAGACAACCTTGCACTATGGTGCAAGAGTGCCTGTGTTGGCGCCAGGCTTCTAACTGTAGCGCCAGCACAGGAGGAAATGCAGGGCTGCACCATATTCGTGTAAATATAGTGCATCCCTGAATTTCTGAAGTGGTGGAATCAGGCGTTAAGCCAGGAAGGCTAACGCCTCACTCCGCCACTCCCCTTGTAAATTTGCCCCTTAGTTTCAAAATAAAACCGCTTAGACTTGATTAAATTATCTTGTGCCTGGAGCTGAGGAGCTGAACTTCCTCTGCATTCATGAAATGAGCTGGGTTTGCAAAGATGAAAAATTGAGGGGCCTATTTACTAGGAAGTGTTGAGCGCTGCGTTAACCTCCTTGGCCTAATGCCACAATACGCCGCTTCCTAAACGGAGGGCTACACAATATTTACAAGAATACAGTGCAGCCCTGCGTTTACCCCTGAGCTAGTGCTAATTTTAGCTGCCTAGCACCACTGTAGACACCCTTTCACCATTGTGCAAGGGTTCCTGCATTGTAGGGGAAGATTGTTTATGTGCAGGAAGGGGCACCTTCATGCACATAAACAATCAATGGTCTTTTGCTGTTTCTATGTGTGCTGCACAACACAGCACACACAGAAAAAGCAAAACGAGGATTAATAAACAACTTCTCCGTGTTGCACCTGTTTAAGACTAGGTTTGCCCTGGTCTTAATTTTGGCACAGCCCCATATTTACACCACCCTTGTAAATATGGGGCTGCATTAAAATCAGTGGGTGTTGTGGTGGAACGCCCACCACAGCAACCATTACCCGCCCCTTTCACGCTAAATATAGCATGAAAGGGCGCCTTATTTACAAGGCGGCGTTAAGTGGCTTAACACCGCCTTTTAAATAAGGCAAAGCCTTATCGCCACAGGAACATCTTTAAATTTGCGCTCCTATGGCGGTAGGGGCTTGTAAATATGCCGTTAGGTGTGCACCAAAATCAGTTTGCTCTATTACTTATTATGAATGCAACATAAAGAGTGCAAAATAATTGGCTGAATGTATTGAACTCTCAGCAAACTTTATTGCAATTAACTACATAATTTATAAAAACCAGACGTCATTTATTTTTGTAATTAATTTTACTAACTGAGTTCTCTCCTTTCTTGGCCTGTTAAAAATCTTTGGATGTTATCTGTGCAGTGAAAATAGTACAAAATACAGTTTGCTTTCATTTTGCAAAAGTGAAGAGTTTATGTATATCAGGCTCATAAGTCAACTTGGAAATTCATGTTGTGGAAATTAAAAGTAACTTCTTTACAGGTGATTTTGCCCCTGGAATCGATTACTGGAATGATTGATATTCAAAACATTGCGCACAGGAAGCAATGCCTATTAAGCCAAAGAAGTGTGCAATCAGTATTTGTCGTTAAAACAAATGGTAAGTAACAAGGTGCAATTTACAGATATTAAATATGACTTGATACAATTAATAATGCTATTGCCAAATGAGAAAGTGGAAGTGTAGAAATTGTAGCTGCAATGGAATCCAGTGCACATATATCAAGAACCAATAGAAATAAGAAGTGCCAATGTATTTCGAAAATGCTTGGAATTTTTTTTTTTGCAGAAGCCGGTTGTTCACATTAAGCTTCACTAGTCTCATTACAAATAATTTACCTCCTTGGAAATTAGGAGAGAACGTGCCATTACATGCATTTTTATGATTGAGCCATGAAGGGGTCATAAAATTTCACTTTTGAGAAACAAGCCAACACACTGGCAGTAAAATTTCATGATAGACACTATCCGAATAGAATTGTAGCAAGAGCAAGAATGACAACCCTGAAGCTTTTTTATATACATATCGAAACATAATAGTGAACCAGCCTGTATATGTCACTACCTATGGATGATAACTTATCCAATGACTTCAACGATGAATAAATATTGGCTAACTTTGCAAGTAGACTTTTTAAACTGCTGCTCTCCTTAAAAATAAAAATCAGCATTAAAGGTATGCTAGTATGCACACAATGAAGCACTTCAGATGCTGATCTGTTTATGATACAGGATCTGTCCCCTATAAATAGCCACTTTTTATCTGGGAATTGTAACGTGTGTCATCACTAGAACTACCCCGACAATTTGAATTGTCCTTCGCTCTCCATGAATTATTAATCAAAACACTAATTGCAACACTTACAATGTTTTCTACCTCACAAAATACTTATGTGATCTCAACTACATTTGAATGAGCACGTGTAAAGTTCACACTAAAAAGAGGGATCACTGCAGCTTGATCCACTATAAGAAAAACACAACCAAACTAGCAAATCATTATATCCCAGTATGTCATACAGAGTATGAAATAGAGTGTGTGTTATTGATAGATTCCAGAGCAGTGGTAATAGTCGTAATGTCTGTCAGATCTGTCGCCAATCCCTTGAGGAAGGCATAGTGCCGGAAGCATGGAAGCAGGCAGTGGTTACCCCCCTGCTAAAAAAGCCTTTGCTGGACCCTACTATTTCGGCGCACTTCAGGCCCATATCCCTCCTACCCTACCTGATAAAAATCGTGGAAAAGGTGGCAGTAGGTCCCTGTCAGGATATCTGGAAGACAACTGCCTATTGGACAAGGACCAATTTGGCTTCCGCCCAGGCCACGGAACAGAAACTGCATTGGCAACCATGTTGGACACCCTTCGAATGCGAGCCAACAATGGCAACTCCTCAATCTTGGTGCTGTTGGACATGTCGGCCGCATTCGACACGGTTAGCCATGCAGTTCTGCTAAGTAGGCTGGAAAAACTGGGCGTGAAGGGCAAGGCCCTGAGGTGGATACAATCCTACCTGACAGTCAGACAACAGGTGGTGACCCTAGCACCCTTTTCATCTCCCAAGTCCCTGGTCAGTCATGGAGTACCTCAGGGCTCCTCGATCAGCCCTATTCTTTTTAATCTTTATCTGCAGCCTCTGATCCCCATGATTAAATCCTATGGAATAGATTTGATAAATTACGCCGACGACACCCAACTGGTGTTCTCCTTAGAAGGAAGACAGGCGGTGACCATGGAGACCTTTCAGAACTGCATGAGCAGGGTCTCCAGGTGGCTGAAAATAAACTCCCTCCAATTTAACGAGGGGAAGACGGAGGTAGTTTACTGCTCATCAGCCAAACTGAGTCAGCATCCTTCCTATGAGATCAGGCTTGTGCCGGGAGCTGATCCTTGCATCCCAGTCAAGACCGTGCGCAATTTAGGGGTAATGTTTGAATCGGATCTCCAAATGACCTCTCAGACCAATAAAACCATCAGTGTCTGCTTCGGACTGCTGAAAACGTTCAGACAGATTTTGCCCCTTCTGCCTGATGAGTCTAGACCGCTAGTGGTTAGGAATGTGATCCTGGCCAGACTGGACTACTGTAACTACCTATATCTAGGGGCCCCCTTATACATCCTACAGGGGCTCCAGAGGGTCCAGTCTATAGCGGCCAAGCTGGCACTTAAAAAACCTCGCAGTTCTTCCACTACGTTGGCGCTCAGAGACCTACACTGGCTGCCAATCGGGAGTAGAGTCGCTTTTAAGTCCCTATGTATTGTGTACAGAGCCCTGCACAACACGGGACCTATTCCTTTACAGGAAAGGCTCACCTGGTATAAGCCCACCAGGTCCCTGCGCTCCTCTAGCCTGGGTTTGGCAGCAACCACCAGGATCAGGAGATTGAGGATGGGAGGCAGAGCCTTCTTCACTTCTGCATCCATGCTGTGGAACGAGCTTCCCCAGAACATCAGGCAAATTGGCACCCTGCTGGGATTCAGAAAGAGCCTGAAAACATGGCTGTTTGCCAAAGTCTAATCCCCTTGATTCTATCTAATAGTTCCGGCGGCTGTTTTATATGTCATGACAGCTAGTGTATTGTTGTTCCATCTGACTATTTCCTGTTTGGGCGCCAGGATACCCGTAGGGTGACAGTTGTGCGTTACATATATTAAATACAATACAATACAATACAATACAATGTATCCATTTTTTTAACGTCAATATCGGTGGATACATCACTTAGGTACACACATTACAAGACTTTACAATAAGCTCCTCTGAGTGCAGGTATAATGTCAAAAATACTATGTAGCTTCCAGACGTGCATATCAGTAAATCAATCTATGGCCAGATTTGTTTTGTTGTTGACTATCGGCCCAATAACTTACTCAAATGTGCCTCTACCTTTGGAGATTTTATTTAAACTTCCTTGCTAGGCTTGCTAACAAAGCATTTGCCGTAGCCAAAACTTAATTTCTGTTCTGCTCACTGTTAGGAATCGTACAGTTAGCTATGTGATACTGGCCACCCTTTAGGCACTTTAATGTACATCTGTCATGGTGAACAGCCACTAGACAAATCAAATAAATAATACACAGTAGAACATCCTGAATTTATTTGATGAAAAAACCTTGATAGTCCACTTAAATGTAAGTCAGTCAGCATCTTCAGCATGAACAGTATTTTTAGAAGAGTTTTTAGAAGTAATATATGTTTGGGCTCAAGGTGGCATTTAAGCAGTGAATTGGGCACATCCAATATCGCAGCAGCATTCATTATGGTACTGCTCGTTCCAGTCTGATAACTTGAGTATACGCAGGGCCTCTGGAATTATGTAATTGTGCAGTCACTGCTATTTTTGCATAGTTATAAATTTGCTTCATTTGCCACAAAATCCATCATCTGCCTCATATTCTGTAGATTTTAACAAAAACAATGGGGCATATTATCTAGATGTGCGTTATACAACGCACATCGCACATTTCCATATCGCCGGCTATCGCCGGATTTCTTCGCTGTGTTAGCGCGTAATTATCAATGCGCAACACGTAGGCAAAATTAAATCCGGCAATAGTCGGCAATATGGAACATTAGCGCATGAAAACAAACGTTGTTTTCATGTGCTAATGTGTGCCTTGATAATATGGGGGGGTGGATTCAGCGTTATGATCCACACCCCCATGTTATCAATGCCTTAACACCTGGTCAGAGCAGGTGTTGGGAGACCTGCGATGGTAATAGGGTGTTCCCACCTCCAACCACATTTTACATGTGGTTGGAAGTGGGAACGCCCACTTTGCATGACATTAGCGATGTTTCTCGCTGACATGCAAAGTGGGCTTGAGGCAGGCGTTATCATGCCGTTGTTAATAGGGCGCTGGAAGTATCGGCGCTTTCTCAGCACAATTCGCAGAAAAAGCGGCGATACTTCAGCTTGCTAATATGCCCCAATGTGTTTCTAGCTCAAATGATTGAAAAATTACTAAAATTGCAGCGTGCAAATGTCGTGTGGTGGATGGCCCTTTGCAAAGCTGGACAGTTCACCTTTCTGTTGCTTATTGCTATATTAGGGTGTTAAACTGGCTGCCAGTGAGGTGAAATCACTACTCAGACAGTGTTACCAAGTTTACAAATTACGAAGTAATGAAGCAATACTATTACAAAATATTCTCCATTAAGTTGCATAATTTGCCTTTCCTTGTCGCATAATTTACTCAATCCTGCCACATAATCTGGCCTTCTCCTGCCACATAATTCCAGTGGCCCTGAGTTTACATCAACCAACAGCACTTGAGTACAATAGAATTGGCAAACTTGTCACACTGAACTATTTGATTGATACACTCCATATAGGAGCATTGTGACATATCATTCGGTTGCCGAGGAGGAAATTAGGTGCACAGGAAGGTAAATGCACTTGAGAAAGTAAGTAGGCTTGATTTTGATTTCAGAGCTCTTCTCTTTGAGATAGCTTTCCATGCACACTCCCTGACTTCTGTAACTTGGTGTGTGACTGTAAGGATTACATTCTATCACCCCATCCAGCAGTCACTAAATATTTTTACCCAGGATGAGACAACCTTGAAAAGTGTTTTGTCTGTGACTTTTTTTATTATGTGGGTATTTATTAGATGTGTTCAACTCAATGAGTGCAGCGGAATGAATCACAGATATATGTGGCACCATTCATGGGAATGATCAATTTTAATATTTTACATGTGTGACATAAAACAAGAATTTAAAAAGTGGTTTGAAGATAACACTGCCTGTACATATGTTTTAAATATGCTTAATTGGAAGCTGATACATCGTGCATTACTCTTTGGTTATTTACTTGCACACATATAGAATTTTCAAATAGGGATCAGCAGTTCTAACAAAAGCCAGGACCACCTGGGTTTATGAACATTTGCTAAAACAAGTCAACTTCAGAGTGTAGGAGCCCTGCAGTTCCATTTTTTTTATATTACCAGGGGCACAGAAAATTAAGGTCTTTGTTGGGCATCCCTAGGTAATTTTAGTAAATTCCTTTTATCCTGAACCTAAAGATTGATAATTGATTATATGAAAGAGCTCCCAGATCATGGTGAGCATGGACAGTTCTGCAGGGAGAAAGAACCCTATTATCAAGCATGCCACGACAAGTGGGTAAGGGTTAGTCTCCAAAAAATCTTTGATGATTAGCCTTTTCTTAATGAACACGTGCAAGATAAGAGTGATCTGTTATATTCTTTGTCTGAACAGTTTACTTGGGAGGATATACTGGCAGATATCTCCTCCCTGCAATAATATGCACAGACAAACAGGTGCTGAAAATCAAGGTTTAAAAATTATATATGTGATTGTATAAAATTAAGAAGTATATTTTGGGAAACAGTAATGTTGCCAATCTTTCTGTTTCAGAACATGGTTTTCTGGGATTGTACAATCCTTTCATGGAAGTGAAAAGTAACTTGTTTAATACCGGAGAAGATATGCCTCTAAAATCCAAACTATCATCAGCCTACTCAGGTGAGAAGCCTTAGAAGAGTACCATTATTCTTTCACACATATTTGATATTCTTTAGATTGATGAGGAAGATAATTATGATGAAGATGACCCCAGGCTAACTAAACACATGACCCGGTTTACAAATAAATATGTAATCATATACCTGCAGGTTCACATCTGCTTTTTGAACAGATCATTTTGTTTTCAAATTCTCATAGATTTTCATGAGTACATAGGGAAATGGTACATACACCTGGGAGGCTGAAAGAGTCCCAGCACTCCGGGAGCACTCATGTGCCTTAGGTTCACAAATATGATAATATACATGGTATACATTAACACAAGTAAATAAAATGTCTTTCTTCTCCATGGAGAAGGCCTATTCTAGTAGAGACCACCAATTTTCAGGTGTTTTCTCTCCATTATCACCTGGATACAGAATATTTATCCTTGATATGAATGTGCCTTGAAAATGATTGCTAACAAACACAAAGGTTCACGTTTGAAGATGTTCATCTATTTTGGAAGTATTCAATCCGTAGATTGTCCACTGGACATCCCTGGGAGGAGATTTACTCCAACATCATATTCATTATGATATTACATTGGATTAAATGTATTTACAAGGGGGAATTGATGTTTTGTGAGCTGAAAATTTAAATTTATAATATCAACAAACCAAGGCCAACCTAAAAGGGTATACCTTGATCCTTGAACTCATCTTTTACCATACTATTTGAAATGGTGTTTTTGGTTGGCTAGGGTATGCACCTAAGCCAGGCAGAACCCACCACTCTACTCAGTGATAGGGAGTTACAGACCCAAGATTACTCCTTCTCACCCCTATGGTAGCTTGGCCAGAGCAGCCAGACTTATCTAGGAGTCAATGTGTAAAGCGTTTGCGCAACACACTCATTCACTCCAGTATCACAATAAATACATCACAAAGGGAGTTTCCACACAATGTTAAATGAAAATATAGAGTATATTGTACACAACCCATAGACCAAAATGACACAAATCAGTAATTACTTTGCCAACTAGGCAATTGTCAGTCAGTCAGTCAGTCAGTCAAATTAACTTTATTCGATTAGATAAAATCATACAAAGTACATAAAAACAGTATTATTTACAATTAAAAAGGAATTAAACAATTTCATTTGTAAACAAGTTAATTTGGCAAAATGGATGCATTAAAATATTTAAAAAACGCATTATGTACATCAGTTTTCCAAATTCATGCTCCTTCTGGCTCTGGTTGCTGCCACAAGGAAATTGGCCATGGCGAAAGTGATACAAATGTTGCCCAATGATTTTAAATATAGCATGGCTGGTCTCACCTGGGAGAAGCCCGCTTCTCTTAGGACAGGTAGCAGGTATTTTTTCCTTTGGGCGGAGAAGAAATCACAAAACATAACAAAATGTAAACTGTCTTGAACAGAAAAATTGTCACAGGTGCAAGGGGGTGCTAACTCAGGTTTAGTCCAGGTATTAAAATTGCCCAAATAAAAATGAATAATGTTAAATCTGAACCTTGTTAACAAAAATCTGTGGAAGGGATTTGTGACAAAACATAAATAAGGCTCAATTGCAAGTGACTGGAGTGACAAGTAATGCATTCGGACAGATGGTTTTGATAATTCAACTTCTTCTCGCAACATGTAAGCCCTAGACATAAACTGTTTTTTTATGAAACTCACATCCTGCTTTGTGATACACGAGGGAGAGGTGAATAAATCTGGGCGACCTAGTTCATTAAAAGATTTGTGCAAATACGCCAGCCATGGTATCGTGTGACTGTATTCCAAACTCATCACATCCCTCATGATCATGTGATTTAACGATAATTCAGGGTTTAACCAGGTCTTGAGCCAATATGTTAATGGAGCCAGTCTAAGTTTGTCCTGAATATGATCCATGCCAAGTTCTGTATGAATGGAAAAAACCGGGGCAGATTGAGGGAGGGACAGGACTGAGCGCAAAAAACTGTTCTCGGCTACCTGGATTCTGTCTAGGCGTACATAACCCCATAGGGAGGCACCATACAAAGCCACGGGAAGGGATTTGCTATTATAAACCTGGATGATGGCCTTCATAGGTCTATGGCCCAGCCTTTTAGCGAAACCTAAGATGGCCATAGATGTTCTTGTGACCGCTAGGCTTTCTGCACGTATCTGTGGGCCCCAGGAGCCCCTGCTGTCAAAAAGGACTCCCAGGTAGGGGAACACGGGAACTCCCGAAACTATCTCCCCTTTACAAAAAAAGGCTTTATTCCTCTCTTGACCCTTTTCCCTTGTGTACCTACGACCATAGTGTGCGATTTAGAGGCATTAACCCTCAGGTCCAGCCGGTCCATAAAGGTCCCAAAAGCATCTAGCAGTTTTTGGAGGCATACCCCTGTGCGTGCGATGAGTACAGCATCGGCCGTGTTCGGACTGGACTGTTCCCATGGGGCAACAGGGTCAGAGCTGATTTGCATATCGCCATTGTCTAACCCAGGGTGGTGTGGAGTGCAAAAAAACGATGGATTTGGGCCCAGATCTTTTGACTGGGGGAGTGTGTGACATTGATCCACATTCAGTCCATCACTTGTTGTTTTTGCAATTGCCGCCCTAAGTGCGCTGGGGATGCCCAGACGTGGGTCCCAGGCACTCCACACCACTTGGAGTCAAGCTAGCCGGGCTGATGAGAGGTGTTACCTCGAAACCGGTCCGGTCCTCGGATGCTTGATTCCGTTCTGGGAAGGACGTGGCTTTTGTAGTTCGGACTGGACTGTTCCCATGGGGCAACAGGGTCAGAGCTGATTTGCATATCGCCATTGTCTAACCCAGGGTGGTGTGGAGTGCAAAAAAACGATGGATTTGGGCCCAGATCTTTTGACTGGGGGAGTGTGTGACATTGATCCAAATTCAGTCCATCACTTGTTGTTTTTGCAATTGCCGCCCTAAGTGCGCTGGGGATGCCCAGACGTGGGTCCCAGGCACTCCACACCACTTGGAGTCAAGCTAGCCGGGCTGATGAGAGGTGTTACCTCGAAACCGGTCCGGTCCTCGGATGCTTGATTCCGTTCTGGGAAGGACATGGCTTTTGTAGTTCGGACTGGACTGTTCCCATGAGGCAACAGGGTCAGAGCTGATTTGCATATCGCCATTGTCTAACCCAGGGTGGTGTGGAGTGCAAAAAAACGATGGATTTGGGCCCAGATCTTTTGACTGGGGGAGTGTGTGACATTGATCCACATTCAGTCCATCACTTGTTGTTTTTGCAATTGCCGCCCTAAGTGCGCTGGGGATGCCCAGACGTGGGTCCCAGGCACTCCACACCACTTGGAGTCAAGCTAGCCGGGCTGATGAGAGGTGTTACCTCGAAACCGGTCCGGTCCTCGGATGCTTGATTCCGTTCTGGGAAGGACATGGCTTTTGTAGTTCGGACTGGACTGTTCCCATGGGGCAACAGGGTCAGAGCTGATTTGCATATCGCCATTGTCTAACCCAGGGTGGTGTGGAGTGCAAAAAAACGATGGATTTGGGCCCAGATCTTTTGACTGGGGGAGTGTGTGACATTGATCCACATTCAGTCCATCACTTGTTGTTTTTGCAATTGCCGCCCTAAGTGCGCTGGGAATGCCCAGACGTGGGTCCCAGGCACTCCACACCACTTGGAGTCAAGCTAGCCGGGCTGATGAGAGGTGTTACCTCGAAACCGGTCCGGTCCTCGGATGCTTGATTCCGTTCTGGGAAGGACATGGCTTTTGTAGTTCGGACTGGACTGTTCCCATGGGGCAACAGGGTCAGAGCTGATTTGCATATCGCCATTGTCTAACCCAGGGTGGTGTGGAGTGCAAAAAAACGATGGATTTGGGCCCAGATCTTTTGACTGGAGGAGTGTGTGACATTGATCCACATTCAGTCCATCACTTGTTGTTTTTGCAATTGCCGCCCTAAGTGCGCTGGAGATGCCCAGACGTGGGTCCCAGGCACTCCACACCACTTGGAGTCAAGCTAGCCGGGCTGATGAGAGGTGTTACCTCGAAACCCGTCCGGTCCTCGGATGCTTGATTCCGTTCTGGGAAGGACATGGCTTTTGTAGTTCGGACTGGACTGTTCCCATGGGGCAACAGGGTCAGAGCTGATTTGCATATCGCCATTGTCTAACCCAGGGTGGTGTGGAGTGCAAAAAAACGATGGATTTGGGCCCAGATCTTTTGACTGGGGGAGTGTGTGACATTGATCCACATTCAGTCCATCACTTGTTGTTTTTGCAATTGCCGCCCTAAGTGCGCTGGGGATGCCCAGACGTGGGTCCCAGGCACTCCACACCACTTGGAGTCAAGCTAGCCGGGCTGATGAGAGGTGTTACCTCGAAACCGGTCCGGTCCTCGGATGCTTGATTCCGTTCTGGGAAGGACATGGCTTTTGTAGTTCGGACTGGACTGTTCCCATGGGGCAACAGGGTCAGAGCTGATTTGCATATCGCCATTGTCTAACCCAGGGTGGTGTGGAGTGCAAAAAAACGATGGATTTGGGCCCAGATCTTTTGACTGGGGGAGTGTGTGACATTGATCCACATTCAGTCCATCACTTGTTGTTTTTGCAATTGCCGCCCTAAGTGCGCTGGGGATGCCCAGACGTGGGTCCCAGGCACTCCACACCACTTGGAGTCAAGCTAGCCGGGCTGATGAGAGGTGTTACCTCGAAACCGGTCCGGTCCTCGGATGCTTGATTCCGTTCTGGGAAGGACATGGCTTTTGTAGTTCGGACTGGACTGTTCCCATGGGGCAACAGGGTCAGAGCTGATTTGCATATCGCCATTGTCTAACCCAGGGTGGTGTGGAGTGCAAAAAAACGATGGATTTGGGCCCAGATCTTTTGACTGGGGGAGTGTGTGACATTGATCCACATTCAGTCCATCACTTGTTGTTTTTGCAGTATGCATCCTTGCCTAACGCCACATAGGGATCTAAAACGTGACGTGCATCTTCCCTCTTTGGTTACTCTTACAGCAGCAAATAAGTCCTGATGCATAGATGCTATGAACGCCACCAGGTCTGCGTCAATTCCCATGTTGATTAAGATTTCCCAAAGCTTCGATCTGTTGACCAGGTCGAAGGCCGAGGAGAGGTCCATAAATGCTAAATACAAGGACCCCTCCTTGGCCACCGTGTACTTGACAATCAGAAGGTGCAGGTTTGAGCACTGTTCTATCGTGCCTCTTTTTTCCCTAAAGCCATACTGTATGTCAGCCAAGCCCCCACACTCCTCCAAGCTATCTCTTAACCTGGCTAAAAGGACTCTGCCCAGGATCTTAATAGCAGAGTCCACGAGGGAGATAGGCCGGTAGCACCCTGGGTCGTCCCTTCGGCCCTTTTTAAATATAGGCACTATGGTGGAAGTAGCCCATGTGTTTGGAGGGGGCGAGGTATTTGCGGCTGTGAACACGTTGGCCAGGATACCAGCCCAGAGTTTGGGGGAATGTAAATAAAAGTCAGCTGGAACCCCGTCTGGGCCGGGGGCTTTATTCTTTGTTGTGGCGCAGATTGCTTTTTCCACTTCCCCGCTGTTAAACTGTAGAGGTGTAGCCACCAAACTTGCACAGTTTTGTAAATGCGGACGGTCTCCCGACTCACCATAAACAGAACTGAAATGGGTCAGCCACTTCTCATTGGGTATTACGCAGTCAGTGTCTGCATTGGGAGAGTCTGAGAAATAAGGGTGGTTTACTACAGCCCAGAATTGCCTGCTGTCCCGCAAGATGTTAGTATCGGTTAATTGATCCCATGCCTCCTGCTTGATGCTATCCCTTCTAGACTTAGTGGCAATCCTGTACTCTTTTCTCAACACTGAGACCAGAGCCCTGTCCCTAGGTTGTGCTTTAAGGGCAGTTTTTAGAGCTCTAAGAGCCCTGGTACATGCAGAATCAAACCATTTATGCGGCTTTGGTTCTCCCCTACCCCTTGGTGCCGTAAGATTCTCAGCCACTATGCGGCATATTGATTGAAATGCGGCCATGGTGTCATTGCCTGGCAAGGTCGGATCTTGGCAGATCTTAATCTGCTCTTCAATCTCTTGGCCGATGTTGCTGTAAAAATCGTCTGCCACCACATTCCCCCACTTCAAACGCCTGCCTTGATCTGTTGGGCGAAGGGTAAGTCCCTGTTTGAACTGCCCTGGCATGGGACCCAAAGCGCCCCCCCAGCGGGTGAACAGAAGGACAGGGTTATGGTCGCTAAAAGGGAAAAACACAGTGCGATAAGAAATAATACAATCAAGAATGGCAGAGGTCACGAAAATATAGTCAATAACAGATCCCATGGGAGAGCCCTTAAACGTCGGTGCTCTAAGTGCCCCCTCTCCTGCTGTAAATTCAAGGAGGTTAAAGTTGTCCAGGAAGTCCTCCAGTTCCTCTCCAAGCCTGGTGTGTTCGAAGTGTGGGCCCTCCTGTTCCCAAGACTCCACAACTCCCAGGCTGGTGCAACCCAGGTTACAGGGGTGGATGTTAAAATCTCCCATTAGCACTAATTCATAACTGATAGGGGTATTTTGGGTGAAAACATTTAGGAATGCGTCCAGTTGGATGATGTTATTGCCCCCAAATTCCTTGTTGACAGAGTTGTAGAAATTAATAAACAAAATACTTTTTGAAGAGCAAATTTGCCTTTCTACAATTAGACAATTTGGAGAGTCATAATCAATTTGCTTTAGCGGTCCAGTGAGGTCAAGGGAAAAAAGGGTCAAGAGACCTCCCCTCGCTCTGCCTGCAGTGCTGGGACAAGCCGCGACTGAGAAGCCTACAAAACCATCCAACCACAGACTAGATGACAAGTCCCATGTTTCTTGCAAAGCGATGACGTCGTGTTCTGAGACAAAGGCGACCCATTCGTTGTCGCTCATTTTTGTGCTGATTCCGGAAATGTTCCAGCTGATAATTTTACAACCTTTATCTTCCTTCGGGGCCGCCATGGAGGCCCTTGCGTCCTCACTAGATGTAATAGCTTCATCTGATGTTAGTCAGTCCATGTCATCCAGGCCCGACAGGGGAGAGAACTGGTTTATTAAGCTTACGCTTGAGCCCTCGACCAGAGATACTGCCTGGGTGGCCTGTTGAGACAAGGTGGGAGGATTGGGAAAGGGCGATGCTGGATGCCTAGTGGTAGGCACGTGTGAATTTATGCGGGCCATTGCTAACCTTTTACCCTGCCATCTGGCCTGGTGATTGGTATTGAGTTTGCGTAGAGACGGAGGTTGGTAGAAGAAACCCAAAGGGACCGGTCTTAGGTGATCCCTAGGTGAGATTTTTGTGCCGTCCCCAAAAGAGTCTGTCAGCCACATCCGCCCTGCAGAAGTTAAAGACCACACAGTCGCCATACGTTGATTTGGGTTGCTTACCAATCCATCCCACCCTTCTTGCATGGATGATCAGCTCCGCTATGTTCTCACCACTACAAGTGTTTCCACTCCATTTCTTAACTTTGGTGATCAGATCCTCCGTAGATTCCCTATCCCCTTCTCCAAGTGGGTCTACTCCAATAAACACTGCAACCAGAGGTGATGCTTCTGGTGGGAGATGGAGTTTATATGTACTTGGCAAGGCCTTTTTTCTGCTTGGTTGACTGTTATCAGGTGGGGCTAGTGGGACTGAGGCCACGCTAGGGTTGCTCATCAATGCTGGCTGGGGGGGTCTGTTATGTTCGCAAGACCTGTTATCATTAGTTAGGTTTCCACCTACTTGATTTGGCCCCTCAGTAATCCTGTTTGTGCTCATCTGGTCAGGACTACCCTCGTTCATTGAAATGTGGTTAGTGGGGAGCGCTTGAATAATTCTGTCAAGGAGTGAGCATTTCTTCAGGAGACCTTCCAGACAGGTGTTTAGAGTTTCAACAATGTCCTTTGCAATCCCCACCAGCAAGGGTTCAATCCTTGCGACAAATATTTCTTCCAGTTTATCCTCCAGAATAGCTGATCTGTCTTCAGTGGGGGGCAAACTATTAACTTTTTTCCCTTTTTTACGTGAGCTAGGTCTAGTGGCTACCTGGTTTAAAGCACTGAGAGATGAAACAGATGGGGCCGGTTGAGGATCCAAAGATGGTTGTACACGGGGGGGGGGGCAGTTGGCTATAACCACATGCGGTTCTAGTGGTACTCTGGCAGGGGTGCCAGGAGGGTGGGATGTGACGTCCTCTGTATGCAGGGTAGATGAGGTGTTCGGGGCAATCAATGCGGTGGCCAACTCTTGCTCCACGTTCGCTATCTCCTTTGTTAAGGCCCCCACAGCCAAGGAGAGGTATGACATGATGGTGTTAGAGTGCTTAGGAATTTTAGCATTTTTACCCCCCTCCTCCGCGTTCGTGTGTTTCTTTCTCTTACCCATCTTGGAGGGTGGATGTTAGTGATGTGGCCCTGCCCGGCCTCCTTCGGCCCCGGACGGCCCGCCCTCTGCCCAGGCTCCGCCCGGTCGCCGCCCGCGCGCGTCCCGCGGGCGGGAGGCTCCCCTCTGCGTTTGTAGCGCCTCCGGGCGCTGTTGTGGCGTCACACGTCCTGCGCCGGCCGGGGCAGCTGGGGGATGTGGTTCCCGCTGCTCCCGTGCCGACCGGAATGCCCCCTGGCTGCTGGTGAACTTTGTAAGGCTCCAAGCCGTTCCCCTCACGGCGCACTGTCTTGCCCAGTGCCTCGAGATGTCCCGCCTCGGCGCTCGGCGCCCCTCTGCATTTGTAGCGCCTCCGGGCGCTGTTGTGGCGTCACACGTCCTGCGCCGGCCGGGGCAGCTGGGGGATGTGGTTCCCGCTGCTCCCGTGCCGACCGGAATGCCCCCTGGCTGCTGGTGAACTTTGTAAGGCTCCAAGCCGTTCCCCTCACGGCGCACTGTCTTGCCCAGTGCCTCGAGATGTCCCGCCTCGGCGCTCGGCGCCCCTCTGCGTTTGTAGCGCCTCCGGGCGCTGTTGTGGCGTCACACGTCCTGCGCCGGCCGGGGCAGCTGGGGGATGTGGTTCCCGCTGCTCCCGTGCCGACCGGAATGCCCCCTGGCTGCTGGTAAAATTTGTAAGGCTCCAAGCCGTTCCCCTCACGGCGCACTGTCTTGCCCAGTGCCTCGAGATGTCCCGCCTTGGCGCTCGGCGCCCCTCTGCGTTTGTAGCGCCTCCGGGCGCTGTTGTGGCGTCACACGTCCTGCGCCGGCCGGAGCAGCTGGAGGATGTGGTTCCCGCTGCTCCCGTGCCGACCGGAATGCCCCCTGGCTGCTGGTGAACTTTGTAAGGCTCCAAGCCGTTCCCCTCACGGCGCACTGTCTTGCCCAGTGCCTCGAGATGTCCCGCCTCGGCGCTCGGCGCCCCTCTGCGTTTGTAGCGCCTCCGGGCGCTGTTGTGGCGTCACACGTCCTGCGCCGGCCGGGGCAGCTGGGGGATGTGGTTCCCGCTGCTCCCGTGCCGACCGGAATGCCCCCTGGCTGCTGGTGAACTTTGTAAGGCTCCAAGCCGTTCCCCTCACGGCGCACTGTCTTGCCCAGTGCCTCGAGATATCCCCAATTGTCAAACCATCACTATGAGTGCAATAAAAGAACTACTGTTACGCTGCAAAACATCATGAAAGAAAGCATTACTGTGCATACAACGCAGCACCTGCAAGGGTATTCTTTATCCTCTCAGTATAAGGCAAAAACACAACATACCTCCTCCCATTAGAGCCTAAAATGTAAAACATATAGAATTACCGGAATGGTTTCATCTGGGGTTGGGACCTCCGTCTAGGTGCTTCAAGCAAATGCACCCATGGTATGACCACACAACAAGGGGGGTGAAGGGTCCTCCCTTCGACCCCCACGTGTAACATAGTGGCAGGCTGCTTCCTGCAAGTGCCTGGCACAGCTTCTGAAATTAGTCCAACAAAGCACAGAGCCGCTTCGAGCAGCACGTGGCAGCTACCCTGGCACCAGAAGTATCTCTGGTGGTTAGGATTTTCCTGCAGCCTTCAGGTGTATCCTGGTGTTGCCTGGTGTTTCCCAGGGCGCGATGCGGCAAGAGCCGCACGCGTCACATCGACCACGCCAGCCGGCGCTTAAAGCAGGACCGGGCTTCCCCTCCGTGGGAGCCCTTGCACAGGCACACAGCACTTTACTTTGCCCGCACCAGAGGCCCAGAGGACTACAGGGCCCAGGGCGCATTGCAGCAGGAGCCGCACGCATCACATCTACCGTGCCAGCTGGCGCTTGAAGCAGGACCGGGCTTCTGCTCCCTGGGACGAGCGTGGGCGCAACCGGTCCGAGGGTGGGCCCATCTGCGTCCGTCCACACCTGGATGTGGCTGAGCTGGGCCAGGTCCCTTTCATGGTATTCAGAGTTACCCCTTGGTTTGGTCTGGCACTATCCCCTGACTCCAGGTAAGAAGTTTGGGAAACGTAAAACTACTATGCCTACTGGCAAGAATCGTTCGCTAACCACTAGCCTTACTAGCTTTTTGACGACTGCAATGGGGGCTCTTACTAGTGAGATCGAGGTCGTGGAGGAGAGACTTGGGGGCCACAAAAAGGGCATTACATATTGGTATGCTGCCAGAGTCAGAGCTCGAGTCTGAGTCAGGGTGTCCAGTAGATGATGAACACCCCGTTATAGGTACCACTGCACTAAATGGATCTGAAGTCCCCAGAAATATAATTAACACCAGTGATAATAAGCAAGGGGGGTTTCTAGACACTTTTATGTCCACCGCCGTCTAAAAAGACAAAGGCATGTAGTAAGCCCAAGAAAGAGGTATTGCTCCCGATAAATCGTAAGAAAATACCTGCCCCCCCTGCAAGGAAAACTGTAAGGGCCTCAGACATAGAAACTGCTGCAGGATTGAAAGAAACCGAACCTAGAAGGACTCATTGCTGCACACACAACTTATTAGCTCTCTCGACGTGGTTATGAAGTCATTACTTGAACCATTCTTAGGGATTTTTAATAGCATTGACTTCTCATTAAAAATTTTGATTGGCTCAAGTCTATCCAAATTAACACGTGGAATTTCTGGAAATTCTGATTCAAACCCCACTGTCCTCTTTGGCCCCGTCTTCAGAATACTGCTCTGTCATCACGACCGATACTTTAACCTGTCCGGCTCAGCTGCAGAAAAATAAAGCCCATGCGTTGGTTAGTGTTCAGCCAACTACTACTTCTGGGCAAAAGGTGAAGGGAGTGTCTAATTCTGTTGACAGTCATCGTAATAACTGCCAAGTTGAGACGAGGAAAAATATTGAAAGAACACTTCATCTCCAGCCCAAAGCTACCCCATATGTAATAGTACTTAAGAATGTGCCATCCCTGTTAAGTAAGAAGGAGGAAGATTGGAACCAGTTAAAGAACAAAACTGTATATTGTTTGGCAAAAGCAGCGGTCTGGCCAAAACGTGATGACTTATTTTACAATGTAAATAATGTTGATTGGGTTTCATGAGTGGGCACACAAGCCAAAACGGAGTCAGGCGATCGTATTGCAGTGAATTTTAAAAATAAGTCACTAGTTCAATGCCTAATGGATAGACTCTCCTGGTGCAATGATGTTAGTGGCCCTATTGAGGCAGTACCATTAGGGTAATTTTATAAGCCGCATGCAAACATTGGTCATGGGCATGCAAGTTCAATGCAATTCCAACGTTTAATCGTTTTCCTCCTTTAGACTATGCGGATTGACTACATCCTTTGGCAACTGGCCGTCCTAGACAAAGTAAGCTTGATTTAAAATATAGATTGTCTGAAGTCCACATGTGTGATTTGGAAAATCTAACATCTTCTGCTGTGCCGGGTTGTGTTAGTTTCAATTCTCTTGGCGCAACAGAGCCAGTGTTACTTGTACCTAATGTCACTCTACTGGGAGAGCTGGCTCAATCTGTGGAATTATCCGATATGGTTATGACATCTCAAGATGTTTGTGAGTCAGCTGCCCACCGTATGAAGGTAGCTACTGGCAGTCGTGGTGGTATAATTGTTTATGGTAGCCTTTTTTGGAACATTGCCGGCCTGTCCAATAAGCTAAAATCTGAACAATAGGTTGCTTTTATCCAAAAGTATAGCATGGTGTGCCTACAAGAAACTTGGCTGAGAGAGCCTGTACACATTAACGGCTATTTTTCTATTTATACACCTTCTAATGAAGCTCTAGGCGGTCATGCCAAAGGAGGATTATTAACTTTGGTATCTACGACTCTATCTGGTAGAGTAGGAAAGTCCCAGCTCCATTAGTCACACATTCAGATTATCAATATTCTTTTTAGTAAAACTATGACTTTGATCCTTGTTAATTTCTACCACAACATTTTTAATGTTAAGAATACCAACATTGCCCAAGAATAAGAAGACTCTTTGAGCAGACACATACAGGAGGTAAACATGAATGTTATGGTATTATGGGGGGTGACTTTAATTGTAAATTATGCCCTCTATCAAAACTGTCTGCATGCAACTTTGTAGATTGGAGTAGAGATGGTGGTTGTCATTTTCAACATAACCCCTGTGGGAACATTTTTAATTCATTATTGTCAAGGTTTTCCCTTTTCCTTGCACCTGATCTTACGCAATCGGAGGGTATGGAATCAATTTCATATGTTGGGAGAGGACAAGGGACCTTAATTGATTTTATCTCCTTATCTGATTATTTTAAACCTCAATCTGTGCTTTTTACCATACACAAGGTTTGTCTAAGTGATCACTACCCATTATCACTGGAATTGGAGATTCAAGCTGATGACCACACTATTCCTACCAAATCAAGTCCAATCACTTATGACAAAAATAAGGGGCTATTGCAAAAATGGTCTACCATAGATCCTGATCTTGTCTTACAGCAGATTGTAACATCGAATATGAGGCAAGTCCTAGATTGCCAGAAAGACAGCATAAATCCATCATCTATTCTAACATCTTACGCGGCAATAACTGCAGCTATAAATGCCGCCCTAACTGGTAACCACAAAATAAGACCTCGAAGTGAAAAAAAGTGGTTAATAGTGACTGTATATAGTCACATAATAAATTAATTAAGACACTGAAGAAAAACACCTGAGATAAATTGGAGGTAAAACAGTCACGCTTTGAATATAAATAGGTGTTAGGGAGACGTAAATTGCACATAAGACATGAAGCTTGGGAACAACTCCAGTTAGCTTGCCAGAGCAGAGATTTTGGACTATTCTGGCAAATTGTTAATCAGGATTATTTTATTAGCTCCTTGTTGGACAGGCCTCGTGAAGGGCTCGCTCCCTCCCCGCATGACAGAGCCTGGACACCGGCTCTCCCGGTGCCACCAGAAGAACGACCCCGACGACCCACAGAAGCAACCCGCAACCCGTCCCCTACGGGACACCTACTCCCGGACATCTCTGTATCACTGGCCCGGGCCCCCGCCAGCACCATTGCCCGGCCCAGCCGCCATCTTGGACACTGCACCACGAGGCCGCGTGGCCTCAGCTCGACCCCAACCCTGGGCCTGGCCAGGCCCCGACATCCCGGCACCACCATCCACCCAGGAGGTGAACGGACCACTTGGCAGGTCAATGGGAGAGAGGAGTGTCGATGGCTCTCCCCCGCCAGGTGCCGATCGCCCCCAGCCTCCCCGGGCGCTGGCTCCACCCCCCTGCTGGGTGTCTGGACTCCCTCATCCCGGACCTCCCGACCTCCAAGAGCGAGGGTCCGGACATCAAAGGGGGCCAGACCTATAACTGGGGCAGCTCCAGAGCAGGAAGGCAGTTGTATCCTGGAGTCGAGAGACACCTAGAAGAACTCATCCTTGACGGACTGCTGGCGCTGCCGCAGCCCTGCCTTGTGAACCATCGTCCTGCCTGCTGGCGCTGCTGCGGCATTCTGCAACCTTCCTCCTCATCGGGACCTGCTGGCGCTGCCGCGGCCCTCTGCAACCTACATCGTCTTCGGGACCTGCTGGCGCTGCCGTGGCCCTCTGCAACCTACATCGTCTTCGGGACCTGCTGGCGCTGCCGCGGCCCTCTGCAACCTACATCATCGTCCGGACCTGCTGGCGCTGCCGCGGCCCTCCTCAAGTGAGACTTGCCATCCGAGCCTGCTGGCGCTGCCGCGGCCCGACCTTCCAGAACTCCGAGCTCGAGGATTGTGAGCTATCCATCAGACCACCTCAATACCAGAACGGTATCTAGACTGTCCCGCTACCCCCTTTCCCTTCCAGAGACTAGAATTGAGAGGACCCTCGTGTCGCGATCTCACTGTACCGTGATACTTTGCTTCGAGAACTGCATATAAAAAGCTTTAACCTTATCCTTGTGTGGTGTCCATCTGTGGGGGGGGAAGTTACTTGTCTGTACGATCGCTGGAGACGGCCCTCACCGGAGGCCTCCCCCCTTGTCCTCGGCCGACCCTCCAGGTCCCCGTCTAACATTGGTGGCCAGCGGCGCGATCCGAACCAACGCGTAATCGTACAGAGAGTAACTCACCCCACGACTCAACCACAATGACAACAAAAGAGAGCGGATCCGCAGAGAAATTCCAGATGGAGAAACTAGAAGAGTACAACCATCGAGAGCTAAAGCAATTTTGCATGGAACTAGGCATTGCTACCACCGGGCTGAGCACGAAAGAGGACTTCAAACACGCCCTAGAATCTTGGGCAGAAACGGGTACGGCTGTACCCCGGAACCAAAACAGCGAGGCACCAGAAACAAACACCAATCAGGCGGAAGAAAGGAGAGCGGGTCTCTCCCTGGAAGAGATTCAAGAACGAGAGAAAAGCAGACTCCATGAATTTATTTATTTATTTATTTTAAACATTTCTAAAGCGCGACAAATACCCGATGGTGTCTCGGCGCTGCGACTTAAGCTGGCAATCTCAGTTAATCAAGCAATCTACCTTATAAGGAGGGATATTGGACAGTTATTGGTCAAATAACCATGTTTTCACAAGTTTTCTGAATTGGATCAGTGAGGGTGCCAATTTTAGTTCCATTGGAAGCGTGTTCCAGAGTTTGGCTGCGGAGTTTATGAAGCATCGATCGCCCCATTTAACAGTCCTGGTGCGAGGCACCACCAGAAGAAGTCTCTGTTCCGATCGGAGCGGTCTTTTCGGGAGATAGTAACATAGTTTCTGTTTAAGAAACGCTGGGCCTTGGCCTTTGAGGGCTTTATACGTGAGACACAAGGTCTTGAATCTGATGCGATTCCTCACAGTTAACCAATGGAAGTTTCTTATTGCCTGTTTGGTCGACTGGAATCTGGGGATGCGTGCTAGCAGCCTTGCCGCAGCGTTTTGAATGAGCTGCAATTTGGCTACCACCTTTGCCTGCGCATTTACAAAGAGACCATTACAGTAGTCGAGGGACGAGAGTACTAAAGAAGTCACCACTGTTTTCCTTGTACTCTCGGGTAAAAATGGCAATATTTTCCTGATGATCTTAAGCTTGTAAAAAGCAGAAGAGGCTACCTGGTTGGCGTGGTTGATGAAACTAAGGTTGTCGTCAAAGACAACTCCCAGATTTCTGACTTTGTGTACCGGCTCTGGGGGGGCTCCAAGCGAGGTTGGCCACCACTTATTAGACCAGTGTGGGGATAATTTTCCGAAGATCATAACCTCCGTTTTGTCGGAGTTGAGGCGCAAACAGTTCTCGGCCATCCAATCCTTAATGGCTATCATACCTTCCTGGAAGCTGGAAATTGGAGTTGGCACGGCTCCGGTTGGACGGAGAGCTAAAACTGGCGGAACAAAAGATAAACTTAGAACACTTACGGCTCCGAGAGGAGCGAGAAGAGAAACAAAGGGAGAGAGAACTCGAAGAGAAAAAACTGGCATACGAACACGAGCGCAAGCTAGCAGAAATAGAAATGCGGAAACAGAATAAAGATCTAGGGGTGCCCGAGCGCCCGCACACCCCGGGCACTACCGAACCAAAGGTCCACATCCCCAAGGATGTCGTCAGAGAATATTATCGGAACGATGACATACAGCAGTGGTTCAAGGCCTATGAGATCGCTATGACCTCCCACCGGATTGATCGAAGTGACTGGGGAGCCGGGCTATGGGGGAGGTTCGTCAATGAAGGCCGGGATGCCCTGCTACAGCTCCCGGACCATCAGATGACCTCCTATGACCACATGAAGGCCGCCCTCCTCACTCGATACGGACTCACGCCCGAGATGTACCGCCAGAGGTTCCGCGACTGCAAACGGATCCCGGGTACAACTTGGGTAGAGTATGTGAACTATTTCAGCCGAGCCTTCGAGGGGTGGATCAAGGGCAGCCGCGTAACCACCTACGAGCAACTCTTTAACCTCATAGTGTGGGAGCACCTCTCCAACAATTGCTTCGTCGAGCTCAGGCAGCACCTTCTCGACAGTAAATTGACTGAACCTCGGCAGCTCGCCGCTGAAGCTGACCGATGGGAAAGCACTCGAGTGGCCCGGAGTGGGTCAAGTGAACAAAACAGAAACAACCAAGGTCTCCATCGCCCCCGAGGAGGAGGAGGAGGCCAGGGCCGGGGCAGAGATGCCGTCCCGGCAGCTCCCGCCAGCAACACCCCGCCCCCGGCCGGTCGGGGAAACCCCCCGATGCGCCCAGGGTTCCGAGCCAACGTTACTTGCCACCGGTGCCAGCGAATCGGACACTATGCCAGCGACCCGAGCTGCCCGAAGAACCAGACTCCCGTGCCCCGCCAGGTTGCTGCCGCCGCGCTAGGAGAGGAGCAAACCTCCGAAGAGTATGAAGAGTACGAGCAGGAACAACCCGAGTGGGAACCTGCCGCCATGACCCTCGCCTGCCTGGGGGAAAGAGACATGATCCCGCGGGCTCCCCTACCCGCCAACACCAGAAAATACAGCCAGTGGGTGAACATAAATGGGTGCAAGGCCGAAGCCCTGCGCGAGACCGGGGCCAGTGTGACGGCGGTCCGCTGTCACCTGGTGACCCCGGAACAAATCCTGCCAAACGTTCTTTGCCCCGTCCGATCAGCCGACAATTCAGAGAGCCTGTGTCGGATGGCCTGCGTCCCCTTCGAATGGGGAGGAGTGTCCGGTATGCTAAAAGTGACTGTCCTCGATGATGCCCCAGTGGACTGCCTCCTGGGAAACGACCTCGAGAGTTCCCCGTGGGCGGCCGTTGAGAGAAGAGAGCACCTGGGGATGTTGGGCCTCCCGGACTGGGCATGCGTAACAACCCGGTCCATGGCCGCCCGTGCCATCCCCAGACCCGAAGAACCCAAATGGCCAGCACCTCCTCCCCTGATCACCACAGAGGAAGACGCCCTCAGTACTGATCCCCCAGAGCAAACCCAAGAAGGGCCCACTCCGCTCCAAGATCTTCCAGAACTGGCTCAGTGGCGTCAAGAGGGTGGACCCACCCAGGAACAATTCCGGCAGGAGCAGAAGACCTGTCCCTCCCTCGAGGGACTCCGACAGCAAGCACTCGCCCAGAGCGCGGGAGACACCGCAGGGGCCCACTGGATCTATTGGGACAATGACCTACTATACAGCGAGCAAAGAATTGCCGAATTGGGGGCCAGTCGAGTGCTGGTGGTGCCCCTCCGCTTCAGAGACTTCCTTTTGAACTTGGCACACGATGTCCCCCTTGCTGGGCACTTGGGGCAAGACAAAACGTATAACCGCCTGGTAACACACTTTTACTGGCCCAAAATGCGAAATGACGTCTCCAACCACTGCCGGGCATGCCCCACCTGCCAGGCCAGCGGGAAGAGCGGCCGAAAAATCAAAGCACCCCTGCAACCATTCCCCGTCGTAACCACCCCGTTCGAACGGGTGGGAATAGACATTGTGGAGCCCCTGGACTCCCGAACAGCACAAGGGCATCGATTCATCCTGGTCCTGGTGGACCACGCCACCCGCTATCCCGAGGCCATTCCTCTTCGGACTGTAACAGCACCAGTGGTAGGCCGAGCCCTGATGGGGATCTTCTCCAGAGTAGGATTCCCCCGGGAAGTCGTCAGTGACAGAGGCACGAACTTTATCTCCAAATATATGAAATCTCTCTGGCAGCAGTGCGGGGTTACGTACTGGTTCACGACCCCCTATCACCCGCAAGGAAACGGACTGGTCGAACGGTTTAACCGCACTCTCAAGGGGATGATCATGGGGCTGGAGGAACCCCTACGTCGCCAGTGGGACGTGCTGCTCCCTTGCCTCCTCTTCGCCTACTGAGAAGTCCCCCAGAAATCCCTCGGTTTCAGCCCCTTCGAGCTCCTGTACGGACACCCTGTCCGGGGGCCCCTCAGCCTGGTTAAAGAAGAATGGGAAATGGCCCCCCAGAAGACCCCTCCGGACGTGTATAAGTACCTCCTGACCCTCCGCAACCAGACCCGGCGATTCAGGGAACTCGCTAAAGCCAATCTCGAGGCCAGTCAGGAGGACATGAAGAAATGGTACGATCAACATGCCTCCTCTATTGAGTTCGAGCCTGGTCAGCAAGTATGGGTAATGTCTCCCATCGAGCCTTGTGCCTTGCAGGACAAATGGACAGGACCCTTCAAGGTGGTCGAGCGCAAGGGCCCTGTCACCTATCTAATCGACATGGAGTCCCCCCGGAACCCCCTCCGGGTCCTTCACGCCAACAGACTCAAACCACACTTCGTACGCTCGGAGCTCAGCCTACTGATGGCCACAGATAGTGGGGCAGAGGAAGACTCCGAGCCCCTCCCTGACCTACTGAGAACCCGTGAGAAAGATGGCTCGGTGGACGGGGTCCGACTCTCCGATGCCCTGACCCCGGAGCAGCGCCAAGACTGTCGGGCCCTCCTGCTGCAATTTGCAAACCTGTTCTCCCTCACCCCCGGGGTCACCCCCTGGTGCCTTCACGACGTGGATACTGGGGACAGTCCCCCTATCCGACACCGGGCGTACCGAGTGCCAGATCGGGTGCGCGCCTGCATCCAAGACGAAGTCTCCAAAATGCTCACACTCGGAGTCATTGAGCCATCCGACAGCCCCTGGGCCAGCCCAGTCGTACTGGTCCCCAAAGCTGCTGCCCCGGGCACCACCCCCGAGCTCCGATTTTGCATCGACTATCGGGGCCAGAACGCTGTCCCCCGAACCGACGCTCACCCCATTCCCTGAGCAGATGAACTGGTTGACCGCATGGGGACTGCCCGCTACCTGAGCATCTTCGATCTGACAGCGGGCTACTGGCAGATCGGCCTCACCCCCAGAGCCCAAGAACGATCCGCCTTCTCTACCCCGGATGGTCACTACCATTTCAAAGTGATGCCATTCGGCATGAAAAACGCCCCCGCCACTTTCCAACGACTTGTGAACCAGGTATTGGCGGGCCTCGAAGAATTCAGTGCCGCCTACCTGGACGATATCGCTGTGTACAGCCGCCACTGGACAGATCACCTTCACCACCTCCGAGAAGTCCTGCATGCCCTCCAACAGGCCGGCCTCACCATCAAGGCCAGCAAGTGCCAAATTGGCCAGGGGTCCGTGACCTACCTCGGGCACCAAGTGGGGAGCGGTCTGGTGGCCCCTCTCCAGCTCAAGATCGCTGCCATCCAGTCCTGGCAGCCACCCGTCACCCAAACCGAGGTCCGAGCCTTCTTGGGGCTCACCGGATACTACAGGCGGTTTGTGAAGGACTATGGCAGCATTGTGGGGCCCCTCACGGAACACACATCCAAGAAACACCCCAAAACCTTCAACTGGACCCCGGACTGTCAAGCGGCCTTCGAGAAACTGAAGGCCGCCATGTGCACCGCCCCTGTGCTCCAGGCCCCCGACTACAGACGTGAGTTCATCGTCCAGACGGATGCCTCAGACCATGGCATTGGGGCAGTCCTCTCCCAACTAAACACCGAGGGAGTCGACCAGCCAGTGGCCTTCATTAGCTGACGCCTGCTGGCCCGAGAACAGCGCTGGAGCACCATCGAACGGGAGGCCTTTGCAGTAGTGTGGGCCCTCAAGAAACTCCGGCCCTACCTCTTTGGTACCCACTTCCGGGTACAAACAGATCATCGACCCCTGCAATGGGTGATGCAGATGCGGGGGGATAATCCCAAACTGTTGCGATGGTCCATCTCCCTGCAGGGGATGGACTTCACTGTGGAGCATCGTCCAGGCCAGGACCACGCCAACGCGGACGGCCTGTCACGCTTTTTCCGCCTCGACGAGGAGAGTCCCCAAGAGGATGGGTGACTCTCCCCGCCTTCAGCTGGGGGGGACGCATGTTGGAAAGGCCTCGTGAAGGGCTCGTTCCCTCCCCGCATGACAGAGCCTGGACACCAGCTCTCCCGGTGCCACCAGAAGAACGACCCCGACGACCCACAGAACCAACCCGCAACCCGTCCCCTACGGGACACCTACTCCCGGACATCTCTGTATCACTGGCCCGGGCCCCCGCCAGCACCATTGCCCGGCCCAGCCGCCATCTTGGACACTGCACCACGAGGCCGCGTGGCCTCAGCTCGACCCCAACCCTGGGCCTGGCCAGGTCCCGACATCCCGGCACCACCATCCACCCAGGAGGTGAACGGACCACTTGGCAGGTCAATGGGAGAGAGGAGTGTCGATGGCTCTCCCCCGCCAGGTGCCGATCGCCCCCAGCCTCCCCGGGCACTGGCTCCACCCCCCTGCTGGGTGTCTGGACTCCCTCTTCCCGGACCTCCCGACCTCCAAGTGCGAGGGTCCGGACATCAAAGGGGGCCAGGCCTATAACTGGGGCAGCTCCAGAGCAGGAAGCCAGTTGTATCCTGGAGTCGAGAGACACCTAGAAGAACTCATCCTTGACGGACTGCTGGCGCTGCCGCAGCCCTGCCTTGTGAACCATCGTCCTGCCTGCTGGCACTGCCACGGCATTCTGCAACCTTCCTCCTTGTCGGGACCTGCGGGAGCTGCCGCGGCCCTCTGCAACCTACATCGTCTTCGGGACCTGCTGGCGCTGCCGCGGCCCTCTGCAACCTACATCGTCTTCGGGACCTGCTGGCGCTGCCGCGACCCTCTGCAACCTACATCATCGTCGGGACCTGCTGGTGCTGCCGCGGCCCTCCTCAAGTGAGACTTGCCATCCGAGCCTGCTGGCGCTGCCGCGGCCCGACCTTCCAGAACTCCGAGCTCGAGGATTGTGAGCTATCCATCAGACCACCTCAATACCAGAACGGTATCAAGACTGTCCCGCTACCCCCTTTCCCTTCCAGAGACTAGAATTGAGAGGACCCTCGTGTCCCTATCTCACTGTACCGTGATACTTTGCTTCGAGAACTGCATATAAAAAGCCTTAACCTTATCCTTGTGTGGTGTCCATCTGTGGGGGGGAAGTTACTTGTCTGTACGATCGCTGGAGACGGCCCTCACCGGAGGCCTCTCCCCTTGTCCTCGGCCGACCCTCCAGGTCCCCGTCTAACACTCCTATAATAGTAACATTGATGTTACAATCATGCCTGAAACCTGGATAGAACATTTTTCTGGTTTATATACCACTGATAGTGAGCCACACTCCAATTGAAATTTTAATCATGGGGCATCAGCTTTGGCACACCTGACACTAGATGAGTTAGAAAGGGCCTTAAATCATACTGTGAAGAACAAAGCCTCAGGCCCGATGACATCCCAGGGGACCTGTTTTTAGCTAATCAACCACTATGGCTACCACTGTTAACAAACATTTTAAGCTATTATGCAGCCCAGGGTCCTCATGCCTCATGGAGAACCGTGACAATAGTCCCTATTTTTAAGAAAGGGACAGGTCTGATCCCAAATGTTATCGGACCATCTCCTTAATCGATTGTACTTGCAAATTGATGGGCAGGGTAATATTAGAGCTATTGGAGACCTGGGTATCTGACAGTGGAAAGTTCTCAGATATCCAATATGGTTTCAGGAGAGGCCTGGGAATGGGAGAACAATGCCTCAATCTGCACCTGGTCATAGGCAAATACACACAAGCCAAGTCAGAATCCCTTTACCTTGGTTTTATGGACCTGTCGTCTGCTTTTGACTGGGTGCAGAGAGGAAGGCTGTGGGAAAATATGCTGAATATGGGCATTGAACCAGCTATTGTTCATTTTTTAGCAGCCATGCATAAAGAAGTGACAGGGCGAGTCCGATGGTACACAGTCAAAATATTGAGTATTAAATATCGACCTACCAAAATATCGTGTTAGAAATTTCGAAGGTGCAGAATATCGATATCAAGAATATCGTTTGACAGAATATCGACCCTAAGGTCGCAATTCTTTATAACGATGTAAGTAATATCGAAGTTAGTAATATCGATAGCATATATATCGATGTTACTAATTTCGATGACACTAATATCGATATTTGTATTATTTTTTTGTTTTTTAATATGTATGTGTTATATGTTTTACTTAAGTATTTAAAATAATTAATATTATATGTGTATTCATTTTATATATTAATAAATTTATTTATAAGCAAATTATATGTTTTAGTACCGGAGCAGATTGTGGGTTTAGAGGGGAATAGGGTGGGGAGTAATTTAATTATGTTAAATTGATTATTAATTAGTAGGATTTATTAATAAATTGTAATTAATTGGTAATTATGTTTAATTAATTGGAAAATTATTTTAATTAATTGATTAATTGATAAATATGTTCTGTAGCGGGTTATGGGTTTATAGGGAAATAGGGTGGGAAGTAATATAATTAGGTTAAATTAATTAATAATTAGTAGTTAATATTAATTAATTATAAATAATTGGTAATTACATTTAATTAATTGGTAATTCATGTTAATTAATTGATTAATTGATAAATATGTTCTGTAGCGGTTGTGGGTTTATAGGGGAATAGGGTGGGAAGTAATTTAATTATGTTAAATTAAAAATTAATTAGTAGTTATTATTAAATATTTTTGAATAATTGGTAAATAAATTTAATCAATTGGTATTTCATTTTAATAAATTGATTAATTTTTTTGTTAATAATATAATTGTCAATTAATTATTAATTGGTAATTAAATATTATAAAATTGTATTTTTTATATTTATTTTTGGGTAAATATATTTAGCTAATCATGTTTTTTATAATTATGTATAGGTATTGTATATGGTTTATATTTATTTAATAGTTTATATTTTAATAATTAAAAAAAGCTTTTATTTATAAGTATGTTATTTTAACCCCTACGCTATCCAACACTTTCCCTACTGTTGCACTCTCTGGAGTTGGAATAGTAATTGTTACCCCTACGCTATCCAACACTTTCCCTACTGTTGCACTCTCTGGAGTTGGAAAAGTAATTGTTACCCCTACGCTATCCAACACTTTTCCTACTGTTGCACTCTCAGGAGTGGGAATAGTAATTGTTACCCCTACGCTATCCAACACTTTCCCTACTGTTGCACTCTCAGGAGTGGGAATAGTAATTTTTACCCCTACGCTATCCAACGCTTTCCCTACTGTTGCACTCTCTGGAGTGGGAATAGTAATTTTTACTCCTACGCTATCCAACGCTTTCCCTACTGTTGCACTCTCTGGAGTGGGAATAGTAATTTTTACCCCTACGCTATCCAAAGCTTTCCCTACTGTTGCACTCTCTGGAGTGGGAATAGTAATTTCTACCCCTACGCTATCCAACGCTTTCCCTACTGTTGCACTCTCTGGAGTTGGAATAGTAATTGTTACCCCTACGCTATCAAACACTTTCCCTACTGTTGCACTCTCAGGAGTGGGAATAGTAATTGTTACCCCTGCGCTATCCAACACTTTCCCTACTGTTGCACTCTCAGGAGTGGGAATAGTAATTTTTACCCCTACGCTATCCAACCCTTTCCCTACTGTTGCACTCTCTGGAGTGGGAATAGTAATTTTTACTCCTACGCTATCCATCGCTTTCCCTACTGTTGCACTCTCTGGAGTGGGAATAGTAATTTTTACCCCTACACTATCCAACGCTTTCCCTACTGTTGCACTCTCTGGAGTTGGAATAGTAATTGTTACCCCTACGCTATCAAACACTTTCCCTACTGTTGCACTCTCAGGAGTGGGAATAGTAATTGTTACCCCTACGCTATCCAACACTTTCCCTACTGTTGCACTCTCAGGAGTGGGAATAGTAATTTTTACCCCTACGCTATCCAACCCTTTCCCTACTGTTGCACTCTCTGGAGTGGGAATAGTAATTTTTACTCCTACGCTATCCAACGCTTTCCCTACTGTTGCACTCTCTGGAGTGGGAATAGTAATTTATACTCCTATGCTATCCAACGCTTTCCCTACTGTTGCACTCTCTGGAGTGGGAATAGTAATTTTTACCCCTACGTTATCTAAAGCTTTCCCTACTGTTGCACTCTCTGGGGTGGGAATAGTAATTTTTACCCCTACGCTATCCAACGCTTTCCCTTCTGTTGCACTCTCTGGAGTGGGAATAGTAATTTTTACCCCTACGCTATTCAAAGCTTTCCCTACTGTTGCACTCTCTGGAGTGGGAATAGTAATTTTTACCCTTACGCTATCCAACGTTTTATATAATTAATTGTAAGAATATTAAAAGTATATTTAATTTTTTATATTTTTAACATTTTATTTATGTTATTGTTTTATGTTTGTAAATGTATTTGTAATTTAGAATATACTTTATTAATTTATAAATTAGTAAAATAATGATTACAATTTATTGTTCAGTACATATATATTATATATTTACTGTATATATTTAATTAATGTATTATTATTATATATGTATTATTTATTATTTTTAAACATTATTAGATACTTTTAACTATGTAGATTTTATTTATTAGTGTTATATACTTTATTTTACATTTATATTTTAAAAGAAAAAAAAACGATATTTTTAACATCGATATTTTTAACATCTATATTATTTTTTCGATATTTTTGTACTTACCATGTTGTAGATAGGATGTCGATATTCTTGCCCTCGATATTTTTGACTCGATATTTCTGTAGGTCGATATTTTGGAGGTCGATATTCTTTCAGTGATCCGAGTCCGATATGGAGTAGGTGGCGAACTCACAGCCTCAAGAAAAATTATTCGAGGGGTTCGCCATGGTTGCGTTCTCGCACCTTTTTTATTCTGTTTGTATATAAATGATCTAGAAAATTATATTAAACAGGGGAGTGTGGATGCCCCTACGGTAGGCCGCAGGTCACTACCTGCATTACTTTATGCAGATGATTGTGTCCGAACGTCTAGAACTGGGGTGGGGCTGCAGAGGCTCCTGACCAGGTTTAATGATTCTATGAATGACCTTGGCTTGAAGACTAATGTAGGAAAATCTCACACCACAGTGGTGGGTAAAACCCCCACCATTTTAAAATCTTGTTTTATAAATAATGGAAAATTGTCTTATGTTCTCACCTTCTCCTATTTGGGAATTCTTTTCGATCAGAAAAGCATGTGGTGTCCTTTAGTAGAATTAAGGACCAGCAGTTTTAACCAAAACCTGGAGGCGATTTTTAGATTTACTAAAAAGTTAGGCTCTAAACCAATCAACGCAATCAATATCTTTAAAGCCAGCTCATGTGCTGTCACTTTGTATGGTGCTGGAGTCTGAGGTTCTTGTAATGTAGGGGACCTACAAAGAGGCAAGAATATGTTTATGAAACACTTGGTGACAGTTCCTAAAAGTACTGCTGCCACCATCTGTCACAGCGAACTTGGCTTGGTTCCTTTGTCTTTTCATATCCAGCTAGCTCCCATACTACTGTGGTACACTATCTGGGCAAAGGAAGAACCAGCCCTAAATCGTGCAATTATTTTAGATTTCCTTAAACTCGAATTCATGACAAAAATACCCTGGTATAGCTAAATAAAGAGTCAGTTAGAGAACATAGGGGTTAGTGGATTGTTTTTATAATCCAGCTAGTATCGCTAAGATACCAAAAACGAAGTTAAAAAGAGATCTTTTAACGCATCTATATTCAACCAGAGGAAGAATAGAGATGTCCAAAAAGTGTGTTGTAGAACATTCATTGTTAGTCTGCACTCCATGTATTGAACCCTATCTTTCTTTTCATTTTAGTCACATCAAATTGTTTTATCTTATAAGATTTAGGTTTGGCATTTCACATTTTTTGATTTCTTATCCACGTAAAGTTTATTGTGATGCCAAACTGGACCAGAGCCCATGTGATTCTAAGACTGTTCAGAGCACTTTACATTTCATGTTTTTTTGTAAACTTTACTTTACACCGAGGCGTGCTTTTATTATTCCTCTTTTAAAAATTTTAAATATTAGAATGTGTCGGGCAACATTACATCACCTCCAGCTTTTAAATAATTAATGTACTTGTGTAATGATCTACAGATATTTTTCTTCGGCTGTTCGGCAACGGGACCTTGTTAGCAAATGATTTAATTTTATGAATTTACCCATACCCTGGTTTTAAATTTTCAATATGTTTTCTATGGGAATTACTATTTAGAATATTGATAACCTGAGAATGAAATTGTGATCAAGATAGAATCATTATTTGTCGTTCATATTTTACACTGCAAATGTTTTTAATGATGTTTTCTTTTATGGCTGATATTTAGCCGAATAAAGATATTTTGACTGACTTGACTGACACCAGAATGTTCACATGGGCAACTCTAGGTAACAAAATAGGTTTATTATCTTTGGAGTCCCCAGGATTCCATTCTTTCTCCTGTCATTGTCAACATTTACTTTGAGCCACTTCATGCTCTACTTGCAGATGACAGCATCAAGACTCACCAATATGCCTATGATACCCTATTCTATTTGAAAGTATTTGTGTACATCAACCTGACCTGGAAGTCCAGCACCTACCTGAAGCTCAAAGAAGTAACAGAAAAAACCTGGCTCAATGACATGAATCTTGAGAGTTTCAAGCCCCAGCTTTTGCCAAATGCCAAGTCACTTGGATTCACCCTGGACCCCGGTCTCACCCTCAAGGAACACATTGCCAAAGAAACAAAACTACCAGTTCTCTCTTATAAAGAAAGTGAAACTGTTTCATCCAGAAAACAAGTTCAAAACTGCCGTACAAGCCCTTGCACTTTTGAGGTATTTAAGGCATCCGATTCATGAGTATTATTGCCAATGAGTACATCCCTGCAAGTATACTTTAGACCCATTTAGAACATCATGATTGTCTTCTTTATTCTCAAGTTAGCTCATCACTCTTTTTGGTCATTATGCTGATCTACTCCCTCTACACTCAGTGAACACATCAGGGACACTTTCCATGACAACTATGTATGCACAATATTGCCACACAGCACACTAAAGGAAATGTAGATTATGCAAAGTAGGCATTCCACTACCACATTTCATGATGCCATGTTAGCACATCATGACCACTATTAGCAAAAATCAGTGCTAAATGTGCAATGTCCATTATGCCTCCTTAGCACAATGAAATTGTCATAATTAGTGAATGTGTGACTGATGACACTTATATGGCACCCAAGGGCAGCAAGCTGTCTCATTATGCCCACTTATAACAGCATGGCCAGTCTTCCTTATACTCCATGATCACATTGTGACGAGTAATACCTAGTTATCTCATAAAGTTATAAGATCATTAACATGAAAAGATGAGGGGCAGCTGGGGCTAATTGCCCCAGGCCTGCTCTAAACAGGTCAGAGCCTTTCAGATTACTACATCAAATGAGCAGAAAATGTATGACTCACAATAAAACTAGGAAAGAAGACCTCGAAGTGATCGTGTGATTAATCGGTAAGAATTGTTTTGCTCAGCGAATTGAAGCAAGTTCAGGGGTCAAAAGCATCTAGCAGACTGTGTGCAGTTTGACTGTGAATAAACCTCGGCAAAATGTATGTTATGCTAGTGTGATCTAGCGTAATCTCGTTAATGTTGTGTTACACTTGTTAAGCGAAATTCCTGAAATTACGCAATTATAGCACGTTGTGCAACTATGTGCCCTTCGTGGTAAAAATTCACCGCAAAACCGCTGTTCGCTGTGAAAGTTTACAGCAAACGCTCATGGATAATGTGAATGACAGCTGCTAATGTTTGCAGAGCTTTTGTTTTTTTTCCACAATATTCTCAGCACAAAATGCACTTTTGTTTACAAAGTGGGCGCAAGATTGAATTGTGCACTAAAATGCGAGTTTTGCATTTAACATAATTGTGCGTGAGTTTGTGTAATTTTCCTGAGATTTTTGCATAATTGCTCAAAAGCCAATTGCGCAAATTTCCAATGACTCTGCCTACACTACAGAATGTCACTGTCACTTGTAATCTTTGAAAACAAAAAAACTTCTGTACTTTGCTGAACAAACTTTTTCCATGCTGAGATTCTTATACTTGTGAACACAGAAAATTAGCTGTGATTTGACGTGCATTTGTACAACCATGTCAGGGATTCATTAATGGAGTTGCAAGGAACACTTCATGTTAGGTCAGATGTGCCTTGGAAGAGCAGTGTGTGTGGGTCTTTGGTGTGGATTTGGAACTGTGTTGTCTATAAGGACGTGAGTAGATTGACATAGGTGTGTTTAGGCCTTAACATTGGAATAGCAAGGGATGATATAAATTATTAGCAGAAGATGTATGGCTTGCAATAAAACAAAAACCGATCTGAAAGATGTTATGAATGTATTCATCAGAAAGAGATGTTTTGCAGAGTCTGGTGAAGCAAGTTTGGGTGACTGTTCCCTACAGAGCGGATCCAGCCTAACCTGGGAAGGTAGTGAGTTACACTGCAGTGTGTCACTTCTGGTATACTGTAACACAAATCATATCCTGTGTTATGCTACACAAACTATTTTCGCTACATATATATTTATATAAATTAAATTTACATATTGAAAATCATCTCTGAATTAATCTGCCTTTGTACAGTAGTGTCAGACATTAATTAATGGAGCAGCATGGGGAGTTCTTGTCAGTGCTGTAGGGCATTGGCAGAGCTCTGTGTTGGTCTTTGTTTTGGAATTATAAGTGTGCTACCTACAGCAGAGTTGTGTGTAGGTCTTAAAGCTGGAATAGCAAGGGATGATGTAAGTCAGTCTCAGGGTGCACAGACGTGTGTGGATGCAAATCCCAAAATTGCTGGATCACTCCAGGTCAGGATTTGCTGCATAATCTAAAGAAAGTACATGAAGTTAAAGGCAAAGGGATTCCTTCATTTGCATGGGGCACGTCCCCATCCAAATGAAGGAATGCCCCCTGAAATTAGCGCTTGGGCTTCACATGCACCAGCACTATCCTTATTACAGAAGGGGACACACAAGCACCTGCGGCCCCTTCTGGAATACCAAGGTGGCCAGGGGTGCGCAAAGTGGGTACAAACACCCTTTGTGCCTCGGGGGCACTCTCAGTAATATGGCCCCTGATTGGCATATTTAATTTACCTATAGATTTCTTACAGAATGGTATATCATATACCCAGGACCTGTAAAGTAATTGCTACCAGTGGGCCTGCAGTACGTATTGTGCCACCCACTTAGGTAGCACCTTAAAATATGCTGGAGGCCTGCCTTAGCAACCTGAATGGCAGCTTTAAGCTGTGAATTTGTCTTAGCAATATAATCCCCTAGCAAAGCATTATGCTCCACTTTTATTGCATATAAGCCACCCCTAAGGTATGTCCTATGTAGCCCATAGGGCAGGGTGCATTGTAATTAAAAGGTTGGACATGTACTTTCACGTTTTACATGTTCTGATAGTGGAACAACTGCTCAATTCGTTTTTCACTACTGTGAGGTCTACCTATCCCACATGATAACATTGGGTTACTTCAATACATTTAATAAGTGCTAATTGTTGATTGGGACCAGGTAGCCAAGTCATATTTGATATCTATGAAATTACAATGAAAACATCCTCTTTGATGGCAAAGTTGGATTTTTAATTGCAATTTTGAAAATAGCAGTTCTAGAAATTTGGCATTTTTTGCCTTAGCCCTTTTGCGCCTCCAGCCTGTCTGGGGTCACATGACTGGGTGTAACTGAGAGTTAGACTTTGTGAATTCTTCCCAGACAGTCGCACAATAGAGGAATCAGGTGTGACTGAATGAGCCATCTGCTGGCAGGATGGGGTGGAGCTGAGCATAGCTTTACTCATAACTGAATAGGCTGTGCTCTGCCTTCACACAAAGGACCTACCACCTCCAGATTGTCACTGCAGACAGCTTGGAGCCAGGGCAAGGGAGTTAGAAAATTCAATGCACTCCAACAAACTTTTCTAGAAGTTTCTCTCACCTTTCGGCGGAACGGCACCAGGGCATAAAAACTGGTCCACTCTTCAGTTTACTCATGGACTTGAGGAAGAACTCTCAGAGGTTTTACTGTTGTTGTGCCCTGCTGTGCTGTGCACTCTGAAAGACTGCTTTGCTGTACCTGAAGGACACTTTGCTGCCTGGAGCCTGCTTTGAACCCTCAGAGGCCCGCTCAGCTGTTGAACCCTGCATCTTCACTTGCACCCAGGACTATCAGAGTGAATCCAAGGGCTAGTGTGTTGGCCTCTTGTTCAGAGCAATAAAATAAACATGTGAGAGAATGGACACTGGTAACTATATAACCATAGGTTAGATTGAATCACCCTCATAAATGCTATGTTAATTGTGCGGTGTATATCTTTCTTCCGCCCCACATACGCGTTAAGGCATTATCATTGGGTGACCAAAAATCGTGCTGTATGCCAGCCTCAACCCGAGGCAACCTCTGGTTTGGATAGTAGTGTTCAGAGACAGAGAGGCACCCCCAAAAAGGAGGTAAAGAGAGTTGTGTCGATAAGCAAAATTCCACCACAACAATTTTTTTTTAATATAAAATGGTGAGATTTTGTGGTTAAAAAGATGGTGGGTATAACTAAGGATCGAGTTAATGGATCTCTTTATACCACATGGTTGATAAGGTCGACATGTTTCTGCTCCATTCCGCCCAGCTGGGTCTACGGAGCATTCGTCAGGACAGACAAGACAAACAACAAGTTAATTACTTACACAACTTGTGAAGTATTCATTAGTGTTAATTTTAACACTTAATTTCTAGCTTGCTCAGGTTTCCTAGAGTAAAAGAAACACAACATACATATATATAAGGGGGTGCAGATTCAGCACTATATAAAATCTACATTTTGACATTTTGCAAAAGGGTGTGCCAGTATTAAGCACTACATTCAGAAGGGTGGTCACACTAAGGACCAACAGAGTCTGCGCTACAACTGAAACAAAATCTCTTAAATACAAGAGTGCACACAGGTCGCATGGTCTTACTGCGTGTTTTGATCCGAATAGTTAAGTGTATGTCAATTGCACCATAAAGTTAGGCTTTATTATGTTGCAACGGTAGTATGGCATGCTATTGTGAATAAATTCTGTGTTTAATAAAATAGCCTCGCACTCTCTGTTATGGGCCTTTTACGTGGTGGTTAAGGCTCGTTGAAAATTCTGTGTTTTATAAAAATAACCTCGCACTCTCTGTTATGTGGCCTATTGCGTGGTGGTTAAGGCTCGTTGAGCTTCGTCATGGTAACAAGTGCTGTTTGAATTAGCGTTCGGTTCACAACTTTGTGAAATACCCTAACACGTTCATAGTTCTTTAAGCCTCGGTAAGGTAATAAAAGCTGTTTGTATCAGCGTACGTTCGGTGTGAAGCGTTATCAATAACATTAAATCATTATTAATTTATTAAGCCTCCATGGTAATGAAAGTTGTTCAAGGGGACACATTACGTATTACCTGGTTATAGAAAACTTCTCACTTCAACAGGGGCGTTGGGACTCTCCGGTCCCAAGCTGGTGAAAGTGAAAAAACCAACGGTTATAAGGGCATTAATCTTACCGCTCGATGGAGCCGCTGAAAGTGTTTATGGAAGGCGCCATTCTTACCCGCATATGGAACAGTCTCCACGTCTTGTGCTGGCTCTGCCCCCGGACGCCAGAGACCTGTTTCTTGTTCCTATTTGAAATGTCAAGAGTAGAAAGGGGACTCTGTGTAGTTTTTCATTGAAAAGCAAAAAACTTTATTGTGTGTCGAATTTAAATGGCTGTATTTCGCTAAGATTAAGATCTTTATTTGGCCGCATGTACGTAACAGGGATTAACCTCTCCTATGTACGGAGTTCAGTAGAAGATGACAATTTTCAAAAACTCAGTTAACACTCACTATGTGGTTGTAAGTTGCCATAATGCTGGTATTGTTGTCGCTGAGTGTGGTTTGACTTACGTTGTTCCATACTCATGGTCTCCGTATAATTGTACATTTGTGGAGGAGGTTACTCAACATACGCTATATATTGAGCAAATAGTGGTAGTAAAGGGGATAGTGTGTGCATGCTTCGAGTCTATACAATTTTAGCGATATTAATAGTAATGCTCCCTTACTTCCTCAGAAGGTGGTGAAGTAGCCCCTCGATAAAGGTAACATAATAAAGTAGTGAACGTAGACACACGTTCGTAGTAAATCGTCATGGTCACATGGCCAACAGGGATGTGCTACAGTTGGTTATTCCCATGGTCGGGGGGGGGATAGACTACAGTTAGTGGTTCCCATATTATTCATTCTCAGAATTGAGATGAATTTCCATCGAAATAATACGGCTATTAGGGTGGTGTTAAGTGATCTTTCTCTAGTGACTGGTGGATCTCAGAGCTAATGTGGCTAACATCTGAGGTTGTAATGGTGTGTGAGTACTTGAAAATTGTTCATTGTCTTTGAAATTCTCGGATTTTTAAGCAAATTGATGCCACGGTATATTGTCATTTAATCCCGACAGGTGTGTTCGTAGACGGTTCACCCATCTCTGCTCTTTCTCAAACAGTATCTTCTCAGCATTCATGGTCTTGTCCCTGAGCATTTCTAATACCGTCCACCTCAAGTCTTCACAGTTATGGCCAACTTCGATGAAGTGGGAACATAATTTCATGGTGTTCTTCTTTAATCTGATATTACTTTTATGTTCTCCAATCCTCGTTTTTATTTTCCTACAGGTCATTCCTATGTACTTTTTGTCACATGGGCAACATATCATATACACTACATGGGTGGAATTACAGTTTGTATGTTCCCGTTGTGTCCATTTTAGGGACTCTGTTAGTTGTAGTGTTTTGGATGAAGTTGTGACTTTGCATACTAGGCAGGTTCCACACGGGTGGTGGCCAGATACAGGCATCATGTTCATATTTCTCGTTTGTGTAGATTTCTTTTTCTTCACTGGTCGTATGTGAACTAGCAGGTCCTTGAGGTTTTTTGTCCGTTTGTTCGCAAATCTGGGTTTAGGCCAGTTGTATTTGCCAGTTGCGAGGATCTGCCAATTTTTATTGACCAGTTTTTGTATATCATATGTCGCTGGACAGTATGTAGTGACACATGTGACCAGATCAGGAATAGGCTCTTTTGCATTTGATTGCAGGAGGCACTCTCTCGGCTGGTGTTTTGCTCTCTTACGGCACTTAGATATTGTTGTGGGTGTGTAGTCTCTGGATTTTAGTTTGCGGCTCAGTTCCTGTGCTTGCAGTTTGTAGTCACTGTCTTTACTGCAATTTCTTTTTAATCTCAAGAATTGGCTGTATGGCAAATTGTCCCGTAGGGGTTTCGGGTGATAACTTTTGTAGGACAGGAGGCTATTCTTTGCCGTAGGTTTGGTGTATGTTTTTGTCTCCATTCTGCATCCTTCAATAAATATTGTTAAATCGAGGAAATCCAATTGATTGTTGTTGGATGTGAATGTGAACTTCAACCATTTGTCTCTGCCGTTGAGTCAATCAATAAATAAATTGATATCTTTATCAACGTGCCAGATCAATAAAATGTCGTCTATGTATCGTTTCCAGTATAAAATACTGGAAACAAAAGGCTTGGTGTTATTAAGTACAAAGCGACTTTTTATACTGGCTTACATAAAGGCCTGCTACTGAAGGGGCAAATGCACTGCCCATGGAAGTTTCCATGGCATTGTAAGAACAGATCCCCATTATATTCAAAGTAGTTTTCCATCAGCGCTAGGCGGCAGCATTCCAGGACAAAGTGCCTGGGAGTGTTGTGGGTCCAATCTTCCATGAATAGTAGGTCTTCTAACATCTGTAAAGTTTCCTTTTGTGGGAGGCTGGTGTAGAGCGACTCTACTTGTTCAGAGCCACAGGGACACAAACAACTCCCACCCTCTTGAATCAACACCTGGATCCAGCCTGAGTAAGTCCGGAATCCCCAAGGGGTGTCCCACCAGTCCTGAACCCTTGGTTGTGGTGTTAAAAGTGCCTAGATGACCACAACCCAAAACTGAGGACTTTTACAATTTCTGGCTGCTCACGTATGCGCCTGAGGTGCATTGCCATTCGGATTGACTTCACGGTTTCTCCCACTACTTTGTTTTCCACAGTAGCAAGTCCTGTTCAGTGGTTCTTCAGCAAAGGGGCACCTGAGCCCCTGAAACTGTCTTCAGCTGCAGCCTTCTGCTTTGTCCTGATGAAGATTTTTGACTTTGAAAAAATAAACTACGTCCGAATGTAGAAATCTTTACTGCAGCACCTACCCAAGGCTTCCCCCAGTCTTGCGTGACTAGATGTCCGTTGTTGGCACTTTGATCCTTTAGGCGCTAGTTTATTCTGCAAACTTTAAAAATCCATAACTCTAGTTCTACTGATTAGTTTTGTCATGTTGGTGTCAAATAATTTATTAAAATTTACTCTAGTTTTCAAAATTGGTGTGGGATTTATATTGTGTTGTGTTTTCACTTTATTACTGTTTGTATGCTGCACAAATACTTTATACATTGCCCCTAAGTTACGCCTGACTGCTTTTTGTGCCAAGCTACCCAGGGCTAAGCAGAGGTGAATTGAATGACTTTTTGTGGTTCACACTGCAAGAGTGACCAGGGCTCATTCCCCAGTCAAGCAACAACCCCATTTCTCACAATACACTTACCAAATATACATGAAGATGTGATCTTGTACACTGAGCACCAAGTACAGCCCTCTACAGAAGAACAACTACAGACTACAGAGATGTAGAGCAGCATCTTGCAGTCTAGAGGAAATTTCTTATCTTGGAGATGTGGTGTTTCTATACAGAGGGGCTATTTTAGGAGTACTTTTTCATTTCATGTGGTAAGACAGACGGAGTCAGAAAAACTATTTTCTTTATGTAAAAACCTTAAATGTTTTTGGAAAACCACATTATTTATATATGCAGCAAGTATGTCTTGATGATAATTTGCAGTTTAGGGTGGTTCCTTTCTGTTTTTTACAGATGCCTCCAAACAAGTACCTGATTTTAAGCTGGTCACTGGCCCAGTGTCTTCAAGTATTCTGAACCCAACCATTTGCATCAGTGTCAATGATGTCATCTTATTCATACTTTCCAAGGAACATTTCCCTGTGTATGATGTGTAAGTAAACATTAAGAAAGATGTGAGTGCATTGATATTATTGTTTAAAAAGTATGTATTAGTATTTCATCCATATAGTTTTTATGTGCAAAACACAACGAGGTTATACGTTTTTTTCCTGCTTTATCATGATGCTATGGTTTTCTACTGGTCTGCAAACCTTTTCACTATTTAATTATGTATGATTGTGTCAGAGGTGCAGTGAAATTATATTTGACTGCATTTTTTGCAAAGTTTACTAACATTGCAAGTCATAATGCTTGCAAAATGTTGTAAACTCCACAAAAAGAGAAGTGCAAAAAATGTTCCTGCAAAATGATTTTCTCAGGTTAATTTTCCACACTCAGCTTTTACATTTGTTGGATTTTTTTTTGCATTTTTTGTAATAATGGCTAACTTTTAATCATGTGTGATGAGCTGCAACTTTGCACACTGCGAGGCCGTAAAAAAGATTTCAAAAATCAGAAAGTTGCATTAATCAATTTTGAGGTCTATGGGCCTGATTAGGAAGGCGGGCGGACGTGATTGGTACCTCCTGACATGGTGTCGGGGGTTCCATAGACCAAATTACAATGCGACCACAACCGTGGTGGTGGCATTGTACAGGTTTCCCTTCCACAATGGAAAAAAGGCATGTGTAACACATCCCTGTAGTACGTGACAGGCACCATGCAGTAAAGGGATATGTTGCGGTGGACCATAGATGCCCCTTACACACAAAGAAAAGGGCCCAGGGTGAAGAGGGGCCTGCTGCGAGTCACCAAAGTACATCCGTCCCCAGCCTTTCCATAGTGGGTGAACCACCATGGAAAGGCTGATGGGGAGGGACCATCCTAATCCCTACGGCGGTGCCTAGCAGGCACCGCCACCATTGTTGGGATTGGGAGGCCCTCTGCTGCTCTGACGGGCTCAAGGTGCCAGTCGGATTTGTGGTGGTCGGGCTTTCTTCCCGCCTGCACACTGCCTGCCATCAAAATCTGGTGGGCGGAAAAGCTGCTTAGGATGGCAGGGAGACCGCCACCAACAGCAAGTCAGTTGGAGTCTCCCGCCATCCTAATCAGCCCCTATGTTTCTAAGGCTTCTCTTCTTTTAAAAGCTAGTGTTCAAAATATTATTTTTTGACTGCCTAGAGAAGAGATCTGTCTTTGGGTAAAATCTTTGCTGCCCCCTGCATGGGGCCCTCTTTGTTCCTTGCAAGTACTTTATGTAATAAAATACTGCTCACTTCCAGTATGCATATCATTACAACAGGCCCCATCCCATCACAGGAAATCCTCAATTACATTTTGTTAGTCTACCCTCTCTAACGTAGCTTTTTTCTAAATCAAATGAATTTTCTAAAATAATCAATTTGTAGTCTCTATCAGAAGCTGCTCATCAAGCCACACTTTCATGTGGAGGGCCATACAGCTAAGGCAGTGATAGTATGGCCCGACGGCCTCCTGTTCTTCACATGTGGCTCCCTGGTCCACAGCAGCACTGAGCTGATGTTTACTTGGCTCAGCACTATTAGTAAAAAATGTGAATTAGCAGATAAATGTTTGTTTAAAAGTTATTTAAAGTTAAAGAAATAAAGTAACTAGGGTTTCCTGAACCCCTTAATGTTAGGCTCACCTTCCTTTTTAAGCTTCCCATATTGTTTTAATTTACTAAAAAAAAAACTTTACATTGCAGACATAACATTTCTATATATTTATTTCTATTGAGTTTCATTGAGATGGTTTAAGGTTTTCGGGTTCGTTTGTATGGGTCAAATACTAAATTTGCTTCTCAAAAATGCCTCAAACAGATATTATGAGTGGGGGCCACATCAAAAATATATTGGGGGAGCCCTTCTTCACCAAAGGGGGTTGACTTTTCCTAGATTATTAGTAGTGGTGTATGGGAATGAGGCGTTTAGTGACAATATTGAGATGTAGAGGGAAATGGTGAGAAAAAATCGGGAATACTTTATCCGTGAATAAAGTTTGATGAGAAATCAGTGGCCTCAGGTGCAAGCCAAAGACATTGATCCCTCTATTTACAACACACATTTTCTTTCCGCTTGTTCTTGGTTTTCATCAGTTGTGTTAAAACTGTTCAATTACCACGTATGCTGCTTTCAAAAAAGAGTAATACAACATTGCTTTTCCTTTCCTTGGTTTTGTTTGCAGGAACAACTTATACAATACAAATTACAGATATGATTGGGGAGAGTTTAGGATCTTAGCAGATGAAGCAATGTTGTCTTCAAGAAGTACCCTTCTCTTTTTCTACCTTTTTCAGGAGTCCGGAGTTTATGTTTTTAATCTAAACCATAATCAACACAAAAAGATGGTAAGTCTTCATTTGCACTTTTTATTGTTAATAGTGAATACTTTATTTCTTGTAATAAATGACTCCTCATTTGTCTTTACTCATTCGAGTGGGTGCAATGAGCGACTGTAGTTCATGTAGCACTTTTCAAAACTTTGCAAAGATTCAATAAAAAAATAAAAATGGAGGAAAAAGCTTTAGAATGAGATTTTGTGGAATGCATGTCTTCGCTTTAATCACTTATAAACGAACCTTCATTAAAAAATTATCCCACATTTTATTGTAATTTTTTGGCTGCACGCAAAATCTAAAAACTTTGTAAAATTCATGCAATTCAAAGTTTGTAAAGTTCACAAATCTTTCCTGGAAAACTTTTACTTTCTCCCTCCTTCTGGCAATAGTATTACTTCCCTTCACCCCTTTTGTCCTACGTTCAGTGTCAATGTCATGCTCAGATGGCAGGTACTCCTCTGTAAAAGAGACATCATGTGTTCTATTTTGAAGCATGCTTCCTTCTGGGAAGGTTGTGGCTATTCGTAGATTGGTGAGTGACACTAAAAATTGGCAGAATACACACAGTCCTAGCTAAACTCCCAATAGAAAGTGCCATTCAGGGAACAGATAAAGAGAAAACGAGTCAATTCGTACTGAAAACAAAAGATCATCCACGGGAAGAAGGGGAGCTGTCAAGAGAGGCAGCTAGGAGGAAACTAAGCTTATGAATGGAGTGAAACTTGCATCCAATTTGTTTTCTCTACACTGCTGACAGACATAGTGCTTCAGCTTACTTGTTAGGTAACGACGTTCTGTGAATTTATTTCAGGTGCTTAGAAAATGACCCCACAGAGAGACGAGACATCTTTTATTCTTGGGCAACCGTGTGAGAGTTGCTCTTACATCTGTTAGTCAGTACTCGTGTCTCAAGTAACTCTTAACACGCGGATGTCAAATTATAGAATGGGTCAGGCCTATGCTAACCCAAATGTGCTACATGCTTAACTCAACATATTGTTCCCAAGAAACACTCTGAATGAGATGACATGGGTGCAAATAATATCTATGGCAAAAGGTCACGCAATAAATTTGCTTAACTCAACATTTCCTTTTGTGTCTAGTACATTAAAGTGATGCCAATTGGGGGACAGTGTTATGAAGAGGGGCCATTCTTCCCTTCCACCCCAAGATACGTCATCAAAGTGGGAATTGCAAGAACCGAAGGCCTACTTCTAAAACCTGACTGGCCTGCCATCATCGGAGTAATACTGGGGCTCTTGGCTATCCTCATTGTCTGTGCGCTCCTCCTTGTAAGTAACCCAATAACTTTTAGATATGTTGGCAAATATTTTGTCAGGACGTTGATGCACTGTCAGTGTTTGTCCAAGTTGCACCCTTTTTCCTCCAAAAAAGGACTTTAATGCTATTTGATTGTTGTACAGCACTGTTAGGAACTGGGTTTCTGGTTGGCAGAGGTATGCACCCTGTCCAAGCAGGAACCACAATCCTTGTCAGGATCAGCTAAATACACACTAAAACATGTGCTCATCCATAATAGCTTGGCGCAGAGCACTCATGCTTATCTAAAGAGGCAATATGTAAAGTATTTGTGCAACACATACACACACAGTAACACAATGAACACGTGACAAAAAAGACTCCACACTGGTTTAGAAAAGTAGAGCGAAATGTTATTAATAAATCAAAACATAATAGACAGAAATCTAGGAAGTAAAGCTAGAGTTATGCCTTTTTAAAGAACATTTGAAAATATGGTGCTCAGAGTTTTAAAGCGCCAACCGGGTATAACTGGTCGCACTTGATCGGGGTTCATACAATGTGATGGAGCGCGGGTCGGACCCGGGCCCAGCCTTGGCCCACTGAAAGAGTACCTTTGGATGGAGGCTGCGTTTACCTTGAGGACGAGATGCGAGGAGCTGGGGGGGGGGGGGGCGATGCATCTTCGTCCATCCAAGGAATTCATAGGAGATATATTGTCATTGAGCTAGGTACTCAGGGAAAGCATTGTCATCAAGCAGTACTGAAGATGGCGATGCATCGTACTCGAGTTGCGCACTCAGTAAAGTTTCAGCGTCGGGCAGCGCTGAAGATAGGCGATATGTCGGATGAAATGCGACGGTTCCGGTCAGTGCAACGAGAGTTGCAGGACAGAAAACCTGACTCCAAAGGGCCCAGGACACGACTGGCAACACTTGGCAGCGCAATAATCACAGAGGGCAGAGTCCAGATGATGATGCAGGGATGTAGGAAATCTTTGATGTCCCTGAGACTTCAGAACAGGGGTCAAGCCAGCATGCCCTTGGAGTCACTCTGGTTTCAGATGAGATGGGCCCAGTCCATTTCCTCAGCAAGGCAGACGGTAGCAGGCAGCAAGGCAGCACAGCAGAGCAGAAGAGTAGTTATTTCTGAGCAGCGGTCATAGTCGGATTCAGAGTACTTCACAGGTCCAGTAGTGTCTGATTTGGTTGGGTCAGAGATCCAGCACTTACATCCAGTTGTGCCTTTAAAGTGGGGGTGACTTCAAAGAAAGGTCTTTGAAGTGCACAGAGTTCTTTTCTTCCCAGCCCTGGCTTCAGACTATCAGTAGGGGGTAATCAGCCCTTTGTCTGGGGACAGGGCACTGCCTATTCAAGTGAAAATGTTAGCCCTTCCCTCCCCATCAGAATGCAGATGAGCATTCAGACACAACTAGCCTTCCTGTGTTTGTGGCTGTCTAGCAGGAATGTACAAAATGTAGCTGTCCACCCACCCCAGACGTGTATTTGAGACAGGCTCCAGGCACAAAGAGCTGTAAGAGCAGATAAATGTCCACTTTCTAAAGGTGGCATTTCTAAAATGGTAATGTTAAATCCAACTTCTTCAGTAAAGAAGATTTATCATTACCATTCCTAAGATATAAAACATGAAACAGCCATTTCTTTCTAATAAGGAATTACAGCTTAAAAGTTTATTAAGGATTTCCCAAAGTTAACCTATGAGAGGAGTAGGCCTCACAGTAGTGAAAAATGAATTTGGGTGTTTTTCACTACCTGGACATGCAAAACTTAAAAGTACATGTCCTACCTTTTACCTACACAGCACCCTACTCTATGGGCTACTCAGGGTCTTCCTTTGGGATGACATGTGGGTAATATAAGGTGGAGTCTTGGCAAAGGGTTTTAAATGCCAAATCAAAATGGAAGTAAACTGCACACACATGCTCTGTTGTGGCAGGCCTGAGACAGGTTTAAAGGGCTACTTGTGTGTCACAATCAGTGCCCATAAGTAGCATTTAAGTTACAGGCCCTGGTTATATGGCATACCACTTTACAATTAAATATGCCAGTTGTGTATACACTCAATGTTACCATGTTTAAGGGAGAAGCACATGCACTTAGCGCTGGTCAGCAGTGTTAACGTTCTCAGAGTCCGAAGGCCAACAAAAAGACTCGAGGAGGTAAGCAGGCAAAGCCTTTTGGGAAAGACCACCCTAAGGCTGACAGGTCTAACAAGCACCATTTATTAATTTAAAGCTGGTTGAAGTCACGTTCTGCAAACACTCTGGCGCACAATTGAAGAGGTTCATTTAAGGTGGTAAGGATAGTAAGGTTGTGCAGAATAAAAGTTTCAGAGTCTATCCTTATTGGACCTGTGTCTTAGGGAAATAGAAATATAATAAGTAGCTATTAATCATACTAGCATTACATACATTTTAATGAGAATTCTGTTGCAGTTTCCATTGAGCTAGGTATTTGTTAAGTTATTACAAATCAAACAGGCATATTATAGCTTGAACAGTGTTTCCACTCAATTACGTGTCACAGACTATCTGGGAGATACTTGTTCTCATTTGATTAATCCTCAGACTCCCTCTTGACTACCTTAACACTGTAGTTATATTCCTGTCTGCTTCACAGATAATCTCTTCTATCCCCTGCCATCAGGTTTCATTTAGGTGCTGGGTTCTTATTCCACCAGCTGGGTGTCACAAGCTAATTGCCCTTATTTGGGAAATGCATGACCTGCTTCATTTGCTCTTCGAAATCAGTATGTCAAATTCTAGAAATGTCTTGTGACCTGGCTGTTAAGGTGGCATTTTCTGTTACATTGTTTACATTAACTTCCATGTTGCTTATTTTCGAGTGACTAGACCTCAGTGAAGATGTAGTTCACCAACTTTAGGAAGATTCATTTAATCTTCTGGAACCTCAGAGAAACTTCCAAGTTGGTGAAATTAATTAAGTGGATGAAAAATGGTGCAAAATGTAAGTTAAAGGGAAAAATAACCAAATTCTAGGCAACTGAGGCAGAATAATTCTCCTCCAACAAATGCTTTTGCAGTAAGAATGCCATTATTAAGAAATGTATAAACTTTGGAACTTCACAAAGTTGCAACATTTTCGACAGGGCACAATTTTATTGGGGAAAGTTAGTTTTGCCATCCACTTGCTTTCTGAAGTCTTGGACGTTTCCATTTCATGCCTTCTTGAATGAAGAACTATATCACTTCTTGTTCAGTTTCTTCTAACATTCATAATGCATCATGACTGTTGTGTTACTGCTCCATTACAAGTTCTCTCTGTATTGCCAGCTTTGTTGTGAAAACCTTGGATGGTCCAAACATGTAGTGAATAGTCCCCAGTTTCGGAGGCTTCATCTTCAATTCAACTTTGATAGCTATTCCTCCAAAGGATCCACTGTCGCAGTCATGAAAAAGTACCATCCTCGACTGCGCATGCAAGGCTGGGTCAATGATGACTGTGAACACAGCAATCAAACAAAGGAGAGAGGTAAGTTGGCATGTATGAGTTAATCAGATATTTCTAAAAACAGCATTTTATCATAATCTGATCAGTCTTCCTCTTTATGTTCTGTAGTGATTTTTCGCATAGTGTGTGAGTCCAGTGCTTAATTTGTGATGGTGGTTACACATGGTAAGAATTGTCACTTCTTTTTGATGGTGGGATTTAGTTTCTCTGCCAGGCGTGGGCTCAGTGCCAGAGAGTAAGGGGGCAAAATGAGAAAGAAAGAAAAAAAGAAAGATAGGGAAAAGTAACAAAAGGAGAAAGCAGACATGAAAAAAAAACCTTGTAGAATCAGGTGATGGGACGGAAAGTGTAGGGTGGTGAAGAAATAAGGCATATGGTAGAATTAAGACTCTGCAGCCTTGGGAGCCAGGAACCCAGCATTCTGCAACCACTGTATTCAGCAATCCCTGCACTCAGTAGCACGGGTAGCAGATTCCTAAGAAACATTTTGTCTCCTCAACTTAGTTATTCATTTGTTTATTTCACAAATGAGGCACTGTTTATTTAGGTGTTTCAGTGTGTGTGGTTCTTTTTGTGCAGATGACTATGTGTGTCTGTATACTTAAATCTGTATGGTTGGGTTCACTGAAATAATATCGATTTCAAAAATATAGACTTACAAAAATATCGAGGATAAAATATTGAATACAAAAATATCGAATTCCTATCTAAAAACAGGTAAGTACAAAAATATTGAATCAAAAATATTGTTTAAAAAAATATAGTTAGTCAAAATATCGATTTTTTTTAAATGTCTTAAAAGTAATTTAAAATAAATGAAATATTAAAAAATAATTAACGAAAACATACTTACAAATACTTAAATAACCTTAAAATGATAAAATAATGAATTTAAGCTATAAAAAACCATACATTTTTTTTAAAAACATATATATATATATATATATATATATATATATATATATATATATATATTAACATAATATTAATAAAGAACATACAATATTTTTACCTTAGGATAGCAGGAGGGTAAAATTTACTATTCCCACTCCAGTGAGTGCAACAGTAGGGAAAACGTTGGATAGCGTAGGGGTCAAAATTACTATTCCCACTCCAGTGAGTGCAACAGTAGGGAAAGCGTTGGATAGCGTAGGGGTAAAAGTTACTATTCCCACTCCAGAGAGTGCAACAGTAGGGAAAGCGTTGGATAGCGTAGGGGTAAAAATTACTATTCCCACTCCAGAGAGTGCAACGGTAGGGAAAGCGTTGAAAGCGTAGGGGTAAAAATTACTATTCCCACTCCAGTGAGTGCAACAGTAGGGAAAGCGTTGGATAGCGTAGGGGTAAAAATTACTATTCCTACTCCAGAGAGTGCAACAGTAGGGAAAGCGTTGGATAGCGTAGGGGTAATAATTACTATTCCCACTCCAGTGAGTGTAACAGTTGGGAAAGCATTGGATAGCTTAGGGGTAAAAATGACTATTCCCACTCCAGAGAGTGCAACAGTAGGGAAAACGTTAGATAGCGGGAGGGTAAAAATTACTATTCCCACTCCAGAGAGTGCAAAAGTAGGGAAAGCGTTGGATAGCGTAGGGGTAAAAATTACTATTCCCACTCCAGAGAGTGCAACAGTAGGGAAAGCGTTGGATAGCGTAGGGGTAAAAATTACTATTCCCACTCTAGTGAGCTTAACAGTAGGAAAAGTAAATATTGAATATATTAATACAAATAAATTAAATATCAACACCAATAAAAAAATAATTAAAAGTAATTACCAATGTAATATAATATAATATTTAATCAATTAAAATACAAATAAATATTAATTATTAAAATTAATTACCTATTAAAACAAATTAATTAACAATTAATTAATTAACAATTAAAAATTAATTACCAATGAATTCAAAATGAATACCAATAAATAAATTCAAATATCGAATTAATTACAATTAATTAACTTCCCACCCTATTCCCCTATAAACCCACAACCCGCTACAGAAAGAAATTAATAAAATTCATATAATTATCAATTAATCAATTAATAAAAATGTATTACCATTTAAAAATTAAATTATTACCAATTAAAAATTAATTAGCAATTAATTCAAAATAAATACCAATAAATAAAATATTTAATTAATCGCAATTAAATTACTTCCCACCCTATCCCCCTATAAACCCACAACCCGCTACAGAACGAAAACACAAAATTTAATTAAAAATAATTAATAATTTCTAAAAATTAATATTTTATTTAATATAATTAAATTACTTCCCACCCTATTCCCCTATAAACCCACAACCCGCTACAGAATTGAATTACGCAAAAATTAAATAACATAAAATTCATTACTTAAAATAAATTACAAAAAAATATACATTTTTCGCACATATACTAACATACAAAACACTTTGAAAAAATAGATATTATTAAAAATTCGATATATTTTAATAACCTATATCATATATTTCAATATTTTGACTTTCTATATTTATAAAAATCGATATTACATTACTTACCTTAAATTCGATATTTTTGTTGACTATATTCTGTCCATGCGATATTTTGTCCATTCTATATTTTGAAGGCGATATTTATGTGAGTCAATATTTTTAACTCAATATTTTCTGTAGTTACCGTATGTTTGTGCCTACATGTTTATACATTTCTGTATTGTAGAGCTGTAATGCAAAATAACAACAAGGTGATGGATGGAATGCTTGAATTAATCTCATCCACTGACAATCATTTTGGCCACATCCCAATCTATCATTTTTAGCACACTTTGCCCCCTCAGTTTTGACCCAGCCATATGCATATCAGTCTTGATCCTGCTCCAATGGGAACCATTGAGTCAAACTGCCAAGTCAGATCCTCCCTGGAGCAGAATACAAGCAACCTAGGACTGGTTTCACTCTGATAAGAGCTCATCAGCCAGGTATAGCTTGATTCCAGTGGTGCAGGGAGCACGAGACCTACATCTGAGCAGATCTGTCACATTGGGTCATGTGCACACTGTGTCACTGGGACCAAGCTATAGCCCGCTGATGAGCCCGTAACAAGGGAGTAACCAGTCCTGGGTTGCTTGTGCTTTAGTTCAGGGGGGGTCTGGCTTGGCAGAGGGCGGTAAATTGGGAGTGTTTTGCGACCGCAATTGTGGTCGCAAAGCATTCAGACATGGCTTGTGAGTCGCTATTAGGAAGGGAATGCCCCTTCCTAATAGCGAGTCGCAAAATACTATTTTGCGAATCGCAAAATTATTTTTGAGTCACAAAATAGTGTTAGTATATGGCCCAAAGGCAAATTGCATGCGCAAACGGGTCTCAAACCCGTTTTCGCATGCAATTTTCCATCGTACATCTGGCCCTAGGTGATCATCATGCCATAACTATTGTACTATGGTACACTATCTAAGGATATAGACACCTAGCAAAAAGCCAATCATCTAAATGTATTAAGCATTGGGTTTGATTTCAAGTTTCATTCTGTAATACTAATCTAATTGCAATTGAGAAATGTTATTTAAGTAAATGTTCAAAAATCTAAAGTCAATTGAGTAACCAGTTGCAACACAGATTAGAATTTAAGGTGTAATGAGTTTTACATTTTAGCCCTCCAAAACGTTTGTAATTCAGATTCATTGTTTGATATAAGAACGATAACATGATGGCTTTTTGAAATTAGATAAAACCCATCCTGTCATCATTTTATTTCAAATGGTTTTTATCGGGTTTTTAAATTAAACAATGATTTTTTGCACAGTAAATCAATTCAATAACCTGTGCTCCACAGTGAACATTTGGAAATATCCTGTACATTTCCAGGCTTGAAAAATGCAACGCAAATATACATCAACAGGCAAAACGGCTTATAAATATATATTTGCAATCTCTCGTTATCACTTGAACTACATCTCTGTAATGGTGAGTGTCAAGCAGGGGCGGCTCGCTGAGCGAGTGCTGCGGGGCGGTGGGCCAGGGCAGTGGCAGGGTGGGGGGTAAGTGGAGTCCAACATATGTCGGACACGAGTAAAGTAAGCAATTAAATAAATAAAATAATTTACCTTGCGCGTGCTGCATCGCCAACTCGGATATGCAGCGCACGCAAGGTAAATTGTTTTATTTATTTAATGTCTGATGTCGGACTCCACTAACACCCCACCCTGCCCCTCCCCCACCTTGCCCCGCAGCACTCCCTCGTCGAGCTGCCACCGGTCTCAAGTATCCTACAGCTTTTAGTCTCACATATTTTGCTGAGACTGGATCACATTACATCAGACACTTAGGGCCATATGTACAAAGAAGTGGCCGAGTGAGGTGTTAGCCGTCATGGCTTAACACCTCACTCCGCCACTTCAGAAATGCAAGGTTGCACCATATTTACAAGAATATGGGGCAGCCTTACATTTTCCCCTGCACTGGCGCTAAGAATAGCAGCTTAGCGCCAACGCAGGCACCATTGCACCATAGTGCAAAGGGAGTCTGCGTGCAGGGGAAGATCGTTTGTGTGTAGGAAGGTGTCCCTTCCTGCACATAAACAATCTTTAAATGTCGTTTTATCACTTCTATGTGTGCTGCTTAATGCAGCTCACATGAAAGATACAAAATTAATTTTTTTTCAAAAGATTGTTTATGTGGAGGAAGGGACACCTTCCTACACATAATCAATCCAAGGTGTTTTGCTTTTTCCATCTGTGCTGCACAAAGCAGCACACATGGAAAAAGCAAAAACGAGGAGAAATACAGCATTTCTCCACGTTTTGCCAAGTTTAGACCATGTTTTCCCTGGTCTTAAATTTTGGCGCTGCCTCCTATTTACGCCACCCTTGTAAATAGGGGGCACGGTCAAAATCAATGGGTGTTGCAGTGGAACGCCCACCGCAACACCCATTGCCCAACCCTTTCACGATAAGCATAGCATGGAAAGGGGCCTTATTTACAAGTCAGCATTAAGCCACTTTAAGTGGCTTAACACTGCCTTGTAAATAAGGTGTCCCAGGCTGCCGCAATGAGTCGTTTCCGGAATCTATGGGCCTCTTCCCAGTGTATCGCAGAGCACTCCACATCGCCCCAGCGATGCAGAGCCCTACACCACTGGGCGAACAATGGTAACTGTTGTGCCTGCCAATGCATAGTCAGTAATCGTTTTCCCAAAAGAAGGGCTAGATTCAGAAAACTTACCCTCACCTTATGATTCCTCATCCTGGGAAATATGCCTAATGCTGTAGCTTCTCGTGATTTGAGTGTGTTGCACTATGTGATAGTAGCCAGTACAGAATGTATAGAATGCCAGTAATTGGCTCCACTACGACATGGGCAAAGCATGTGTTGAAAGTCAGCTGAATGAGCTAGACATCTGGGGCAAGTGAAGTTGACCGTTTTGTACATACGGTTCATTTGGGACGTGCAAGGTATGCTCTATGAAGTATCATATATTAAATGTTTGTAAATCTTACGTTTATAAAGATGACAGGAGGAGGTTCAAGCCCCTGTATTCCTTCTGCATCATGTAGGGGCTGGAGTAGCTCATCCTCCCATTTGTGTGGGAGTTGAGTTAGTGGGACCCCAGTATGTTCCCTAATCGCGCTATAAAACAACATAATAAGGTGTTGTCCTTCGCCCATGGTGTGCGGTGTATGCATTACTGCATTGATGGGTGGCTCTGCATCAATCAGCCCCACAGTAATCCCAAGGCTTCCAAAAACTGTGCATGTAGAAGAAACTGATTTGGTGGAATGTTATAATCCTGACACATTTAATCGAACCGAAGTAAATTAGTGTCCTGAAACAAATTCCCAACCGTGTCAATGGAGTGCTGGTGTCAGCTTGCCAACTGGTCAGGAGTAAAATACCTCAAAGGGCCGATGAATAGGTTAGAATGTGTTTTGTGAGCTAGCACTCTAGCCACACACCTCCTAGCCAACCACACATGGAGCGTCCACGAACGGTACAGCTTAACAGTGGGATGTAGGAATTGTTGTATTACATACAAAAGGAGGGGACCATTCCCAGTACTAGTTTCATAAAGATTGCTTCCTGGTAACCATCTGGCCACCCATTGAAGCTGTGCAGCAAGATAAAATGCCTCAAAAGTCGGTACCCATAATTCTCAACATCTCACAGGTAATTGAAGCTTGTTTAAATCTACTCTGCGTCTCCAGTTTTCCCAGAGCAAATACCCTGATTCCTGATTCAGGTCAAGAAAGAATCGCTGTTCGTGAAATAGAAGAACATTGACAAAGTCGTATAGCAGTCGGGGGAGGACAATTATTTTAGAAAGAGCGACTCTACTGGCCACTGCTAGTGGTAGCCGCTGCCAAAACTACATTTAAGATTTGAGATCTGTGGCAGCCTGCTTCAGGTTACCCTCAAATAGGATATCGAACAACTGTTGTTGACCAAGTCAGTGTTTCTCCACCCCATTGGATTATCTGCAATGAAGCCTCGCAATTAAGTGGGAAAATGCATGATTTCCCTAGTTAGCCAGAACCCTGCTACCTGTTCAAAGTCTCGGAAAGCCGACGAAATAGGGGCTATGTCCCTCAACGCATCACAAAGTTAAAGTAATACATCCTCTGCATATAGGAACACTGCATGGACCAGATCATCCAAGGGGATGCTGCAGCATTGTTCCCCTAATCGTAGTCCCTGCGCTTAGGGCTCCATCACAAGAGCAAACAGGATAGGTGAAAGAGGTCACCCCAGCCACATTCTCAGACCTAGAGAAAAGGAATCTGAGATTAAATTCCGCATACGCACTCATGAAGTAGGGTTAATTTTTAATAGCGTTGTTTAAACTAAGAGATGCTGTCCCAGTCCCATGGCTCTCAGAACACCAAACAAACACGGAGTCAAAGGCCTTTTCTAGTTCTAATATAAGGCATGCCGGTTGGGTGTAGTAGAGTGAGGCCTGATCCATTACATGAAAAAATTGTCTGATATTATTTGATGTATTAAGCCCTGGGACAAATCCAGTCTGATCTGAATGGATCAGCATAGGTAGCAATTGCACATATCGCTCTGCTAGCACCTTCGCAAGGATTTTATAATCTGGACCTAATATAGTTACTGGCCTGTATGAAGAGAGCTTAGTGGGATCTCTGTTAGAATTGAGCAGGGGTCCTGAAAATGACTCTTGAAGAGAAGTTGAAAGTGAGCCTATGACAAGGGCCTTGTTAGACCTGGCACCATTGGCGTGGGTCTCCCTTACATTTTTGCTGTTGCCTCATGTGTTTTTGATGATGTTAGATGCTTTGGGCACTGTGCCACTGCTGTCCAGTACCACAGTGTAAGCGCTCCCTATTATAACTTGATGTATTAATCAGTGGTTTGGCTATTTGGTTTACTTGTCAGATCCTAGTCTAGTGCACTGAGTGTGCCCAGGGCGTGGACATCCAAATGCTGCTGGTGGGCCTGCAGCCCTGGTTCTGCCACCCACAAAAGCAGCCTTGCAAAATGTGTCTAAGGTCTGCCATTGCAGAGCTTGCATGCTGTCTGGCACTGTCATGCTGACTGGGCAAGTGCACCCACTTGCCAGTCCCTAAACCTTCCCTTTTCTTCATATCAGTCATCCTTATGGTAGGCCCAAGGGCAGGGAGCATTGTAAGTAAAAGGCAGGACAGGCCCTGATGTGTGTGGCATGTCCTGATAGTGAATTACAGCCATTTTTGTTTTTCACTATTGCAAGGCTACCTGTTCTCCATAGGCCAGAATGGGCTGTTAGAATGATTACAGTTTATAATCCTAACTGACTCAGAGAACATGGTGGAAATTTGAGTTTAGTATGCCTAAACTCAGAATGATAACATACATATTTTAGTGAAGTTGGTTTTAACATTCTATGTTTGAAAATACCACTTTTAGAAAGTAGGTATTTTCTTGCCTAACCTTTCAAGCCTGCCTCTGCTAGGTTGTGTATTCCTTGTCTGGAGTTGGTGAGTGGCAGGGCTGGGGGATTCCAAGAGACAAGATGAGTCAGCCCAGTGGTGAATAGAGATCTGCATCTAGATGGGAGGGAGGAGTTGCACCTGAACCTCAAATAGGGCTGTGCCTGACTTCCACAATGATGTCTCCACCTCCTGGGGTGCGGTTGATGTCTCTGCCCTGCACACTGAAAGAATAGAAGGAGTCCTGTCAACAAAGTGCTCCAGGACTGTACTTGCCTTCCACAATGCTGGCTCCACCTCCTGTGGGGCGTCTGATGTTTCTGCCCTGCACTGTGAAAGGCAAGGAGAAGTCTGGTAAACAGAGTGCTTCAGAACTGGTTTGGACTGGGCAAAGGCCCCTCTCCCCTCAGAGAACAAAGGATTTTTTGGAATAAATATGGGGACCCTGATCCCACGAAATTAGCTCACTTTTGGACTACAAGAAGAAACCTTTGCTGAGGAGAGGAACCTGAAGAAACTGAGGAGAGACTATTCCTAAGCTGAAGTGCTCCTTAGGGGATTGGCCTGCAGTGGTTGCCTTAATGCAAAAGAGAGGAGAAAGGAACTTTGTGTACTTTGCTTTCAAATTGTGAAGGATCTCCAAGGGCTTGGAAAAGAGCTTGCCTCCTGCTGAAGTCTCAGGGACAACAGACTTCAACCCCCAGCTCCCCAGAGTTCTTTTGGAGGTGCCTGCTGCTGTTTTGGGCCTTCTGAGGAACTGCGTGTCGCAAGGAGCTGGAAGCGCGACGCAACGAAGTGGAAGTGTGTCGCCGTCGCTGCTGCTGCCGTTGCACTTCTGAACAAGGGTGTCACCACTGGAGTTGTCGCACTGCACTGCATCGAGAGAAGTATCTCTCAACGAAGAGGAAGCGTGTCGCCGTCGCTGCTGCCTGCCGTTGCACTTCTGAACAAGGGTGTCGCCGCTGGAGTTGTCGCACTGCACCGCATCGTGAGAAGAGTCTCGCAATGAGGTAGAAGCATGTCGTCATCGCTGTTGCTGCCGTCGCACTTCTGAACAAGTGTGTCGCCACTGGAACTGTCGCATTGCACCGCATCGAGGAAAGTGGCTCGCATCCCCCAAGAAGCTCGACGCTGTCGGAGCTGCTGCTGTCGCATTTCTGAACAAGGATTTTCCGCTGTAGTTGTCGCATCGTGCGGAAGCTTTACGCAAACGTGGGAGAAGAGTGTCGCAGCTGAAGCTGTTGCCATCGCACTTCTGAACCAGGGTGTCGCCGCTGCAGACCACACATCGAACTGAGAACTTCTCGCATCCCCGAGAAGCGTGCTGCATCACGTCTTTATTTCTTTGCACCAGAACTTTGCCGCATTTCCCTCGCTGCGACATTGCTTGTCGTGGAAGCGCAATGCATTGTAAGGTACATTGACGCAAAGTGTCGCATCTTAAGAGCTGAACTTAACTAAGCTAAAACTACCATCGTAAAGTAACAGTATTGTGTATTTTTGTTGTTTATGGTCTTTTGGTAAATCTATTTAAAGTATATTTATTTTTTATATAAAAACTTGTGTGGTGTCCATCTGTAGTGTTGTCACTGGGTTATTGTATGGGGTCACAAATGCTTTACACACTGCCTCTGAGATAAGCCTGTCTGCTCGTGCCAAGCTACCAAGGGGGTGAGCAGGGGTTATTTAGGAGTGTAATCCCCTTATCCTGACTAGAGGCAAGGGTCCCTATTGGTCACAAGTACCTACCTGTGCCAACTAGAGACCCTCAAATCTAACAGGCCTCATTATACATGTCTAGTAATTTGGGGGCAAGGAGGGTGAAGAAACAATCATATTATTCTAATGGTAATCTGTCCAAGCCAGGGATCCTATTTCTGGCCAAATTATGTATTGCACTCTTCACTTCATCCACAGTGTCAAGATGTCAAGCTCCTCACAAACAATAGCAATGATGACTGGCAAGGATAAAGGATCCAAAAACTGCTGAATGGTCTCTGAGGTTGACACTGGTAGTACCAGAAATACCATGTTGTAATAGGTCCTAAATGCTCGCAATATGTCTACCTGAGTGTGTAGGATTGGGCCCCTATACTGTAAGATTTCTGTGATTGGTGGAGTTTTGACCTCTTGATAAACCAGCCATGCAAGCATGTGCTCTGTTTTGTCACCCATTATATGTATTTGTGCAGTGTATTCTGTATAATTATAGCAGCATATGTTCATCAAGATTGGAGGGATGAGGAAAATTAGTGTCCGTTTCTTTCCCCTAAGTACTAGACGAGGTTAATCAGAAGTGAAAAAGGACACTTGTTACACCTTCTAACCTTCGGTTTAAAGGATGAAGAGTACCCTCAAAAACTCAATGCAATCGGAGGTGCGGTATATATGTTTCATCCGCCCCGCATTGTAGTTGTGGCAGTTATCATCGGGTTATCTTCTGTGCGTAAACTGCCAGCCTCACCTGAGGCACCTCTGGGTTATTTGGTGCAGTGTCCAGAGATATGAGGGTTTCCCCACTATGCACAGTGCAAAAAGAAAAAAGTGATGTGCAAAAAATTGGTTTAAAAAGGGGAAATAACCCCAGAGATTTATTAAGGGGTGTATTTCCACTGTTTTTTAAAAAAAGAACTGACTTGTGCTGGCTCTGCCCCCGGATCCGGGGGCAGAGCCAGCACAAGTCAGGATACTTCCCACACGCGGCTCTGGGCTTTTAAAAAAAGCCAACTCCCCTGAAGCTGCAAAGCGCTCGAGTAATTAAGAAATCGAAAAATGACAAACTGATACTGCACAAATAGTGTGAGTATAATCTCTGTGTTTTTTGTTTGTATAAGTCCTGACGAAGGCTCCATAGACCCCTAGGGCCGAAGGAGCTGAAACATGTCGACGTTCTTCCAGCAAATACTTATAGACCAAGTAACTCGGTCTACATAAAGTACAGTTCTTTTTTTAAAAAACAGTGGAAATGCACCCATTAATAAATCTCTGGGGTTATTTCCCCTTTTTAAACCAATTTTTTGCACATCACTTTTTTCTTTTTGCACTGTGCATAGTGGGGAAACCCTCATATCTCTGGACACTGCACCAAATAACCCAGAGGTGCCTCGGGAGAGGCTGGCAGTTTACGCACAGAAGATAACCCGATGATAACTGCCACAACTACAATGCGGGGCGGATGAAACATATATACCGCACCTCCGATTGCATTGAGTTTTTGAGGGTACTCTTCATCCTTTAAACCGAAGGTTAGAAGGTGTAATTATAGCAGCAGACACATTCTATCAGTGCTGCATAACGTGCTTCAGCTTCAGTCAAGGCGCAGCAGGTTGTTTCATCTGGGGTTTGGAAATTGTCCATGGTTACTGTCTCCTCCTTTGCAGCCTTCAGGTCCCTACACAAGTCCCTGCAAACTCCAGCTACATTCTGCATACAGAAGCCCCTGGTTACCACCCTAAAAGAGTCCAATTCTATGGCATGGGTTATACTAGTAGTATGATTATTTGCAAAGTAGGAGATAATGAGCTGCGCCTCACGAAAGGCTGTGTCATATAATGTATCTTTGAGAATTGCAATGTGGGAACTAGGGGGAATGCGGTGTACCCCATTTTATATTTGTGTTGTGGGCAGCATGATCAGAGCTCAATCACCCATCCCAGATTGTCAGAATGTGCTTGCCATGGAATAAGGCCAGGGGAACAGAGAAAATGGTCTAGTCGGATATTTAGGTCATGTGGTGCTAAGTAATGTTAATATAGACGCAAGTCCAGATTATGGGTTCTCCATGCATCTAAAGAGGGCCACTGATGGGTCTACTGGGCAAGCTGTCAGGAATGCTGATGGGCTGGGGTGCAGAGGAGTGGAGGGTGTGAGAGTTCAAGGGAAAGATGCAGTACATTACTGCTGTCCCCTCCAATATCCACAGGATACTCACCTCTTGTGCGAGAACCCTGGATGATGCAGTCCCAAGGCCCCTTGTTCTGAATTTGGCGCCTATATACATCCAAAAAGAACCGGTTGAGCATCTAGTCGGCTGTCTGCAAACACATATCTGCCTTCTCTATCAATCACCGTTTGGAGGGTCTCAAAGGGTGTTCCTGGACGGATCCATAATAAGACTCCTCGTGCATAAGAGGAGTACATGTTTTCATAAATCTGACCCTCCAGCACTTGCTGAGTTGTTGAAGTTCGCTCTCAATGAGATGAGTCTATTGCAAAAAACAAATACGTGTCTGCTGTCATTTGATATATGTGTATATGAAATATTGACAGTGTGCCGAGAGCAATCCCCACACACTTAGGGTAAAAAATCGAGTATTGCGTTGACAGTCAATGTTACATGTATTATGCGTAGAGTAAGCTGCCCCATGCCCCACCCTATGTCTCATCTGCCCCCTTGAACTTGTTCATGCGTGAAATTCTGTATTGGTTGTGCCTTATAGGGATTAACAGAGGGGTATGGTTATAGCCAAACAACAATTTAACAGAAACCATAGCCTGCAGACAACGGCTGCACGGCCAAAAATGTATACTAAAAGTCAACTCTCGAAATGGGGGGAAAGGGCAAATCACTGTGCAGTGACAAAAGTCAAAGAGAAGGTGATGGCCAACAGAACCGCAAACTTAATCATGTTACATGTGTAAGAGCTGATACAGTATACTCAACAGGATGTATTTTGAAGTCCCGTGAATAATAGGAGATGAAGTATTACATCAAGTCTTCTGCTGTTTCTGGCATGACAATTGGACTGATCAGAAGCCCCCCACGTCCCGATCCCACAGAGGTTATGTCATAATCACTTGTTGCTGAACTTGAGTCTGTGTAGGGAAGGGGCAGCGCAAAGCATAGGCTGCCCCTAGGGCAGATGTGTTGCTCTGCTGCAGCTCATTTGCAGAGGGTATTCCGGTAGCATCCCTGGGTTTATTGCATGTACCGGTTCCTCAGGCCCTCCGACGACGAGGTCGTGATGCTTCATTATTTTCATCATCAAAGAATGGCAGATCGCCTCAAAGTGAGCTTCCCCCCAATCACAGGCTGATTCTAGATCCATGAAGAATTGAGTATACTGTTCATGTATAATTTGTAACTTTGCTGGGAATATTAGATTATATTGAATGTTTAGATCTTGAAGACGTCGTTTCACTTGCAGAAAAGTTGAGCGCTGCCATTGGGTCAACAGACTATAATCAGGGAAAATAGAGAAACAACTATTCTCATACTTGAGGGAAGTAGCATGCCTTGCCACTTGTAGCATTTCATCCCTGTCTTTATAGTGAACCAGGTCGAGGCCTGCACGCAGGCACTCTGAACGCCCACTCCATAGAAAAGTAAGGGGAGAGGATCAGAGTTGGTGCAAAAGATGTCGCCCATTCTTCCAGAAAATCAATCATGGATTGGGCTCCCTCTGAAATGTCTGGCATACCCACTACACGGATGTTAGTTCTGCGGGATCTTCATTCAGCATCCTCCACCCAATACTCCAGTTGTTGCATTCTATCCTGCAGATCACGAGTGATTTTAACTTGGTCTGCCATCCGCAGCACTATATGCTTAGTTTCTGTGACCATGCTAGGTAATTTTCATTGATCTTCCAAAAGGAGGCCAAATTCCACCCCGGTCTCTTCAATTCACGACTCTACTGAAGCATGTGTGGTCTCTTTAGCTTGTAGTATAACGTTAAACTTATCAGTTGAATCTTGTGTTGGCTGGCCTAGTGTGGATCCCTGGTTACAAAGATCTGGTGAAAGTAGTGTTGGGGATGTGGGTGGACTGACCTTTATGTGCTTTAACTCTACCCATGGTAGTTGGATATTAGTGATAGTGTATTTCGTGAACTGCTCCTCACAATTTTACCTACTGTATCAACTTTTAATATAACTTTAACAGTAGCAGGTGTCTTGTGCTTCAAACAGTAGACTCGCTGTTAAGCATTCATTTGTGCACCCTTACTATGCACACTCCTTAGTTCTAACAGAAGGCCTACTGCTAGGCATCCAAACAACAGTGGTCCCGTGCATAAAACAGTTAACAGCCAATAAATATAGACAAAATCAGTTCTATATTTTAGAATGACATGTCCAGCCGGACAGAGGTCCTTCAAGTTTACTAAATAAACAAAATTCCGAAGTAGAACAAGGATACCTTCCACAAAGCCCCTGTGTGGTACACAAGCCTGTGCCCAACACTTGCGGGGTGATTACAGTTGGAGAAAATAGGAAAGGTTTAAAGGCAACACAAGCGTTTTTCTGTTTACATATGCATTGTACAGAAAATATCAATTAGCACCGTTACATCAATCTACACAATCAAATATCTGTATAGGGAGCATGAGCAAGTCGACGGCGTTTCGGTTCCCCTAAAGGGTCATGGGAACCATCATCAGGACAAACAAATAATTGCCTTTTTCACTAAACCTCAAATTGTCGAGGCAGTGCGTAAATGGTCATTTATACGAGTCAATACTCAAATGGTCCGGTCCAGCAGCACCCAATTAGGACGGCGGTTGCCGAGTTACACGATCGTAACCGGTCGACGCCAGGGTAAGCCGATATGCACGGTCAAACTTTGACCGTGCATATCGGCTTACCCTGGCGTCGACCGGTTACGATCGTGTAACTCGGCAACCGCCGTCCTAATTGGGTGCTGCTGGACCGGACCATTTGAGTATTGACTCGTATAAATGACCATTTACGCACTGCCTCGACAATTTGAGGTTTAGTGAAAAAGGCAATTATTTGTTTGTCCTGATGATGGTTCCCATGACCCTTTAGGGGAACCGAAACGCCGTCGACTTGCTCATGCACCCTATACAGATATTTGATTGTGTAGATTGATGTAACGGTGCTAATTGATATTTTCTGTACAATGCATATGTAAACAGAAAAACGCTTGTGTTGCCTTTAAACCTTTCCTATTTTCTCCAACTGTAATCACCCCGCAAGTGTTGGGCACAGGCTTGTGTACCACACAGGGGCTTTGTGGAAGGTATCCTTGTTCTACTTCGGAATTTTGTTTATTTAGTAAACTTGAAGGACCTCTGTCCGGCTGGACATGTCATTCTAAAATATAGAACTGATTTCGTCTATATTTATTGGCTGTTAACTGTTTTATGCACGGGACCACTGTTGTTTTAGAAAATTGCTCCCCGGGGTCCCTGGCTGACTGAATTGGGGTCCCTTGTTGTTATAAAAGGCATCCAAACAACGCATAACTTTGTGTACTTTTACTACCCGCACTCCTTAGTTATGAATTCAGTTGTAGGTTTCTGTAATTTCAAGCAGCAGCCTTGTTGTAGCGCCGCAGCAGCAAACCTGCATTTAACTGCTGCTGGGCTTTATGCTGTCGCTGAAGGCGCCCTCCTGCTTCATGCTCTGTCTGCTTCTATGTTAGCGCTAGTGCACCTTGTTGGCTTCATGATGCTCAAAAAATGCTAAAGCTGTTTATATCAATGCAGACAGCAGATACGATAGGAGACTTCACTTCACAAGTGTCTTGGCTGTTCAGCTCACTGTGTGTTACAATCAGTACATGCACCTTCGTGCTTAACAACTTTACACTGCTACATTGCATATGCTGCTTGTAAGTCTAGCACTGCACGAACCACTGTGGTATGATACAGCTTCTAACATAAAAGTCTTACTGCCAAGGCTGTCGATTAAATTAAGTCTTCAGCGTAGTAACTGCTACAAGTCCCTCTGGCTTCTGTGCCAGCTCTAGGCTTGCCGTTTGAAGGTGTACAAGGCGATAGCTTTTCCCGTCAGCTCACCAGGATTCACAGAGTGATCTTGCCAGGTCGCCAAGTTCACATTATGGTGATCTAATAAGCTCACAGTAAGTAAGAAAGTTCACCACTTTTAGAAGGAGTGGCAATCTCAAGGTACGATTACAGGCAGTATCAGGCAGGTGGTAACCGTTAGGCCGCACCTTCTGGCCCTCTCTGTAAATGGCTACGCTCACATCACTCATATGCAGCACAATCGCTGGCAGCACGCACAGATGGGGCTATGAGGTGTAGTGCCCCCCCCTCCCCCGAGCACTGCCCTCCCACGAACACTGCTGCAGAGCGGTCCTGATTGCAGCTGTATCAGGCATGCAGAGTAACCGTTAGGCCCATCTTCCACCTGCGGTCCGTCTCCGCATAGCAATTCATCTCTCCAGGCTTGCTTGTCACTGTTTCGCCTCACAGGGCTTGACACTGCGGCCCTTGACAGGCATTCACAACATTCATGGGCCTGTCACTCATTTCAATGGGATACATGACTTATTACTGAGTCTGCCGGTCAAAGCTGACTTAAGTCTCCACCGCTATCTTCAGTGGCTGAACCACTGTCATCATATCAGTTTCACAATCTTTGTTTATTTTATTTTTATGGTGTTGTGTAGTGCATACTGGACCCATGGGTGCCATAGAGTTTTACACTATAGAGAATGAACACTAATATGTATAAAAGTGCAGTCAGAAATAATTAATAACCTTGAAAAGGAGGTTTAATATCTGACAGGGGAACGATATACAATTAAAGAAATAAAAACATGCAGAAAAAAGAATATCACAAAGGAGCATTGGAAGAACATTTGACAATGTAAATGAAAAGATTTAGGCCTATTCTGGAAAAAAAAACATAAAAGTACGGGTGGAGGTTTACAGTCTCACCTGATCCTACTTTTCAGTTTTTTTCCTTGTCACAAACACCCTTGTAGGATGCGTGGAAAACGGTGCCACTTGCAGGTTTCTAGTAGTTCTAATTAGAATGCAATGATGCATGCTCAAAAGACTCCTTATCCCCCTGTTTGGAATACCAGCTATTTTCAAGCATCAAGATAGGATTATTAAGGCCTAGCACAATGTAGAGAGAAAACAATACATTTTTTTAGAGCCCAAGGTTTAAGGTTGTAGCGGGTTTTCGAAATACTGATTTTTATCAAGAGTGGAGATTAGTGTAGAGCAATCACTTGGAGAGGAGACGTTAAGGTAAAGTTGCAAATGTTTGTAATGTTGAAATGTTGATAGTGGTCGATATCTGTAGAGGGAAGAAGATTTCCAAAACTTTGTAAAGGAATGTAACGCAATTAAACGGCTTGCACCGTGTTGTGCTTTCTTTCATACTAGTAGGCTCTCCATGGGTGGAGCATGGTCATTCCCATGAATCCACTTATGGAACTTGACGCAATCCCAGATTTACTAAAGGCAGTAAAAAAACCTATGCCTACCACCAAGAGGCATAACAAGGACAAATATCTTTATTTCTCCTTTTTACTTCCTCTCTCTGTACAAGATGCAGAATTCTTCACACTTAGAAATAGGAACTTGGCTCTAAGGATCGTTTTTGTGTAGGAAGGCATTCCTTACCGCTGAAAAGCAATCCTGCCTGTAACATGGACACCTTTGCACCATGTTGTTAGTGCTTGGTGGCACACAGTGTGTCAACGCTAGGAGAGAACAGAAATGATCCATATCTTAGTAGAAATGCCACATTTTTCCTCCGCATTTCTCGCAACACATCCCATCAACATTGTTTATTGCCCTGTGTTGCATGAATAATAGTAAGTGTGTCTCTAATATCACTCTTATGCACAATTAACAGTACCAGTTTGGCAGTATGGGTAAGACAGTAAGATCATAATTGTTGCTGTACCTAAGGATGTGAAAACGATATTAGTCACTCTGTTAACAATTTGAGACCAAAGGGCCATACCTGATGTGCCACCATTATTTCATCATTCAATAGTTGGTGTTACCAGAACCTGGAGTTTAGTTCACATTTAGAGGCAGATTACAATGAGGTTGGAAAAGGCTCTGACCCTTGTTCGGAGCCTTTATGACTGCATTGTAATAATCCAGTCGGATTCCTTTCCGACCACCTCATTACAATGGAAGCAGTCGGAAAAGAATCCAACGGGTCATTCCGGCTGGCTTTCGATGGACTCGGAGAGCCCGTAGGGCAGTCGGAATGTGGCCTGTAATCCCAAGGGCGGCTCTTTCTGCCCTTGGAATTACAATGTTGGATTTCGGAAGCATTTCTGTGCTGGCCTTTCCGACACAGAAAGGTTGCCGTAACTTACATTTGGGAGCCCCCAGCAGGGCCCCCTTTAGTGCATGGCCCCCGGTTGGAAGCCGAGGGCCCAGCTATGGTGCCCCCCTGTTGATCCCTGCACCGCCTGGCAGGCACCTTGAGGTGCCTGCCACGGGTTGCAGGAATGAACTGCACTTTCCATTTTACAATGGGAGCATGCATTCTGGCCAGTTTACAGCCGAAATACATGCTTCCATTGTAAAATGTAGGAATGTGACTGAACAGTATTTGGTCGCATCCTAATGGGCCTGGTGGGACCTCAGACCTCGTGTCGGTCGGTCGGATGACAGAGACTATGTTGGGCATAGGCCACTCCGCCGACATCATAATCAGCCCCTTACTCTTGATTTTTGAGACTTTAAGCCCAGAAACTTTCCAAACCTCCTATTTAACAATGTTGACAAATGCAAACATTAAACACTTATCAAAACACATAAACTTGCATTCGAGAAATAAACACACACTAATGTCAGTTCACTTTAGATTTACTTATTTTGTGCTCTTTCAGTCAGTCAACCAAATTGTCATTTTCACCCCTTATATACTGCTACTAAAACACCATAAAATGTAAAATACTTTATCTTCCTCTTCGTCCCTTAACTTTTCCCTAAGTATGCATGTAGGTATATGCAATGCCATCACCTTCGTTGACATCTCATGGATATCATGGATATATCCATTACATGTCATGGATATCATGGAGATATATATATATATATATATAGATATATTATATATATATATATATATATATATATATATATATATATATATATATATATATATATATATATATATATATATATATATATATATATATATATATATATATATATATTTATAAACAAGTCATCAGTAAATGTGTTCTCGAGTACGATTATTCAAACCTAAAACTGTGAAGAACTTTAGATTCTCTAGAGATTACCCCTATCAAAACAAAATGTAATATAAATTCGGTCCAGATATTGATGTCCCTCTCCAATGGTCCACCCAATGAATTTGTGTGTATTAACATGTATAACTTTTTAAAGTATTTTTTAAAATTATATTAATGTGATCATTTTATTAGCAAAATTGTAACTTTTATTGTGTATAAATTGTATTTTCTATTAGTACTTCAATATTTTTTTTACCAGAAAGAGGAAAGAATGCCTCTATTAAATATTTTGAAATAATTTATTTGAAAAGCTTAATATCGTGTTCACCTCAGTTTAAAACAGGTGTGCATAAAAAGTGTGTATGGATATTTAAAAATATATATATCTCACACACTGTTAAACAATCAAATCAAAAGTAATCTTCTTGTAAAAGAAATACTACGCACAATAATTGCAACAGTTCAAACACAGTGAGAAGGGATAAGGGTCCTTTTATATATTCATGAAATTTATTGCGATAACTTGTTCCATACATTACACTGATATTTTATGTCCAGGAAAGGCCTTTTTCAGAGCAAGAAACAACATTGCTGAGAAAGTGTCCTTTTCTTGACCTCATTCAAGGACAACCTACATTACGTTGTGGATATTTAAAACTGGCTTTGGTATCATTTCACAAATTCAGATGGCTGGAATGCTTCCATGAGGGTATTCAATGGTACATCATAATGGCTTTAAATGGTTCCTGGTATGGTTCCTAGAGAAAATTTGCTGTCATATTAGCATTCATATAATGGCCCAAAGTTTGATTTTTACACTGAGTTGAGATTCCTTTTTTGTGTGACAGTAATCAGGGATCCCTGTGGTATATAGACTATTACTTTTTTATGCAGGAGTGTCGCATGTTGATCATAAAGAAGTAAAAACGCAAAAATGATAGCAAGTTCAAAATATTATCAACTAGATCACATACTCACTGTAGAGGCTACAGCATTATACTTGTCTTCTACTGTAACAATATAACACATTACTTATTACTTAGTTACCTTGACGACATTAGGCACAATAAGCATCTCTTCACCCTCTTTCATTAAAGGGTTCCATACATTTCTTCTTTCATCTAAGACCGATTAAACACTCTAGAGAAAGCCTCTAATAGTATTAAAATCTCGTTTTATGTTGTGGATGTAACATGTTGACCCTGAAAATATTTTCTCATAAGTAACTCTTTCTACAGGAGCACTCTTGATGAAAAATGATGACTTTTGGGACCATGACACACAGGTGGATCTGGAAGGATTTAACACCAACATTTTCTTTCATATACTTCTCCAGCAATCACACTCTATGACAACCAAATTGGGCCAACTTAAAGAGGAGGTAGGGTCGGCATCTGTAATACGTTGATGTTAACATGTCAACAAAATCAGCACAATGTGATGTATGTATGAAAGAAAAACCTTAAAGCACATAGTAGTGCAAAAAAGATTCATAAAGGTTTTGTAACTGTATATCACATATATACATTACACATGTTGAAGCATTTTCGAAACATGCAAAATGTTGTGTGAAAATAATTTTGGATACTTAGGGCCAGATTACAAGTCTGGCGGTCCGAGAATCATCAGACCTATGGTGGGGAGTCAGGGGCGGTCCAGCCACCACTGCACCAGTGGTCTGACCACTTTATTGCGACTTGGGCGGTCGGACCATAATAGGACCGCAGGCTCCACCAGGGAACCGCTATTCACTGGCAGTGGCGCAGCTGTCAGGGGCTATGTAATACACAGGTGTTGCTGCTGCTGCACCACCATGCATATTACAAATTTCAGGACAGCCTGCGGTTTCATGGAAGTCATTCCTCCATGAAAAGGCTGGTGGTGCTGACACAAAGGGGGCCCTACAGCCTGGGAATGCATTCAGGGGCGCACAACATTTCAAAGTCACCGCCGCCTTTGAAAGACTCACTGCAGTAATCTGGCTGGCGGTTAGCAGCGGCCCTCGGCTGGGTGATGGCGCAGCAGTTGGCACCACGGCTCTGCCAAAAGTTGTAATTAGGTCCGTAGGTCCTCATTTATGAGGATTTGGCACAGGGCAGTGCCACAAGTAATCTTGCTTCGATGCCCTAGGTCAAAATAAAAGGCCAGGAATGCACTGTATCTACAAGATAAGGCTCATTCCTGCCCTTTTCCCCTGTGCTGGCACACACTGGGATGAACGGCACCAAGGAAGGCACCCTTGCACCACGGTGCAAGGGTGCTGCAATTGTCATTGTGTGGTTGGTTGATTTTGTGCAGGAAGGGACACCTTCCTGCACAAAATCAATCAATTCAGGCGATTTCCTTTTCTTTGTGTGCTGCACCGCGGGCTGGCATTAGATTCGGATGCATTCCAGGTTTACTATTTCTCGTGAATCTGGGAATGCTTCAGATTCCATGGGTGTTGTGTGAGATCACCCACTGCAACACCCATTGAATGCCCCTTTCATGCAGTGTTCTGCGTGAAAAGGGCATATATTTACAAGGCCATGAAAAGCCACGAAAAGTGGCTTTACGTGCCGTTGTAAATATGCTGCAGCAAAGTGTACCACCACCAGAACATGAAAAAAGTGACGTTACGGTTTCGCAGAAGGGCCTTAGTATTTTTAATGATCCTTTGAGTTTTAACCGATGAACGCGTTACTTATGTCAATTTGAAGTGTGAATAATGCTTTGAATAGTTATGTCACATTTTTGTGTAATATGGCATCTATTTTAAAATGGATGCCTTTCTGTTGTTCTACTCAACCTACTCCTGCTCATTCCCCTTTCCAATCAGCGTCCTGATGAAAACCATCTCTCCCCTTCTTTCCACGAAGCATCAAGTGAATTACGTCAATGTAATAGCAATATACAACACTGTTAGAAATGTGCAGTGTGACTGGAGCTTCCTTCATGTACCCAAAGTACCATTCTCAAGGACTTCTATAGGAAGTGTTATTGTAGCTGTATTGATTCTATAAGCCATTGTTTAAGAAATGTTTCTTTTGTGGAATACATCTCCTGAGTGCAGTTGATGAGGAAGGAAATACAAGACTTCTCTTACCATAAGAAATGGATTAGTGCTAATGATTTAGGGAATTACGTTGTGTTTCTGATTTGTCAATGCTACCCTAACCATGATCATACAATGGGGAATGTGCAGAATCTATGAAAAGCTCTTGGGATTTGTCTATAAAACCTTCGGGTTTTTGTCATGCGGTGACCACTATTTTTCTGATTATTTTCATGGGCAGCTCACCACGTTCCTCTTTCTTTTAGGCTCATTATTGGGATGCTGTTCATGGTCTTTGTGCATGTGAAACGTAGACATTTTGCTTTGACTCTGCCTAACTAAGGATCATTAACTTTTATGATTTCGCATATATCTGTTTTTCTCTAATTGGGCCTTTATGGCATTTCATGCATTTTTCCATGTACCACATTGGGTCTATTGTGTACTTTGTGCCTTATTTTTTAAATAGAACTAAATTCCTATTTTTCCAATTTTTATTCTGTTTAAATCTGCTAAATCGTGTATTCTTGTTGAGTAGAGTAGTCTCTAATGACTAGATCAACCGGAGACATTAAAGCTGAACTACGTGTTAGGAGTGATTACATTTTGGGGTTCAAATGATTATTGGGCCAGGCTCCCACACACACAACTCAGAAAGGTGCCTTATCAAAAACTACATGTCAAATATGTGAGTGTATTGTATGCAAGGCAAGCATGCATTATGCACATATGATAATTTAATGAAATTTCAAAATATATTTTTTGAGAGGGGAGATGTAGTCCATCCTAGTTTCTTATCCAACCAAGAAGTAAGTGTTAGGATATTCACAAATCAGACAGTCAAGCAGCAACTGTTTACGGATTAGCTCATGTGTATTTTGAAATATTTGCATTATTATATTTCAGGTAAGGTTACAATACAAACATAACTTAATTTACTTGGGCTATTTATTCTGTCATAAGATACTCCCCAGTAACCATTGTTTCTAAAAGATAGTGATTACTTTGGGCACCTATTAGATTCTTAGGTTTCAATAGTACTCCTGATGTTGTGGACCTCTAAAGATTCAATTACCTTGGGCTACTCAATACCATCTGGAATTACTTTTTACATTGGGAGCACTATTTCTATCTTGGGAAGGAAGAATGTATGGTATCAAAATGAATGTTCTTCCTGGAATTCTCTAATTTATTCGGCAACCCCTATTCTGGTGAACAAGGAGTTTTTAATGAGCTTTAAAAACATGTTCTTGGACTTCTTCTAGTTGAAACGCCATCCGTGATTGACTTAGATGTTGTTGTGTAACCCCAGCTCATGTTGGGAGGCTGGGACTGCCAACTTGTATTATGTTAATATATTACTAGTAGACTTGTCCCTCGGGTCAACATACAAAGTTTAAAAAGCATTTCGTTGAACATAATATCAGGAACACTCTGGTACCAAACCCATATAGACCCCTGAATATTTATCTTAGCATTCAGCGTTACTCATAAGTTTTAGGAAGCAATCTGTGTCCAAATGTGCCTGAACAATTGATGTCACCACATGCTCCTATTAAATGCAATCCCTTCTTCGCCCTCACTTTCAACTCAGACCCATTCAGCAAATGGAAAATTGGAAGAATGCACACAATAGCCAACATATTTGATGGAAAGGTCATTAAACCTGTAAAAAAAAGTCCTAGAGGTTGGATAAAGACGAGTGAATTCAATATGCCTCTTTAAGACAATCAATGAAGAATAGAGGAGCTACCTTTTGAAAAATGTTTCTCCATTGCTATTGGATCAAGAGGCATCATTTTGAATATATACGAAGTCCTGAGGGGGGCTTCCCAGAGCTCCATTTGCTGTACGTGGATCCCTGGAGCCAGGTTTTGGGTGTAGAAGTGGAGCAGGTACAATAGTAACATTTATGGCGGGACGCAGAGAAGGGGTCTAAAAGCTCTCTGGTGAAAGAAGCACATTATAAAGTAGCCTTTTAGTGGTACCTTCACCCAGTGAAGCTGCATACATTGTAACAATCTACCAGGAAACTTTGCTGTAGGTGTTGTGGCCTGCTAAGGGACTTTCATCATATATGGTGGGGCTTTCACAACATTAGACATTATTGTGAGGAGATCTTGCCAGCTCTGAAGATATTGTTTGGTTATCCTCTATCTTCTAAAATAACTTTTCTCCGATTTGACCTGTTAGTCCTCAATGAAAATTAATCTAAATCAGATAGGCTGTTAATATGGAACTGCTTGAAGGGGCGTGAACATAGCCTAGTCTTACCATGGGGAAAAATGCATTTCTTTCGTTCATTGGCATTCAGGACTCTGGCACCTGGTGGTCTTGGAGAAACTCACCCAGGTTTTAGTTGATCAATACAAAGAATGTGTGTCCATGTGGAGTCCTTTATTGTCTTACTTGTAGGGGAATGGGGCTGACAATGTTTTCATGCTCACCTAGACTCTCAGCATTAAATCTATTTGCCTCTTAAAATAATGCTATCAAGGGCAATCCCAGAGCCCCATTTCCAAGACAAACCCAGTGTTGAGAATGAAAGTCCACTTCAAGTAAGTTGAAAGAGAAAGATTTATTCATCAACCAGTTTCATGCTCCTCTGATCACTCAGTGATAGCGCAGTACCACAAGAGTGAACATTCAAATTCACCTCCCAGGGGAATGAACCAAGAGGGGAAGAGGAGGAGGGGAGGAAAGGAGCAGGGAAGGAAGAGTATACGGGGACAATAAAAGGGGGAAGTTATAACACCCAGTTTACTGTTTAATTGCAAACCAAACCAACCCCACTGTATTGTTCTGGGAGGGTGAAACCCAGTACTGTATTAGTCTTGCAGGCATTCCTGATATTTTGTGGAAAACTGGAGGGGTGGGAGGCATTAAATGGGGCTTAGGGAATGGTTAAAAGTGGTTATTTTGAATTTGATATTGTCTCTAATATTTTACAGGAGTGCCTCAGTATGAAGATCAACTACTCCTTTCCTCTTTGTTTTATAACCAAAATATATATTTTTTTAAAGAAATGCTGGGGAAAGTTGTAAGTGGGAATGGAGGGAATGCTAATGTAATCTTGATGTTCAATAAAGATCATTGTACAATAACTACATATGGCCATAACCAGAAGTGCTACAGGTGTGAAGAAAGCCACCAATATACAACAGGCAAGATGAGCAAAGAAGTTTTGTGATCACATATCTTCGGATTCACAAACTCCAGGGGTTTATGACTTCAAAACCATTTTTTAATATACAAACCACATCTTGTAATTCTGAAACGTTTTTCTAAATCTCAAAATGGGATTTCTGATTTATACTGAATCTTAGTTTGGGAGGGGCGTATAAAAGGCATTCCTTCCAAATTGCAAGTCAGTGTCATATTTAATAATAGCTTGCAACTGCTGTTCCAGTTGAAAACCATTAATCAGTACCTATTCCAAAGATGGGGTGGCAACTGATTCACTATGGGGAATGGTTCACCTTCAGACCCCTTTGCTTTGGGAATCTGAGTGGTAGCTTCAAAATGGAATAGTCAGTGGTCTGAGTTTTCCAAAATTGAAAATTCAGTTTCTAAGAAGATCTTCTTCTATTAGGGAACTCTGGCTCCTTTACAAATGTTTTCTATTTTGGATTTTAATCACAAAGATGGGTGGTTTGATGTCCCTTGCAGGTCACTATCACTGTGATTGCAGACAATCACATTGGGTCGCAAATTGCGATCAGCCAAAAGAATATTAATTATGCAGGTCATTCGATGACTCCCAGTGATTCTTTATTTTGGGAATGTCTGTATTCCTACCTAGGCCTGGGCGAAGATTGTGGACTTTCACGGAGTTGCTGAAAAACTCTGCAGAATTCAGTTGAGTTCCGCGAGTTGGTGAAGTTGTATTATTACAGTTGCGTAGCATCAGGAATGCTATTAAAATTATAATATAATGGAAATAATATTGTATCAATAAAGTCCATATTATTAACATTGAAGTGTTCAAGTACAATAACGTTAGAAGTAGTTGTAAGATGATAATAGTCACGTGATAGCGATGCAGCACGCCCATCGGTTCCAGGTACACACGGTTGCTATGACAGGAGGAGGAGTCCTGGGTGCTGGTACCCAACTGCTGACCTGTGAATAGCATCTCTTATCATCTTCAACATCTCTGAGGCATCGGGTCATCTCTTGGCAACCTTGAGCACACTGGGCATGCGCCTGTGCCCTCGGGCCCTGAGAAGCCACCAGATGTCCCCTATCACCTCTTGGCTGGGAGAATGGGGTTGCCAGGCTGCTGAAGACTGCCAGGGGGCTCACTGCATGAGAAGGCTGCTTGGACCCGGTGTGTGGGTGTTGTCCCTGCTCCCTGGCTCCCAGAGGAGACTGGGGACACACATGTTTGTCGATCCAGAGCCGCCGGGGTGCATCACCATGACTGTGAAAGCGGGGGAAGCTGCATTCCGAACCACAGAGCACAGATATGAGTGTCTCAGGAGCACGCCAGACCTTGGGAGTGCATGCCTTTGGAGGCCACTGACCGTCAGTAAAGATGAAGCAGCAGCTGCGATGTGGAGGCAGCAAGTTGGGCCGTGGGCTGGAGGGGTTGTGACAGTGTCTACCAGCCGCCTGCTCTCTGGGTGTGCTCGTGACACCATAGCCAGCCCTTGAGGCCCCCTGTCTCTCCTGCTCCAAGGGAGCCTAAGAGGGGCTTTTCCTCCCTGAGCCCCTTACAGACAGGGCTCTGCCCTACCTAAGTCCTGGTACATTGTCTTCTGGGGTTCAAGGGTTGAGTGCCCCAATGTCTCAGCCGTACCGCCCCCTCTCCACCCAGTTTCTCACCCAGAGCCAATCCCTCTATCCCTACATTTGTAGACTGGTGGGTCCACAGAGTGTGTCCTTGTGGGGGGCTCTCCTAACTCCAAAAGAGATGGGCACAAGTCTTTTTATGCCAGGTTACAAAACATCTTGATCGGAAGGCAGCAGGATATGTGAAAAGACTGCTGCTCTGGGATACTTTGACCCTGCTTAACAAAGGTGGGCACCCTTATGATCTGTTCCTGCATCAAACAGACTGGACCATATACTACAGGCTTTTATCCCTTTTGACTATTACTACTATGCAACAGTAGAGGAGTCGCACTACTGAAGTTTTTAAATAACGATGGATCTGAACGACCATGCGGCATTTTTAAATTCTGAAAAGGAGAAATTAGAAACCTTCACAATACACGAATAGTGGTGGTTTATGTTTTAAATTGATCTGAAGATAGACTAAAGTATACATGTCCTGAAGAATGTGGCATTTAATCACTGTGTACCACTGAAACGCGTTGACGCCATTTTACGGTCGATCAAAGATTATATTCTAGAAGACTGTTGGTGTTTATAAATTAATTCCTGTGTGAAAGAACCAATTTTGATTTTTTACTTTGTCACATTTGTCTTGTCTCTCTGGGTAGTTTTTATTTTCAACATTTGTATTGGACCTTTTTTTACTATTTGTGTACTTTGGTATATTATGTAATAAATTATATTTGTGTTTTTAATTGATTGATTCTAGTTATTTGCTATATACAATTGTTTCCTATGGGCCTTTGCCCCAACAGGTTTTTAAATTTAACTTTTTCCTCTATTTCAGGTATGCATGTATAAATGTGTCTGAATTACAAGGTTGGTTGTATGTTTGATTGAATATTTGTGCTCATCCAAGAGAAATTTATTTTACACTCCGTGGTACCCTGTCTCTTGGTTAGTGGGGTCGCTCCCTTTTTCTATATACAAGTATTTTTATGCCAGGTTACAAAACATATCTTACGATACAGTCAGTTAAATCTTCTGCATCAAATGTTTGCTCAACTCCTCGATCAAAGAAAAAAATATATACCAGACGTTTAAAAGATCGCAAGCTCATGAGCCATCTATGAAGCAACTTCACAAATCGCCTTGCTTTTAGTTTTTTTACTTAGTTAACCTCAGTGATCAATTATACAATATACACAGGACTTTTATGAAAGCAGGCAAACTGTGACTCACCTTCTTTCGCTGAAGTCCTTCAGAGGTTTCCAGACATCTGGAAAGCGATCCTTGCATATGGATGCTGCCAGGTTCTCAAAGGAGATGGCTGTGCAGGGCTGCTTAGACTGTTCCCTGCTCAGGTCCAAATAATGTTGTTCAGGGGGGTGTCCCCAGGAGGCTCCTTGCCTGGCTCGGCGTGCAGGCTCGCGTTCTGAAGGAGGCTGAGCTGTGGTGCTTGCCATCCTAGAAGGAAGGCAATGGGGTGGGTGTGTGGGCAGTACTGGGGGTGCTAGAAAGTATGTCAGAGTTGTACCACTGCTGACCATGCGGGTCCACCTGTACCACCCTGGCATTGCAGGGGCTCAGTCTGGCCCTGGTGAATGTGCTGAGGCAGAAGCTTTGGCCTGACAGTGGGGCAGGAGCAGTGGGACCAAGTTTTCCACCCCGAATAAGTGCTGTGTACCCGGCCTGCTGAGTACCTGTCGTTCCAAGTGCAACTTGATACTCACAAATGCTCTGCAAGGCCCCTGCTTGTGTGTCCTGGTAACACCTCGGTGCAGCAGGTGGAGTGGCAGGCACTGCAATAGGTACTGCGTGTGCTACCAAGGCTCACAGGGGACTCTGATTAGATAGAAACATGATGAGAAACGTAAGGGGCAATGTTTACACTGTAAGAAATAGAAGAGATGTACCACACAAGTACTCTTCAGTATAGGGGGCATATGCCGGTAAACTCCGCTCCACTGGTTTTTGGTGGAGTTTTTCCAACCTCCGTGCTGCAAAGTGGAGTCCGGAGTAACAAAACTCTGCTGGTGGAGTGGAGTTTGGCACCCACCCGTATCCTGCCTAGGAAACCACAGATGCAGGTCCAATTTGGATGTTACTGCATTCCCGTCCATGTGCCCAGGAAAGGGCAGATCATTCTTATGGAAGAGGTAGCCTTATATACATAATTGTGTTATGCATCATCATCAGCAACCACTCCCCACCCTTGTAGAACAATGCCACCAGGGCGGACTCAGCCTCCTGTTGTACTCAGGGCAGAAGGGAGTCCTTAGATAAAAAAGCTACTGGACAAAGACAGGATCGACATCAGTGAGTCAAGAATACCATGTGGTTCCCTTGGTGTATTATGTATAATCAACCAGAGAGAAAGGGTATATGAGGCTACTCTTCAACCCTTAATTATCAGATTACAACAACAAAAGAGTGCCTGATGGTGTGAATTCGCAGTGACAGTGTCCCTACCTAAAAGAAAACACAGTATAGAAAAACTAAACTAACATGTGCGGTCAACAGACTGAAAAAAAGGAAGAAAAAACAATTTTCTTAAAAGAACCCTCACTCACCCTAGTGGTGACATGCTTCATCATGGGGTTCCCACAAGAGGGACCGAATGTCCCCCCTGTGTGCTTCAACGCCTGCAATTGCAGCGGAGCGGTTTTTTTTGTTGTTAAGAATTTGTATAGTGAAGTAAGTGATCAGTGATGCAGATGATTGTTAAAAGATCACAGCTGGACCCAAACAACTTTATTAATGGACCAGCTGATCACATTAAAAACAGTGAGGCCACATGGTGGTTTGTATTAGAACCCCAGTGTCCTGGTGTGGGTGTATTACCTTTAGTAAGAGGGGATGCAGGTATGGTTAAAAACTGAGGTGACATGGTGTATTGAGAACAATGGCTCAAACCATCTCTATACTCAGGCCAACATGTCTCTACCCTATTGCATAGCCCTAACGGGTCCTGGGAATTCTTCAGGGCCAAGGATCCCTGAATACCTTCTTTTTTTATTTATTTTTATTAAAATTGAAATTATGTATACAAACCAAAATCTTTCCATTAAATTCATCCAATTCAATCTTTTAAAACAGTCGGGTTTGTTTCATCTTAAAACTCTCATAAAGATTACAGAGTACATCGTGTTGTAAAGTGAATCGGTGCATATCATGAAAAAGGCAGAGATACAAAGAGATACAAAGCATGGGCGAGATCTAAAACTTTCTAAAACTTTCTAGCAACCCTCCAGTTATTTACGGCTGTTTCGTATTAAATAACTTATAGCAATAATACACATCATACATTAGGGCAAATCAGTGCTAATGATATTTAAAACGATTAAGAAGGCAGAAAATACATAACTGAGTTGTACCTATGGCTTTCTGCCATCCCTCCAGCTTTTAAGAGGGGCCCAGATATTCTGCTCCAGCACCCTCATCTTCCTGCCCCTTCGGAAATATAAGGCGGCTTCGATATTGTGAATACTGAGCAGTCTGGATAGCCACATCTGGAACGAGGGTGCCATGGAGTTCTTCCACCGTGCCGCCACCAATATTTTAAGGACTGCGACACCGATAAAAACAAACACTTCTGCCTCTTTTTTCAGTTTTAGCTTAGAATCTAATCCAAATATCGTCAGGACCGGGGATGGGAAGATCTTAATCCCTAGCAGCCCCTCACAAAATTTTTCATTTTTCAACTTAAGCTGTTTCAAGGTGCTGCAATCATAAAACATATGGACTAAATTAGCCGCCCCCCCCCAAACATCTAGGGCACTTATCATCCTCTCTTTTCCCCCATTCAAAAAGCTTGGCTGGGGTGTAGTACAGTTTAAATAATGTTTTATAATGTTGTGCCTTAAGGTTTGTGGATCGGAATAAGCTGTCTGCCATCCAAATCCACATCCGGGTCCCCGAGTTTAACAGCCCACGAGGCCTCGACCTTTTCCATATCATCTTGCCATGTCTCGGAGAGGACCTCATAGATCGTACCGATCCTGGTCCCCCCACCCAAGAGAAAGTCAAGGATGTTAAGTCTTCCACCTGGGTTAAGTCTAGGTCTAATGGCCATCAGTGTTTGATGTAGTTGCATAAACTTGAAGCTAGTTTTGTTTCCAATCCATATTTCTGTTGGAGAACCGGAAAACCCATTAGGGAGGAACTTTCCTATACATCCCCAATTCCGTTAATTCCCAGAGATTCCCATTCAGACCACCCTCCATCGCAGCTAAGGTAGTGAAAAAGTTTGGAATTCCATAAAGGTGTATAATAATTAAATTTCGGAATGCCTAAAGATTTTTTAACTTCTTTAGTGGGCGTCTTGTCTTACCATACTGCCACAGGAAGTTGGTGAATGTACTCTCGATAGATTTGAGCATATTCTCCCCCAGCATTAACGGTATTGCTCGAAAAAGATACAGAAATCTCGGCATCATACTCATCTTTAAAACATTAATTCTGCCTATTAATGAGAGATGGAGAGTATCAATCCATTTTAGCTCTGATGTAACTGACATGATCAATGGGTCATAATTCTCTTTGACTATAAACTCCATCGACGGACTAAATTTGACCCCCAGATAGGTTGCCGAGTCTGTGTATCAGATATCCTGTTTGATGATGTTACTTGTACATTTTATCTGGGTCTTATTTACGTTAAGTAAATACCCTGAGCATCGGCCAAACTCTGTAGTTATTGCCTCCAAGTCCAACATCGCAGCACCGGGCTCAGGAGTTAGAACTGCCAGGTCAACCGCATAAGCCAACAACTTGGTCTCATAGCCCCCTACTACCAATGGATTGAAGCCCCTGCTACCCAAAATCCTTCTTACTAGCGGATCGATTTATGAAGCAAAGAGGATTGGGGAGCAGGGGCAGCCTTGCTGGGTCCCGCGGGAAATGAAGATTTTATCCGACGCCCCTCCCATTAGCTGTATACTTGCACAGGGGTCCACATACATAGCCCTTATAGCCTTGATTATTTTAGGGCCAAAGCCCCTCTGTTCCAATATCCCCCATAACTAGAGCCAGGTTACACGGTCAAAGGCTTTTTCGGCGTCAAGAAGGATCATGGCACCGCATCCCCCCGAGGCAGCTAGGGTATCAAACAAGGCAATGACACATCTAGTATGGTCTGTTGTGCCCCTGCCCAGCACGAGCCCATGCTGCCAAGGGGAGACCAGTCCGCCGATGACCCCTCCCAGCATATTAGCCATGACCTTGGCATATAATTTTGTGTCTGAATTTATGAGGGATATCGGCCGGTACCACCCCGGATTCTCCCTCTTTTTACCCTTTTTATGGAAGACAATGATGTTGGTTTCCTTCCATGAGTCCAGGGTAGTACCAGTCCAGATAATGCCTGTAAATAAGTCCAATAGTATTGGAGCAAGCATATCTTGCAGGCACTTATATACTTCAGCAGGGATATTATCGGGCCCGGAGGCTTTACTGGATGGTGCATTCTGGAGAGCTAACAGGACTTCATCCAGTTCGATATCCCTATCTAACATGTTCCTCTTGTAAACCGAAAATGAATGCCGTAGGTAATCAAAAGCCAAACTTGCGGGATCCGCCCTGGCCTCTTCTTGGTACAGATTTCGATAAAACTCCTTAAACACCCGTCTGATATCCTCTGGGTCTATATAAACCTGATTACCTGACTGAATTTTAGCGATATGGTTTTTGCTAACTCCTTGCCTTATCCTCAAGGCCAATAGCTTACCGGCTTGTTCTCCTGTCTCATACATTTTACCCCTGGAAATCTGATAGTTGTCGGCACTTCTCTGAGCATCTGCCTTATATATTTCCGCCTTCAATGCTTGAATCTTACTCAGACTTTCACTAGTATCCCTCCTCTGCACAATGTCTCTCAGATGTTGTTCTTCTCCCTGAGCCAGCTGATCCATGAGAGATTGATGAATCTCACATGCTTTTTTTCTTTGAGAGGCTGCGAAGCTAATAGTCTCCCCTCTTAGTGCCGCCTTAAAAGCATCCCAAACTGTATTACGAGAGGCACTGTATCTGTTTGTATCGAAATAACCCTGAGCCCAGCTTTTAAGATGGTTCACATAATCTGGGTTAGCTAATAATCTCTTCTCAAACGTCCATTTGAAAGGCGGAGCGGATAGATTATAATTTTCATATAATAAAATCAAAGGACTATGATCAGAGATTGTTTTAGGCAGTTTACTTATGTCTATCTTTCCTACCTCTGTTTGTGAAATAAACACGTAATCAAGCTTGGTATATTTTTTAAAGGGACAGGAAAAATAGGTAAATCCCGGGTTTTGCGGTTCCTTGTAACCCCAGACATCCTGCAGGTTATGAGTATTGACTAATGCTGACACCGCTCTGAATACCTTGGGTTTACGGCCAACATAGTTGATGTAATTTAATCCTGGCGTAAAACCCGCAGAGATATTGAGGTCCCCACAAACTATCATCAGGTGTGGCAAGCTAAGTAGTTCCACTTCCAAGCTATCAAATATGTCGGCATCATCTTGGCTTGAACCATAGATTGTACATATGGTGATACCTATATTTAATTCCACAATGGCCCATCTACCCCACACATCTGATAGGGACCTTTTACATCCTCCGAGATAGCTTTTAACTAAAATGGCCACCCCCCTAATCATGGATGTTTGCTTCGAACAGCCCGCTAACTCAAAACCTTTCAGATTTAACACATTTTTCTTTGACCATGGCAGATGTGTTTCCTGAATACAGATAACATCTAAGCTATTCAATGTCACAAAATGTCCCAATTTCTGCCTTTTTAGCCCATCATTCATCCCCCCCAATGTTCAGCGTACAGATTCTAAGCTTTCTCATGATGTCTTTTTACGGAGAACTGACCCTTCAACCTTAGAATTATATCTACTTTGCACATGATTCCAATAATGTCCTCTTTTCCCACCCCACCCAAAAGTGCCCAAAACCTGCACCCTACCACCCTTTACCCTGTGACCCCCAACCCCCCACCCCTCTGGAAGCTACCTGCTCCTCCCTGGGAGCGCTCAGACCAAGGTCTGTGGATGTGATGAACGCGATCCTAGAAGGTAGTGGGTCCTAATAGAACACCCATCGAATTCTAACCACTGTGCCCGGTGTGTAAAACTTCTCAGAAAAAGATAAAACCCTGCTCCGTCCCCCAGCCCCCGGCTTTTCAAAACTTCACCCTTCTTATCCAATGACTCCAACCAACAATTTTTGAAGAAAGAGATAGATACCCCCAAACACCTTTAACCCAAAGAGTCCAGATACTCCTTAGCCTTGATCACCGATGAGAAGTATCGGGTAACCCCCTGATTAATAATTTTCAGTTGTGCTGGATTATTCAGAAAAGCCTGGATCTTTTTGTCCTGAAATGGTTTTAGCATCTGCCTGAGTCTCCATTGTCTCTCAACCATAATATGGCAGAAGTCCGGCCTAACAAAAAAGGCCGGACTTGTCCTCCTGGCGTCCTGTCTTGCCTTATACGATATGGATTGTCTCAATAGAAAATTTCCAAAAAAGACCAGGATGGCCCGTGGTTTGTCTCCTTCCTTCGTCGGTAGATGCCGTTTAAAAGGGATATGATGAGCCCTTTGTATCTCAGAATCCCAGTTCCAGCTTGATAGTTCAGGGAAAGCGGAAGAAAACAAAGTGATGATATAACCCCTGACCCCTCCACTCCTTCCTGCACTCCGAGAACTCTTAAGTTGTTCCTTCTCTGTCGGTTCTCTGATTCCTCCAGCTTCCAGTGTATGTCTTTGATCTGGGCCTCATGTGCCTCCACCATTGTAACTGCCTTTAACGTTTCACTCTCAGCGCACATTACCCTGTCCTCCAGGTGAGTAACTCTATCACCCATAGTAGAAAATGCTTTGGATAGTTTGCGGACTACTCCATGCATATTCCGCAACCCCGCCTGGGTTTTCCTACTATCATGACGCTCCTCCTCTCTATGGGCCAAAATGGCTTGATAAATAGTCTCCAAAGAAGAGGGTCCGTCAGGTTTTTTGGCGGCAACGGAGCTATCGCTGGTTCCTGACAGTGGGGTGTTAGCAGAATAATCCCAAGAGAGGTCTTTTATCTGCTTACTCGCTTTGCCCAGGTGGCCTATACCCTTTTTTGTTGTAGATGGTAGGTCCTCATCGCTCTCTTCAGAATCCAGATCAGATTCCAAGCTGCTAGCCCCCTGTGACGTGCTTAAAGCATCTTCTGACCACTCTGCTTCCTCAGTCAATGAGAAGAAGCAGTTGCTCTGTTCTTTCTCCTCTTCCCCACCGTCCTTCGGAGCCATAGTAGCCGCGTCTTGCCCCATTTGACATACTGTCTCTTGAAACATTGTTGGGGGCCTATCCAGTTCTTTTGATACCTTGTTAATAAGTGGCACTCCTTTTCCCATCAGGGGGATACCATGAAGGTTAGGCACCGAAATGCCGGGCACCGGGCAATCCCCCGGTAGGCTGGAAGGGGTGGGGGCCGGTTTTGTCACAGGGGGCCGGTTTTGTTACTGGGGGCCGTTATTTTATCAATATTGGCACCCAGAAACAAAATCAGAAGGCCATCGTTCTGTGTCAGTCTCTCTGCACTCTTACCTCTGTGCGGGGGAAAAAAGCAGCGCTGTCTTTGGTGAGGTGACCTCATCTCCTGAATGGCAGTGGTGCTTTTTACCGACACAAGAGGACAGAGTACACTGTTGCAGTGTTTGTTGAATTGCAAACTATCCAACAGGACCCACTCAGAGAGCCAAAAACAGCGCGAAAATAGGGCTCGGCGAACTTGGGAAGAGTGCGCAGATCATTGATCCGACTCATGCCGCACGCATTGCGCAGCACGTGAGTCGGACTAATGATCTGTGCCCCCTCCCTAAGTACGCCCGCCGGCGCTGCAGCATACTAGTGTGTACATCCTGTTAGTCAGGGTCTGAGACTGCACACGCACCAGAGTAGAAGCAGCCAGCAATATAATCTGCAAAGGCCTGAGGCGAGGCCCCACTGTTTAAAGTAAGTGTACCTGAAAAATGATGCACGATTAAATGAGCAAAAGAAATGTATAAAATATACAGAGGCAGGCAACCGGCTCTATTGTCCTATCCGACCCGTCTAGCAGTAACCCTTGCACCGGCCCTGTGTAGGTTACATGCGCCATCACGAGTAGCCTTACATAACACGCAGCAAACAAGACAGGAGCAGGTCGTGTGCAATACGCATAACTGGAGCAGAGCAGGTCAGCCAGGCCGTGATTCTTTAGTTAGGCCAGTTGGCCTCGCCGACAGTTAACATGAACGGAAGGCACACAGAGTATTCACAAGCAGAAAGGTATTCCTAAAGTCAACAGCCTCCTTTTTGTCCTTTGGAGCCAGTGAGCACCCGGTCTGTGTTCTCTGAGAGGGGGTCCTGTCTTGAGGGAACTCCAGGTATGTGACTACTGCATCTTTTCATAATTCCAGTATTACCTAAGTGAGTGGCGGCCTCCTATTCTCTGCACCGCCAGGTCCTCGCAATCTCGCATGAAGGTTCTTTCGCAATATGTGGATACAGGCTGGCAGGTGCCATGCTGCTGTTTTCATTTTCTCTGTCACGTTTGTTCGCTCATAGTGTGAATAACCAAGAACAAACTTCGTAGGAGCATGGGACGCACAAAGGGTATTCACCTATTTTTATCCACTTTCAAATTCTGCTCAGCATGTCGCAGGCGGTGGCACCACTTACATCCAGGTTTCATTTCCTTGCCTTCCACTACACAGGCAGCCAAGCGGCTGTGAAACGCGAACACAGTGTTTCTTTTTTTAAGGAAGTGCATAATATTAAAAAAATATATATAAGTGTCAGGTCTCAATATATACCTTTCATTGCAGCTTACACTACCCTCTGCACCTGCATGAGTTAGACTGTTAGAGACTCTTTTCAATGTTCTGAAACGTGAGACTGAATGTCTATGTCTACCCTATATGCTGACAGTCACAGCCGATAATTAAGCTGGTTCTCAAAAGTAATGGCTCCGTTTCACAGTGCAGCTAAAGCTATTTTCATATCTCGGCTATAGTTTCGCAAACATACTTGACCTCTACCGCTGAAAATCACCCTGAACGGTTCTGGGCTCTAAATGAATTGTCTTTGAGTTTGTTGGACTGTACCACTGAAACCGACTTGAAATGAAACCTCAGGAGTGGAGTCCCATGGTCGGCATGCTAACCACGAGCTAAGGGCATTACGAAGCGAGCACACGTGTTTATCAATTTGTTTGGCTAAATTGTTTTGGTGGCAGACTACAACGTCCAGCAATTTCGCCAGAGGAGACTTTACCTCTGAGCTGGCAGGGATTTGCCTTTTAGTTTCTTTCAGTCCGACCTGATGTAGTCTTTTCTGGAGGGGAAAATCAAAATAGGAGTCATTAGAAAGCATTTTACTGTAAGGTTGAATTCATGCCGCCTGTACATTTCCGCAGCGATCTCGAAAATTTAAGATGTTGCATAAATGGTGGTACCACACATATCCTTTTCATCAGTTTTTAAAAGTGTATTTTGTCAGAAAGCACCCACACTGCATGGGTTGGATTGTGCCAACTGGGACGATGGGCATATGAGAGGTAATGATTTTCATACATATATGATGCAAATATGGGAAGTGTTTCATATGTGTAAAATCGGATTTTTAAGGATTACATTGCTCCAGAATTACATAACTGCATTACAAGTCCAAGATATCGGCTAGAGGGACTGGTTTGAGGAGTAAATATCTCCTGCCACTCTCTGGTCTATCGACGAGCTAAGAGTCATAGGCAGGATGCTTGTGAGGCAGGGCTTTAAGTGGGATGAAAAAAAGGATCTATCAAAGGAGTGTGGCCGATGTAATTAAGGACGTGGCTTAAAAACACAAAAGCTAAAAATCTGTGCTTAGCATAGTGTGCAGTTACAACTGGTATATTGCTGTTTCTATCATTGTATCCAGATATATAGTGCAACATGTAACATTATACCTACAAAAACAAGCCAGGGCTATTGGCTTTGTCAATGATGGTTAGTTGCTTAAGAAAAAAACGGCAACTACTGCTTCATTGTATTTAATATTAAAAATGCTTCAGTTCTGAAATGATGAGACAATGAAAGAACTATGCCAAGTCTCTTTGAAAGTAACATCAAAGTCAGGGAAGGGTGGTACTGCTGCAGAGTTAAGATTTATTTTTCACCTGGCCTGAGGGCTAAAAATGGAGAGCCCGATATGGACCAGACTCAGCAGCTGTTTTTTAGAACTGCCAGACACCAGCAGGACCCGGCCCACTTAAAGCTCTGTTGTCAGGTCTTCTAAAGGGTGCTGCTGTAAACTGAAATGAATGATGCGGAAGGCCTGTCTTCTGTTTCTGATTCTTGCATTGTCTGGTCCTTAGTCTGACAATGCTAAGACTACATGTGCTGTGCCTGCGATATGAACTCTAAAATTTGTCTGTGAGGTTCAGGGGCATCTATAGTGTCATTTGATAAATGCTGTGATCTTGCTTTTAGTGGTGTTGAATGGGTGTGTGGGAATGCTCAGCTCTGCCAAACAAAGCGTCTTCAGGTTCCATGAGACCCCCAAAGATGGTTAATCTGTCAAAGTATCTGATCTGTTCTGAAGGGGTGTTATGTGCTGATATGAAATTTCAACCTTTTCCACTCTGAACCCCACCCTCACCACCTCCGCCGAATAGTCAAGGCTCATTTGCTACCGTTGCTCCTTGTGAAAAATTCAAAAATCTCACAATCTCATGACTTCAGTGATGTAACATTGATGGCAGCCCCCACACTCTGAAAAGTGTCCCAGCACCACTGGCCTGGGTGCCTTTTTGTGAACTTTTCATGCTATCTGGCCATTTGTGACGTTTCCATGCTATCTGGCCTGGGTGCTTATGTGTGACGTTTCCATGCTTTCTGGCGTGTGTGCTTATGTATGCCATTTCCATGCTTTCTGGACTGGTTGCTTATGTGTGATATTTCCATTGTTTATGGCTTCAGTAGCCTGGGTGCTTGTTTGACATTTCCACAGTTTCTGGCCTGGGTGATTATGTGTGACGTTTCCATGCTTTCTGGCCTGGTGTGACATTTCGACAGTTTCTGGCCTCAGTGGCCTGTGTGCTTATGTGTGATATTTCCACAGTTTCTGGCCTCAGTGACCTGGGTGCTTATGTGTGACATTTCCATGCTTGAGTGACAATTGAAAATGCAAAAATGAACTGCAGAATTTAGTTCTTATGCTATAAAGTTATGGCATTGAGGCAGTCTTAAAAAAAAGCCTAAAACGCATAGCACTTATGGCGGAAAAGACAATAGTGCCCGAAGCGTGTTGTTTGTCTTGTATATTTTGACCTCTAAACCTTTGCACAATTGTTTGAGGTTGTGCGTTTTTAAATCTCTTTATACAATTTTATATTAAGAATAAATCTGTTATATTTTAATTTCGTGCTCAACATTTCATTTTTGTAGGAATGTTTGTGATTTATGATTTGGTATCCTGGTACACCATAAGGTCATCATTTACTATGCTTTAAAAGTTAATACAATTAAATATGTGATAAAAAATGTATTGAAAAACATGCATTGGTTTGGCCTTTCTTACTCCAAAATTTTCTTGGGAGAGAACCCCTCAAAGCCCCCGTAGTAGTGGCCAGGCTCACTCACTGTGCTTGCTCACTACACACAGTATCAGGGCTAGTCTCACTTATACTTTGTGCTCTCCAATTCACTACTTTTATGTCTATTTTGGTGTTCTCTGTAAGAATGTCTATGGGTACATATGACTGGGTAACCTGGTGCTCTTTAAGGTCAATCATCTACTATTTACTGTGCTTTGAAAGTAAATACAATGGAATATGTAATGAAAAATGTGTTGTAAAATGCACTGTTTTAGTCTTGTCTTTTCCAAAATTTTCGAGCTCACTCGCTCCGCTCGCTCGCTGCGCACCGGAAGGGGGCTGGTCCAGCTAAATTTGCCAGGGCTGTTTTCAGTTCCCAGTCCGACCCTGAGGTTAGGGGACCCTATACTTGTTGAAAAATGCGTGATTTCGTTAGTTTGCCCCTGCAGTAACTCCTGTTGATGACCCCCCCTTATTTTCAGCATTAAGAGAGACTTCCAGGCATTTCGTTTTATCATGTGTTGCAGTGTCTGAATACCTTCTAATGGCCGCTTTGCCAAAACATGTGATGCTAAAACTCAGGATAGACTCAGGTGAGTCCTGCCTGAGGTAGAACATAGTTAAGACCTTCCCTAGCTGAGTACACTATAACATTGCAGTAATGATGTGGGCATTAAAGTGACACTGCACAGCACTCCACTGTAAAGTTAATACATGTGATAGGTGAGAAATGTACATGGAAGGACGTGACCCAAAGGTCATACTGGACCTTGAATCAAGCCAGAGACATACATCTGTGGCTTGAATGGATCGCACCGCTCGAGTCTTAATTTAATGATATGCCAGGCCACTCCATTTTGTGTAAATCTACAACTTTTATGAAATGTATGTATACATAATATCACTAGTACAAGTGAGGCATGGCCAGGAGTTTAGCCACGATTGAACATGTAAGGATACCCTTTCCATTTTTAAGGAGTAAATGTTGCATTAGAAGCAATACACTTGAATTCAGTCTCAACACTCCTACTGGGCCCATACGGGTAGGATTTTTACTCAGATTTAATACTTCACCTCAGAGGCGATGGTCCTCCAATTGATCTTTCTTTGTGGTAGTAAGGGGTGAGGAATCAGGATGTCTCACTGTCAGCCACCCAATGAGGACCATTAATTGGTAGCCAACTCACAAATTAGTGATTAGGTTCAAATATATTACTCTTAGAACTATGGTGTAAAAAGAGAGTGTTGCATTTGGAAGACTCAATCTCCCAAAGAAGTTTTGTGTTACAAGAATCATACAAACCAAGAGCTCCGTTGTTGCTGCAGAGAACAAAAGCAAAGGAACCTGATATTCTGAAATTAATCTATGACTTCTTAAGCCATTTAAAAATCATTGAGATATTTTTAGGCACATTTTCTGTGAAAATAACATCAAGACACAATAAAAGACTCAGTCAAACTTAGATAGTTTGATTATTGTATGAAAGATCCCAAATCAATGCATAGAAGTAACATTTTAAGAAGCTCTGGCATTAGTCTCACAGCATGTAATATAACATCTCACACATCTAGTCACAGTAAATCTATTTCTAAATGCAGGCATCAAAAAAAGGACGGTTCCTAATTGTTAGGGATTTCTACCACCAACAAAGGCAGGAGGATAGTTTCATAAGGGTTCTCTTAGCATGGGCAAGGGGATCAAGTTAAAGTCCACTAGGGGAAAGGTCCATGGGCAAGGGGAATGGACAATAAAACAGGAAAGTTCAAGTTCATGCTCATCATGAGAATCAACTATCCATTCCATCCTCACAGATTAGTTAACAAAAGGGCTTATCTACTTTGTTGCTCTCCATGGATATAGTTTAAAGGTCACATTCCCACCATTCATACACAAAGAGGTGGTGTAAGAAAATCTCTTGTTGCTTAAAGAATGTCACAAGAACAAGAACAAATAAAGCAAAATTTGGGAAAATGTATTAGGTCCATTGCACAAGGCTATGAAATAATGCAGCCTAAGGAGAAAATCAATTCAAATGCTTTTTAAAGTTAACATTTAAGAAATCAAACCTCGAATTAAGTTCAAGTATAATGAGACAAATCAAGCATATCATCTATGAGCATTGTATAAAGTTGTCAGTGATTGCTACACAAAAATGTTCACCTCTAACTGTGGCCTACTACCACAATTTCAAAGAGTAGCAGCAAGTAAACGTTTTTAAAATAAAATAGTTCTTAAGAATAAATGATCTTTATAATGGTAGGCACTTAAACTGGAAGTTTCAATCATCTAACATATTACATACATGAATGCACCATTATCAAGTTTGTCATGGCTCTCTTTAATTAAGTCAATAGAAATGCTAAGTTTCATCATTAATCTTCATGACATCTTTGTTACGAATATAAGGTAATCAGTTACTAAACATTTTTAAATTCACTATTTGATCAAGCTTACTGTTTCAACCTAGTCAAGCACACGTTTATGGTGCTGGTACTTCAACTTTTCTCAGTTTCCGTGTCATTTTTCAAGACGTTTGCATTGTCAACTTTATGTTTTCATTGTCAAGATTCGATTTATGTGCCGTGTATAGCATGATCAGCTTTTATGCTACATCTAGATACATTTATTGTAATTATTGTAAAATCCCAGTGAAAGAATGCACATTTTTGGAGCTTGTATGGTTCTATGGGTAATTTGCTGCTTTGATTAGTGGCCTCACGCCACTGTTCAGTTTCCACAGCATTTGCAATCATGCCGGTTCCACCCAGCCCTTATTTGCCTATTGGTGTCGATATTTGACCAGCAGGATTAACCAAAGGTGAAGCAATTTGCAGTAAGCCTTGCACTGATGATTAAATACTCAAAAATAGAATATCGTGGACAGTTCAACTAGGACTGAATTGTAATGACAAAACATATAATCTCTTTGCAGATCTCAGGATAGTAAAAGTAAGGAAAGGGTCTGCACCTTAACTGTGCCCTAGGGGGCCCCCTTGCACAGTGTTGTGATTATGGGTTGCATTTTAAATTGGTTTTAATGAAATGAGACTCATTGGTAAATGAAAATTGCCACTCAGGTGAGACTCTCCAGGACAAGGTCTGTGAGTGTTGTAAATGATTTGAAATTTGATAGTAGTAAATAATTTCACAATAACTTGAGAATTTGCTGAAAATGATAACGCCATTGTTTGTGGATTATGCTCAATATAAAGGTAAACCCACATAACTGAAACAGTTTCAACCTGTTATACAATATACGTTTTAGAGATCTCATTCAATGGCACTACAACTCTGAGTATCACATTGTGCTTTTTAATTTCAAAGCACTAGGGAGCATATTTATGAGGCCTTGCGACAGTTTTGCACTTCCGTTGCGTCACTTTTTGTGACACATCGGTGGCGTAAAATATGCCCCCCGTTGCGCCCTATTTACAAAGTGACGCATCTAAGCAGATGCGTCACTTTGTGAACCCCTGCACTACATTAAACCTGCGTCAGGTATAATGTATGCAGCGGGGGAGTTCCCATGCAAGTAAGCCTAGTAGAAGTGATGCAGTCACTTCTAGGACGTAAATGCGTCAAAACCTAACGCCTGCCCTCCCTCATGCATTGCTGGAGTTGCGTCACGCTTCTGACAGAACTCCAGCAATGTGTCATTTTTGTGCCGACAGATTCATCATTAAAACTGACGTATCTGTCATTCCTTGCAACATGATGCGTTATACAGTAAATATGACGCATGCATCATGTCGCAAGGAGGGTACAATGAAAAGTGACGCATTGATGTTTTCACGCAGCGATGCGTCACTTTTCATAAATGAGGACCTAGGTTGCTCTCCCATTCCTAAAGCAGGTTTAAATGAAGTAAAAAGGCAAATGGCTCATTGGTCAATTCGTTTATGTTATGGAACTGTATTATATCAAAATATGTCTTTAAACGGCCATTAACTGTATATTTTCTTCTTCAGCTTAAAGTTTTCTATCAAAAACTTTTAAACGAAACGTGTTCAATCAAAGAGCTTTGTGGTGCGAAGCTTGGCCTGAAGGAGCAGCGCGAGCCCTGTGCCGGCTCACTGATGGGAAGCTACCTGAAGAAGAAGAACGAGGTACTGAACATTCTCGATGCAAAACGAACCTTGTCATAGCACACTGTGAACTTGTTTTTATTACTTTTCAGCAAAATATTGGCATGTGACGTTTGCAAGAAGGCTAGAAGAGGATATTCAATTATACTATTCATATTTTACCTGTTCATCAAAACAAGATTGCATAAATATGTATAAATGCATAACACCAGACGCAGTTTAAGTTTCCTGCCATAATCCACGATGCAGTCACTGAACTTTGAGTACAATAGTGGAATCTAGACCTTAATCACTACATTGGTTTAAAAAAAAACTTCACACACTACACTTTCGGTCACTGTCATGCAGTGGCAGCTTGCATAGGGCGTGCTGCGGGCGGTGAGGCGGGGGAGGGACAGGGTGGGGGTTAGTAAACTCGGACATACGATGGAACGGAGGCACGTAATAATTACATTCCACCGTTCCGTTCTATGTCCAAGTTTACTGCCCCCCACCCTGCTGCTCCCCCGCCCAGCCTCACCGCCCCGCAGGACGCCCTATGCGAGCCGCCACTGCTGAGTGTCATGCAAGGTGATGCCAAACTGCTGATCTACGCTAGAAGATCTCACTAACGTTGTCACAAACTTGTTGAGTTGTTTAAACAGTTTTGCATTGAAAACTCTAATTTATTTAGACTGCAATTTCCTTAAGTGTCTCTCTAAGAAGTAAAGTACAAACTCAGGAAACCTTCCAGTTGTTTCATTTTACGACACAAAAATCTAAAATATTTACAGAATGGGAGGTGGAAATATCTATTGTAACCCCTAAGGGGGCCTCACAAACTACCTGGGTTGTAATTTATGTACATCAAAGAAAGGCCATAGTGGGCAACTAACCCCATGGACTAGAGTAGGCCCCATAGTTCGGATGCACCTTGAACCATTCATGCACCGGCAGACCCTAATCCCTAAACGAGTAGCACCTCTATAGGGGCCTTAAATAAACAATACAAAGAAAGGCTTTATTAAAAAGTCAAGCCAGTAGGCTGTGGCAGGAAGACCACAGTGATAATATCAGGGCAACAAGCTTTGACAGTCAATTTTATTTTCATTGTCCTAAGCCTACTGGCTTTAAGAACACGTGTAACATTGGTTTTCAAACAATCAATACACCATACCTTTTAGCTTTGAAATAGCTTTTTTGATATACGAACATTCAAGAAGTGAACTTTCGTAACTTTCCACCACAGCCTGTATTGCAGAAATTATCTCAGCAGGGGCTCAATGGTGGTGTGCTGTTCCACTGAGGCACTATGGAATTACACGGGGGTGCAGATACTTGTGAAATCCATTCTTTAATGTAGATAGTACCTTCACGCATGTAGGGACAGCTCTGACCTAGGGGTTTCCCCTTGATTTGCATGAGGGTGTGGCCCCATTTAAATGAGGGAACAATTTGCCTCTGTTCCCAAGCCGAATTGTAGGCGAAGGCGAGAAGGTAAAGAGACTGCATGGATGCGTGTTGTCTGTGTGTCCCAAAGTGGTGGCGGGCAGTCAGTGGGCCCCCTGAGGGCACCACTATTGGAGAGAGGGATGAGGGTCCCATGGACCCGCAAACACCATTCTGTAGGCAGGTAGTTGGTAAGTGCATCCACCTGCATGTGGATCTCTGATCCCTTTTTAAAGTTAGGCAAGGTGCTGCCTGCAATGTGAAAGACGGACAGGCTGGCACCCAGTCTGCCTTTCTCTAATGCACCACACCCAGGGCAGTCATTAGTTTCTTTCAATTTGATTGATTAACATTATGTTTTATATTCTCTCATTTTATTGTCCTTACATTTTCACTGGGAGTGTTGTATGTTACCTCTATAGTATGCATCTTGTACTGGTTCTAAAAAATATCAAACCATCCTTTTTAATCCCTATAACACGTGTGAACAGAGATTCAGACACTTTTGTGAATCAATCTCTTTATAAGCTTTTTTTGTATGGGAGTGTACATTTTTTCACTTAATTCATAAAGTTGTATTGTTTTTTTAAACTTCACAAATCTTATCTACTTCACAAAGTGGACAGGCTGTTTTTTTAGGCAGGCGAGAAATCCCACAAGAAATATTTTTGCTTAAAAAGAACCAAACTATTTAGAGATGTTTTCTCGCATTTACCCCAACTGTTTTTTACAATTCTTAATTGTACCCTCTGCTGTTGAACCTTTTGTTTAGGTGTAACGTGTAAGTGGCAGCTTTATCCAGTAATATCCATACATCCATGGAGCTGAAGTTGATAATTGGAAGCCCAATTTTGCCATGTTGTCCCAGCCTCATGGAACACGTGTTTTTTTGTGTTTATCACTAGATTGAACTGGAAGTCGCAAGAAGAAAGAAACTTGCTCAGGAGTATGCTGTGATTCTAAATAAACAGATTCATCTACTCCAGCATGACTTGACGTGTCAGGAAGAACATTATGTCCTTTTTGATGCAGCCCTCAGAGAGGTGGTGCGGTTGCTGGAATTTCTAAGAAGTATGAGGGAATGTGAAACCAGTGACATGTGGTCCAAACAAGAATATCAAAGGTAAAGTGACTTTTCTCAATAGCATTGTTTAAACAAGCATTTACAATGCAACGGTTTCGCCTTTGCAAAAGTTAGAGCTATTGGCATTGTAAATGACAACATTTTTATTTACGTGTTGGTTTTGAAAACAGATAAATAAATGACATTGTCATTTACAATGGCAATAGCTTAATCATGGTCCCAGAACGTGAACATCTGTAATATAATAATAAAAAGCACTGAACAGTTCTCATAATAGTGCAGTAAAAAGTCACATACAGATTTGAAGATTGACTGCTACATTAAAAAAATATACAATAGTGGACTCTGTCATACAGTTTCCTTAAAAAAACACCTATATTGTCTACTTTCTGAAAATCCATCCACATACACACAAATGCATGAATTAAGTTTTCCAAAGTGTGCCCAGTTTGCTGCCTACCTAAAATGCTCCCAGCAGCATCTCTGTTATTGTTTATATTTCTCAGAAGCACGTGGCTACTTTCAGTGAAGAGCGAATACTGTCAAGTGAAAAAGAAACATGAGATTTCATAGCCCTGGGATAGAATATTTTAAAGTTGACAGTGGTGAAACAGCAATGGTGGCTGCTAAAGCCGGAAGAGAGCGATTCACTCTGCACGTGCCCACAATCGACATCCCAGAATAAATAAACCTGCTATGTGTGTGCAAGCCTGGATTAGGCGCACGTGCCCCTTCCGTGCTAGACATGTCTGCTGGGAGATCTGCTGAGAAGAAGACAAGCATGACAGGCCAGACTGAAAAACACCACCCAAAAGGCACGGCAGGAGAACAAAGATGGTTGACATTCCATGTGAAATAGGATAAAAATACCACATCAGGCTGAGATAGCGGCAGGAATGCAAGTTTCAAAGGCACAAACAGCGTTTAAGGATCCTTGAAATCATATTACGCTTGCACGTGCATCTCTGAAACCTCGGTCTTGCAAAACTGTGCAACTTATTTTCCTGGCATAATCGAAAACGCCCTCTACAATACACACAGCCCCAAAAACAAAAAAAACGGTGGTTCTCAGATGCAGCAATAGAAAGCTTTTTAACAGCACACTCTCCCCACAGACACACGTCCAATTGTCCCTTTGGTCTGTCATGTGACGCTCAGCCATTGCGCCTCCTCGCCCTCTAATCACCAAAGCTTTGAAATTGTCATTATCCTGCCTGAATTAATTTGCTAGTGCCACATGCCTGGCCTGCTTTGTTTTCCTTAACTGCGGCACAGAATATCGCGACACTACGACGGGGTGATGTACCCACCGGTAAACTGTTCTACCCATTCTTAAGAAATAGCATTAGCATGCTATTGTAACTCAGCATGTGTGTAAGTTAATCTTAATTATTCGAGTATATCAAAGTATTGGAGCTAAGGAGAAGGCTGGGAAGCAAAATCAGTAAATTGGCCAGGATCACTCAGTGTGTTCGAGTGGGAAGCCGGTATTAGGACTCTAGTTTCCATGTTGCACAGTAAACAACTTAATCATTGAAGCGCAACTCCTCCCACACAGGGCATGGTTTCCGTCTGCCCTTTCTTCATTGTTATGTCTAGGGTGGTACGTGGCAGTGCTGCAGAACCAAGAGGTTTCACCTGTGTAAGTTTTGGAACATTGCACACGAGTGAAACTCTAAGGGTGGTTGTGAAACCCGTTCCCTGTCATATAAACTGTTTCTCCAGGTGAAATCTGCCATTTCCCCCTGTTCTTCGCGTTCATAATGGCACTGCCTGTACATAATGATTTTAGCCTGATATTTTACTTGGAATCGCCAGGGCTTACGAGTGTCCGTCCCTCTGAGACACATTTACGCTCCCATACACTGCGCGCCTGTCTGTGCCTGCACTCTGGCAAAAATCACTGAATAAACGCCTGCAGAAAGAGCTCTGCGGCGTGCAGGCAGTCACCATAGGGAACACGTTGTTAGTACTTTACAGCGAATATATGTCCAGACGCAGGCGAACGTCTCCATTTCCAAGAAAATCCATGCGGCGAGAAAACAGCCATTTCCACTTGTTTGTCCTAGGGAGTGCTATTTCTAAAGAGTGTTTGATATTTGCATGCCGGCTTTCCTATGTTCCGTGGAAATAAATGCACGAGGAATGGCTAGTATTTCTTGGATGGCTGATTTCTCTCTCCCCGTGGGGACCACATACACGGAGTTCCTCAGCAAAACCACCTGCCGGACTCTCCACTGTTTAGGAAATCAACGCAGTTGATAAGTTGCTCGTCCATAACAAGAGTATGTGGGTATTAAAAATATAAACACACATATGTATCTAAACGCAGAACGGTCCCAGGAAGTGAGGCAGCGAGATAGATAGAGACGCAGATAGAGAGCGAGACAGAAGGAAGGAGTGATAGAGAGAGAGAAAAGGGAGGGAGATATATGTTGACGTTCTTAAGAGATTGTACACATTGGTCTGCATAGCCATTAAGTCGGTATCAACATTTAAAAAATAAAAATAAAACAAAAAGAAGAATCGACTTTTGAACATTTTTCTACGAATTCGGAGCATTTTATTCGAACTAAAACATGTCCAAAACATGAAATCATTGTGCACACAGTGGCGATCATACCGGGACAATATTGGCATATTGTAGTCACTTGTTCCAATATAAGGTATCTAATCATTTCATGATAGGGCTGCGTGTCAAAAATGCTTAGCGGTCCCCTGCACAAAAAGGAGCGCACGTTGTTGGTGACAAAGTAGCAACCATTTTAAACAAGTCAGGTCCCGGGCCGGCCAGCCAATCACAGCGCGGCCCGGGGAATGACGTCACAGGGGTGTCCCGGGCCGGCAGCCAATGACAGCGCGGCCCAGGACAAAGGGGCGGGGCTTAAAAAAAGACAGAGAAACGCCCCCGAATCGCGTTTTCAGGGGAAAGCGTGATTGACAGCCTCTGTCTCCCAATGGAGCTAGCCAATGGGAAACAGAGGCGGTCCGAACATCCATACTGTTGACAAAAGTTTTCGATCTGGGAGGGGCACTGCGTGCCCTCGCCAGGTCGAAACCTAAAAAGGGTTCTCTGGTGAAGGTCGATATTCTGATACCCAGCTCACATGCTAAAGAAGCAGCAACATAGAGGAATGTCGAACATTAATCCACAGGGGCAGGATCCATAAAAAAAAGTATTATCCCCAGGGGTGGTTTCCACGTATATATGCACTAGTGGGGCATGTGAGCGGGCAACTAAGTAGGGAGTGGATGGGTGCGCACATGTAGGCAAGACTAGTGGCAAATAATACAAAATAAACTCACTTAACTTGCCTGCTGCACATCTCATCCTCAGTCAGCTCCATGGGCTCCAGTCTCCCAGAAATTCCGCTAACCAATCCTGGCACTACTCTCACCAGAATGAAAGCAGTGCCAGGACTGGATGGAGCGTCCTGGCTGGATGCTCCTTCAAGCCCTTTTGGCATGTGCTTGGTCTCCAACTAGCTGTCTAAGACAGCTGAGTGGAGAACTGCAAAGTGCATGTCGTGACATGGGTACTTTCGAGGGTCCATCTTACTCCTCCAGTCCTCTATACTGCCAATCGGCAGCAGAGTAGGACACGCCACACTTATTGCGGCTGGAAGCTGCAGTGCACTAAATGTGAGAAATAAAATGACAATCAAATCCTTTCATTGCCATTTTATTTTTCACGTTTAGCGGTGCTGCAGCAGGTGGGGGGCAAAGCCCCCTCGCGAAGAAACAGCAGTTGATTATCCCTGTAAGATAAATTTGCAGATGGTCCATGCAAATTAGCAGATCACCCACATGGGATAAACTTGCAGATTATTTCTGTCAATCGGACATGAATCCGGTGATCATACACCAACAATGGACACCCTGACTGATCTTGGCGACTGGAATCTATGTGAGTGCACAATTATTTTTTTGCATTCTTTGAGAAAATCTGCCGAAAACATTGCACTTTTCGAGTATTTTAAAGCCCCCATTGTATCTGCAATGGAGATTGTTAGGACACTAACAATGCCTGCTCATGCCTCAGAGGGAAAAGGTATAAAGGAGTTCACAGGAGCATTGCAAGTGTTGCTAAGCATTATCCGTGGACAGCAAGAGGGCTTGAGGACACAATTGTCCAGCCATGGTGAAGCACCGGAGGACGACAGGAAAATTACTTATTCTTGTTTTATGCATAATTGGAAAAGACAACAACAGAAAAAACACTAACAGATGAAACGTTTGATTTAGATGTCAGTCGAACAGTAACATCTGCTAATCCCTGGTTTATGCAGTACATTCACAATTAGTGTAAGTGCCACTGCAAGCTGCCACTGTTGCTTCCACCATAGTGTACTATTGTATTGTTAACTGCACTAACAATAATGCCAATGGCACCAACTGCTGAATTTACAACAATCTCCATGAATTAACAGGTATTGTTTTACCATAGTTAACTCAATTGGGTGATAGCAAACTGATTACATTTAATTTGGCTCGAATGTATGTAATAGATACCTGAAAATCTCCTGAGTGACTCTCCATTATGAAGGGCCCAATTCACAAAATACTTTTTATATAAAAGAGTAAGATGAGTTCCCAAAAGCGAGTAATCTTTGCTCAGAATTCCTACGATTCACCCAATTGGAATATATTTCTGTCCAGAAGTTTGAGGTATAACTACACAAAAATCTGTAGTGTGTAAGCTTTTATGTGCAGTCAATAAGTGTGCCCAAGGGGTGGGCAAAAGGGCTTAACCAATGCACCATTATATTGTCAAGCAGACCTGCTAATTTCTTAAATGCTTTCAACTTGTGAGAAAGTAGTACAGCTTTACAGTGGGTGTAGCACTTTAACTAAGAGTGGGCGGAATTTACGTAGTTGCGTACGAAAAGTTCCACAAAACAGTCAAAAATCTCTGCGAGTTTCACAGAAATCCGCGAGCATGCGGACTTGCTTGTTCTGCCCATTCGTGATGCGTTTTTCCTGTTCGGGGACCCTGTTTGCGTGCTCAGGGGAAAATATCTCGCAAACTTACCCATCCGGTCGCCAATTGGTGCAGCTATCTTGTTTCACTTGTCCCGCCCGCCCGCGATGTGTGTTTCCTGTTCGCGAATGCGGATGTCTGGTGGTGCGTCCGAATGACGTGTTCGCGTTCACACACTATCACAACGCACACGAACGGATAGGAAAACTTGTCGGCAAACGCAGGGATCCCGGTAAGTTGTTACCGCGCGTGCGAGCGAGCATTTTGAAAGCGTAAACAAGTAAAAAATTACGCCACACCACGGAAGTTTGCATTCTCTGCGGAACGCGCAATTTCCAAAATTCCTCAAATTCCACGAGCGGAAAAGAATTTACCACCCAGGGCTAACTTTAACTCACTGCCTCTCCCCTCCCACACAAAAAAAAACTTTTGAGGCCGCCGCCAATGTCCTGGGAAGCTTCACACCCTGGAATGGACATTGGCTGTTGCAGAAACACCGAACAATTAGCTGTAAACCTGCACTCTGACGGCTTTTCAGTTGAACACCATGTGATATCAGCTCCTCATCAGGGGACTGTGGTAAGAGAACAGATAGTCTGTGACCCATGGTGCAACCTTATGAGTTGGAAGGTCCATCTCATAGGAAACTGACAACGTTGTATATGTTTGCTACTTCACAAAATATTGCGATGATTTTAAATACCAACAACTCTTCCCAAACTACACCTAAATTAAGGAGGTATAAATGGTTTGGAAAGTGTGACAAATTGCTACTAGCGACAAGCGTCCACATTTTAGCATGGCATTGGGTAAAGATTATTCCATGTGGGGTAATTTTTTTTTTTTTATGTGCAAATTTTCCTTTAGCATATACTGTAGAAAGGTGGATATCTGACTACATGGTTACCCCACATTTTTGCCTAGTGTTTTGCTGGTTTTTGACTAAGTTGGCCTGGGATCCTGCTATTCAGACCCCAGGCTATCTGCTCTCCCTATAAAATGGACTCCATGTACTTTAGGTACATACTTGATTGGGTATTGGGTCACCTTTGTGAGCCCCTGTATAGTGTACCAAAGGTACCCAGGGCATAGGTGCATCCAAGGCCTACCATAGGCTGCAGCATGTATTATGCCACTCCTGGCTGGCCATCCAAACTGACACCACAGGCTAATCACTCAGCTTGGGCAAGGTGGTGTAATCACCCCTTGCTTATATATAGTATTCCTATATCAACCCTTATATATAGACACATATATACCTATAGGTCACTCCTATGGCAGGCCTTGACAATCCTGAAGGCAGAGTTCTTGGTTTTAGGTGAGATAGTGCTCTAGCATGAGCTGAGCCCGTCTGCAGATTTCAGAACCATGTCCTTATAGCTGTTCTATGATATAGCCATAGCATATACTCTTAAGTGCATTATAATCCTCGCGGTTAATGCTAACTTTGGTTTGGCTTTATCAAAACATGTTGTGTAAGGTGTCAAACACTTTGGAATACTACCCCCTCCCCGCCAGTCCTGGCAGCGGGGGTAGCATTCCACCCTTCTAGAGGGAGAAGACATGTGGTTACTGCTTTACCCGGTTAAAGTTAAACAGAGCCTCAGCATCACAAAATGGATGCTGCTGCCACAGACACGAGTCTGACCTCCTGCTGCTGGACGAAACTCCGGCAGGGGAACCCTAGACAATAGGTTTCCTGTCGAGCGAGGTGCTGGCACCTCCCCAGACAGCCTGTAGTGGATTGGGGCAGGGTGGGTTCAATGGAAAGATGCTTTTCCAGACACTGCCTGGGTCACACCAGGTGCTCCATGCATAGCCCAGTTCAAACCAGTTGCTGGGGCACTCCAACCCCAGCTCTGGCGGAAACTGGACAAAGAGAAAGGGGTGTAACAACCCCCTTCTCAGGTTCTACCCATAGGAGGGACCTAGCAGGTAATCGATCCCCTTAGTTTAGTATAAAGATAGGAGCTGTGTCTAGAGACATTAGATTATCCTGGAAAGAAACTCTGAAACGAAACTCATGGACCTTCGACGTTCCACATCGACTGGAAGACTGAAGACATCTCCCTTGTGGTCAAGGAGTGACCACCCTGTGCAAACAGGCACCACCAGTAAATTGCCAGTTTGCTTAGTCGCTGCTCCTGCCGGAACCCGAAGACTCAGCGACTCAGGAACTAGACTTCCAGACTTCACCAACACCGATCCACATCCACAGCAAAGCTGAGACCCGTGGCGGACACGAAAGACGTGGAACCGGACATCCTGGACTACTTGCTTTTTGCTAACCGTGCAGCTTTAGAGGTACCCTCGAAGTTGTGCATTAGGGTTTAAGAAGCCCCAAACCCGAGCAGCATTTGCACTGAAGCTCAGCCCTCCATACTCCACGAGTGCCGCGTGGGGCCAGCTCCTGCATTTCAGCTTTACGCATCTTCCCGGTTGCTAGCCTGTTGGCTAGTGAGCCCTACGAAGACGAATCTTCAAATCAACAATGCTTTCCTGGTTGCTCCAGTCTTGCTCCAGCTTCCCTGTGAAGGAGAAGTGCCCCAGACCTTGCTGGTCTGCACCGAAGCCAATCTTCACTTCCTGCGTGGATTGCGTTTGCCAAGGTCTGTTGGGTCCAGTCCAGATACCGACACCGCAGTCAACTAGATCCTTTGTGTGACAGCAGGAATCCAGCTCCTGGTTGTCGTCGACGCCTCCTGGTCCTCGTGGCTGCAGAGACAAGCTTCACCTCTTCACCTCAGATCACCGCAACATCGCCTGGTACCTTCCTGGTTCCTTCCTGGTCACTGGCTAGTGACCCAGACTCTGTCCCCTCTGCTTTCAGGTTCTTCACATCTTCAATTCACCCTTGGATCCACCCGGACACTTTTCCTCTGGTCGCCTGCAGCACTTCTTTGCAGATCTCTATAGAAAACATCAACGAAACCCGACACCAAAAGGCACCTATGCACCCGGCTTCCCTGGGTAAGGTAACATGAGTACTCTGGTGCTCCCGTGGGTCTTGACTCTCGAAGTGTCCTAGTTTAAAGGAGTTTTGTCGTAGTCCATCGGAAGTGCCCTTAAACAGTAACTTTGTAACTCTTACGTTCTCCATTATAAGTTAATGGTAACTCACGACTGTGTTTAGACACTGCACGCGTCTCCCGTGGGTCTCCTACTTCCTAACCATAGGTTGTTTAGTGTAGCCCCAGCGATTCCCTAGGCCCTAGGCCTATTCACTATTTTTGAAGTGGTCCTTATACCACTTACTTAGTAAATGGTTTGTGAGGCCCCTAGGGCATAACTGTATTTGTGCAACTTATCGTATGCTAATTGAGTAACTTGTGATGTATTTCGATCTCTGACCTCTTAAAGAGTGCAGAGGGGTTGTGTTAGAAATAAATACATATATATTTGATATATACCTTGTGTGGTGTCCTTTCATTTGGTATTCAAGGGATTATAATTAGTAGAACAGCTGGCTTTACATGCTCTCTGAAGTTTTAGCCTAAGACAGCTGGTCAATGCTACCACTAGGATAGCTTGTCTATAAGGTTGACTTTACAACCACCATCAATAATGGTCGTTTAGACTGGTGCAAGGTGCCCACTAGAATAGTGGACATCATATGCCAGGCTAACTTCTCACATATACTAGATGGATTTCCTCTCAGTAGACAATAGTATGATCACTCTAAATAAGGATATACAAATGTTCCTTCTTTATTTTTGAAACTTTTATAAATTGGTGATATTATCGAGCTTGCCACAGACTTGATCTTGGCAGCCCAGTAGCAGGACCTTGGAAAAGGGAAGCTAACACCTCCCTATGCAAGGACTAAATAGAGGCCATGGTAGGATTTCAGATAGTTGTAGCCTTCATACCTAGGGGCATTCTAGACTGAAACTATAGCAATTAAAAATATGCTTTTACTTGAGTTTCATAGATTACGAGTTGATTACATTGCTGTTTCAATTTTCTTCGAATTACTGCTCATACGTTTTGTGAAGTTTCTTTGAAACTATATATGGGCAATTATTTCACATTCTGTGTAGCTTGGAATTGCCTTTCAGCTAGATGCATGCTACAGAGATACCACATCTATACATACATACATATATCTGGACTTCGTTACTGAAGAAATCCCAATGTCAGAAATTAGCCACTCTAACGCGGTTACTGTCTCCTCAGGAGCTCTCTTAATGAATGAATAAATGCATGAACAGAATTTATAGAGCTCAACAGCTACTCCAGATGGAGTGTTCCGGTGCTGACAGTTCATAGATGGCTGTCTTGATGAGGTTTTAATTCTTAAAAAGTCAAGTCTTCAACAGATTTTTAAAGTGAGAAAGATCTGTTGATGCTCTCAGAGCTACTGGCAATTTGTACAAGGCATGGGCTCCTAAGAATCCGAAAGACCTACCACCTCTATTCACCAGCCGTATTTTAGGGGTGCAGGCCAAATTGATGGAGGAGGATCTAAGTGCTCTTGCCGGTGTGTAACGGCATGCTCTTTTCCTAAGGTAGGCGGCTCCCATATCATGGAAGACTTTCAAGAACATAACCAAAACCTTGAACTTTATTTGTTCCCTCACTGGCAGCCAGTGTAAAGACTTAAGATAAGGGTCATATGCGAACTGGGTTTTAATTTAAGAATCACCTTTGCTGCTGTGTTTTGCACTACCTGAACGCTTTGGAGAAGGTAGTCTGGGAGTCCCAAGTAAAGGACATTGGTGTAATCAAATCTGGAGAATATCAACACCTGTACTACAATCTTCCTGGAATCCAGGGAGAGGAGCAACAGGAATTTCTTCAGCATTCGCATTAAGCCAAAGCAGGTACCCACTAGGGTATGCACTCGGGAGCATATTGAAAGTTTGTTATCAATGTAGATACCCAGGTTTTTTACTGAGGATTGGACAGACTTGGGAGGGGGGAGCCCAGTGGGCCACCACTTAATCCAGTTGTTCTCAGTGGGGTGACTGAAAAGATGGTCTCCATTTTGTCTGGGTTACACTTAAGCTGGTTCTCATTCAACCGTCTAAAGACCCCCGTGAGGCATGATCTAATGGCTTCCCCATTGAAGTTTTTGTCTTTGTTGCATGTAAAAATCAGATGTGTGTCATCAGCATAGGAAATTATCTTGGCACCATGTGCCTCTGCCAATGCTGCTAGTGGTGCCATATAGAGATTAAAAAGAGTTGGGCTTAAGCATGAGCCATGTGGGACTCCCACCTGCATGCTAGGCATAGCTGCTGAAATTGGAGGGGTCCAGACAATCTGTTCTCTGTCCTCCAAAAAGGAAGTGATCCAGGATTAAGACCTCATTTACCAATACTACACGAACTGCGTATTACCAACAATATGATGCATCAGTGTGCTTGCCCCTGTGCTGGCGCACAATTGGTTTATTACAAAAAACATTGGATGCTAGTAGTTTGGGGGCTCAGGGTAAGAATAGACACAAACTGGAATAGTATTTATGTCCTTTGTCCAGCCGGACAGGAATTTATTTGGCGATGCACACAATCAGAAAGTAATGTCAAGGGGGCGCAGCCCGTGACCTACAGTGAACAAGACAAAACAACAAGTATAGGCAAGAGCGAGCAAATCGTTCTGTATACTTTTAATCAGTGAACAAACTTGATTGTAGTTTGAGTGACCATTGTACATAGCATTCACAAGCATATTCAGTACATATGATCCTATAGTGTCGACGACGTTTCGATGCCGAAAAACAAGATAAATGGCACCATCTTCAGGACAAATATATAAATCATGTTTGTCTTGCAATTATAAACAATTGACTTTTATGCAAGGCAGATCCTTAGGCGGGGAGGTAGTACAGGTTGAGAGGAGTGGTTCAATTAGGACCAATGATACCAAAGAATCGCAGGATGCGGCATCTGTGGCGGCGATCCCCGCCAGAGATGCTGCGTCCTGCGATTCTGCAACAGGCACAACTCGAGCCAAGATCTGGACGGTTTAATTGACTCAAAAGCGGGATATCCTGAAATCCACGCTAGCATTGGTCCTAATTGAACCACTCCTCTCGACCTGTACTACCTCCCCACCTAAGGATCTACCTTGATAAAAGGCAATTGTTTATTTTCCAAGACAAACATGATTTATATATTTGTCCTGAAGATGATGCCATTAATCTTGTTTTTCGGCATCAAAACGTCGTCGACACAATAGGATCATATGTACTGAATGTGCTTGTGAATGCTATGTACAATGGTCACTCAAACTACAATCAAGTCTGCTCACTGATTATAAGTATACAGACCAATTTGCTCGCTCTTGCCTATACTTGTTGTTTCGTCTTGTTCACTGTAGGTCACGGGCTGTGCCCCCTTGACATTACTTTCTGATTTTGTGCATCGCCAAATAAATTCCTGTCCGGCTGGACAAAGTACATAAATACTATTCCAGTTTGTGTCTATTCTTACCCTGATCCCCCAAACTACTAGGGTCCACTGTTTTTTGTAATAATTTAAACGCCAAAGTTCCCTAGTGTACTACCTTTGGGTTCCCTTGTTTCCTATAACTCTACCGGCGCACAATTGGTGCCATGCGCCAGCACCGGCTCCCTTGCATCACGTTGCAAGGGTGCCTGCATTGCGGGCACCTTCCTGCACAAAAACAATCATTAATTGCATTTTCCTTTTTCTTTGTGTGCTGCAGAATGCAGCAAACATAGAAAGAGGAAAAAAGGGGGAGAAATAAAAGCATTTCTCCTTGTTGCGCCATTTTAACGCCTCCCCTGGGGGTAGCGTAGGATTCTGACGCATTCCCAGCTTTGTTAAATGTTGTAAATCTGGGAATGTGTCAGGTTCCATGAATGTTGCGTGGGAACACCCCAGCATAACCCATGGAAAGCCCCTTTCACGCAGAGGATTGCGTGAATGGGGCCCATATTTACAAGGCCATCAAAAGTCATGCAGGATGACTTTATGTGGCCTTGTAAATATGGGCAGGCACACTGCGCCGCCTGTGCATCAAAAAAGTGACGCACCTGCTGCACAATGGTCTTTTAAATAAGGCCCATTGTGTTGTGCAGTCACATGTAACTTCCGGTGGTAGTTACGTTACGTATAGTGCCTTGAAGACCTGGCTTTTCAGTAAGCTAGTTAGGTGACCTGTTGATTATCTTAACCTTATGGTCTCAGAGTTAAATCCTATTAATCTTTAATGCAAAGAAGAGTACGACTCCTCCACAGATGTCATGACTTTCAAGGGTAGAAATAACAATACAACTATTGATAACATTTTTGCATCTGCATGCTTGATTCAGTTTCTGGAGGATTTTAAAATAGTATGGAGTATCTTTAGTGAGCACAATCCAATCATAGCACAATTTGGCTGATGTGACTTTGCAGCCTAGACTTCTATCATTTATAAAGACCCGCTTACACTTAAAATTCAAGGGAGGCATATTAGTGGGGGTGAGGTCATCCCGGAGGAATTTCTGAGGAACTTGGCCCAGAAGTGTAGCCAGGAATTTGAATGTGTGTTTGAATATTGGCAGGCATAATCGCGCTGTTGTAGACTCATTTTCTATTATTTCTGCTGATGTTCGGCAAGCTCTGACTAGACATAAGACCAAGACAAGTAGCCCAAGTCCTAAATGGTTTGATAAGAATTGTACAAGGACCTATAATAATCTAAAGGTGGCCCTCAAATCAAAACCACGACAGACATGCTGTTAAAGTGGCTAGGTGGGCATATGTGTTTTGCTAGCAGGAAATGAAGAGAGAAGCTTCAGATAAGCTTAAGGAGGCTTGTAATACAAGAAATAGTGCAGCCTTCTGGAAAGTTGTTAATCAGCCACTATATGATGAGGGAACAGAAAAGGGCTTGACTGGAAGTATGCCTGCGCAAAAGTGGGTAGATCATTTTGGTCGTATATATGCGGGTGACAGTGATTCTAATCATATTGCACGTCCGGCCAAATGAACCAATGTATATTTTGAATTTGAAGTGGTGAGGGAAATCCTAGTGGAATTGTCACCTGGGAAGACTCCAGGTTCATGTGGGGTTTAAGGTGACTTTTTTAAATCATGTACAGCTCTGTGGTCCCTATTAATTACCCAACATCTGAATGTGGCATCTTGAGGCCACATTCCCAATTCATGGAAGCAATTAGTTATAGTACCCATCTTCAAAAAAGTGAGTCAATGATCGTAGTATTCAAAAAGAAGGAAGGGCCCAGGTTGATCAGTAACCTGTGGCTTCAGGCTGCTGGAATGACCAGTGACTCAGCTAACGGAGCTGAGTCACCGGTCATTTCAGCAGCCCGAAGCCACGATCATCTATGAAGAACTCTGAGAGCCTATAGAGCCCAGCTTTCCTAGTCACAGCCCGAAGCAATATAGCTGTTTTTACTGGTGCCCACTCCCCTCCCGTCACTTTGGTCCTGATGAAGACCCCGCCCACAAGGCGCAAAATTGGCTGTTCCTTCTAGGGGTCGAAAGGTCGACACTTTTTTATTATTTTGTCAGACATATATGACAGAGAATGTATATCTGCAATTATTTTATGATTTGATATTTAATGCATCTGGCAGGAAACTGTCGGGACAGTTTATTAATAATTTTCTGATGTGCATATACGCGCACTACTGTCCTTCCTCACAATCCTTCCCATGCACTTATCACCTCACCCCTCTGTGCACCTGTTCTTCTAAAAATATTCATGTAGGATTTGTTTAGTACTTTATAAAGTGATTAATTTCAACATCATGATGAAATAAAATTACATCATTTTTGGAAAGACTGTTTGGTGGTGCCTAACTTTGTTTAGATACAACTGATTCATTCTTGTATTGATGTATCTGTTTTAATTGTTCTCCACTGGGACATTTTCTTGTTATACCATTTTCCAGCATCTAGGCTATAGTCATATCAAGTCCGTATTACACCTCTGTAATGCTAAGTGTTTTCCAAACGTAGTCTTTGGAGCAAAGATCTGGGGTTATAAATCCGCCATTACTATACAAACAGAATTTTTTTTTTGTAAACTCTTATGAATACCACAGAATGTCCCTGCAGAAATAGTACACAATGAGATAGGTGCAGGCTTTATTGCTAACTACATACATTTGTGCCCTATACTTTTATGGTGCTCGATATGGGCAAAAAACGAGTTAGAATTCAATAGATTGATATTGAGAGATTGTTTGAATATGGACTATAGCCTGCACATATCTTGTTTGGGTTATATAAAAATGACCCTGACAAATTTGGGTAAACCACATCTTTTTAATTCACCATATTGTATGGGTTAAGTGAGGTTCCGTGACAATTGTAAGTGGTGTTTTCGACTCGTACGAATATGGTCGAGTCTGGTATCTATGAACCGCAAATGACGAGTTTAGTAATTGTGCGCAGTTTCGCTGTGCTTACTTAAACCGTTAGTTTGCTATGTGGGTTTTTCATCTGTACCCACGGGTTCCATCTTAGATACGGCATCCATTTTGTCTCTTGCCCTCAAGTAGCCAGCGAACGGACGTTGTCCGCTTCGCGACCCTGGGACTCCCAAGATATTTGCGGAAGACACATGTTCTTTGTAAGTGTCTTTATGACGAGGGGGATGATACTGTAAGGCAGATGGCCCCGCTCGAGGCTCATCTTGCCGTGCCGGTTTATTGTCTCAGCCGTGCATCTCATTAGGCACGTCCCTTTGATGCCTGTATCTCGTGTTTCCCGATACCTCCCATTTTACACCCTTTCTGATCTCCCCACTGTCTCCATCTTCCTCTGCACCTGTCTTTGTTCCTATTTTCGATCTGTTTTACTGTCGATTGGAATGCACTAATGTTGGGAAGATGGGTTTTTACAGTTGGGAACCGCCAAATGTTTCCGCACTTATGTTCCGGACCTTGTGTGTATCAAAGTGACCAAAGCGACCCCTCTGGGGGATAATTGTGGGAACCGGGTTGTAAACCTTTGTGTATCATGTTGTCCTATGGGTAAATTCTGTATAAAAGGAGCGATCCACAGAACCAATTTGAAGCAGTCTCCCCAAGTTGCACGTGTTGTACTTGTCGTGACTTCTGTGTTCCCTGCAGTAAATAAACCTTGAATCTTTGACGCCGAAGGAAGTGTCCCGTGTCTCTGTCATTCGTACGCCGGAGCAGGTTACCCACGAAGGTTTCAGGTGTTGTCCCCTGGCACCGCTGGGTCTTAAATAACCCAGTCCTTCAGTTGGCGCCCAACGTGGGGCTGCATCAGGGGTACCGGTCCAAGCCCGACGATCGTGAGGAACTTCGTGTGAAATCTCCGAGGGAAGGTGCACTCCGCTTCATCGATCCTGTTGTCGAAATAAGTGGCCCGAAGACTTTTCCCGCGAAGATTCCCGCCTCTTGACGGCTGCGACGGACTGCTGCCCTGACTGTAGACCTGTTTTGGCGCCTGGCGTAGACCTTGGTATAGCGAGACGATTGACGGGCCTTCCTGGTGACGCCATCGAGCTTTGAGTTAAGTATTTGTGGGTCGCTCCCAGAGTCCTTAGTTGTTGACACTTTAGCGAGTGTTTTTGTTGTTGACGCTGTGTGAGTGTTTTTGTCGGTGACACTTTGCTAGCGTACTTTGTTGTGTTATTTGACGACTGCAGCCGCCAAAAACCGAGGGTTTTTGCTTCTTGCTGGGACTTGGTAAATCCTGTAACCCTTGAAGTTTGTGAAACTCGGCTAGTGTGCAAGATGCCTGGTCGTAGTACTTTGTTTAGTTGTTTTAGACCTTGTGGTGCGGATTCCCGACTGGAGGACTCATGTCCGATACCTCCGGTTGGAACTCCGACTTATGAACTGTACAGTAAACATGGGCTAGGCCCGATTACCTTTAACGATTATTGGATTCGCTATACAAAGAAGGATGGTGTCCTTAGTTGGCCACCTCATGGTAGCTTTGAGACCCCGATTTTAGATAACCTAGAGGCTAAATTGTTCGAGAAAAAGTCAAGGCCGGCCATGTTTGATGCCTTTCGGTTGTGGCGTAAAGAAGCCCGACAGAAAGAAATCAGGCAGACTAAACGAAATCAGAGAGATAGTGTTGCTGCCATTGTAAAGAAAGCAGAGCAATTTCAGCATGATAAGGAGGTTAAGGAAAAGGAAGTGTTTGATAGATTACAGCGTATGACCATAGATAAGTGCTATCCTACTTTGCCTACGGAGTCGGAAAGGAAGGAAGAAGCAGTTGAGGATCCTTTAATGTCCTATCTTATGAAATCGCCACCTCCGTATGTACCGGGTGTCGCAGCTCCTATGATTCCCCCTGTACCTGTTCCCGCACCTATTCTCCCTTTGCCTGTTCCTCAACCTGCACCCGTTCTTCCGACTGTTCCTGCTCCTTTGCCTGTTGCTATCCCTACTGCTCCTCCGCTTCCACATACTCCTGCTCCCGCTACTGCTCCTGCTTTATTAACTCCTGCTGCTGCTTCTGTTTCTACTCCTTCACTTGTTAGTCCTGTGTCCTATACTTCTCCCTCTACTCGTAGTCGTAATTCTCCTCTTGCGGCTAGTTTCTTTCATTCGCTTGGACCTGTTCTTGGGTCCGCTGGTTCTGATGGTCCTCAGAGACGTAGTCAGCTTCCTGGTAACAGGGAACGCGCTTCACTATACAATATGGCGATGGGTTGGATGACGCATCCACTTAGAAATCCATCGCGTATTGTACTCGACACGTTCTGTCAATTTAATATACCAACCCAAAGATTCGTGTTCGAGGAAATGTGTAAGGTTCTTCGCAATCAGATATCGGCCGACGCACCTGACGAGGTGCTGACCGCTTTGTCTGATCTACAGCTTCAGTTCTCGACTGGACTGATAGTGGATACCAATGTTCGACGTGCTGTCGAACGGTTGCTATCTTTTCGTCCCACTCCTATACCTCAAGCCTTGTTTGTTGAGGATATTGAAAGACAGCCAGATGAGTCTGGTCAATTTCCTATGCGTGAAGTTCCACCAGTATGGATGCCAGGTAATCCTAACGCTGCTCCGCCGATCTTGCCGTTCTTTCAGAGGGTATGGATACATCTCCCATGGAAACGCTCAGAAGTGTTGCAGGTGAAGCAATCCTTGCCTGACCCTCACAAAAATCCTGCAGGGTATTATAAGGAATTATCGCAGCTCGTAGACGCTACGGTAATGAATCTTGCCGATATTGACATGCTGTTTGGCAATGTCGTACCGCAACCGGTATGGGCTAAGATTCGTCAGGAAAATCATCCGAATGAATTAGGTGGTGCTTGGGCTGCCATAGTAGCGGCGGATGCCCGACAGACTGGTGGTGCTAAACCCGACCAGCTGGTTGCTGATCTTCCTCAAAGAATAATAACGTTAATGAAAACTCTTATGCCAGCTATGAGAGTGAATTGGGACAAATTGTCAGCTTGTAAACAGAAAAAGGACGAGAGTGTCTCCGACTTCTTTACGAGGTTTGAGGAGGCATTCATTGATCATAGTGGTCAGGATATGAGTACTGAGGGTGGTCAAAGGTTGTTCGTGGATAAATTTGTTTCAAACTTATTGCCCGATTTCAGAAAGTGCGTGGGCCGTTTCTACCTCGGCTCAAATATTGGCTACGGCACAGTATTATGAGAATAGAGAGAAAGAAGAGAGTGACCGTGCTGATAAAAAGACGAAAGAACTTAAAACTAAAGTGTTGTTGCAGCAAGCCTATTCTCCACGTTCGAATCAGAATACTTCGCAACAAAATCGATCGCAGCCGCAATCGAACCGATCACAAACTCGTAATGACTCCTCTTCCCAAAGATCTTCATTAGGATACAATCAATGTGCCTATTGTCGACAGGAGGGTCATATCAAATTCGATTGTCCTGTTCTAAACGAACGTAATAGTGGTAATTCGTCTAGAGGAGGTCGTGGTGGTTCACAGCAGGCACCACGTGGTAGAGGTCGTGGTGCTCAAATGGATCGCCCAGATAACTCATCATATTCCGATAATTGTTTTGATCAACGTGGATCATCGCAAGGACGATCTGCGCAATACAATGTAGACGATTATTACGTCGATCAGGGAACTGACGACAGTAATTACTAGGACAGCCGAAGACAAGGAGAGGGAGTAGTATCAGTTCCGGTTGATCAGAGAGGGCCTTACGTCGCAGTTGCTACATCGGGCGTCGTTGAGCCTTTTCTGTTGGACACTGGTGCAGCGAAAAGTTCCATTAAGCATTCGAAACTCCCTGGCGCACCTTTGTCTGGCTTAACAAATGTTTCCGTTGGATTCTCTGGCGCCCCCGTTAGCAATCCAGTTTCGCGCCCTTTGCCCCTTACAATTGGGCCTCGAGAGCTAGAAGCTCCGTTGATTTTAACCACAGGTTGTGGTGAAAATCTTTTGGGCCTGGATTTGCTTAAACGTTTGTATGCAACTTTGTATTGTTCTCCTGCGGGTGTAAAGCTTACGCTGGGAGAGAGGGTTGTCTCTCCCATGTACTTGTCTCTCGATAAGCTTCCACCGGAATTGAGTTCTCTTCCTGCATCTTTGTGGGCAACAGGTCCCAACGATGTGGGCCTGCTTGACATCTCCCCTTATGTTGTTCAATTGAAATGTAATGTGCGATTGCCACGTATTCCCCAATATCGTATCTCTCTTGATGGTGAACGAGCATTGTTAGCGATCATCTATGATTTGATCGAGAAAGACGTTATTGAGGAAACACGGGGAAGCGTGTGCAACAGCCCTGTACTGCCCATTCTAAAACGTACTGATCCTTCGAAACCACCTGTTTACCGTTTTGTTATCGATTTACGGGAGGTGAATAAAATTGTGATTCCTCAGTTCCCCGTTGTGCCTGACATCACGGCATTATTGACTCTGATTCCAGCTTCTGCATCGTGGTTTTCGGTGATTGACTTGAAGAATGCGTTCTTCAGCATCCCGATTGCAGAGGAGAGCAGAGACCTTTTCGGTTTCTCTCTTGGTGGACGCAGCTTTCGGTTCAAACGCGCTCCTCAGGGCTACTGTGAAAGTCCATCGATTTACAGTCAAGCCTTGAAGGGTCAACTAGATGCGTTTTAATTGCCGGCTGGTGCGGCCTTAATCCAATACGTCGACGACTTATTGGTAGCTGCAGATACTCAGGACATTTGCAAAATTGCTACGGTGTCGCTGCTGCAACATCTCTGCGAGTTAAATCATAAGGTGTCACCTTCTAAACTCCAATATTGTTGTCAAGAGGTAACCTATCTAGGTCACTTATTGTCAAAGGAGGGAAGACGGTTGACCCCAGAGAGAATTGCAGCAATTGCACGAATGGCTGTGCCAACTACCCAAAGAGATGTGCGTGCCTTTCTAGGTATCACGTCGTACTGCAGGCAATGGATTCCGAATTTTTCATTGCTAGCGAAACCATTGGTAGCTCTTACGTGCAAGGATGTTTCGACTCCTTTACCATGGACAGAAGACTGTCAGAAAAGTTTTTCTGAATTACGTGACTCATTGTGTTCGGCTCCTGTGTTAGGTACTCCTGACTATAGCAAGCCGTTTACATTATATGTTCACGAGAGGGAAGGTTGTGCGTTGAGTGTCTTAACGCAACCTTTTGGTGGTAAGCAACGTCCATGTGCATATTTTTCCTCGACCTTGGACCCGGTAGCTAGAGCATTGCCGAGTTGTTTACGAGCAACGGCGGCAGCCGCGGTCTCCATCCGACAATCAGCAGGATTGGTCATGGATAATATGCTTACGGTGATGGTTCCCCATGCAGTCGACACTCTTTTGAATCGTACGAAAACTCAGCACTTGACGAGTGCGAGGTTGTCTGGGTACGAGTTGACGCTGTTGGCAAGCCACATTCAAATAAAACGTTGTAATGTTCTGAACCCGGCAACTTTGTTACCAATTAACTCAGAGTCAGATGACATAACAGAACACGATTGTTATTTGAGGACAGAGGAGGAAACAAAAGATCGAGTGGACCTTAAAAACACCCCATTGGAAGACCCAGATGGAACACTGTATGTGGATGGTTCATGTTTCAAGTTGCCGAACGGCGATGTGACTACTGCTTATGCTGTTGTAACATTGAATACTGTTGTTGAGACTGCGAGATTAAATCAGAATTCTGCCCAAGCCGCAGAGCTGATCGCTCTCACTAGAGCGTGTGTGTTAGCGAACGGGAAACGTGTGAATGTGTTTACCGACAGCCAATATGCCTTTGGTGTCGCACATAGTTTTGGACGGTTGTGGAGAGAGAGAGGTTTTCTAACATCGCATGGTACGAAGATTCAGCATGGCCAGCTTGTGAATGATCTTTTGGATGCACTTACGTTGCCTAAGCAAGTGGCGATTGTCAAATGTAGTGCGCATCGTAAGGTGACGGATGATGTCGGTCGTGGTAATGCGTTTGCGGATGAGACTGCTAAGGAGACTGCCCGGAACCTTAGCACTCGAATGTATGTGACGAGTCCGGTTAGGTGGCCTACAGAATCGAGTATGTGTGAGGACACTATCGAGAGTGTGAAAGCAATTCAGAATGAGGCCACTGAGACTGAAAAGACGAAGTGGAAAGAAAGTACGGGAAAGTTGGATGCGAATGGTTGTTGGATTGACTTATCGGATCAGAAAAGATGGATGTTGCCTGATGCGTATGTGCTGGCTGTTGTGACTATGGCGCATGGGTTAGCACATATTAGCGTGAAAGGTATTTGCAAGTTGCTGTCTCCTGTGTGGAAGAATGATGGTATCACGAAATGTGCTGAACGTTTGGTTAAGAATTGTATGGTATGTATGTTGTACAATCCTGGTAAGGGAACCCCAACTCCTCCTGGTAGTTTTGCTCCCCCTTCATGTCCCTTTGAGGTGATCCAATTAGACTTCATCCATATGGAGCGATGCAATAACCTGAAATATGTTTTAGTTGTGGTTTGCGCGTTCTCTCGATGGATCGAAGCCTACCCTCTTAAGGACAACACTGCTTTGTCAACTGCGAAAATCCTACTGAAGGAATACTTTCCTCGGTACGGAATGCCTAGAGTTGTGTGGTCAGATAATGGAAGTGAGTTTGTGGGGAGTGTGTGTAAGGGCCTTGGAATTAATCAGAAATTCCATAGCGCCAATCATCCCCAGTCAGCTGGTTTGGTTGAAGGGTATAATGGCACCCTAAAACTAAAACTAGCAAAGATTCAGGCTACGACTGGTCTCTCGTGGCCTGACGCTTTACCCTTAGCATTATTATCAACAAGGGCAACTGTACACTCCCGAATAGGGCTCAGTCCCTATGAAATAGTGTTCGGTCGTCCTGCCAATGTTTGGGGGGTCCCTAGACCGGGTGTGTTCTGTGATCTTGAGTATCCAATGTTGATCGATTATCTTCATGACTTGACTGCTAAACTGAGGTTAATTCACCAACAGGTTCACGAAGCATTGCCGACACAGACGGAGGGTCCAGGCCACCAGCTCCAGCCCGGAGATTGGGTGGTAACGCGAAACTTTTCGCACAAGAACAATTTGGATCCCAGGTTCACTGGACCCTACCAGGTCCTCCTTGCCACGAGAACTGCAGTTCGTCTTGAGGGACGGAAGAATTAGGTGCACGCCACCCACACCAAAAAGGTCCCTATTCCGTTGCCAGCAAACTCGTGGGTGAGGAGAGGCATTGCATCAACCGAAACCGAAGGATTGCCGGCGTTTGTACCTTTCAGTGACGCACAACCTGTCGGAGAATCCTCAGTGCAGCAAAAAGACACTGTTGAACATTTGTCATCAAAAGACTCAAGACCAGAACATTCAACTGATCAACAGAACGCTGTCTCTTCAACGGATCCTTTGTTTGACGAACAGACACGTCCTGGGAAAACCCGATACTTTTTGCGATCCAGCACTAAAGACTAATAAAAGATCCTGTTCTGTCCCTTGATAATTGCATTATCCCGTTTTCCACGATCAGTTTGAACACTCATATCACTGTAATTATTTTTGTATATATTCATTGAGTTCCATTCCTTACACTTTTTTCTTCCACAGCTGAGAAACATTGTGTTCGCATATATATATTTGTGAAATAAAGACCGTAGGGCCGCGCGCGTACTTCCTTCTGGTTAGTAGGTCTTGACACTAGGTTAAAGACCGTCGGTTCCTGGGAACTCCTAGGGATTGACTATTGCTACACAGAACGAAGTGCGTCAAGAAACGTTGCGGACGGTCGTAGGGGATGACATTTTCGAAGCTGATGGACTTGGAAGAAGCTCAAGCGCAAAGATTCAAGCTGCAGCAACTCAGTCGTACCAAATGTTTTATGTTCCAAATATTTGTATTATTTTTGACTGTTTCTGTATTATTGGCGGGTGGGGTGTATTACACGATGTCTTACTTCTTACCTTCTGCCATACCTACTCCTACCCCTGACCTTAAACTCACCTCCACTGTTTCTCCGCATTCTTTTCATATCTTACCTGAACACGAGCAGGCTAGACGTGCAGAATTCCGCAATAATTCCTTTATTCAGCTCCTTCATCAGCATCAGTTAGTGGTTAACACTACTAATTGTTGGGTGTGTGGGTTGATGCCGCACACTACGGATAAGGGAATTCCATATCTGGTGTTACCGTATAGTTCCCAAGGGTCTGCTCGAGCATTTCAAACAATGTTTCGAAGCGCACTGGGTTTCCACCCCATTCGAGAACCACGTTCCCCCTACTCTGGTCCTACCTCGTATCAGAAACCTTTGTCTATAGCAATTGAAGACTTAGATAGCGATATCTATGATCCCTCGCTTATTCCTGAAGAAGAGGTACAAGCCTATAGGGTCCTAAGTAGAGGCGAATATAGTGTGTTCACTAGTGAAAAACAGCTTAAAAGCTCGCCTCCGATATGGGTCGTACCCCACATTGGTAATTTTTGTCTAATAGGTCGTGGCCGAAGATCGAAAGCCCGACTTGGAGAGAGTGCTTGCACTGAAAATTACATTCTGCCGATGGTCTCGTCCCCTGTGTTTTTGGCTGCCAAGGGTACATACTTTATCTGTCATGATCGTGCGTATGCATGGTTGCCCTCTGACTTCATGGGCTCATGTTTTATCGCAAACTCGTTGCCTCCGACGTTTACTGTAGATGCAGATTATCACAAGACTAGAGTTGTGAGAGGTGTAATTAGCGAAGAGGATACTGCCGGTCAAGAGGCAGGAGACTTTTTCAAGGGTTTCCTCCCGTTTTGGGGACCTATGGTTAATAGTAGGAACCTGAGACAGTTGACTCGAGTGGTAGAATCGACAGCTAATATTACTGCCAGTGCCCTTGGTAATATCACCACAGAACCCCAGGCGGATAGACTTATGACGTTACAAAACCGTATGGTTTTAGACGTGATCTTAGCAGATCGAGGTGGGGTATGTAAGGTGATCCATTCGAGCTGCTGTATTTTCATTCCTGATAATGCTCCGACTGTCTATCAAGCCATCTCGAAGTTGCATAAGATCTCCGAATCCATACACGTGGATGTAGGGGATTGGACGCTACTTGGATGGTTTTGGGGCTTGATGTCGACTTGGGGCTGGAAGATTCTGATGATCATCGGAGTCGTTGTGGCGTTCCTGTTCACGTGTTGCCTTTGTGTGCAGTGCGGTCCTGCCTTATGTGGCCTCTGTGCTACAACGTGTATGAGACAGCCACCTGTTACCAAGGGGACTCGATTGGACAGAGCTATGCTACAGCAACATCTAGATGGTCTGATGAATATCGAGTATGATTCCGACTAGTGCTTGCCTACATGAGGGCAAAAGGAGCGTCTGAGGTTCCGTGACAATTGTAAGTGGTGTTTTCGACTCGTACGAATATGGTCGAGTCTGGTATCTATGAACCGCAAATGACGAGTTTAGTAATTGTGCGCAGTTTCGCTGTGCTAACTTAAACCGTTAGTTTGCTATGTGGGTTTTTCATCTGTACCCACGGGTTCCATCTTAGATACGGCATCCATTTTGTCTCTTGCCCTCAAGTAGCCAGCGAACGGACGTTGTCCGCTTCGCGACCCTGGGACTCCCAAGATATTTGCGGAAGACACATGTTCTTTGTAAGTGTCTTTATGACGAGGGGGATGATACTGTAAGGCAGATGGCCCCGCTCGAGGCTCATCTTGCCGTGCCGGTTTATTGTCTCAGCCGTGCATCTCATTAGGCACGTCCCTTTGATGCCTGTATCTCGTGTTTCCCGATACCTCCCATTTTACACCCTTTCTGATCTCCCCACTGTCTCCATCTTCCTCTGCACCTGTCTTTGTTCCTATTTTCGATCTGTTTTACTGTCGATTGGAATGCACTAATGTTGGGAAGATGGGTTTTTACAGTTGGGAACCGCCAAATGTTTCCGCACTTATGTTCCGGACCTTGTGTGTATCAAAGTGACCAAAGCGACCCCTCTGGGGGATAATTGTGGGAACCGGGTTGTAAACCTTTGTGTATCATGTTGTCCTATGGGTAAATTCTGTATAAAAGGAGCGATCCACAGAACCAATTTGAAGCAGTCTCCCCAAGTTGCACGTGTTGTACTTGTCGTGACTTCTGTGTTCCCTGCAGTAAATAAACCTTGAATCTTTGATGCCGAAGGAAGTGTCCCGTGTCTCTGTCATTCGTACGCCGGAGCAGGTTACCCACGAAGGTTTCAGGTGTAGTCCCCTGGCACCGCTGGGTCTTAAATAACCCAGTCCTTAAGCATTTAAGGTGTATACCCTAGAATCTAGAACTGTAGACTCACAGCACAAACATTGCTATACACAATATGTCAAAGCCATCAGACGGATGTATGACGTTAGCACGCATACTATTACCACGCATACCTTTACAACGCGGTATTTACAACGAATACCGTTACAACGCATAGCGCTTTGAGGTGCTGGATAGTGGTAAGTATAATTTTATATTCCAACTCCAGTCCCCGTAGACACTAGGGAAGGTGTTGGATATAAAATTTAACTTATTCCCTATCCTAGAGCGCCCCCCAGCGCAATGCGTTGTAATGGTATGCGTGGTAATGCCTGCGTTGTAATGGTAGTGCGTGGTAATAAATGCGTGCTAAACGTTGTATACCCATCAGACCTTCCCATTTGCACATGTGATGTGTTCTCTGTACTAGACACTTTACACATTGTCTTAATTCGCCCTAAATGGGCCAATCTGTGACATAAATATATTTGCCCATTACATGTGCCTTTGAATTTTGAGCAAGCAAGACCAGCTCTTTTATATTTGCAATTTTTAGACAATTTTACTGTTTGTTGGTATTTATCTAGATTTTTAACACTGTATTTTTATTGAATTTTATGTTATGGACTTTAAATGTGTTGATTTTGTTGTACTTTTATGATTTCTATTCTGATGCTAATCGAAATAAAGTAAATACTGACTGACTGACTGACCTGTTGATATTGTAGACAGTTCTAGCACTAGCAGGCCTTGGGGTAACCACAAGTCCCACAGAATAGAATAGAATAAAATTAATTGGCTATGGTTGTATCCTTTTTAAGACCAATTAAGTTCTTATTTTGGTGGTACCTCCAAATCAGTTATGTTGTTAGGGTATGCTGCTGTTACTTTGCATATTAGGCAACATAATTATTTACTTGCCTGACATTTCTTCTGTAGCCAGAAAGATATTGTTGCAAATTTATCTAGTGAGTGACACATTTCCGTTATGTAATAGAATGTTTGTTACCACAAGCAGTAATTGTAAATAACCATCCTTTATGTAGCACGGTCCAGTACAGGTAGTTTAGATGAAATATTATTACTGTTCTGCACCCGCAGACCCTCAATGATACCCCATGTACTTCGTACTGGTTGTGTGTCTCAAATTACTAGTTGAAAAACTACTTTTGCATAATCTGAATTGTGCAAAAAGAAAGTTTTCTGTCCTTGGACGAAAAAGTTGGTGCAAAATGGTATTGTCATCGGTGCCAAGCTACGCGATCTGCCCCATTTACAATGTCTATAGTGCTTTTAAATGATTATTCAGCATTAAATTCATGTTTTTGTCTTGAAAATATTAGAATATTAAACCACACGGAATCTGTATATCACTCACTGTCCAATGCAGCGACGAAAGAATGTCAAAGAGTCAAGGCCTGGGGGCTGCTTGGAGATGGCACTGGCGCAAGCCTTCTTAGCAAAGACAGGACAACGTCTTTCAGAAAAGAAGATTTAATTGGTAAGCAAAGTTGCATGAAATAGGAAATGTGGCAGGATTTGTGAACTGTAACAGTGCGAACATTTCCATCTCTCTATGAAAAATGTTATTTTGCTTCTGGATTGCTGCCCATGCACGGTTAGAAGGCACATTTTTAAGCCTTTTTATTTGGCGCCACAAGATGGTGCCCTAATACTGCCTCATGCCAGCTCTCTTTCTGATGGAAACTATGGCAGAGGTTTAGCAGCTTTCAGGTTAATAATGCAGTACAGTTAGCATGATGATGCAGAGGTCTTCAAACCTGGGGAAGGGGGGGGGGCACCTTAGGGGCCTTAAGTGATGGAGGGAGGGGGAACCAGGCTCTCGCCAACAGAAGCATCATGCTTTGTTTTAAGTAATAAAAAATGAGGGACTTTGTATTGAGCCATCACTAACATCTTTTTCATTTTTATTCTAAATGGGAGTATGTGTAAAAGGGGTGACAGAACTTAACTGCAAAGTTTAAATATGTTTAGACATATTTAAACCTTACCAATTTAACAGATTTGTGAAACATTGAAGGGAGGGAGTGATAACATTTTTTCAATGTCGGGTTGCAGCATTAAACAGTTTGAAGACCACTGCGTAATAAGGTCGAGGGTGCAACTGAGCAATCCCATCTTAGGTTCGGAGCAGCCCCTGTTGTTTTGTCATTTAAAAATATCCTTAGGGACACTTTAAGGCCTTGCCTTTCAAGGTTCCCAAGTGACATTTTGTGAAACACCAGCCCCCTCCCCCCCCGCCCCCCCCTCCCCCCGTGGCGTTCAAGGCCTCCAATTCAGACATGCTGTGGATCAGTTAATGAAGACAGGTTTCAGCTCAAGCTCACAAAGAGTTGCCCATCTGACTCCTCTCTGTTTCTTGAAGTTAAGGATCAGTTTCAATCTACTGTGAGACACTCTAATCAAATTGATGTAATTTTGTCAGAATGAAAGGCTGTGAGAAATCACTATTTGTGAGGTCATCAGTGCCGAATACCATGTCATGTCAGTTTTATATCTTTGTTTTTTTTAATAGCCTTTAAATGATTATGTAATATAGAAAGGCAAACCATAGGGCTTCAATTAGGGGCACACACTAAAAAATAGTACAACTCGGAGCACTATGGGGAAAATTAGCAAACTGAAGTATCGCCGCTTTTACGGCGAATTGTGCCGAGAAAGCGGCGATACTTCCAGCGCCCTATTAACAAGGGCATGCTAACGCCTGCCTCAAGCCCCCTTTGCATGTCAGCGAGAAACATCGCTAATGACATGCAAAGTGGGCGTTCCCACGTCCAACCACATGTAATATGTGGTTGGAGGTGGGAACACCCTATCACCAAGGCGGGCGTTGGGAGAAGAAGACCTGTGATAAACTTGTTTATTGCAGGTCTCCTAACGCCTACTCTGACCAGGTGTTAAGGCATTGATAAAATGGGGGTGTGGATCATAACGCTGAATCCACCCCCCCATATTATCAAGGCACACATTAGCGCGTGAGAACAACGTTTGTTATTATGCGCTAATGTTCCATATCGCCGACTATCGCCGGATTTAATTTCGCCTATGTGTTGCGCATTGATAATTACGCGCTAACACTGCGAAAATATCCGGCGATATGGAAATGTGCGATGTGTGTTATATAACGGACATCTAGATAATATGCCCCAATGTTGTGCTGTAGAGAGAAAGCATCGCTGAGTCATATCTACTAAGGTATGGCACTGCTGCTCTCTTTTCCTAGCGCTAGCACGAAACAAGCTGCCCAGCACCATGCACACATCTTTGCTCCATAGTATTTTGGACTCTTCTAGCACAAAGTACTATGTTTAGAATTTTCACTCATTGGATATAGTGAGTGTGTTGTGTACAGTGCAGGAAGTATGTAATGTGAGAAAAATGTGGAGCTATGTAAACATTTTCATGTTTTAGTGCTTGTCTCAAAGAGGAAAACTAATTCTGCACAGAGTCCTCTCTACCAATTTTTAGTCGATAGAGCATTGCATCAAAAACCATTGGCAATAGGGTGGGAACACACACACACTACCAATAGGATGTCCTATTGATGTGGCGCAAAGCACTATTTGCGTTACTTTAAGATCTACATTCCAGGGCATAAATACTTTTGCACTGGAAAGTAAATACTTTATCAGCACGTTGTGTCAATTTGCACTACTCTGAATGACTTTGTTCCTAAATCTGACTCTCAGTGTCCTGAATTAGGATCTGACCCAAACCTGTGAAAAAACGATTGTATGTGTTATGGGTCAGGTTTTTCCATCAGATTTCAAGTTTCGAACTATGTAATCTGGAACAACGTGAATAAACCAGACTTTTGCCGTGTTATTTCCTTTAAAGCACGATTGGTCCATGCAATTACTTCCAGGTAAAACTTAAAGGTAATGTGTGTAAAAATGAATCTGCACAAACTCTATGACGAATTTACAAGTGGGTGTAATTATGCAACACAGGTTCGGGAGTTTAAGCCATTTTATTAATCGTTCTAGTGTGCAAATCCACAATTTAACTTTACTGGTGTTTGTGTGTTTCATTGCCACTATTGAAAAATACATGTGCATATTTTCTGGGGTTTAACAATAATGAAATTACACAAGTGCTACGTGGAAAATAAAACAATAGAAGTAGAATCATTTAAAATATAATTTGCCACCATACAGTACAAAAGGAGATCCAGTCTATTGGTTGGCTTTGCAGCCCGATGAATCAAACAAAATTAACGCTCAAATGTGTCACAAGTTTACTTGAAATATTTCCTTGAAAGGACAGTTTAAGAGAGAATGGAGTAATGAATGAATACAAGGTCTGCTACAAAATTAGATGGGCAAAGAAGTTGATAACTAAGTTAATGCTCATTTATAGTTGCAAAACGCTTCTATCAACATTCCTGTCTATCTCTGTCTATTTAGCTTCTGATGGTTCCTTAAGGGCTACAGAAATCATCTTTGTAGACCCAGGCAGCGGACTTCTGATCCCCGACCCGGATACGGTAATGCTGTCGTCCTGTAATCGTCTGCTTCCGGTGCCCAGCGGATGTTTTGTGCATCCTGGAACTGGGAGATTGCTCCCCATAGCTGGAAATGTTGGATATGACCTCCTGACCTCTGAACTTGTGCCTACTGCTGACCCAGTTCCAGGTAATTTACTTTGTGGAAGGATGAAGGAGAACTAGGAAACATGTAAAACCATGATAAATAAACATGGATGTATTCTGCGTGTGTAATTTAATTTTAGAACAACACTTAACCCCCAATTATTCACTGCAAATAAAAGGTCAGCGAGTGTAACCTTGCAAATATTTATGAAGTAGAACTTGTTTTCTTTCCAGCCCAATACGGAGACTTTGGTAATGTGGCCTAGTTTTCAAGCCAAAGCAAGGCGCAAATATCTAGTTAAGCATGGAATAAATTGTACTATTTATGTATGGAAATTGTTAAGGTTTTAATTAACAGAAACAGTAAATGAATTGAATAGTTAGGCAAGGCAATTGAATCTGTATGTAAATAGCAATATGGCAAAGATAAACTCTAAGGGACCTATTCACAAGCTGCACTTTGTAGTACATAAGCAACTCTTCAGAAGTACTATTCAGGAGCATTTGGGGAGGCAACTGCCTCTTCCTTTCCTATCTATGCTAAATGGAGATCGTCGTCTTGTGGGGTAGATTTCTGCATGTGTAAGTATACATTTTAGTAGTAAATAGAAGGACAGGGGAGTGGCTAGAAAATAGGGAATAATCACATCAAAATGGGAGGTTTTTATGCAGTGGCCGCTCCTCCGCTAATACAGAGGAGCATTGCCCCACTGCTCAAAAGGAAAAATGAAATGATAATAACTTATTGTTATTATCATTTTATTTTCCCTATTGCAGTCAGTGACGAGCGGGCTGGCCAAAGCAGGGGAGGGGTGGTGTGCACTCACCTAAGTGCGCATGAACTGTTTGGCCAGTCCTCTTGGGCCAGCCAAACAGTTCATGCGTACTTTGTATGTTCCCCACCGGGGTGCATTACACTTCATGGTGAGGAACATGGCCTGTTCCACTCTGAGCTCCAATCCACTGTGCTCAGACCAATCACAACGCTGCATTGCAGAATTCTGATTGGCTCAGGGGAGCCAGTCTGCCTGGTTGCTTCCTGCTGCCAGCCGGGACAGGAAGATGGCAAGGACAGAGGAGAGACGGCCGCCAGCCGTTAAAAGTAAGTCCTTTTTAGGTCGAAGGCCTAAAAGGCTGCGCTTGCGCAGTCTTAGGCCGGAGATTTAATGAGTCTGAGTAGCGGCGAAGGTCCCGCCTCCGTGCCCCATCTCTCCTTCATTGGCTGGCTTCCTAAACGGAGGCCAGCCATTGGAGGAGAGATGCGTCACTCCAAACAAGCTCCGTCCTTTTCGGATTTGGGGGCGTAATTTTTGATGTTCTTTAGACAGTGACGTTGTCCGTCACTCAGAACATCAAAACCACGCCCCCAAATCTGAAAAAATCTCGGAGCTTGTGTCCGCCATTTTCGATCCTTCGCAGTGAAGGTAAGATCGTGGCTGTTTCCCTCCGTGCCTTCTTCCCCCTGTCTGTTTCCCGCCCCCCTCCCGCTCTCCGTGTATTTTCGCTGTCCGTGTGTGTGTTTCCCGCCCCCTGTTTGTTTCCCGCCCCCTCCCGCTCTCCGTGTATTTTTGCTGTCCGTGTGTGTGTTTCCCGCCCCCTCCCGCTCGTGTGTGCATTTCAGAGCGTCTGTTTCCCGCCCCCCTCCCGCTCGCCGTGTATTTTCGCTGTCCGTGTGTGTGTTTCCCGCCCCCTGTTTGTTTCCCGCCCCCTCCCGCTCTCCGTGTATTTTTGCTGTCCGTGTGTGTGTTTCCCGCCCCCTCCCGCTCGTGTGTGCATTTCAGAGCGTCTGTTTCCCGCCCCACTCCCGCTCGCCGTGTATTTTCGCTGTCCGTGTGTGTTTCCCGCCCCCTGTTTGTTTCCCGCCCCCCCTCCCGCTCTCCGTGTATTTTTGCTGTCCGTGTGTGTGTTTCCCGCCCCCCTCCCGCTCGTGTGTGCATTTCAGAGCAGATACCCGCATCATGGTACGAGTTATGATAATGCTTGTTATAGCTTCATCTCGAGTTGGTCAGTGTCATGTGACGGAGAGAAGCAGGCTCTTAAAAGCCAGGCACAGCCGTCAACCTCTGTGAAAAGCTTTCGGAGGTGTAACAGTTACCTGCTGCCCAGTATACTATGCCAGCACTGGTATTGCACAACTTTAACCTGTTCAAATTGTAGACAACGGCCCTGCCACGGCTTAACAGAAAACCCAATTTAGTTGGAAATGGTATGCGCACTTGCCTCACCAAACATGGCGACACAATCTAGTCATCTCGAGACCTCGATCCTTTACTGTTTCAATTCAAACACTGTCACAGCACTTGCACCACGCACGCATTGTCGCAGGATTTTGACGAAACCTGAGCTAGGTGCGCACGTGCACACGGCTCGTTCCTTCTGTTCTTTCCCTGCCTGGTTTATCTTCTAAAGTCATAAGAAACGGGGCTCCAGCGTAGGGCATACACCGCGGTCAGCATTTGAGCGGAGGACGCTCTATCTGTCTCAGCTAGCGCTGGATTCCCGGTTCCGTCATCAGCACGCACCGGAGACGCTGAGGCTCATGCGCAGTTTTCGGCTTCCTCCTTACCATATGTGCAGTGTGGCTGTGCCGGGCCGTGGGTTGAGGGCAGAGAGACCACAAACCATAATAGCGCAAGCCGGGTAGAGAGCACGAGAAGCCAACAGCGCCGCCGCCATGGGGAAGAAACAGAAAGGAAAGAACGAGGACAGGTAACCACTGTCCAAGTAGATCTCCTCTGACTTTAGCCTCCCTCATCTTGACCGTAGCCTTCCCAATCACCCAAGCTTCGCAGGCAGTGGCAGCCTGTCTGTTCCTCCCTACTGCGTTCGGGGATGATTACATCCTAATGCTTTTAGCACACGTTTGCCTCTCTCTGCTGATCTTTAAGTCCCCACCCTATACGAGGACTATCGACATGCGGCCGAAAAAGTTCATATGAAATATTTAGATTATCCAAGTCCTCATAGGTGACGTAGACACATATGATAGCATTAAATGAATAGAAACCATACGTTACAAATTTGGTTAAAGTAAATCAAGATCTCACTGATAGTGTCCACACTCGTGTTATAAGCGTCGGAAACTGGTATTAAACATCTTGACCGCGGTGTGAAATGAATGATCGTGCACCTTTGAGACCGTTCAGTGTCTAAACCTTGGACCGAGACAAGTGCTTATTATTTTAAGCGGCGTTTTTTTATTGGCAAAGTTGCCTAAACGCAGTGTGATAGGCTCTGGATCTTGTCAGAGTCGTGCATAATCCTGCTCTCGCTTTAAAATGTAATTTTGCTGTCGTAGGAGCGAGCAAATGGACGTCAATTGAACGTGTGCCTGGAACGATTGCTTTATCTTGTTTGGCAGTTATAATATGAGACAGATTTCTTCATGGGGTTAATAATATATAACCATTTGCTGGGTACACAATTATTTGCTGGACTCACTGTTACAATGCCGTCAGCGTCTACAGTGTGCCCGAGAAACAGTTTGTGGGAGAGTGGTTTTGTATGAAAGTAACCAATAGTAAGATTACCAATGTGCAGGTGATATTTGATTTTAGACCTTATGGGGGGGGGCTACATTGGCTTAGTGTGACAGCTTTTCCCCCCAGCTCTTTTCATTCATGCTACTAATTATTGTAAAGTCTGACATTCGTGAGATTTTCGATTGAGTGAAGTAAGCCAGACTGTGATGAAGTTGCTGTACGTCTTTTAGGTCTTGCTTGCGCTGTCTTTTTTTTTAACTGACCTCATATACCCTCACTGTCTGGCCCACCCCTTTACTTCCACCCAAAAAATCTTACCCTATATACACTTGCTTCACAGTTTCCACCGTACCATGTACCTCCACCCACCCCGCTCCTGCCATGTGTTTGCCTGCCTCACCGTCTGTACCACCCCTCTACCTCCACCCACCCCTCTCCTGCCCTCGGACCCCACCTGCCTCAGTCTGTTCCACCCCTCTACGTCTTGGGTACCTCTAGCCTCCCCTCAGCCCCACCTCACCTGCCTCGGAGCCTGTGCCTCGCCTCACCTACTCTCCACCTCACCTGCCTCGGAGCCTGAGTGAGAGAAGTTCCATTAATAGGTTGTCGATTTCGCACGATTTACAGCCCTGAGCTGCAAGTATGTGAAATCCTGAAATTCTGGCGCCTAGGATGTGCTTGCAGTTTCTGCTAGAGGTGGACCCCACATTTTAAAGGACAATTTGCATAGCCTGGAAGATTGGATTTTCAGTAGAGAGCGCCATTAAAAGCATGCACTCCAAAAGATCATTAATTTGGGCTTTATATTGCGAGTAGGCTTTACCACTGTTAGACGGACCGGGAGGGTCGGCCGAGGATAAGGGGAGCGGTCTCCAGGGAGAGCCGACTCCAGTGACCGTACAGACAAGTAACTTCCCCCCCACAGACGGACACCACACAAGGGTAAGGTTCAACGAGATTTTATAGGCGATTCTTAAAGTACGATAAGATGGTACAAGGAGGTCTGGACTCAGGGGTCCCCTCGATTCTGGTCTCTGGTTTGGGGAAAGGGTAGCGGGACAGTCTTGGTTACCAAAAGATGGAAATAGCTCTCAATCCTCGAGCTCGGCGTTCTAGATGATCGGGCCGCGGCGGAGCCAGCAGGTCCCGAGATGGACGAAGGAAGCGACGGTCCGCGGCGGAGCCAGCAGGTCCCGATGAAGATGATGGTTGTAAACGGTCCGCGGCCACGCCAGCAGGTCCCGACGACGATGAAGGATACGAAGGTTACGGAGGTTGCGGCAGCACCAGCAGGCAGGGTGATGGTGCACAAGGCAGAGCTATGGCAGCGCCAGTAGTCCGTCAAGGATGAGTTCTTCTTTACGTCTCTCGACTCCAAGATACAACTGCCTTCCTGCTCTGGAGCTGCCCCAGTTATAGGGCTGGTGTTCTTTGATGTCCGGACCCTCGCACTTGGAGGTCGGGAGGTCAGCTTCGGCTGCGAGCTGCCGGGGATCGGTTAACTTGCTGTCGAGGAGGTGCTGGCGGAGTTCAATAAAGCAATTGTTCGATAGGTGCTCCCATACCATGAGATTGAACAGTTGTTCGTAGGTTGTAACCTTGCTTCCTTTGATCCAGCCCTCGAAGGCTCGGCTAAAGTAGGTTACATAGTCCACCCAAGTTGTACCCGGGATGCGGGTGCAGTCTCGGAACCTCTGACGGTACATTTCGGGTGTGAGGCCATAGCGGGTGAGGAGGGCAGCTTTTATATGGTCATAGGAGGTCATCTGGTGGTCCGGGAGCTGTAGCAGGGTGTCGCGGCCCTCATTGAGGAATCTCCCCCATAGGCCGGCTCCCCAGTCGTTTCTATCGATCCGGTGTGCAGTCATAGCGATTTCGTAGGCTTTAAACCATTGCTGGATGTCGTCCTCTCGGAAGTATTCTCGAACGACATCCTTGGGGATGTGTACCTTTTTCTCCGTTGTCCCTGGGGTGTGGGGTTGCTCGAACACCCCTATTTCTTTATTCTGCTTGCGTAAATCAATCTCAGCTAGTCGTCGCTTGTGTTCATATGCCAGTTTCTTTTCCTCGAGCTCCCTTTGTCTCTGTTTCTCCTCTCTTTCTTCTCGGAGACGCAGGTGCTCTAAGTTTATTTTCTGTTCGGCCAACTTAAGTTCAACGTCCATTTTGAGCCGAGCCATTTCTAGCTCGTGTAGTCGGGTTCTTTCTCGTTCCTGGATCTCGTCTTGCGAGAGACCCGTTCTTTGCTCTTCAGGAGCCATGGTGGCTTTTGCTGCGATGCTTCGATCGGGGGTTCCGGCGACCCCGGTCTCTGCCCAAGACTCTAGGGCATGCTTGAAATCGTCTTTGGTGCTTAGTCCGGTGGTAGCGATACCTAGTTCGATGCAGAATTGTTTTAGTTCACGATGGTTGTACTCGTCCAATTTCTCCATCTGGAATTTCTCGGTGGATCCGCTTTCTTTAGTTGTCATCTTGATTTCGTCGTGGGGTGAGCTACTGTCTGTACGATTATGCGGTGATTCGGATCGCGCCGCTGGCCACCAATGTTAGACGGACCGGGAGGGTCGGCCGAGGATAAGGGGAGCGGTCTCCAGGGAGAGCCGACTCCAGTGACCGTACAGACAAGTAACTTCCCCCCCACAGACGGACACCACACAAGGGTAAGGTTCAACGAGATTTTATAGGCGATTCTTAAAGTACGATAAGATGGTACAAGGAGGTCTGGACTCAGGGGTCCCCTCGATTCTGGTCTCTGGTTTGGGGAAAGGGTAGCGGGACAGTCTTGGTTACCAAAAGATGGAAATAGCTCTCAATCCTCGAGCTCGGCGTTCTAGATGATCGGGCCGCGGCGGAGCCAGCAGGTCCCGAGATGGACGAAGGAAGCGACGGTCCGCGGCGGAGTCAGCAGGTCCCGATGAAGATGATGGTTGTAAACGGTCCGCGGCCACGCCAGCAGGTCCCGACGACGATGAAGGATACGAAGGTTACGGAGGTTGCGGCAGCACCAGCAGGCAGGGTGATGGTGCACAAGGCAGAGCTATGGCAGCGCCAGTAGTCCGTCAAGGATGAGTTCTTCTTTACGTCTCTCGACTCCAAGATACAACTGCCTTCCTGCTCTGGAGCTGCCCCAGTTATAGGGCTGGTGTTCTTTGATGTCCGGACCCTCGCACTTGGAGGTCGGGAGGTCCGGGATGGGGGAGTCCAGACACCCAGCAGGGGGTGGGGCCAGCGCCCGGGGAGGCGATGGGCGAGCGGCACTTGGCGGGGAGAGCCATCGACACCTCTTTCTCCCATTGACTTGCCAAGTAGCCCGCTCACCTCCTGGGTGGATGGTGGTGCCGGGATGTCTGAGGCCTGGCCAGGCCCAGGGTTGAGGTCGATCGGGGGCAAGGCGGCCTCGTGGTGGAGTGTCCAAGATGGCGCCCAGGATGGGCGCGCGGGCCAGCAGTGGATCGGGTCCACGAGGTCGATATGTTCGAAGGCAGGGGTCCTTGAGGGGACGGAGGACGTGCAATGGTGGTGTGTGGTACCTGGGTGACCGGGCTCGGGCCGGTTTGGGCCGGGGGAGAGCGGTCCTTCATGTGGCCTGTCCAACAACCACTATTGACTAACACAAGCAGTTCAAAAGCATAGCTTTGGCAGTAGCTGGTGAGCTTCCCTCTAACACAGCAGGTGCAGCATAAGTCTAGGGGGAGTGCTTGTTTATTTTTGTTGTTGTTGGCAGGAACAGCCCCGCTGCCACTCCAGGTAAGTTTGTTTGTGCAGTTTTTCGTGCCCCTTTGTGCCTCTGTGCTTCCCTGTCCGTGATCCCGGTTTTTGTGCCTCTGTGCTCCCTTGTCCGTGATCCCGGTTTTTGTGCCTCTGTGCTCCCCTGTCCGTGATCCCGTTTTTGTGCCTCTGTGCTCCCCTGTCCGTGATGCCGTTGTTGTGCCTCTGTGCTCCCCTGTCCGTGATCCCGGTTTTTGTGCCTATGTGCTCCCTTGTCCGTGATCCCGGTTTTTGTGCCTCTGTGCTCCCCTGTCCGTGATTCCGTTTTTGTGCCTCTGTGCTGCCCTGCCTGTGATTCGGTTTAAGGGCTTCTTGGCGCTGTGCAGTGCAGTCACTGAGGTTCTTTGTCTGGTGAGTGCACGACAACCACTGGGGGCTCTGAACGTCTGTCACTGCCCTTTTGCTTCTGTTGTCGCTGATCCAGGGCTCGCCTGACACGGGGAGGCTTGTATGGTAGAGTGCAATCCTATGACTGTGGGGGTATCTATAGTGCAGTGCACTTCAGTCACTTGAGGCAAGAGTTGATTTGGCTGTGATACAGTGAGGTGCTGTCTCTGGTGCTGTGCAGGACAACCACTGGGGGCGGGGTCGATTATCTCGGATATAGTGTTCGACTGCCAATGATGATCTTTTATCGTGCAGTGCATGCCCGTGCTCGAGGCTTGCCTCTGGTGCAGATCACGACTGACACTGGGGGAGGGGGGATTATTTCTAGTGCGGTGTCCCGTGCACGCCTGTAAGCTGGGTGCTGCTTATATTGCAGTGCTCTCCTGTCACTGATGTGCTGGTGCTGTGAACTGGTAACGGAGGTTGTCTCTTATGCAGTGCACTCCTGTCACTAGGGTTTTCTTACTGCTTCTGACGCTCTGCACGCACATCACTGACATGCTGTTGTTGGTGCCTGCACGACGGGTATGTGTGTATGGTGGGGGGGGGGGGGGAGAGGGGTCAGGGCTCACCTGACAGAAGAAAGCTTGTGCGGAATAGTGAACACTTGTGACTATGGGTTCGTCTCTAGTGCAGTGCACGCTATTCATTGGGGACAGTGTTCTGAATTCTACAGCAGGGGGCACTGGTGGAGCATACAGTAGCCAGATGATGGCTGGAATGTGTATGTTTTAGTACTCAACATGGACGATACGTTAGTACTGTACAGTACAATGCTTTGCTGCACTTGAAATTCCCCAGTTGCATTCTGCGTGCCTGCATGTTGAATGGAAAGGTGCTCCAGATGCGGCATGTATCATTGATCTACTGCAGGATGAGACAGTTTGTGGCTGTGCACTGTCCGTGCAAATGTATGCTAAGTGGAAAGGCTTTGTGTTAGCTAGAGGTGTTTAAGTGTGTGCGTGTGGCTCTGTGTATGTGTGGGTGGCTGTGTGTGTGTGTGTGGGTGGCTGTGTGTGTGTGTGGGTGGCTGTGTGTGTGTGGGTGGCTCTGTTTTTGGGTGGGTGGCTCTGTGTGTGGGTGGGTGGCTCTGTGTGTGGGTGGGTGGCTCTGTGTGTGGGTGGGTGGATCTGTGTGTGGGTGGGTGGATCTGTTTGTGGGTGGGTGGGTGGCTCTGTGTGTGGGTGGGTGGCTCTGTGTGTGGGTGGGTGGCTCTGTGTGGGTGGATGTGTGTGTGGGTGGCTGTGTGTGTGGGTGGGTGGGTGTGTGTGTGGCTGTGTGTGGGTGGCTGTGTCTGGGCGGCTCTCTGTGTGGGTGGCTCTATGTGTGTGGGTGGCTCTCTGTGTGGGTGGTTGTGTGTGTGTGGGTGGCTGCGTGTGTGTGGGTGGCTCTGTGTGTGTGGGTGGCTCTCTGGGTGTGGGTGGGTGGCTCTGTGTGTGTGTGTGTGTGTGTGTGTGTAGCTCTGTGAGTGTGGGTGGCTCTGTGAATACTCTCTACTACTCTCTAATGCTCACCTATTGCCATTGTAAAAGACAATACCATTTATTTATGTTTAAAAAAAAAAAGAAAAAAAATGTCATGAGCAATGCCAATAGCTCTACCTTTAATAATGCCGAGACCATTGCATTGTAAATGCTTGTTAAAAATGTATTCCTCTCCCCACACCCCCCACCACTGCCAACCACCCCCATCCAGTAGCAGCCACTGCTGATTTTATGGTTGAGGAAGGAGGGGATTAGGGAGTTTTAAGTAAGGGTTTATGGAGAGATAAAACACCCACCCACAAAAGAATAAGCCCTGAGCTATTTGCAAACTACACTTCTAAATTACTACAGCCAAAAACGGCCCAAAACCAAGGTAAATGTATTCTAGCTCAGACTTGGAGAAAGTCGAGCATCACACATGGCCACTCAGAGGTACTGCAACACAGTACCACAGAAATGTATTGAGGTAGGGACCTAAAATGAAATTCAATGTGAAATTATGTTAATCATATACAATTATTTTGACTCATAAATAAATATATATTTAGTTTATCGTTAAAACACATAATTAAAACACAATTATAATAGTAATACAAGATTTACTAATACAATTTTAAAAACATACATTAAACATTACACCTTTTGCTCTGGAGAATCTGAATCCATAGACCAGGGTGCAAAGCTGTAATGGCCCCAGTCAAGCCTGCGAGGGCTGGCCCATCCCGAGGTAGCCGCAGAAGCAGCTCATGAATAGCATGGTACAGCCTGTCCGCACTAGTATACGGAAAGAGGTGGGAGGCGGTCGATGATGAGGCAAACTTTCTCTAGACTTCTGGCATCTGTGCTCTCCCAGGATTTGCTCTATCTGGGAGTGCTAACGGAGGAGACTTTGCCTGTGCCTGTCAGGCTGCTAGAAGTTCTTTGTGGGTGTTAACCTGCTCCCTCTAACCTCCCTGCAGACGAAAGGCCCCAACTCCAGACTACGTGACACCTTTATTTCAACCGCTTATGTAACAGATGCTTCTTTGCAAGATTGAATTGTTCCCCCTATTGGCTGCATGCTGCATACTGGACATACTGAGATGGTTGCTGATGCAGTGAGCGCTACACAGATTATGTTCCCTCAGAGAGCAGAGGGGGGTGTGTCCAGTAATTTAGTTGTACATGCTTCATTTGAAGTGGGCAAGGAACTTGAAGGTAGTTATTTGTCTGGTCTGTTCAGGTCCAATTCTGCCTCCAGTAACAAATGCTAAAAGGAGGCATGTGCCTTCCCCATATGTGGAAATGGTCATTCGGCCACCCTTTGACAATAAACCCCTCAAAGAATCCTGCTGGAAAATACAGCATCTGATATAAGGGCCAGTCCCTCCCCCAAATCTATCTTGGCCAGTTCTTGCACATGAGAAAGGGAGGAGGTAGCAGTGTTCTGAAAGGTGCTGATAATGACAAATTCACTGCTAGGGAGAAGCAGAAGTTCCCAAAAGGTAGGGAGTGTGACTCAGGTGAGGTTCCATTTAAAGTCAATTATCTACTGTGGTGGGTCATCACTAATTCTCTGACTAGAAGTTAGATATTCTGACTGATACAATCACAAATCAAATACCGCCGGCATGGCTCTGTCAAATGTATCTACCCTTGTACAACAAGGTCACTCGAATGTCCTGAGTAGACCATAGGGGGGCTAATGACTGCTTATACCTTAGCTGAATCATTAATTAACATCCTTGAGCCTCTCTTAGCCAGCAAAGATCCAGGAGCTATCCTGTCTCGGGGTATAGGTGATGTAGCGTCAGTAAATACCAGTCCCGTTGCCACTCCGGCCAGAGCCTAAACTATCAACATTACTACAATTAAGGCAGACCCAACATTCTGAGCCGTTACATCATTATGCTCCGGCATGAGCGGACAAGCTACAGTTGCAACAATCGCTAGCAGTATTTGCAGGGAAGGCTGCAACACCTACCACCCAGGTCTCAGAGCTGCAACAAAGAGTTGCTGACACGGAAGAGGTCGGATCATCCTCTAGTAAGATTGTCTAAGAACATAACGATCTGCTCACCATGTACAATCTCAGGTTGAAGACATGGAGAAACGCCAGCAGGACAACAACTTTTGTGTCTTTGGGATTCCAAAAGGAATGGAGCGGGATTGTCCATGGCAAGTTGTCATGCAACTGTTCTCCAAAGCTTTTCCCGAATTATCGGACTGGGATATGGCTCACAAATGAAATACACCCATCGACTTCCAATGCGTCGGGACCGCTCCAAAAGTGACAAAGTTCCTCCTCAGCCTATCCTGATATACCACTGCAGTTTTTTACTCAAACAAGCAATTTATTTGAAGTCCCGTCCATTAGCCCATATGTTAGCTGGTTCACAATTTTTTTGTGAGGTCAGATTTATGTAAAGAAACAGTGGATTGCCGGTGGAAGCTTAGACAACTGATTGACCCCCCCAAGAGCAGTGGGGGCTCAGGTTTTTCTCCATGAGCCAGCTAGGTTCAAGATTAAGAGGGGGAGTCAAAGGTTCTCGCAAAGTGGTGGGGATATTGGATATTTTAGAATAAATATGGAATAGTGCACACATAAAGTCAGTGAATCTTCTAGCACCTTGTTAGAAAAATATATCTTTTGTTTAATCTCACTTTTAAAATGTATACCGTCCAGGAACCAAAACATACAGCAAACGCATTTTGTTGAACATACATTGAACTTCATTAGAAGGCATAGTAATAATACTAAGTCAATTAAAGATAAACATGGTGTTTTGCATTCTGAACCACAAGTTATAGGTAAGCTATTCACTGACTTCTACAGAGATTTGTATGCTCATGCTGCTCTAGCTAATCAACATCTGAGTGGCAAATATATACAGAGGACGGATCTGCCGCGACTGGAGCAAGATCAGAGGCAAATACTAGAGGAGGATATAACTATTAATTAACTCAAATCAGCAGTTAACTCTCTGCCTTCAGGAAGGGCAGCGGGGGAGGATGCTATCCCCCTGGAGTGCTACAATGCATTTAGTAGGGATCCTTCCAGCCCATCTCTTAGATCAATTCAGATGAAAATAATTTTGCGAAAGTACTTGCTGCTTGCTTGGCCCCTCTGGTCCAGTATATTGTCTCCCCTCAACAACACAAATTTGTTCCTGGTAGGGACACCACCAATCATATATACACTGCTGTGGCTGTGTTCAATATGGCTACAATCATGGGTAGCAGTGTGGCTATGATATTACTGGGCACCGAGAAGGCCTTTGACTGGGTTGCATGGTGCTTCCTCTGATCAGTTCTGTCAGCTTTCAGCATTGGCATTAGGTTCCTCTCATGAGCTAGGTCTTTATATAAGAGTCCTACAGCTGGGTTAATCCTGGTAGGATATTGCTCACCCCGATTCAGTATCGTTAGAGTCACACACCAGGGATGCCCACTATATCCGTTACTGTTCGCCCTTTATATTGAACCCTATCTCCAGCTACTTATTTTCATCTTTTGATTCAGCCGATAGTATCTAACGAGGATGAACTGAAAATCAGTGCCTACGCAGATGATGTTGCAATCTATTCATCTAGTGCTCAGGAAGTTATTGATCAAATCTCGGTAGAGGCAGAAAGGTTTGGGATAGTCTCCGGCTACAAGCTCAATCTCTCTAAAACTCTGGTTCTGCTTAGTCATCATGCAGCGATCCCGATTCCTGGAACCACCTCAGTTGCTACCTAAACTGGATCACATTATCAGTCTGAATTACGAGCCTGTAGTGCTAGAGGCACTCTTGTGATCTGACACACTATGATGACCTTTGACTACCATTATTTTAACTGACTTTGATGCGTTATTTTAGGATTGGTGACGTTACAACGCAGGCTATTACAACGCCTGCTGTTACAACGCGGTTTTTACATTGCATACCACTACAACGCATAGTGCTTTTAAGCGCTGGATAGTGAATTATTTAATTTACTATTCCAACTCCAGTCCCCGTGGATAGTAGGGAAGGTGTTGGATAGTAAATTAAATATATTCCCTATCCTAGAGCGCCCCCCAGCGCAATGCGTTGTAATGGTTTGCGTTGTAATGGTTGCGTTGTAATGGTAGTGCGTTGTAATGAATGCGTTGTAAGTGATGTTTCCCGTTATTTTATCCTAGCCTGAAAGTACAACTTCCTGCATATGCCTGTTTCTCTTAAAAGTTTATTTTCTTGTAGTTTTGCAGTCTTTCAGTGGGAGCTGTCACGGAGTAGGACAGCCATGCCAATAACAGAAGGTGTGGGATGTGCATTTGAACGCATGAGAGGGAGAGAGAGATGTGGGATGTACTTTTTGGTCTCAAAGTGTGGTGTTGTACATTGAGACATAAAGTATGTGATGCTATAGGACATTGAGAGATGACGCATGTGAATCTAGAAGCAGTTGTGCACAATTGTGCATTGAGTTGTACAATGATGAGAATAATGGAGTTCCAACTATTGGCTTTGACATGGCCTCATGTCATCCTGAATTCTGACATTGCCTTGCTTGAGCTTTTTTTACGTGCACAGCAGCGCTTGCAAGTTGCTTGGGTTAATCATGTTCAAGGATTGTTTTGTAAGAGGTTGTTTAATGTACCCTGAAGGCTTTTGTGAGCTTCGTCAAGATAAAGGCTGGAACATGCAAGATTGGAGAAGGGGACGTGGGAACTCCTTCCTGCCATTGGAATGCATGCTTGGAAGCTGGTCAGCTCTGGTAAGAATCCTCTGGCGCAGGGGGAGGTCTCTCTTGAACCTTGTAGTGTGTTTTGAGATTATAAAGCTGAGGGTTGTTGACTTAGAAGGCAGGAGTTTGGAATCCGAACAGGGATGTCTGTGTCTACTTCGGAGCGTGGAACCCTGGTTGCTGAGCTATTGACCAAGGCTGTTTAGTTCCCCCAGTCAGAAGTGGACTAAGATGCAGTGTTTGCACCAGGTGAAGTATTGAGTTTTGACTAGTGCCATTGTGATGCGTGGTTCCAGTGGCTGTGGTCATTTGAAATGTTGAGTTTTGGTTATTGCCATTGTGATGTTTGGCCAGTGGCTTTGATCATTTGAGTTGTTTTCTTTGTGAAGTGTGGGTGAGTCAAGGTGCACATCCAAAGTAATCATTTGATGTATATATATCTTTCTGATCTCTTGCAGGACGTCCAGTATATTTGCCTGAGTCGTATTTCATATTATTTGCTGCTTATTTGTTCATCAGTATTATTCATGCATTACTTTTGCTTGTATATAAACATATATATGTCTCCTTGTGTATTTGAATTTTCTGCATTTGGCATCAGGGAAAGACTTTCTGTTAGAGAGCACTGTGTACAACAAAACCCCAAGCCTTATTCTAAAAGAGAGAGTCCTTGCATTTTGTAAAATAAAACCCTTTTCTAAAGGTGTTGTTTTTTTGTGTTATGTCTCCTGCTTCACCGAAAGTTGAGCCACCGTGTGGAAGATTCTGTATTATCTGAGAGGCGAAAGCAAGACAGAGTCCCTCTTACAGTCAGTTAGAATAAAGTTACAGTTATGAAATCAAAACAAGATGATGGATGGAATGTTAAACATTGTCAAATATTCACCTCCAGTACAGAGATCAGGGCCTAAATGCCAGTAACAGGATTAGCTGTTCCATAGGAAAGCTTTGGCAGTTAATATTAAAATGAAATAAAGTTATCTCTGCCTAGGAACCAGCTAAACATTTCATTTTTGGACTTTTTAAAATAAATATCACAAATCCAATTGAATTTATTGGTAAAGTTGAATTTGTACTATATATTTTACAAAAGTTAGTTTTAAAAAGTCACCTTTTGCCTGGCTAAAGCCTCTAGAAGCCCATTTGCATGGGCTTCCAACTGTCAGTTAGGAGATTAATAGCTCCTTGATGAGACGTGAACTTACTCCCAGAGCTAAGACAACACCCTTGAGTGTGGGGAAGCTTTCTGTTTCCCTTGCAGGATGATGATCTGGGCAGTGTCACCCTCTTCAGAACAAAACTGGAGCTGTGAAAGACAGAAGACGGACTGCCCTGAGAGGAGAACCCTAGGTGCTGGACTTGCTCCCACTTGTACCCAAGAAAATGAAGGGGACTCCAGGGGTCAGTTGACCGACCTCCTGTTAGGCTGCAGAGGCACAGAAGCTGTGCAATGCCCACCTACCTGAAAGAGCCCAGCTGACCAGTTTCAACTGGACTTGTCCTGGACCCCGCTGGTGGCTTCTGCTGGAGTCCTGACCACCAATTCCTGTTCTTCAGGTCCTGAAACCCTTGGCTGGTTTCCGATTGTTCTCCTCCTGCCCAAACATAAAATGCTGGGACTGAGAATCTTTTTGCTAACTTTTTGTCTGGAGAAGTGTCAAGGGACATGGGACTAACCTGGCAGCCTGACTTCACTGTAGCTCCTACTATGTTCTTCTCCGTAGCAGCAAATCCAATTCAGCTGGTCCACTATCGACTGGCATCCGATGACATCAAATCCTTTTCTGCTATAGCCTGAAGCCTTGTCCCTCTGAGAAAATCTAACTTCCATAAATGAGTCTAAGACGAAAGGTAGAACTATTCACTGGACCTGATGCCAAGGAGCTTCTGGTCGACAACTTCCTGGGATCGAACTCTGAACTTTTACCACTCTGCACCTTTCTACCAATCATTGATGAGCCCATCTTTGGATCCAGACTGCAGCCTTAACCCGCTGAGGACTCTACCTTCTTGACAATGTTCTAAGTCCGAAGGTAACTATTTGACTTGGACCACCCTGGACCTCAGATCTGACCCATGCTCCTTTAAGGTTGGCCTAAAACCTTTCTCTTGTGACAGTGTAGTGTGGCCAGTTGCCTGAAGTTGCGCTTTGCACTTGTTGACTCTAATTCTATTTAAAACATTAAAAACTTATATCTCTGGTTCCTTTAGTTGATCTTTGTTATTTGTATGTCATTTTCTTCATTAAACCCCTCCCTAACTATATGGTGATGGGCTCACCAATGTGGATTTTAGTGCTATTAACTCTGAAACTCTTTACTTTGTGCTGTCTGGCAATGATATTAATTCACACATTTATCCATTTTTACATGAGCATTTAGTGAGTAGTGTGTTTTTGTAAATTGTAATTCTAGTTTATGTTTTCTTTTTACCTATTATAACTTATACATTCTAAGAGGTTAGTTGTTTTACTGTATCGCCATATCCAGTATTGCTCAACCTTCTTCGTTCTTGCAGTGCAAAGGAGAATGGGAGTTATGGTTTCTGGAGCTTCCAGCTTGTGCTGGATGGAAAGGATTGTACCCGTCAAAGGAAGTTAACTCTATTGAAACACACTTTTTAAGGGGGTTGGATCTTAAAGAGTTTATGACATTACCTCTTCTTGAAAATCCAACAGATTTGGAAGTGTTTGAGATTGCTGTGAAACAGCTTTCAGGAAGGTATGGAAAAGAAAATTAATACGTTCATGGAAAGATTCAAATTCTATTATCAGGATCAACGACATGAAGAAAGCAATGAAGAGTATATCTCCTCTCTTAAAGCCTTGGCAGTGTCTTGTGCATTTGAAACTAAAATATATGACCAGTTATTAAGAGACCAGGTCATGATGAAAACTAAAAGCAAGAAGTTACAGCAAGACTCTGGGTTGGTATGGATATGACGTTGAGTGCCACTGTGAGCATTGCTAAGAGTAAAGAGCAATCAGAGAGGTTTGTCCATTAAATAAGAGGGGGCAATACTACAGGTAGTGGAGATGGCAGAAAATAAGAGGATAGCAACGGTATTAATGTGGTTAAATCTGAAAAAGAAAAACAAAATTTCCCTTCTAAAATATGGATATGTTAAAGATGTGGTAGCAATTTTCACTTAGGTAACTTCAAGGGTTGTCCAGCGATAGACAAAACGTGTAGCCGGTGTAAGAAAAAGGGTAATTTTGGGAGAGTATATAGAAGAAAACCAGATTTGAATGTCCATTGTGTGGGAGAAGAGGTATTTGGCTAAATGAGCAAGATCCATTCTTAAGATTCACAAACACCATGAGCAGGAGCCATCTGGTATTTCTGGATCTGAATATTTGGGCAAGAGACGGACTTTTGGTAACCACAACACACCACAAACCAACCTCTAGAAATTGCCTCCTCACTTATAACAGCTTCCACCCAAGACACCTGAAACAAAACCTTCCCTTCGGACAATTCCTCCGACTAAGAAGAAATTGCTCCTACAAATCAGATTACTTATCACAAGCGGAGGATTGAGCACTAAACTACAACAAAGGAACTATCCGAAAAAAATGGTACAAAAAGCTTGCAAAAGAGCAAGCAACAACAACAGAGAGGCTCTCCTGGAACCGAAAGTGGCACAAACTCCAAACGGTGACAGACCTATCTGCATCACAACCTTCGACAAAGTGTCTGACCAAGTGAGCAAGATCGTAAAAAAACACTGGACGATATTGAATAGTGGAGAACTAAACATCCCCAAACCGATGTTCAGTCACAGAAGAGGAAGAAATCTGAAGGACTACCTGGTACATACACGACCAAAACCAACAGTCAGCACAAACAGACTACAACCGTTACCAAATGGCCACTACCCGTGTAACAACTGTAGCGTATGTCACCTAACCTCAGTAACCAAAAAAATCACCTTTAGCAACAACACCACATGGCAACTAAGAGATTTCTCCAACTGCAACACGAGTGGGGTGGTGTATCTGATCACATGCACGTGTAACCTACACTATGTTGGCATGACAACAAGAAAAGTAAGCACCCGGATTGTGGAGCACAGAAGCAATATACGCTGCAAAAAGTCAACAACACGCATGACCAACCATTTCATCGAGAGAAATCACACCCCAAACGACTTGAAATGGGTTGTTTTGGAATGTGTAAAAAACAGGGAAAACCTTGAGAAAGCCCTCCATGAACGTGAACAGCGGTGGGTTTTCAAACTTCAGACGGATACCAGGGGTCTGAACGATGACATACCATGGGGTGTCTTGAATAGATGACAAAAACCATTCACTCCAAACCAGAACTCTTTCTGAAACTTTAGATGCAATCGTCAAAATCCCCTTGTAAACAATGTACTTTTTCGAACTCAGAATGACAAGGCCTACTGCAGAATAGGAATAGTAAAAAGACCCAAATAAAGCCTATTTACATCCTTCAAAGATGGCCGCTATAACAGTCTAGTCTCTTAAAACCGGAAGTCAATACCTATAAAACCCGGACCCACGGACCATTTCTCAAGATGCGGTCCAAGGGGAAGCAGCTAGGTAATACTATGCGGCATTGCTGATTAGGAAGTAAGTTCCATCCATCCAGGCCTAAAAACAAAAACTTTTTCTTTGGGAACATGAGAAATGTACTCTGAAGAGTAGAAACTTTAGAATACTAACTCTATCTTTTACAACCTTAATAATTTTTTAGCATTGTTTCCACCGAGGCGATACCGCCCCCCTATGAGACCATGATGTGCCATTTTGCACCAACAAATGTAATTATTGGCAAGATTTCCTTTTTGTGTGTCTGATCTGTGTATTCACTGTTATCTGTATAGTCACTTATGTGTGTCTGTCACGATTTTTCACGGTAGTTTCACTTCCAGTGTCAATCGATGGCAGGCAACAGACCTTAAAAGCATGCACGTACCAGTATGGCAAGACTCACACCATATCAACCACGTGCATGAATGAACGTACATGGACAATTGCACGTTTTGAAGGACTAGAAGACCCCGATCTCGGCTGAGAAAGGGGCGAGGTAGTTGTTAACAATTTTTGTTCATATCTTGTTTCAGGTTCACCACTGAACGAAACCAACGCGTGTACCAAGTTGGAACAGCGTCATTCACTGTAAATATTTCTTTGCACTAATTTTCTTTGAATCCTAAATCTAGGTTTTTTAGGAGTGGCATTATACAGGGCTGGTCCCTGTATGGTCCTGACGAAACGCTAGGGGTAGCGTGAAACATGTTGACCAGATACTGAACCAACCCACATCACAGGTTGGTCTACAGTACAAACCCCACTTTTAACATACCGGTCTAGGAGCAGAATAAAACATTGAGGCCCACTAGCACGGTATTTTTAACACTCACACACACATCCACTCCACTTACTCTCACCACACATAGTCCTTCACATAACAGTGCTCCTTCGTAGCTCGAGAGTCGCAGCACGCCCCTTTTCGTAGAGAACTGGGATGACCCCGATGATGAAGCATGTCACCGTGAGGAAACTCCGGTGAGTGAGGGGAAAACAAGAAAGAAAAATCCTTTTCTTTCTGAACGGCTATACCCACACACTGCTGGTAGATAGCCCACACACAAGACAGGTCCCTGAACCCAGATACTGGCTTCATTTCTTGTATTTGAAGATGAGTCATATCCTAATTCTATACTTTGTGTCCGAGATGGGGTAGAGAATACCCTTCCTAGGTGTCAGGTGCACATTAATGGGAAATGTGTGGTGGTCATGGTGGATTTTTGTGCATCCAGGGGGAAATACTGGACATACAATTGATTAATTGGGTTACTTCTGGGTACATATCAGTTTCAAAGGAAGGAAAACCAAAGGAAAAAGCTATGTAGCTTTTAAAGGTGATCTTATTTTGGGTTGGCCCCACCAACAAGACCTTAATAAAAAACTGGGCCCAACTGCAGTACCACAGGTTTATGCACTAGAAGAATTGAAGGAAATCATGGGGTAGTGGAGCTAATATCAGAGTTCCCAGAAGTTTTTCCAGAGAAGCTGGGAAAGTTTGTTGGCTTTAGACACAAAATAATTTTATTGGATAATGCAGTACCTGTTAGGCACAAAGTATGCAATGTTCCTTTGACATTCAGAGGGAAATTGAAGGAGATGTTAAATGATCTGTATGAGAAGAAGGTAATTCAACCAATAGAATCTTCTCCCTGGGTGTCTCCAGTTGTTTTTGTATTGAAACCTTCAGGAGATTTGAGACTATGTGTTGACCTTAGGAGTCTTAACAATGAAATATAAGAAGAGAAACATCCATTACCTAACCTACATGAATTATTTTCTACTTTTTCAGGTTAAAACAAAAAAGTGTACGATAGTTTTGGCCAGTGCATACCATCAGATTGAACTTATTGAAGAATCATGTCACCTGACTGCATTTGTTACACCTGAAGGAATGTACCAGTTTTGCAGGATGCATTTTGGATTGGCTAGTGCTGCGTCCGTCTTCCAGAGGCTGATGAAAGAAATATTAGAAGGAGTGCCTGGAACTATAGCTTTTCAAGATGACATTCTAGTTTATGGAAAGGACGTATAGGATCATAATGCTATCTAAGAGTTGTTGCTCAAAGGCTGCAACAAAAGGGGTTGACACTCAAAGTTTCTAAATGCAAGTGTAATTGCAATGAGGTGGAGTATTTAGGGCACAGCATTTCTAAAGATGGGATCAAGCATAAACAAAATTGCGTGCAAGCTGTTATAGACGCTCCCGTTTCAAAAACCAAAATACAATTGTTATCATTTTTAGGTCTTACAGAATTTTATTCTGGATTCATTGACAACTATGCTGTTAAAGTAAAATGTTTGAGTGAATTGTTGAGAAAGAACAATGAGTTTTTATGGCACACGGAGCAAGATCAAGCTTTTGTTGATTTTATGAAGAAATTAGTGAACGCACCTTTTCTTACGTCTTTCAAAACTGAGAGGCATTGTTCGCCGCGAATGCCAGTAACTGATTTTGGGGCCACCCTCATGCAAGAAGTAACTCTGAGGAATATGTGGTTTCGTATGCATCACAGGCGTTGAGAGAATCCAAGAGAAACTATTCTGTTATCAAGAAAGAGTTATTGGCTTGTACTTGGGCAGCTGATCATTTTAGGCAATTCCTATGGGGTGCACGATTCGTGTTAAGAACAGATCATAAACCGTTTATGTGTTATCTCCAGGTGGTGGCAGGAACTTGACTGCTAGATTGGTGATGTTGGCAGCAAAGTTGCAGGCTTACCAATTGAGGATTGAGCACATACCTGGAAGGTTGAATGTTCATGCAGACTTTCTGGCGCGTTTACCGGTTAACTCCAAAATGTAGGCGATTGAAGGCGGAGAGTGATTGTGAAGTTGCCTTTACAATGTGGAAGTCCTACACCAGGTAATGAGGATATAATTTCAAAAGAAAAATGGATGGATCAATGTAAAAAAGATGTGGATTTCTCGTTGGTGTGCAACTATATGGTAAATGGGTAGCCTGAGGAACTAAAGTTAAGTGGGGAAACAGCAGGTTTCTTCAAAGTGCAGAATAATTTGATGTATGATGGATTCTGTCTGTTTTGTGGTGCCAAAGTTGTACCTCCTGTTGGAATGAGGAAAGCTAATTTTCTGTTGGGTCATGAAGGTCATATCTGGATGTCTGCTAGTAAGAGACGTTTTCGGGAGTTTTACTGGTGGCCGGGAATAAACAACATGATTGAGAGATTTGTGAAGGAGTGTAGTTTGTGAGCGAATATGATAAGACGGTAAGGTCTTTGAGGATGGAGCCATCGCCTATTGAGTTGGCTGTGAGTCCATGGAGGAAGCTGTTTAGACATTCTAGGTCCATTTTGTACCGTTTCAATGAGGGAAGCATTTGCCATAGTATTGGTGGACAATTTCTCCAAGTGGCATGAGATCAAAATGACGGAGAAGGTGACATCTGAGGTCATCATAGGGTTTTTGCAGGATGTATTTTGTAGAGAGGGTTTACTGGAAAATTGGTGTCTGACAATGGTCCACAGTTTCTTAGTAAGTCTTTTGATGATTATTTGGTAAGATGTGGTGTGAAACACAAAGAAAACGCTAACTATTATCCCCAGTCTAATTGTCAAACTGAGAGGTTCAATCGGGTGGTAAGAGAATCCATTCAGTTAGCTTCCAGAGGAGGTTTGTCTTGGAAGAAGGCTTTGCAAGCTACTTTATTTTCATATCGCATCATGCCCAACTCCATAAATGGGTGTTCAGCTTTTGAGTTGTTACATGGTAGGAAACACGGTTTGAAATTGGCTTCCTGGTGGTTGAAGGAATGTAGTGGGGTGCCTGAGACATGCTTAGATTACAAAATAATCAGGGAGCAAGTGGAAATTTACCAAGGGAAAATGATAAAAAAATATGAATAAAAACAAATGCTGGAATATGTGTGGTAAAATTCAGGTGAGTGAATGGTTTAGCATTAATAAACCATTCTCTAGCAGCAAAGAGTTACCCAACTGGCCAGAGCCTACCGAAGTAGTTTATGATAAGGCAGTTAAAGTTCAAGGCTGAAAATCTGCAATATTAGTCGTCTTTCTGTTTTCAGAGGTTCTGTCAAAAAAATCTGTAGACCAGGATAGCTGTCCTAAGAAGGATGATGATGGTAATGTGTTCCAGGATATACGAGAGGATTGGGATGTACGTGCGAACTTGGATGTAGGTGTGCCAAGCAGTGCGCCTGTGGCAACATCCCAAGCACCAATTGATGGTGTGTTTGGTGAGCGGGAGGAACTGCAGGACAGGAGGATGTAGGAGATGGTGAAAAAAAGTTTTAGGGCAAAAAATGTATGGCAAAGAATTCTGATTTTATTATAGTTTGAGTATTGACCTGATAATTGTGAACTATTATTTTCCTGTGCTATTTTCAGCTATCTATTCTGGGTGGACATACTTATTTTTATTGTATATGGTTTCTTTACTTTATAAAGAGGGAAGGTGTGTTGTGTTTCATGCTATTTCTTGGTGATGGAATGTACAATGGAAGTGGGATCTAGAGTGTAAGGGAGGTTCAGGTGGAGAGGGTTGAGGAGACTGTTTTAACCACACGCCTGTGTGTGTCGTGGCTGCGTTATTTTACAAATACCTACCAGCGTGCCTCGTTTACTGCAATAAGCAGTATAGGTGTCTCATCATGCTCATCATATTTGTTTCCATTGATCAGTTCAAAGATTACCACCATATTTTTGAACATATCAAACAGTTTTTCATTGTCTTTTTTCCTTGACAGGTATGAATATTCACTATTTGTTGTTATGTGTTATTATACAGGTGATATTCGCAAATCGAATGTGCCAGTGGTACCTTACATTCCATACCCAATCTGTCCAAGAACAGGATTGCCTGTGACAACAACACTCCCAATCCTTAAGCACCAAGATGCACATAAGCTTGGAGGAACAATGATTGATCCTGTGACTGGAATGGAGGTGCCTGTACTAGCGGTGACAATACACCCACAGACAAGTCACAAACACACCCTTGGAGGTACCTACACCAACCCTCTAACAGGATTAGTAACTTCAATTGATATTGGAAAGCCCATGATTGATGTAAAAAGCAGAAGAATTCTTCCAATTCTTGGAATCAGTCTAAACTCTAATTCAGGTAAGAATATATTCAATGAAATCTGTCAAGTAAATGTACTCATTATAAAGTGACCGAGATTAATCAGTGAAATCTGGCTGATTCATTGATATTCTCCAATGCATGCTTCACTTCCGCTAAGATATTCTTCATAATATATGCTTCCAGAATGGAGGCTCCGTTGAGAACACACAGTGCACATACATTAACTCTGTTTTGTCACTGAAGTCGTAAATAGTTACTTGCAGAATTCCCAACCTGTAGATAAACAAAGGCAGAACTGCTGCCCCCATACTGTCTCTAAGCTGGAGCTAAGGCCGCTGATTAGTCTCTCCCCTAGCAACTAGCCCTACATAGGAGAATATAGCATTGCCTCAACAGTTTTCTGTTGTTATTTAACTCTAAATAAGGCCCTAATCTGCCTAATTAGTCAGAAAGCAAAGCACTCTTAGATAGAAATTACCACATACGAATGGCATATGCAGATCAGAGAATTGCATGCTTTGCAATATAACCGCTGTTCCCAACCACCAACCACAACAGTTCTGCAGTATCTAACTTTTTATGTATTTAATTGGACAGTTCAGTAACATACACAGATGTTTGTCAACAGATACAGTGCAGTTAGTGCCATTATTACATATGCACAGTCCTACATTCTAGAAATATTTCAATCATTTAGTTTTGTTATGTTGAAAATGTACCATATTTAAAGGATTTTGGGGCATATTATCAAGGGGTTTTATCTCCACTTTTTTGGCTTTAAAAGCCAAGAAAGCGGAGATAAAATTATCTCCTTATTACCTAGCTGTCGCTAACACCAGTTAGGACAGCTAGTAGGAGATAGCGACCATCTTGGGCCCCACTTTGCATGTCAGTGCTATTTATCACTAATGACATGCAAAGTGGGCGTGAAAAGATGTTAGCGACTGGAAACAGTCGCTAACATCGCTATCTTCTATTACCAACTTTCGGAGATATACGCGCTAAGCGCGAATATCTCCAAAAGCTAACACCTGCCCTGAGCAGTTCTTAGCCATGTTATCCAATGGGAGGTGGATAACATGGCTAAGAGCATTAGCACGCTAATGCATGAATATCGCTGACTTTTCAGCGATATTCATGCATTGCGGCCGATTTTTATCGCATTTGCGATAAACCTTGGTAATACCAAGGTTTATCTGCGATAAAAATCGCCGCAGCTCTGCGATAATTTTTTCACGCTAACCAAGCAATAGCGATAATTATCGCTATTGCTTGGTAATATGCCCCTTGGTTTTTTTTCTACCGAATATATTTCTGCAGTGGAGAAAGGATGTAAATATATATGGGCAGCTGTCAATGTGGAGAATGGTTTCAGCAAGGCGTTCCAACTGGCATCACAGAGACAATGAGACTGAACTTCAAGTTAGTTCTGATGTTACTATGACACATTACGTACCTGCATAGATAAGCAGTGCAGGCCTAGCGAAGATACTTCACCCACATCATCCACCCTTTTAAAGTACATGGCATCATGCCACCCTCCACAACACCATCTTTACTCTTCAGGCTCAATATAAAAATACCTGGTGCCTTGCTACACGTCCTGTCACCAATTCACCAAAATGCTTGGGGTAGCTGAAGTGATATTGTATTAGAACCCTCTGACCCGATGTCATCACAGGAAGTGACATCATTTGATCTTTGGCACTGAATTCTATCAGGAAATGATGGCATGGACTTAATCTCGATGGCATTACAATAATAAGTGCTGAAGTTATGAGCCTATTAATCACACAATTCGATAATAACACAACAATAACTAACACAGATACATTTCCATTGTATATACCACGTACATTTTTAATAAGGTGTTGACAAGACATAGTAGGCGCACAAGGAAACTCTCACTCCCCCTCACGTCTGACACCTCTCAGCGCCCACTGGGCCCAAGCATATCCAAACATCGGTTATGTTGTCCAAGGCGTAGACTTTTATTCACATCAACTCATATAAATCAACACAACCACTACGGTAGTAAAGTACGACTTGGATATATATGATGATCCACAGCAACAGATTTTTTACGACATCCACATGTCAAAGGCAGTAAGGAAATTAGGCATAACATTATAATTGATTCCAGCTACGCCATACACATGTACTTCAATTTTTTGGCCGACTCGATCGACCCACTCAGCTGCGCACATTGTGCTGGCAGGCCCCAATGCGCTACAGCAAACATTGCCACATGTCGAAGGCAGTAAGGAAATTAGGCCTAACATTATAACTGATTTCAGCTTCGCCATACACATGTACTTAAATTTGTTGGCCGACTCGGCTGACCCACTCAGCTGCGCACATTGTGCCAGCAGGCCCCAGCACGCTTCAGCAAACATTGCATTGCTTGAAACACAGGGCATCGCATTAGCACACCGGCCCACTGAGGTACCTGAACACATGCAGCCCTTCAAAGAGTCCACAGAATCCGTACGTTGCGGGATAGGGCAGTAGAGACAGGACCACCGTCAGGTTAGTCACCCCCCCGTGCCTACCCTTGGCAGTAGAGTCCAGGACCACTAGCAGGTCAGTCCCCTCCCCGCCTATCCACTGCACAGTTCCATCGTACCCCCTCTTGGGGTCCATCCAGTCGCTGAACCTCCATTGCTGCGCATGCCCCCTTTGGTGTTAACTGCCAGCGCTCCACCACAGGGTGAGAAGATCCCCGGTGCACTCGCCCTCCCCCCTCTACCTGCCGCTGGCTGTGATCCAACCTAGCCCCCAGGACAGTGTGGATAAAGATCGCCATCCTCTTGGCAGAAGGATGCACCCCATCCTCAAGGAACAACTCCCTCATTCCGGGATGTTGAAATTTGTGTCTAATAGTACCCATGAATGGTTTCGTTAAAATGCTTTATTATGGCTTGGTTCAGCTTCTTTACCATTTCGGTCAAGGCTTTTACCGGAACCCCATTGGACCAGGCCATTCGCGGAATCACTTCCAACCACAATATTGCTGCATTTGAAGGGAATGTACCGGAAAAATGTTTGTGACAACTTCACTGCATGTCCAACTCTAGAGTACCGAGCACATTCTGTGCTCTAAATCTCCTGCCCCACTTAATATTCCCATTGCGCACCCTTTCCCTAGTGCCCAATGCCCATGGCACAGATGTTTTGACTGGGTGGCTTTTGGTAATGTCACTGACAGCACAATTATCGCATTGTTGGTGACATACTTATTGTGGCATCCACTGTGCGCAGTGTGCCAGCAGGCCCCATCTTGCAACAACGTTCCCCATGCTCCAGTCATTATGGCGCCCGGCACTTATATTTTATAGTGTGCTTCTCACCAGAAAAATTCTGGGCACCTGGCCTCACTCTTTTACAATGTAGGCATTGCCACTAGGATACCTGCTCCCAAGTGTAATCCCCCACACCTGGCCAGCATGTACAGGAAGTGAGAGTGTAACACACCCCTTACTTACCTGAGTTCGACCTGCTTCCCAGCCGACTACCAAGACTCCTCGTAATAGACCATAGTGCCCCGTTCCCTACTGCGTTATTATTGGCCCCTTTAATCGGGAATGTTATCGTGCTGGTAAACCATGTACTTTGATAACTGAGCGTGTGCGCGTTAACAACACCGGAATAGCAAGACAGTTGCACCGGAACTGAAGTGAGATTTGTGTAGACACCCTCTATCATGCCTGGCCGCAAGCAGCACAATCTCCCCGCTGATGAGGGCTGCTATGCTTTTTGCAAAGGGTGAAGAGTGATACCATACTGTGAACCTACACTATATTCCTGGAGGGGAGCACATGGGATGTATTAAGGTACTTTAAGACATTGCACTGGCATCGCGCCACGCTCCTGGGGTTGTACTCGGCTTTATTTTTAGCTGTTAGACAAGCCTTCAAAATAGAGCGCCATAGACATATGACATATTGAATAAAGCATCCGATATAACCGTTATTGGTTACAGGCTTTCTAGCCACCCCACCTGCGTAGCTCTGTGAACCCAGTAAATGACTCCTTGAGTACCACCAGAAAGTAAGATAATAGGAGAAATGTCAAAATTCAAAACCGTTATCCCAGGGTTGCAAGGATAGCCACTGCACAGAGCCCTAACTCAATCCTTGGCTTAACAGCCGATCCATTGAAGAAAACAAAAGTGGTAGGTGCAAGCACGAGCCCACTGTACCTGAAAGGCCACACGCAGCAAAAAGCAAGCTAATATGCACTGCTGGCCAATGAGAGTGCTGCGGGCCTCATGCCATTAACGCTGATGGGCAAAGTCACGCTACCTACCATTATTTACCAAGGCATGCCGCCGGAGTTTGAAAAAGGCCGGGACTTGGAGAAGAACTCTCTTCTCCACGCATCTGCAGGCTTGCTTATTGTTGTGGTGATATGTGAAGCCCCATAATTACCTGTTTTTCCTGGGCAGTACCACCTTCCCTTCAGTGACCATTTTCATGTAGCAGAGGCTTGTTGGAGTTCCAGCTTGCTAGCCTCACATCTGGAAACTGTACTGTTTGAAATGACTAAGGAGGAACCAACAAGGTTCGTTTGATAGCTGTGCAACATTCCAGGGGGAAATTAAAACACCTGCAACTTAGATAAGCACTGCCAGCCACATGGTTCACCTCTGTACTAGGCACTTGGTACCCAGTTCAACCATTACTCGCTGTTTCCATGTCAATTATCCTAAAGATTTCTCGGCCTCCACCCACTAACTCCCTGTGGAGGCTCCTAGTGTATACCGTTGGGCTGTGACGGTTCCTGGTGTAGACTTCTGGACCCCACACCCCAGCTCCATGTGGAGGCTCCTGGTGTCGGAGCTTGGCAACTGAGGCACCGATTATTGCATCGTCCTGTGGTGACACCCTCGCCTAATGAGAGGAGAGTACTTCCTTGTGCAATCTCATAACCGAGGAGAAGATGTGAATGCTTGCCTAATCTCCAAGGCAGCAATCCCACACCAAAAGTATGTACTGTGCAGGTGCGTGTTTTGTGCACCGGCACTGAAAGATAGGCGTACCCTCACCTATAAGGCGTGAATAGCTGTGGCATAACCAATGTGCTGTATTTTGTTTAGGGTACCTTGCTAGACCACTTCACGCTTGGAGTTTTAGTCTTCCGGAGAACTACTGCCACCAGAAAATGCTCCCTTGTAGCGATCCCCTGGTTAGAACTTGTGTAACTCTGCTCCCAATCTTTCCATGCAGTAGCAACTTTCATATGTATTGAAAAGGGAATAGTACAACTTGACTAAGTCATGGGGCTATTAACCCACCCGTAATTCCTGGGGTTAATTGCCCAAATAATCACTAAATCGACCTCAGCCCCCTGAAAATGCATCCTTATAGCCTTAGAAGGAGGAAAGGCTGAGTGAACCTAGACCGGGCTCTCCATGCTCCCATACTGGATCCTGTATAACCCTGCTGCGTCCTGTTCGGGCCCGAGTCTGTGAGTCATCTCCTTTTTGATAATGCCCCCCTGAGGGTCCCCTGGTGCCAAATAATTGCTCCAGGGGATGTGGTGTTTTCTCCAGAATCACAAAATTGTGACACTCCAGACTAGAACCTGGTTCCCACTGGCTTTAAAGTTAACCCCAGTCTGTTGTGCCACATCCTCTCCCTCGGAGGAGTAACTACATTTTATATTAAAATGGTCAAACACCCTTAAAAAGTTCTGACCGAACAATTTAAACACGATACACTATACCGCCCATGCTGAGTCTACAGCGTTGCCCACTGGCAGTGTACTGATGCGCCTTAATAACTGCGAAACTTGTGCTATTGCTCTGCTAGTGATGGGCACCTTCATTAATACCTTGCACCCTGGCCCTGCTTGGTGAGCATCTACCCACGGATGGGACAGTGCATGAAGGAGAGACAGCGCAACATGCCTGCTTGATACCAACCGATACCATAGATGCGCCTGCTACCAGGGGTGCTGTCTTTGGTGGACTTCAGGAACATGGCATGTGTTCCTCTCCTGGCTGGCCACACCCTCATCCAAAATGTCGGTAAACTTCATGGGACATTGCTGCTGCCATCTCAACGAGGACCACATACCAACAGGAGAAAAGTGAAACAATATTGTTAAGTGGTAGACAACACAGACATTCCAGCATGATTAGAAACAATAGAGTACCTAGCACATTCTGTGCTCTACGTCTCCTGCTTCAATTATTATTCCCATTGCGCACCTTTGTTCTCCATTGGTAACTACACATGTGTGGCTCCATGTATATTCCACAACATCTACAAAAGATATGAAAGAAATGGATACACAAATGTTATCAACTTGCATGTAATTGCGAACATATGAGACCATAGAGGAGCAATTGGTTCTCCTGTAGGAATAAAGACCCAAGTTCCAATTCACATTTTTATTGGTTAGCCAGTATACCAAAGAAAGAAAACCCCAACTGACCCCACATGTCTCCCTGTGACCCACAGTAATCACCTGAAAACATCTCAAATACACCCCTGTGAACTGGAGGGCCTGAAGAGAAGGTGCCGCTAAAATCAGAAAAGCGGCACACACCTTTATTGCACTGAAGTCTTGATCCGCTGTGACAGCCACAAAGAGATAGCTTGCTTCCAATGTCAAATTACCTTATAATGGTTAAACTGATGGATGATTATCAAGCAAACGACTACAAGTACCATAATGCAATGGGTTATCACTGGGGACCAACATTGTAACTGAAAATAGCAATAACGAGAAAGAATTGTGGCTACCAAAATTAAAGTGGGATCTCAACTGGGCCACGGTAGCCAGTACAACCGCATATCATACATCAAAGAACAACACTTCAAGAAAGACCGTGGCGCCCTCCACTCGTACTGCATGAAAGACTCTTCAAGGGCAGGAATCGAACACCTTTAAAACCAGACACCATAGTCACACATATAACCTTTACGCTAAAGTACTCTGCTCCCGTCTGCCCTCCGACGAGACGGACATGTGCAACAAGTACTTCACAGGGTCAATTCCCCGAACCATAACAAGGGGGCAAGCAATCCACCCTCATAAAACCGGGCCGACTGGAAGATACACAGTGCCGGAAGCCGAACCCCCGGCCCCTTTTTGAAACGAGCAGGCCATTGCGTCAGGCTGACCATGCAAATTAAGCCTGCAACCAGCCGCGGCCCTAAATTGCCATAAAGCACAGGAATTGTCCCCTCAAAGATGTGCATTTACTGCTCACTCATGATGGTATGCGCAAGAACTAGCCCATGCAGACACAAGCTGCCTCGGATGACATTAAACCACAATCTGGGCCTGTAAGTTATCTGACTGGCTGCCCTGGGCCACCAAAGGTGGCCACCTACGAGGGCGGCCACCCTTAGTGCCAGAGGATGGCACAGACCCATGAGCGGTCTAGTGTTGGGGGTACCAGAAGGTCCTCCCTGTGTGGTCACTTCCTGTGTCCAGGGGGAGGGGCCCGAACGGCTATATGACCCAGGGGGCGAGGGTCAAGCGCCCTCTTCCTGGACATGGTGGAAAGCTGACCCTTGCCCCCCACTCCCCGCTTGGATTCCAAACGGGTGACTTCCTGTGCGCTTTTTGCCTCCCCCCGCCTGCACCCGGACTCTGTTTTGGCGTGACCTTGATCAGTAGGACCTGGGAAGCGGTGAGTGCTTTGTCCCAGGCCCCCCATTCCCATTAGGTCCCGTGGCGGCGGAGTCTTCTCGTTTGCCTGGGCACTGCCTAGGGCTGCCGCCAGGCGAGGGGGGCTGTTCAGATCCGGGGAGTCAGGGCGGTCGTCGTTGCCCTCCGGGTCTTGGCCAGCTCTCGGTCAGGCGAGGTACGGAGCAGGGCACCTGTGGTTGTGGGTGAGGGGAGGTAGTTCGCGTGGCTATCTTCAGAGGTTCGTGGGTCCGGTGTTTAGAGGTCGTGCTGGGTGGGGGCGTGGGCTGGGGGCCCTCGGTGAGTGTAACTCGGCTACCCCCCTCCCCCCACCCCATCACAGGTTGCATATGGGCCATGGCACGTTTGGGCACTTTCGCCTGTTAAGAAATTGGGTATGCCACTGGGGGCAGTGCGGTAGTTTGAGTTAACTCGGATGCAGGGGCTGCTCTTTCAGCGATGTCCTTGAGCCAGCCGCAGCTTCAATCAGCGGCATGGGCAAAGCGGCAGTGCCATCCCGGCATCAGCGCCGAGGGTCGGGGCACTTTAGCGGGGCCAGGTGGGTGTTGGCCAAGTTGGTGGATAACAACGCTGCACCCCCCTCCTAGAGTCCACAGCCAGCCGTTGCGGTGTGGGTTGTGTGCGGGGCAAGCAGTGGTGGTTATCATTGCCGCATGCACGGCCTTCGGACCCCCCCACCCCCACTCACATGTATATTTTGTGCGAGCCACCTCAGTGAGGTGTTCTGGCAGGCGAGAGCATTTACCGGCATATTATCAAGAATGGGCGTTACATTATTGCCGCTTTTATCGGCAGGAAACTGCCGATAAAGCGGCGATAATGGGCTTGATAATATGGTCTATGAATTCCAATCGAAGCCCATGTTAGATGTCTTTACATCTAACATGAGCTTCGATTGGAATTCATAGAGCATATTATCAAGCCCATTATCGCCGCTTTATCGGCAGTTTTCTGCCGATAAAAGCTGCGATAATGTAACGCCCATTCTTGATAATATGCCCCTTAGTCCCTTTAGCCCGGGCCTCGCCTCCCCCACCTCCCTCGGAACAATAACTTCTCTGACTGACCCCCCCCCCCATTAGCGGGGTGCATTAGGAGAAGGAGGAGGGAGAAAGTTGAGCCAATGTGCAACAATTCCACTCTGACACAGAGGGCCATGTTCTTTCCGGCAGGGTAAGGGCACAGATTCGGGCCAATGCCGCAGGCCAGACAGCGATAACCTGGCGATCCCTGTGGGGGTCGGGGTCGGGTGTGCGTTGCGTTGGCATGGCCTCCTTTGCCCCTACTGTGAGGAGGAGCTGCCATGGCCACGGGGGCCGTCAAGAAGCCCGCTGCAGTCTGCAGAGTTTGTTCGGTTGCGGGTAACCCTGTAGGGGTAGCAAACGGTGGCTCCTGAGTTCTGCAGCAGCCGTTCAAGGATCACTATCACTATTAACATGCTAACAAAAAGTGAAAATAAAACGTACACTTTTCGCCCGCGCCTGAATGGTAGGCAACCGGTGATCGGGTTATGCGCGCCAAGACCTTCGGGTTGAGTTTGCACTATATAAAAAGACAAATGACTATAGTTGGAATGCAATTTTAAGTGCCCAAATTATCCCAGTTCGGAGAGCATGCATTGTTCACGCCCAGGTTGGAGGGGATTCGTCATGATTGCCCGTCCCTAACCATAAATTAGGTGATGTGCTGTGGTGGCAAGGGCTTTCCCGCCAGGCACGTAAGTGACCCACTGTACATCCCGCCCCTCCCACCCCGGATTATGCTGGGTTTTTCCCGCTGCGCTTGCCGTGAGGGCGCTTTCCGCAGCAGCGGGGGACAATTACGAATGTACTGGGGCTGGATTTACCAATGTTGCTTGGCATTTGCAAAATCTGTTGGTGAAGTCCCTGACTTCGAAGGCGTATACCCCTCATGTGTTACTTACTGATTGGTGCGTAGTTTATATAGCACAGACTTCACCCATTGGGGTTTGAACGCTTATCAATTTGATCTTAATTTTGTGAATACTCATATTTCACAGCGCTTAAACGCTCAGAAGCTTCATGGATAATGAATAGGAGGCTGTCACAATGAAGGCAGCAAGTGTAGCGTCAGTTGTTCAGGAAGAAGCCCCATTTTCCATCCCTGTGAGAGAGACACGTGCTTGTTCTAACGTCGGACTGCGGGGAGTAGAGTCTTGCAAAGCTTTGTCACCTGACCTCTAAAGACACAAGCGTGGCATCGATCGGGGAACGGCGCGTTGCCTGGTCGCGGCGCTACCTGTTGGGTTGTGCCTCGTGCTTGCCAAGCCGGCAGTTGCAGCCTTTTGTTTAGGCGGCAGAGCAGCAGTGACCCTCTTGCGGTTCCCCAATTTGCACGTTTTGTCAGTTGATGTGAGAGAACTTAGTTCGAGTCTTGTAGTGATGCTCCGCATCCCGCTGCAGTTCGCAAGCATGTACTCACTCTTAATTTTGCCTTTTATAGCGCAGACTTTACTAGAAGGTGTCAGAGCGCTTCACAATAGGAACAGAACTGATACATGAGAGCACTATCAGTGAACACATTACGAAAGTAAACGCTAAGTTACATGAAGTAAGGTGACAAATGGGAGCAAACAATACAAGAGTTACCAAACTGCATTACAGGAGGAAATAGTGACAGGGGTGCAGGTAACAGAAGCGTTCTAGTACAAGTAGAGGTAAAATACTGCGATACATGGCAGACAGTCACACACATGAACAAACGTTACGTAGGCAATGGTGGCACTTGTGCAAGTACCGGTAGCCAACACGTTGTAAAAGGTAGCAAACAGTGTGTTACAAGAGAAAAGTAATATGTGCATGTTACAAATGAGTACCAAACACAGGTAGAAGAATAATACTGAAATAAATGACAGACTCTCAAACAACAAGAACACACTGGGGAGACACTTCCATAGTCAAGGCGAATAGAATTTTCAATAATGAAAGGTCTGCCTTCAGATATTGGAGAGGGCATGAAGTAAAGTTGGAAGTGTCTTTATAGGAGGAGAACTTTGAGGTCAGTTTTGAAGGCTCGGGAGGAGGATGTGTTTCTGGGAAGAATTGTAAGGGGACAAGTTAAGAAGTGACTCTAAATCACACACACCAAAGTGCAATGGTCATATCTGAGTTAGCATTTGAATAATTAACTTAGTTTGAGACACCACACTACTGCATCAGGCGCTGGAGGTACGCAAGTATTTGCCCACCCAACTCCTTACAAGAGGGTAAGGTGGACAAACTAGTTCTCGTAACTGACAAACAGGCTTGGCCTGGGTAGCGTGGGGGCATTGATGGCCCCTGTCTCATTGCAGAGAATACATATTGGTATATGAGTAGGGGGCAGGGCTTCTAATGGATGTTTTATATCTCAAATGCAAGAACCAAGATGGAGAACTCCTTGGTCAGCAGGCAGGACAGAATTATCACAGACTAATGAGCTATAACTGTAAGCGGTCTTCACCCTCCATCCCTCCTGTCTCTTTTGCATAGCATATGATTGTAGTGAGAGCAGGCTTGCTTGGAAGCAGGGTTATAGGGAAGAAGTCAGTAGGAGTACAAAGGAAACCACCCATCAGCATGAGGAGACGTGTATTTCAATTATTTTTGAGAATCTCTGTTTAGGGCAGATCACCTCAGGGTTTGGGGCAAGGAGGAAAGACAAGGAAGTAATGGCCCAATTTCTTATTGGTAATCTTCATCACTCCAAGTCTAAGGGGCCTATTATGATGTCGGACACAGTCTCAGTGTGAGAACCGACGGACCATAGGTCGGCGGTTTCGCACACCTTATCACGAAGCAACCACACATGGTGCAGTCACAAACTCCCACTAGTGAATGGGAGGTTGTGCTGTGGGCGGAAAGCGCCCGCAGCACAAGCTCCCATTGAGAAATGAGAGTTTTTACAGATCCCTGCACTGTCGGCAGGCACCTCATGAGCCTACCACATGGTGCAGGGATGTGATGGTGCCTGCCCCAGGGCCTGAACCCGAGGGTTAGGGGAGAAGGAGGCCCTGCTAGGGGCCCCAAAAGACACTTTCTGACAGCAGTTTCATGTCAGAAAGACCAACATGTAACTGCTGTCGGAAAGTGCCATCATAATACCGAATTTTGAGAGCCCTCCTTGGTGGCCTCTATCAAATGAATTACAAAATGAGATGGACACTTTTTTACAAAAATCTTATCAATATCAATGAAGAGTATAACTCAGTATATGGTGGAGAATTTATTGTACTCCAAATATTGGGTCTAATCAAATAAAGATAGGCCAAAATAAGAGGCCTTGACAGCGTACTTTAGTTCCAAGGAATCATGGCAGCCACAGGGCAATCCTCATGGTGATATCCAGAACACGGAACACTAGTGTTAGTCGAGTGTTGAGAAGTCCATCAGTACGCGTGTTTTTGATCAAATCCATCGTTCATTGGAATGCTGTCAAGCCCGCTTATTTTTGACAGTCTTTATTTGATGAGACCCAATATTTGGAGTACAATATTTTCTCCACCATATACTGAGTTGTACTTTTCATTGATATTTTGCAACATAAGGTTTATGTTCATTTCCTCCAAGGGTCTTCAGTCCACATATGAATACTCTGTCCTGAAGCTGGTCTTTTAGATGATTACACAAGATAATACCGATACGTTGACACTTTCAACCCATTTTCATCAACATTTGTACACAGGCGTTGTTCATTGTATGTTCATGATGATTTCCTTTGTCCTGAGTGCAAGAAATGGGTTATTGCAAAAGTGTTCATTAGATAAGATTTTTGTGAAAAGTGCCCATCTCAGTTGCTTTTGTGTTTGAAAAATATATTCTATACCCTCTTTTGTTACATCATTTATTCACATAAATGTGTACTTAAAAAGTATACACCTGTTTGCATTGTATGCTTGTTTTTATTTTAGATAAATTCTTTTGTAATCATTATAATTAATTTTGTAATTCATTTGATTGAGGCGCCCAAGGAGGGCTCTCAAAATTTGTTTTGGACTAAACAAGATTTTTAGTTAAACAAATCCTTTGTAGGCATCATTACCCTATACTAAGTTCCTGTTATTCAAGCCTCCAAGGGTTTATTGGGTTACCCATCTTCCTGAGCAGAATCATAATACCAAAGGCGGAAACGCCTTCCTAATGGGATTATGAGTGGTTTCCCACTGGTCGATTGGCTCCTTGAGCTCGTCGGAACCCAGTCGGTTCCCCCGGCCGGTTTATACTCTGACCGCCGACATTATAATTCGGCAGTTGCAATGTAAACCTAGCATGTCGGTCTGACATCCTTCAACGAGTAGTCGGAAACTTTCCGACCCACATCGTAATCAGTACCAAAGTCTTCCTCAACCAATCATGCATTCTTCCATCACATCTCTTCTGTCTCAGGTATGATTGTCTGGGGCTTAGGCTTGCACGCTGGCTGCATGAAAGGAGGCACAGAACTATAAAAAAAGACTACCAGCTTACTACATGTGCATATTAGTATTTCTTTCAATCTTTGTTTATGGAGAATGCCTGTACCGAGCCAGATTGCCTGAACATTCAAGTACTGGCAAGACAAGTCTGGAAAGATGGCCTAATTAAGAGTGGGAAGATCTGACAAAATCCTATAATTTCTGGAGGAAGTGCAAACATGGAGAAGAATCAACTGGACTAGTGATAGCATGGGGGAGTATATTCCAGCAACAAAGGCTACAGAATTTGCTCTCCTTGAATAATTCAAAGCATTACCCATTGCAGCTCAATTTGTGTACTATTTCTCTCAATCATATTTCTGTTAATTATCTCCTGTTTCTCCTTCGCAATACCTATTGTTACTGCAGAGAATATATGTATTCAATGTTTCTTAGTTTGTGTGCAATTGTTTTAGTTTGCATTAGTGGTGAGAAGAAGTCAGGAAATCTTCGCCCATCAAGAAGGCGTGCTAAATTGTCCACTTTCATCCGCATCTGAGGCTAACTGTTTTATAACTACATTGTGTATTCTAGGCAGAACAAAATGTAATAATGCTGGTGAAATTGATGAAACATACCAATGTTGTGGTAGACCATATTTGCAAAAATTATGAAATGTCACATGTCACTATTTTATGTTATTTTCTACTTATCGAACACTGTCTCTTGGTCCATTTTGTCTCCAGGAAGTATCTCACTCGTCTAGTTGCATGTGTGTGAACATTTTACATGCTGTACCCGCAAATCCTAGTTGATGCTTTTCATGTAATTTCACATAATTGTGTGCAATTTTCGTGAAATTCGGCAAAAAAATACATATACAACAAGAGTCTTCTGAGCTCAAAATGCCAAGGGACAATCAGGAGCAGGGAATCGTTTTCTTAGCTGTCTCTCATTTTTTCTAGAACTGAGGGATGGCAGTAAAGCAATGTTCTTTGCCAGATGAGCTGTATAGTTGCCAAACCTTGCTGCTGGAAGCCTCGCCCAATAATATCCGATTTTAGGGAAGTTGAAAGGCACACAATTTAGTATACATATAACTTTGCGACTTAGAGGATGTGACGTTAGGACCAGAGCTGCATAGTTGGGACCTGGAGAACCAAGTTGGAATCTTGTTGTGGGTTCAACATCCTGTGATTATGGGCAAATCACTTAATATCTCTGTTCCTAAAAAGTGTATTCGACCTTGTGTAGTGTGCCCAGTGGCGGTTCCTCCATAGGAGTTTGGGGGCATTGGTCCCCTACTAGCAGCCCCCCACAGGCAGAGAGACTCATTTTTAAACTAAAACTTTAATTTATCCTTCCTGCACTATTTTCCTACTATAGGACAGGGCTACAGTGAGGGGCTGACCAGGGAAAGCTGGGGATATGGGGATATAAAAATTTGACTGTGCATGTCAGATTGGCCGGTGTTTGCACCATGGCCAACCTAACATGCGCAATTCAGGCTTCCAGAACCAATGTTAGGAGGAGCTGGAATAGCAGAGACAAGTCCTCATCAGTCTCCGATGGAGCGTTGTGCTTGCCTGACCCAGCCAATCCTGGCACTGCTCTTTTCCTGTTTAGTATTTTAGAAAACATGAGAGCAGTGCTTAGAATGGCTGTGAAGCTTCAGGCTTCTTTTCTCAGTGAGGTAGAGCAATGCGTTGGGAGCATTGCAAAAAAGGTAAGATAGAGTTTATTTATTTGCTGCAGTACTCCTTACTTTTAACGGACGGTAAATGCTCTTTAAATAGACTGTGCACCATCACCATGCTTCAGAATAGAATTCCCATTTGTAAAGCATTTACTCTTTGTTTTACATATATATCTATATCTATTCTTTATTTATTTTCCTTTCAAGTGCCCCTACCACATTTTTTTTTAAGTTTGAAGTTTATTGAAGAAAAGAGAGTAACAGTACATGAAAAGAAAAAGCATAAATACATAAAGCACAATGAAAATCATCTATGATCATTAAATTGAGGGGGAAAAAGAGGGGGGAGAAAAAGGGGGGTAGGAAGGGGGAAAATATTACCTGAATCACAATTCTAAATGAAACACCATTTGTAATAATAAATATAATATGGCGCATAAAACAAAGTATCCATAACAAGGAAAAAGGAGTAATATCGGAAATGAATCATTAAAACATATAAAAGAAAAAGACAACAGTTAATTAATGTATGTTTCCTAACTTCATCCGAGGTAATTATAGGAGAAGAAGCTAAGGCTGAGGACGATAAATATGAAGATAAAGTAAGCCACAAAAGATCCCTTTTGATACATAAAGAAATAGGGGTGACATTACTGGTATCTAACCTATGATGGAAACAAACAGCATTCCACCAATCCCTAAAAGTAAGTTTCTCAGCTTGTTTCCAGTAGATGTAATTAGGTGTAGGACCATCGCCAGTAGAAAATCAGTTAACGAAGGAGTGGAGGATGAAAGTGGCCAGGAGGGTGATAAGGAACCCAAAAAGATGTTGGAAACGGAAAAAGGAATTTGGGGATAGAAAATGTTATTAATTTGGGACCAAACCAAAAGCCAAAAGCAGGAAAGAGAGGAGCAGTCAAAAAGCATATGATTTAAATCAGCTGAAGGCCCTTTGCATGACCAGCAGTCTGAGGGAAGGTCAGAAGAGAAGGAGGCTAATTTCATTGGAGTAAAAAGAAGGCATTTATATATGAAATATAGAGTCTGAGAAGTGTTAGCGGCTCTTGACGTTTTATGAATTTTTAACCATAATTTATCCCAAAAAGGAATACTCCGGCAATCTGCAAGATCCTTTTCCCAGGCCAATTCACATTTACTCTTGGGTCTATCAGAAGAGAAAAATAAATTGCGATAAATAGATGAGGCAGAAGTAGTAGAAGATAGTAAAGGACAGAGAGTAGTACATTTAGTAGGAATAGTGGGGTTGGGTGGCAAGGAAAGAAGGTATTGCTGAAGAGGAGGAAGGAGGGATTCATATTGAGATCTACAGGAAGAAGGTAAAGAAAAGTTCAATTGAAGATCCAAGAAAGAGCGCAGAAGATTGTTAGATACCAATTGAGAAATCCAAAGTAAACCCTTGGTTCTCCATGTTTTCCAATAAATGGTACGACTTTTAATGTGCAATAAGTGATTATGCCAAATGGGTTGATGCTCTAGTGAGGATACAGCGGGGGGTTGATGCTCTAGTGAGGATGCAGCGGGGAAGGTGGAGGGAAGAAGAGGTATTAATATTTTACGTGAATGAGAGATCACTTGAGGGCGAAAGGAAGAAATGTTGTTAGTAAAAGCCAGAGATTCGTTTAATTGAAATGGAGCGATAAAGTATTTCACAATCGCCAACCAAATAGGAGGATGAATAATCTGATCCTGTTCGTGAGATATCCAGTGTGAAGATTGCCGCAGTGAGAAAGCAAGACTTAAAATCAGGAAATTAAAGACCACCAGAAGTTTTATCAGCTTTGAGAGCAGTAAGAGATATAAAAGGGGATTTATTCTTCCAAAGAAACTTGTTTAAAATGGAATACATTTTTTTAAAACAAAAACCGGGAACATGGACTGGAATCATGGATAGGAGGTAAAGAAATAGCGGAGAAAGCATCATCTTAATAGAATCTAGACGTAAGTGGATGCCAACGATCTATAGGAGAAGATAACGTTTTAGAAAGATTATCAAAGTTTTCTTTCAAAGTTTCTGGGGTGGTAGGGGAGAACGATAAGCCTAAATATTTAATTCTAGAAGTTTTCAAAGAAAATCCAGTAGAAATAAAATCATGTTTTAAGCAAAGAATATTTAAGGGAAGAACTTCACACTTATCCAAATTAAGTCGGTAGCCAGATAATTGTTGACTTGAGAAAGGAAAGCTGGAAGAGAAAGTGTTGACTTGAGAAAGGAAAGCTGGAAGAGAAGTAGAAGGGTTGGAACAGTAAAGAAGTATATCGTTAGCATAGACAGACATCTAAACCTGAGTAGTATCAAGCTTACAACCAGAAATTCTGTCATCTAGCCGGATTTTCGTTAAATAAGGTTCCAAGGCAATTATAAATAAAAGCGGGGATAGGAGGCAACCTTGACGAACGCCTCTAAAAAGAGAAAAGGAATTCGAAATGTTCCTATTAACAAAGATAGAGGCTTTCGGACCTGAATATAATAATGACATGAGAGAAATTAATTTAGCTGGAAATCCAATCCATTTAAGAGCTTGGAACAAAAAATCCCACCCAATTCTATGGAATGCTTTTTCAGCATATAATGCTACAGCAGCAATGGGATAGTTAAGGGAAGAGGCTTTACTTAGAATATTAAAGAAAACCCTGGAATTATCTGAGGATAATCGACCTTGGACAAAGCCAGATTGCTATGGTCCAATAATAGAGGGCAGAATGGGATCAATACGAAGATCAAGAATTTTAGCAAAAATCTTATGATCTAAATTAACCAAGGAAATTGGGCGATCATTTTTACATAAAGAAGGATCTTTATTATCTTTGGGGATTAAACAAATCACTGCTTCTTGAAAAGAACCAGAAGAAGAATTATGCTGTATAAAGAATTAATAAATCAATAAAAGATGGGGAAGTAGTAAAGAGGCGAAGTGAGCATAGAATGCAATAGTAAAGCTGTCAGGGCCAGGTGCTTTACCCCTTTTTAATTTTGATACAGCATTTTTAATTTCAGACAAAGAGATATCAGAATCCAATGAGGAAAAATATGTGTCAGAATCTGAAGGTGGGAGAAGTGATTGAAAGAAAGAAGAAAGTGCATCAGAGGAAGGATGTTGTTCCTGTGTATATAAATTCTTATAAAACGAGACAAATTCATTGAGAATATCCTCATCTTTAAATAATAAGTCACCAGCAGTATTACGGATGGATTCCATTTTTGTCCGCTCCCTACGAATTTTTAAATGATTGGCAAGTAATTTGCCCATCTTGTTCTGTCCTCCATAATAGGGAGCACTATTTTATAAGAGATAAGAGGAAACAGCTTCTGTAGAAGACTTATTAAAAGATATTTTTGCTTCTATAAGATTTTTTAACGAGATTTCAGAGTTAGTACGATAATAAGAGTATTCAAGATGTTTAATTTTGGCTAATAGTTGGGTATGTTTGTTTTCAAAAAATTTCTTTTTCCGCGAAACAAAGTTTATAATAAACCCTCTAACCACTGCTTTAATGGAATCCCAAATCATTACTGGGGAGGGGTCTGAAGTAGAATTAATAGAGAAGAATTTGGTTGCGAAAGAAGTGAATTGGCCTGTGAAGTTAGGGTCTGATAATAATGAATTATTAAAACGCCATCTGCCAGTATGAGGAGAAAAGGGGAGCAAATCAAAGTCCACAAAAACTGGGGCATGGTCTAATATTAGGATAGAGCCAATTTCGGATTGTGAAACGAGTTGGGATAAAGGTTTACTGAAGAAAAGATAATCTATTCTAGATTGCGAGTTATGAGGGGGAGAATAAAAAGTATATTCCTGTAAGTCTGGATTGCAAAGCGTCCAAATATCAGAGAGAGCTTTGCGGCATATGGCAGACGTGAACTGTGAGTGCATCTTGGTATTAGAGAATTTTAAAGTGGAGTGTCTATCTAGAATGGGGTCAAGAACTTGGTTGCAATCACCTCCGAAAAAAATATAATCATCATTAAACATAACAAGCTTATCTGAGATCAGATTCCAAAATAAATTATCAACAGAAACAGGAGCATAAATATTAACCAATACTAGGGGTGTCTGATCAACAAGTATTTTAACAATCACCCAACGACCTTCAAGATCATTTTCCTGATGAACTTCAGAAATTTGGTGTTTTTTATGGCATAGGATAGATAAACCATTTTTTTCCCAAAGGCGGGGGAAGAGAAGACGTGACCCACCCAACCTCTTTTCAATTTCGTTGCTTCCATCTATGATAAGTGAGTTTCCTGAATAAATGTCAGCATTTAATCTAGCTAGATGACTTAACACACGTTGCCTTTTTATAGGGTTATTAACTCCTTTAACATTCCAAGTCAAAACTCCAAATGAAAACTATTAGAACGGAACATGCACAAGTGGTATAAAAACAGCTAAATAAAAACTATCAATTAAAACAAGAACAAGAGTAAATTTAAAAACAAGTGATAAAATATTTAGGGCCTCATTTATGAGAAATGACACATCGCTGCGTGAAAGCAGCGATGGGTCACTTTTCAGTGCGCACTCCTTGCGTCATGATTGATGCGTCATATTTATAATATGATGTATCGTGTCGCAAGGAGTTACAGATACGTCAGTATTTCTGACGTATTTGTAGGCGCAAATGTGACGCATTGCTGGAGTGTGTCACAAAAGTGACGCAACTCCAGCAATGTGTACTTTCACATGAGAAAGTCCCATGTTGTTAGTGCCTGCGTTAGTCTTACGCCTGCCATGAAGCAGGCGTAAGATTTTGATGCATTAGCGGCCAAGAAATGGCGCAGTGAAATCTTATAGATTTCACTGCGTCACTTCCATGATCCTTTCATGCGTCAAAACGCCCCCCTTGCATACATTATACCTGGCGCAGGTATAATGTAGCGCAGGGGTTTACAAAGTGACGCATCTACCTAGATCCTAGATGCGTCACTTTGTAAATATGGCACAACAAGGCGCATATTTTACAACAATGGTGCATCACAAAAAGTGACGCAATGGCGGCGCAAAAGTGACGCACAGCCTCATAAATGAGGCCCTTAGAGTTCTATCAGTAACAAGAACAAGCACAAATCTTTAAAAAAAAATGAAGAGTAACTGTGAACTATATTGTAAGTAACGGGTAAATAAACAATATAACATTGCAAAACATTATTACCTAAGGTAAATAGAGGAGAGGGAATAGAAGAGAAAAGAAGAACTAGGATTAAGTAAAAGAAGAGGATAAGAAGTATAGGTATAATGATGAAAAGAGAAGTGGGTAGAATAGGACTAGAAAAAGAGTGAAAGAGAGAAGGGAGAAGTATGAAGAAATACAAGGAAAGGAAAAAGAAGAATAGATCAAAAATGCAAATGAAGAATAACTTACAACATTCAAGAAAAACAACAAAGAGACATACCACAGGAAGACAATGAGACAGGGGGTGGTGGATCCACATGGGGAGATGGGCGGACCAAACCGGAGAGACCACAAGGACGCTCGCAGGGAGAACAACCTCCAAGTGAATACGAGGAGCAAACAACGAAAGGGATCACAGAACCGCATCTAATGGGAAGCAAAAGAAATAATGTTAACAAATTAAGGAGACACAAAATCAGATTACAATACAAAATACAGAATATAAAGCACAAAATGCACACAGAAAGGGAAAAATGCATAAAGAACATCATGACGAGACACATTCCACAACAGAAATTAGTTATGCATAGTAATTAAGGAGGAGGGATTTCCATTGAGTCAGTGTCACAGGAGTCAAGAAATTGTTGAAGGTTGGTCGGGTCTTCATAGTTCGTCGTCTTGTTGTTATAAGTCACTTTGAAAAGGCATGGGTGGAATAAGTCATAACGAGCATTCAGGGAGCGAAGAGCAGGTCTCATATCCAGAAACTTCTTGCGACGATTTGCGGTACTTTTGGCGTAATCCTTTGCAAAAAAGAGATTGGAGCCATTCCAAGAGATTTTCCCTTTCTGCTTAGTGGACTGAAGAACTTTAAGTAAGTCAGTATACGCCAAAAAGTACAAAATAACACCTCTGGGCTTTACTGTGGACGAGATACGAGAAGGTGGACCCAGACGATGGGCTCGCTGGATGTTTAAAGCCGGAGAGTTTGGAAGACCCAAGAGCTGAGGCAGAAAGGATTGGAAAAAGGTTATGGGATTTGATCCTTCAAGGCCCTCTGCAAGACAATAAATGTGAAGATTATTACGCCTGTTTCGATTTTCCACATTTTCCACCTGATGCTTAAGACTCTGAATTTCTTTTTGCATGTTGGGAACTTGATCGGTGAAAGTTTGGACCGAGGAAAGAGTCTTCTCAAGGTGATCAACTTTTTGTTCCGTATGGGACCAATTATCCTCAAGATTTTGAAGGCGAGCATTAGTATCTGCCATGTAAGGTTTGAGTGAGCGGATTTCCTCCATGTAAGGTTTGAGCTAGCGAATCTCTTCTAGTATGAGCTCCATAGAAATAGAAGAAGACGTATTAGTAGGTGATGGGGGGTTTGTTTTTACTCTCTTCCCTGTAAAAGAAGACGAAGAAGATCCTTTAGCAGTGACTTTGGTGGTCGAGCGAGAAGTAAGTAGAGGGGAATTTCTTGTGGGAAGAGAGTCATTAGTGGCGTCATCCAAGTTGTCCTGCAGAACACTGAAGGGATTAACATCTTCCAGGGTCTGTAAGACTTGTTGAGAAAAGTTACGATTATGACGTGCCATTGCCATTGAAGGATCAAAAAATGAGAGACAGAATGCAAATAGTCCCAAAACTTGTATGTACTGACAGCAAGAAAAGGACCGTAAGTAGTGAAGCTCAATTCTCTGTCTTTACATTAAAGGAGAAATAATGGCACGCAACCATAATATCCAGAGAGAAGGAACAAATGAGTAAGATATGCAGGCGTAAATATCTGAAAAATAATGAGAGTTCCACAAAAAGACACTTGTATTTGAAGAAAAAACGATGACAGGAGGAAAAGCTCACATGGAGAAAGTAGCTGCTGATTTATGAGGGAAATGTCCTCTCAAAATGGCGGCCATAACATAACCGTGGGCTGAAAGGTTGAAACAGATAGCCCATATCCAAAGAATTTCCTTATGCCAAAGACGTTGATACTAAGGAGAAATTCAAGTTGGGGGGTGCTGGAAATATTAGCGCTATTGCAAACAAAACAGGTGATGGACCAAATGTGGATCAATGTCACACATTCAACCCAGTCCAAAGATCTGGGCCCAAATCCATCGTTTTTTTGCACTCCACACCACCCTGGGTTAGACAATGGCGATATGCAAATCAGCTCTGACCCTGTGCCCCATGGGAACAGTCCAGTCCAAACTACAAAAGCCATGTCTTTCCCAGAACGGAATCAAGCATCCGAGGACCGGACCGGTTTCGAGGTAACACCTCTCATCAGCCCGGCTAGCTTGACTCCAGTGGTGTGGAGTGCCTGGGACCCACGTCTGAGCATCCCCAGCGCACTTATGGCGGTATTGCAAACAAAACAGGTGATGGACCGAATGTGGATCAATGTCACACATTCAACCCAGTCCAAAGATCTGGGCCCAAATCCATCGTTTTTTTGCACTCCACACCACCCTGGGTTAGACAATGGCGATATGCAAATCAGCTCTGACCCTGTGCCCCATGGGAACAGTCCAGTCCGAACTACAAAAGCCATGTCCTTCCCAGAACGGAATCAAGCATCCGAGGACCGGACCGGTTTCGAGGTAACACCTCTCATCAGCCCGGCTAGCTTGACTCCAGTGGTGTGGAGTGCCTGGGACCCACGTCTGAGCATCCCCAGCGCACTTATGGCGGTATTGCAAACGAAACAGGTGATGGACCGAATGTGGATCAATGTCACACATTCAACCCAGTCCAAAGATCTGGGCCCAAATCCATCGTTTTTTTGCACTCCACACCACCCTGGGTTAGACAATGGCGATATGCAAATCAGCTCTGACCCTGTGCCCCATGGGAACAGTCCAGTCCGAACTACAAAAGCCATGTCCTTCCCAGAACGGAATCAAGCATCCGAGGACCGGACCGGTTTCGAGGTAACACCTCTCATCAGCCCGGCTAGCTTGACTCCAGTGGTGTGGAGTGCCTGAGACCCACGTCTGAGCATCCCCAGCGCACTTATGGCGGTATTGCAAACAAAACAGGTGATGGACCGAATGTGGATCAATGTCACACATTCAACCCAGTCCAAAGATCTGGGCCCAAATCCATCGTTTTTTTGCACTCCACACCACCCTGGGTTAGACAATGGCGATATGCAAATCAGCTCTGACCCTGTGCCCCATGGGAACAGTCCAGTCCGAACTACAAAAGCCATGTCCTTCCCAGAACGGAATCAAGCATCCGAGGACCGGACCGGTTTCGAGGTAACACCTCTCATCAGCCCGGCTAGCTTGACTCCAGTGGTGTGGAGTGCCTGGGACCCACGTCTGAGCATCCCCAGCGCACTTATGGCGGTATTGCAAACAAAACAGGTGATGGACCGAATGTGGATCAATGTCACACATTCAACCCAGTCCAAAGATCTGGGCCCAAATCCATCGTTTTTTTGCACTCCACACCACCCTGGGTTAGACAATGGCGATATGCAAATCAGCTCTGACCCTGTGCCCCATGGGAACAGTCCAGTCCGAACTACAAAAGCCATGTCCTTCCCAGAACGGAATCAAGCATCCGAGGACCGGACCGGTTTCGAGGTAACACCTCTCATCAGCCCGGCTAGCTTGACTCCAGTGGTGTGGAGTGCCTGGGACCCGTTCTGGGAAGGACATGGCTTTTGTAGTTCGGACTGGACTGTTGCCATGGGGCACAGGGTCAGAGCTGATTTGCATATCGCCATTGTCTAACCCAGGGTGGTGTGGAGTGCAAAAAAACGATGGATTTGGGCCCAGATCTTTGGACTGGGTTGAGTGTGTGACATTGATCCACATTCGGTCCATCACCTGTTGTGTTTGCATATTCCGCCCTAAGTGCGCTGGGGATGCCCAGACGTGGGTCCCAGGCACTCCACGCCACTGGAGTCAAGCTAGCCGGGCTGATGAGAGGTGTTACCTCGAAACCGGTCCGGTCCTCGGATGCTTGATTCCGTTCTGGGAAGGACATGGCTTTTGTAGTTCGGACTGGACTGTTGCCATGGGGCACAGGGTCAGAGCTGATTTGCATATCGCCATTGTCTAACCCAGGGTGGTGTGGAGTGCAAAAAAACGATGGATTTGGGCCCAGATCTTTGGACTGGGTTGAGTGTGTGACATTGATCCACATTCGGTCCATCACCTGTTGTGTTTGCATATTCCGCCCTAAGTGCGCTGGGGATGCCCAGACGTGGGTCCCAGGCACTCCACGCCACTGGAGTCAAGCTAGCCGGGCTGATGAGAGGTGTTACCTCGAAACCGGTCCGGTCCTCGGATGCTTGATTCCGTTCTGGGAAGGACATGGCTTTTGTAGTTCAGACTGGACTGTTGCCATGGGGCACAGGGTCAGAGCTGATTTGCATATCGCCATTGTCTAACCCAGGATGGTGTGGAGTGCAAAAAAACGATGGATTTGGGCCCAGATCTTTGGACTGGGTTGAGTGTGTGACATTGATCCACATTCGGTCCATCACCTGTTGTGTTTGCATATTCCGCCCTAAGTGTGCTGGGGATGCCCAGACGTGGGTCCCAGGCACTCCACGCCACTGGAGTCAAGCTAGCCGGGCTGATGAGAGGTGTTACCTCGAAACCGGTCCGGTCCTCGGATGCTTGATTCCGTTCTGGGAAGGACATGGCTTTTGTAGTTCGGACTGGACTGTTGCCATGGGGCACAGGGTCAGAGCTGATTTGCATATCGCCATTGTCTAACCCAGGGTGGTGTGGAGTGCAAAAAAACAATGGATTTGGGCCCAGATCTTTGGACTGGGTTGAGTGTGTGACATTGATCCACATTCGGTCCATCACCTGTTGTGTTTGCATATTCCGCCCTAAGTGCGCTGGGGATGCCCAGACGTGGGTCCCAGGCACTCCACGCCACTGGAGTCAAGCTAGCCGGGCTGATGAGAGGTGTTACCTCGAAACCGGTCCGGTCCTCGGATGCTTGATTCCGTTCTGGGAAGGACATGGCTTTTGTAGTTCGGACTGGACTGTTGCCATGGGGCACAGGGTCAGAGCTGATTTGCATATCGCCATTGTCTAACCCAGGGTGGTGTGGAGTGCAAAAAAACGATGGATTTGGGCCCAGATCTTTGGACTGGGTTGAGTGTGTGACATTGATCCACATTCGGTCCATCACCTGTTGTGTTTGCATATTCCGCCCTAAGTGCGCTGGGGATGCCCAGATGTGGGTCCCAGGCACTCCACGCCACTGGAGTCAAGCTAGCCGGGCTGATGAGAGGTGTTACCTCGAAACCGGTCCGGTCCTCGGATGCTTGATTCCGTTCTGGGAAAGACATGGCTTTTGTAGTTCGGACTGGACTGTTGCCATGGGGCATAGGGTCAGAGCTGATTTGCATATCGCCATTGTCTAACCCAGGGTGGTGTGGAGTGCAAAAAAACGATGGATTTGGGCCCAGATCTTTGGACTGGGTTGAGTGTGTGACATTGATCCACATTCGGTCCATCACCTGTTGTGTTTGCATATTCCGCCCTAAGTGCGCTGGGGATGCCCAGACGTGGGTCCCAGGCACTCCACGCCACTGGAGTCAAGCTAGCCGGGCTGATGAGAGGTGTTACCTCGAAACCGGTCCGGTCCTCGGATGCTTGATTCCGTTCTGGGAAGGACATGGCTTTTGTAGTTCGGACTGGACTGTTGCCATGGGGCATAGGGTCAGAGCTGATTTGCATATCGCCATTGTCTAACCCAGGGTGGTGTGGAGTGCAAAAAAACGATGGATTTGGGCCCAGATCTTTGGACTGGGTTGAGTGTGTGACATTGATCCACATTCGGTCCATCACCTGTTGTGTTTGCATATCCCGCCCTAAGTGCGCTGGGGATGCCCAGACGTGGGTCCCAGGCACTCCACGCCACTGGAGTCAAGCTAGCCGGGCTGATGAGAGGTGTTACCTCGAAACCGGTCCGGTCCTCGGATGCTTGATTCCGTTCTGGGAAGGACATGGCTTTTGTAGTTCGGACTGGACTGTTGCCATGGGGCACAGGGTCAGAGCTGATTTGCATATCGCCATTGTCTAACCCAGGGTGGTGTGGAGTGCAAAAAAACGATGGATTTGGGCCCAGATCTTTGGACTGGGTTGAGTGTGTGACATTGATCCACATTCGGTCCATCACCTGTTGTGTTTGGAAATATTAGCGCATCATGGCAGGAATGCGCTCAAATAAGAAAGAGCGGCACCTCAAGGGATGAAGAGCTCTGCAACCTGGCGGACGCGATAAGACGCGAGACGCCAATGCCGAAGAAACGGTCAAAGTGAAGGATTTCTCTCACCCCATGTAGCTGTAAATGGTGCAAAAGAGGCAGCAAACATTCCGCAACACAAAACTGCGCTGCAGTGGATCTCAAGATCGGTGGCAACACTTGGAGGAATTCTGACCCGGCTACGTCATTGCAGAGCCCCTCGGGATAGCTGCCATCTCCGTCGGCGCCAAAGCCACGCCCCCGCCTCCACCACTTTTAACACCTTGGCTGCTAGGTGTTTTCCCCTCCTGTGCTGACTTTTTTTGATTATCATTGTACTATGACGAGCTCAGCTCGTCATCAGCACAGCTCAACCGTGCCTCATGACGAGCTGAGCTCGTCATGAGCATGGAAGGGGTTAAAGGTCATTAGTTGCCTCTGAATGTACCTCATGAGCCCAAGTAAAGCGCTTCAATACTTTGAGGTTGTGTTTGCGCTTTATACACAGGGGCGTTGCTTGATCAGTAGGATTGGGGATGGGGGTGAGCTTCATATTTCCCAACAATCGCCATTGGTAAAATACATTATCTGAAAAGCAGGGCATGGGGGGCTTAAAGGGCAATGGAAAGAGAGAGCAGTGCACATTTTTAGAGATACTTAAAACAAAGTATGTTGTGGAATATGGAACAGTTTTAAGAGCTTCAAAACAGAGGAGAGGAGAGTGAGTGAGTGTTTGTGTATTTTTCCCTGTGTGGGCTTGGAAACACAACTACCCCCTCCCCTGAAGCTATGCTCCTGTTCATGAAATTATAAAAATAAAAATGAAGAAGAGCAGTGCACTCCCGCCCTAGTGTAGCAGCAGCAATGTTGTATCTGCACTGTTGTTCTCTTTTTCACATGTCTGCCAGCCTCACACTGAGAGAGGATGGCAATCTTATTCAAGAAAAAATGTTCAAAGCTGAGACCCGTCAAGCTTGCAGCTTCGCGGAATGGCTACGGAGAACCATGCCTCCGAGTAGCCACAGGTGACCCGCTGCCCCTCCCCCAGTAATGGTGACTCATACCTGGCTGTCGTTTTCTGCTTTCTCTGCATTTTGACGATGCAGGTGATTTTCAGGTGAGCCTTGCTGGACTATTGCTTAGTGCAGAGGATTCAAGAACTGAGGTTGCTGACGCCGGACGCCGGACGCCACTGTCGGAGGAAGGATTGAGAGGCACCCTTCGATTCTGAGCCGGTGCGTTGTGACGCTGTTGAGGTCCGATCTTCAGGAGGCTGCCGGTGTGGTATCCAGGGCTGGTGAGAGGACGGGTGGCCCATTAAAACGGGGGACAAAAAAAAACTGGTAGAGAAGTCTCCGGGAAGAGGATGAAATAAATCCAGGTACGGAGGACCAGTGGGAGACACCCGGGAAGATATCTAGGACTAATTGGAGAAAGAGAGCCTGAGGGGACGGAAATGAGATATGGTAGATACGGAAAAAGACATGAAGAGGCACAAGTAATAGAATTAAGAAAAACTTAAGAACAAATACATAAATTAAGATGGCCGCTAGGCTGCTGTAGAGAGCAGTCGCACCTACTCCCTCTCCTGACCCACGGAACATGTGGCTGGCAGCTTGAATAGGTATGCCGATTCTCCAAGGGCTCAGCAAGATCCAGGACGAAGGAAGCACTGGCGCAATACGGAAAACCTTCTCGGCAATTTTCGTCTTCCTCGGGAGGCACTGGAGGAAGTTGTGCGCTCGAGGGGACAGAGCTAGTGCAACCGCGAAAATGGCACAACGTTCAGGAGCAGTCTCGAAGCTCCCAAGTATGAACAAACGATCTACCCCGGCAAACAGTACCCTCCAAAAAAACCAGCAGCTCGAGAAGGGCGAGAAGATAGAGAAAGCCGGCAAAGAAAAATCGGAACTCAAGGCAGCAGCGCAGGCAGGCGTTCCCGGCACCAAAGGGCAGCAGCAGCGGCGCTCACAATCAGACTGCGGAACGCTTTTCAAAGAAGGCAGGGGGTCAAAACAAGCGATCTCTGCTGCCAGCAAAGATTCGAGGCAGCTCACCGTTTCAGAGGCTTTTGCGGGCAGAATCCAGCCGGAGAATCAGGCTGCCGAGGCTTTCTTGGAAGCGAACGCTGATGCCATATTGACCGGCCTCGAGGACGCAAGTACGGCGGTTGCCAAGCAACAGGAGCTCCTGCTGCATACGCCCCACGTGGGAGCCGCGCTGGGAAAGGAGGACACAGAGAGCACAGACACGGTGAGCGGAGGGAAGCTGGAGGAGCCGGGGGCAGGCTTGGGGGGCACTGGAAACTATAACAATGCCCAAATGTTAGAAGCCTTGATGCAGGTAAACGTCGCCCCCCCCCCCCGGAGACAAGAATACATTACTGCAATCTGCTACTTGGGGGAGTATGAGAAGCGTGGAATGCCATGCCTCAAGGGTGCATAAGGGGGCCAAGGGAAGGAGAGTCCGATCCCCAGAAGGAGAGAAGTTCTACTCAGTGACTGAAGGCTCTGACTCCTCACAAGTGGGTACGGAGGAGGAGGGCAGTACTACAGAACTATCGTCAGAGTCAGAGTCAGAGGGATCCTGCTCTAGCACCTCTAGAGGCAAGGAAACACAGAAGAAAAGGAGATCAGTGATAAGATGGGATAGAGACAGATCGGCATCTAGTACAAATAGGAAACTACTTTGGGACTATGGCAATACCTCTAGAGTGTATCAGGAGCAGTACATAGAAGAGGGAGCTGCTACTCATGCCACTCATGTCTCTCAGGATACTAACGCTGAATCACCACCACAGGCAACACTAGATGGTATGTTTGCTATGCTGAAACAAATGCACGCAGAGGCTAGAATTGAAAGCCGGAGAGCCAGACAGGATACTAAAAAAATCCAAGCAAGTATTAGGAAAATGAATAAGAAATATGAAGAAGTGGAAGAGAGAGTTGTACAGGTGGAAGAAAGGACTGGCAGGCTGGAGGATGAGGTAACAGACTGGCAGGCGTGCAAAATGGAGCAAGTGAAGGTGGTCGAGGACTTGCAGTGGAAGCTGGAGGACTTTGAGAACCGCCAGCGGCGGAACAACCTGAGACTTCTTGGCCTGGAAGAGGGGGTGGAAGGGAAGGATCCAAGAGGGTATGTGGTCAAGTTGCTGAGAGGAGCATACCCTGAGGCGCAGTGGCAATGGGAAACCGAAGTCCAGAGAGCCCATAGATTTCCACTCACGCAGAAAAAGCCAAGAGGTGGTAGTCAGGACTCATTGCAGAGGGCCATGCTAGTCTTTTTCGGAAACTTTCTGGCTAGGCAGGAAATCATGGAGATGGCTAGGCCAGACAAAAAGAGAACATTTGAAGGGGTTACTTTTTTCGCAAGGCCTGACTTCTGTCACGCGACTGTTGAAAGGAGATGGAAACTTAGGCAGCTAATTACTCCCTTTCAGCGACAGGGCTCCGAAGCATACCTGATGTTTCCCGCAAAACTAAAAGTTATCACAGGGGGTCGCGTCAGAATGTTCTTTTCAGAAATCAAGGCAGGCGAGTATCTTGCAGAAATCACGGAGAATCAAAGGGGAAGAAATAATAGAGACACTGAGCCAGCCAAGGATGCATAATGCAATACTCAGGAAAGTATTGAATATGTCAGTAGACTGGGTGGAGATGGGAAGGAGGGGGAGGCGACGCTACAGTAGTGAGCGGTCACACATAGGTCATGATTGACCTATTTGCCTGTAGTAGGGGGGGTAGGCAAGGGGAGGGGGGCTGACGGGGGTGCAGGGGGGGTTTGGGGGGGTGGAGTTAAATCATGGACATGTACAGCACAAGAAAGGATGACATACAGGAACAAACAAGTGTTAGATACTCTAAGAGGATGGCGACTGGTTAGTTCATTCTTTAAGATCAGATGGCGTTAAGGATTGCCACTAATAATATCTGTGGGCTAAACGAGGGCGGGAAAAGGCAGAAGATGGCAGCTATGCTTAGGTTGCTGAAACTGGATGTTATATGCCTTCAGGAGACACATTTGAGGGGAAAGGATAAATACTTCATGGATCAGCTTGGCTTTGAGGTCTTAGCATATACGCAGCAGGATTCCAAAACAAAAGGAGTTGCTATAATTGCTAAAAAGGGAGTCATACAGGTGAAGAAAAGAAAGGAAGATGATGGGGGGAGATGGGTCATGATAGAAGGGGAAACACCTGCGGGGCGCTACACTATTGTCTCAGTATATGGCTCAAACGACGATGAACCTGAAGTATTCGACTTCCTAGATATGGAATTAGCCCTCTGGCCAGAAACTGTGATCTTTTGTGGGGATTTTAATGTTAACGGCCTGTCAGGGTTGGGTCTGTTGGGAGGGGGGATGCAGGGGGATCGCAAAAAGAAAACACGTAGGGCTATTGGCAATTTAGTGTACCACAATGCGCTGGTAGATGTTTGGGCAGCCAACAATCCTACTGGGACAGGCAGTACTTTCTATTCTGCTCCTCATAGGGTTATAGCTAGATTAGACTACTTTTTGGTTTCTAGCTCTTTAGTGTCCGGCTCACAAATAGAGAGGCTCCCCGTGCCTTCTCAGACCATAATCCCCTAGTATTAACTATCCCCCAGAACCCTAGGGGAGAACACAAAGAGTACAACTGGACGTTTGAGAGAGGGCTACTTAGGGAAGAAGATTACGTAGCTAGAATGAGGTTATGGATTAGGCAGTTCTGGGAAGTAAATAGAGGTACGGCATCTGCGGGGGTGGTCTGGGATGCTTTTAATGCAGGTGTAAGGGGGGAAACACTGGCCTACACACTCCATAGGGGCAAAAGTGAAAAATCAGCATTAGCTAAAAGACTGAAGGCCCTAACGGAACTGGAAAAGCAACTTATTCGAGCAGTCATTAGTCAAGAACCACTGGGGGAGATCTTATTGGAGATTGAGTTGAAAAGAGCTGAGGCTAGCGAAAGCTTGGCAATGAAAGCTGCGAGCAATTATTTAATGAAAAAGGAAAAATGCTATGAATTTAATGAAAGGGTAGGTCACATCTTAGCAGTCCGTATTAGACAAAATATGGCAGCTGGTGAAATAAAAGAAATTAAGGATAGAGGGGGAAGGGTTGTGACCAAGGTAGAGGATGTGCGGGAAGTGTTTAGGGAGTTCTACTCTGATCTATATGATCAAGACCTGGGTAATGTAGATGCTGAGATAGAGGGTTATCTAACAAGTATTCCACATGAGCAGTTGAGCGATGAGAGGAAAGAAGCACTGGAGTTGCCACTGACACTGATGGAAGTTCAAAGTGCAGTAACCAAACTCCCTTCAGGGAAGGCAGCAGGGCCCGATCAAATTCCGGCGGAATTCTATAGAACCTTTTGGGACACCCTGGGGATCGATATGCTGGAGACATTAAGACAAGCACAGAGGGGGGAAGCTATTCCTCGATCTTGGGCCGGAGCAAACATCATAGTAATTCTGAAAAAAAACAAATCACACTTGGAGCCGGGATCGTACAGGCCAATAACACTTATGAATGCTGACGCAAAAATCTATTCTAAGACACTCTCACAAAGGTTAAGCAAGGTGATTGAGGGTCTAGTTTATGCAACACAGCACGGCTTTATACCAGGGAAAGGGACTACGCAGCATACAAGACAGATGGTTACCATACTGGATGCAGCAGGTGCCACGGGGGACCCTGTCTCGGCCATTTTCTTGGATGAGGAGAAGGCCTTTGACAGGGTCTCCTGGGGTTATCTATGGAAGGTCTTGGAATGGTTTGGCATAGGGGTAGGATTTATAAAGGCCATTCAGGCACTTTATGTGGAACCTATGGCAAAAGTGAGGGTAAACAGAGGGTATACCGCCGAAATACGAATAAGGCGCGGCACACGGCAGGGCTGTCCGGCATCGCCACTTCTCTTAGCGCTATATTTGGATCCCCTTCTGCGCAAGCTGGAAGGGAATACCAACATTTGCCCGGTGAAACTACATAGCTATGAGTATAAAACACTCGCTTATGCAGACGACGTGGCGGTGGTCACGCCAGAGCCGGAATCGGCAATTATAGAAATAGAGCAGGAGGCCGCAGCTTTTGGTGGAGTGTCGGGCTACTCCCTAAATAAAGAAAAGACACAAATTGTACAGAATAACTTGGTCAATTACCAGGATATAAGAGTGGCTTCAGAAGTTACGTATTTAGGTGTAAAATTTACAGCTGACCTAGATAGGCTAGTGGAAATAAATATGGGCCCCCTGCTGGCAAAGGTAAAGGAGAATACGGAAAGAATTAACAATCTGCATCTGACCCTGATGGGTCGGATCAATGTAATAAAGATGGTAGCATTCCCTAAGTTCCTCTATCTGTTTAGAGCCATCCTGTTATTTTTTGATAACACATGGTTTAATAAACTTGAAGCGATTTTGAATACGTTTATATGGGTTAAGGGGAAGACAAGGAGAGCCTATCGACACTTAACGGTATCCAGAGAAAAGGGTGGTTGGGGGGCACCAGACTTTAGGCTCTACTACTGGGCTGCTGCCTTGCAGTATTGTCAGGGGTTGATAGGAGGGGGAGGTTCAGGTCACACAGCGGAGGATAGCTCGGGATTTACCAATGTTTATACTACACTATTGGGTGAGGGGGCAGAGAACGGGTTTTTAAACACAATTGATTTCAGTTATTTTAAACACACACGGTTCAAGACATTAAAGGCGGCCTACAGGGTCTGGAAAGGGATTACAAAAAAAATTGGCCTAGGAAGGTATAATAATTACACACGACTGTATACGAACTGCTCATTACCGAGGGATATTTTTAGGGATATTACTATGAGGGACTGGCATAGCAAAGGGATAGTGAAAGTAGGTAATCTTCTGGATAGCCAGGGGAACATATTACAGTTTGGGGAGCTGCAAGCAAAATTTGGGCTAGAACATCACAGCTTTTACAAGTACTTGCAAATTAGAAGCTTCTTTATGCAAAAGCAGGGTGGCCCTGCAGGGCTGGGTCAATGTAAAGTCATGGAGTACATAGAAGGATCTAATATGTGTACCATAAGGCAGTTGTACGCGGAGCTGAAAGCAAGTAAAACTGACGACAGGGGGAAATATGCTCTAAAATGGTCAGAAAAACTGGGGGCAGAGTCAGAAAGCTTTCAGTTATCTCTGGATCTGGGAAGAACGGTGTTATGTTCAGCTACTTTACAATCCCAACATTTTAAGACTGAAAACTCACTGTCCCACACTCCGGCTAGAATCGCCCAATGGGGCGGTACGACTGGAATAACATGCCCCCGCTGTGACTCAACTGACGCAGACATTGTACATATGTTTGCACGATGTCCTCAATTGTACACCTTGAAAAAGGCCATCGAGGAGTTTTTGGATAATACGCTCAAGATTAAGATAAAGCTCATAGATGAACTAATTATTCTGGGGGTGGGGGATATGTCAGATGGATTGCCAGTAGAATTCATGTTTGTCTCCCTGTTTCGTATATGCATAGCAAGAACATGGTTGGACAAGGCTCCCCCCCCGTTTCAAGCATGGATTGCAAGCCTACTTGCTATGTATAATCTAGAAAAGGCAATCTACGATAGGAAAGGTAGGAAAGCTAAGCTATTAGGTCAAAGGATATGGCAGCCTATCACAAATTGGAAAAGCTGTAGGCTAGACATAGGACAGGCGGGGGAAGGTTGATATTTGCTATAAAAGATCTGGCACATAATGTGGGTTAGGTCTATATACAAGTCGTGTATATCTCTCTTTTCTTTATGGATGCTTATTTCTCTTTTTCTTTTTTTCCTTCTTTTGAATGTTTAGAAAATACTGTATGTTTATTTGGGGGACCTCTTACGATGCCATGTACTAGAAGCACGCTGTAATTTGGTTATCTTGCATAAACACCTGTTGAACTGTTGTGTGCTGTAACACATACAGGAATTTTGCAGAATTTTTTTTTAAAATGTCTAATAAAATATATTTAAAAAAAAAAGAACAAATACATAAATTAATTAAAGGGAGAGGAAACTAAATCAAAGAAAGAAGAGACACTGACATACAGAAATTGAAGAGGGGGATAAGAATGGGTAAGTCTCCGAAGAATGTTAATGCTGCCACTAAACCAGATTCTGTGGCCCGCCTCAAGGCAAAAACACGCCTAGCACAGGCAAAAGTTGCAGCACGCAGGGCTAACAAGGAAAATAACTCTAACTCCAATTCCCCTGGGTTCGATAGCACTTTTGAAAGCTCGGAGGAGGAGTTGCCCCCTACCACCTCTCCGCAACATGAGGGACCAGAAATTATTAAATCGGAGAGAATAGAAGCTACTGCTGTGCCTATCAAGTCTCAATAAGGTAAATCCGTATCAGATGGCCCAAAGGAAAATTCAAAGGAGGTGAAGGAATTTCCATGATTTTTTTTTAAAAAGCCACACCACAATCTTCCTACTCAAGCCCAAGCCCAAGCTCAGTTTCAAAGACATCTAGCAGAGATGGCTCCATCCGCACCAATTTCAGCTCAGGCACAAGGAGCAATAGGCGAGGATAGGAAAACAGCATTTGATGCCTCATTGAACTTGATGTCTCCTCAAATGAATCTTCTGGCACAACCTCAACTCCAACCAGGATCCCAAGGGAAAGAATTGCCTGAGGCTGTATCTGCTCGGGCAGATCCCAAGGCTGGAAGTATAAGTATTGTTGTTGCTGACTTACAAAGCAATTTTAGCCAAAATACCGAGACTTTGGGTGTCTATCAGTTAGATATAAGAGACATGTTGAATCTAATATTGGAAGAGGTCCGTGAAATAAAAAAAATCGCAACAACAAGAAATCGCCTCTCTTCATCAATGGCTGGGGAAAATCGAAGAAGTGATGACATGCTTTCCCATCAAACTCCAGGAGGCAGAAGCAAGAACTTCAGTGTTGGAGGACCAAATGAATTTGGTAATTGGAGAAGTAAAGGAGGCGGCTAAAAACAAAACTTACCTGGAGAACAAATTGGATGAGCTTGAAAACCATTCTCGGAGGTCCAACCTCCGGTTTGTTGGGGTTCTTGAAGGTATTAAAGGTCCTCAAACCCACCTTTGGGTCAACTCGTTTATTAAACAGAAAGTTCTTCCTGAGTTGGAGGGTGATCTTACAATTACAAGAGCTCACCGTGTCCCAGCACAACCTTTTCCCAATTCCACGATACCCAGAACAATCCTGTTGAATTTCGCAGACTTCTGTATCAAGGAAAGAATCTCAACAAGAGCGATCCAGCAGAGGCAGTTTTTAGTAAATGAGACTACTAAGTGTTGTATTTTTTCGGATATTACTGCCACTGGTGCTCGGAGAAGAAAATAATTTGTCAAGATCCTTCATCTGTTTAAATCCCATGGTGCATAAGCATCAATCGCTCAACAATCGAAATTGAGAGTTTTAGATAAAGGGAAGTTTTTCATGTTTTCCGACTTAGAAAAAGCGCAGGCATTGTTAAATGAGATCTTGTTAGGATCCAACGCGTAAAGCAATGATATTTAGATAGAGTAATTATATGAAAAGCGTCCTTCACTTCCTTTAATATAAGATGTGTTTATTCATTAGCCAATTTTGGATTGCTTTAAAGGTATTGCTGGGGGCTTGGGGGTTAGCGAGACCACCTAGGGTGTGATTCCATGACACCCAGAAGGTTAGACGGGAGGAGCAAAATGTGCCTAGCGTGGTCACCAAGGGGTTTTTCACATTTTGCGGGGGTTCTGGGGTGGGAAGGGTGGGTTTGGCGTAGGATTCACAGTAGAAAAAAAGAGTTGGAGCAAAAGGTACAGAAAACACACAAGTCAAAGTTTTGGTAAGGAGTTGGCCAGGAGCCTACTCTAATGGAAGAATCAATCATAGAAAACAGTAAATGTAAGATCCTATCAGTCAACGCAAACGGAATGCAGACAAAAAGAAGTATGGCGCTCTTATTAGATGGTTGACATCACTAAATCAACAAGTTTTGTTTTTGCGGGAGACACATTTGAAATCTAATTCTCCTAAATTATTTATACCCAAGGTGTTTTCAAAAGTATTTTTTGCATCTTGAGGCCTTTCGGTGAGAGGAAAAGCAATTTATTTCTCAAGTAAACTACCTTGGAAAGTTCTACAAGTCCAAAGGGATACACATGGCAGATGGATCTGGGTGGTAACAAGGTTACAGGGGAAAATTTTGAATTTTATAAATTATTATGGTCCTTTATCGAATGATATCGTAACCCTGGTCCAAATTAATGAGTTATTGATAGGAGCACCCGGGCAGGTAATTTTTGGAGGGGATTTTAAGTTTATACAGGACTTGAAGGACACTTCTAATAAAAACAAAAAACAACTAAAACCAAATACAAAAAAATGAGTGGAAGCCATTAGACAAGAATACCAACTGGTAGATCCGTGGTGGGAAATCAATTCAGACAAGGAATTTTTTACCTGCTATTCGCACCGTTTTCGGGCGGCGTCTCAAATTGATTTTTTTTTTTAACATCTAGATTCCCTCAAGGTTCTAGAGGCTGACATTGGATGCAACCCTTTTTCGGATCATGATATGTCGGGGTAGAAATGGTGCTCGACGGAGGAAGTAGGGAACGGCCCAGGTGGCAGCTGCACCGTCTCCTTTTCCAGGATGAGGACTGGGTAAAAAGGTTTAGGGAGTCGATCTTGGAATATTTTCAGGTCACTGAGAGTACCGCAGCACCCTTCTCAGTGTGGGGAGGTTTAAGGCTGCAGCCCGTGGGCAAATAATAGTCTTTATGGCTGCCCAGTCCAACACCCAGAGGACTAAGATAGCTAAACTACAAGCAGAGGTGGAACAGGAATATACTCTCCAACTTCAGCTTCTCCCGAATCAATATGAGCAGGCAAAAACAGCGTTGAAGGATTTTTTTCATTTTAGAAGTGGTCTGTAAGCCAACTAGTTGGTAAATTCTCGACAAACTCAACAAGGAAAAAACAAGAATGAGCTATTATATCTAAAGTGCTGGACCCCTGGACTGGTCGAGAAGTAGATAATAGCGGCGAGATCACCCAGATCTTTGTGGACCATTTTCACCAGCTTTACTCTACTGAATATTTAGTGCAGGAGGAGACAATCCAGGAATACTTCATGAATATGATTGTTCCCAAATTGTCAGATAATCAGGTCAGCGAATTTGGTTCTGATGTGGAAGCCGCTGAGATCTCGGCAGCCATTAAAACAACAGCTGAGGCTAAAGCTTGTGGACAGGATGCCTTCCTTATCGAGTTTCATAACTTTTTTTAAAAGAACTAATTACCCCCTTAAAAACATTATTTAACTTTGGTAAAAAGGGTGGTTTAGTTCCGGAAGGTTTTAGAGAAGCGATAATTGTGTCCTTGGTTAAAAAAGATTAAAACCCTGTAGATGTAAATTCATATGGGCCCATCAGTCTCTTGAATTTAGACTATAAGATTCTGATGAAAGTATGGGTAGAGGGTTTTTTACTTGCCGCCCAAGAGACAATTCACAGAGATCAGACTGGCTTTATTGCAGGTAGATCAATGACGGCCAATACCCAGTTTTTAATACAGGCCTTGGATTATTTTAACACAAATCTTATTCCGGCAAGTATTGTAATTGTTGATGCTGAGAAAGCTTTTGACCTCATGAACTGGAGAACCCTGTTTGCTACTCTTGGTCGGTTTGGCTTTCCTGCCCAGGTTGTTAATATGCTACGCAATATCTACCAGGGGGCCACGGCTCTGGTAGCAATAAATTCAAGTCGAGCAGGAACCATAAAAATAAACCGTGGAACCAGGCAGGGCTGTCCGCTTTCGCCATTGCTTTTTACCTTCTTTCTAGAGCCTTTGGTTATTAAAATACGAAATAATGCTGCTATTCAACTACCGATCCCTGGCATGGCCAAGTTGAAACTTTTCGCAGACGACATTATTTTATACCTGATAAAGATAATTTTGAAACGGTTTTAAGGGAATTTTTGAATTTGGAACAAATCGGCGGGTATAAAATTAATGCCAATAAAACCGAAGTCCTTGCCCTCAACGCAGATCTGAACTCTTTTCCATCTTGCTTGAAGATACAAGCAACCAAAAGTCTGCCCCTATAAGATATCTCCGGATATTTGTATCTAGCCAGCACCAACAGCTCTACGTATTGAACTATTTAAGAATGAAGGATAAGATTATGAATCTTTTGGAACAATGGATACTACTCCCCCTATCGATAGTAGGGGTAGAGTTTCGCTAATTAAAATGTCCATACTTCCGTTTTTGTTCACTAATGTTCCAATCAAGATAAATCTGTCTTATTTTAGGGAAATTGAAATCTTACTCAGGGAATTCGTTTGGGGCAATAAAGTTCCAAGGGTGAAATTGACTGTGGTGCAATTACCTATATCTCAAGGGGGCTTAGCTTTGCCACACTTGAGAACATACTATGAGGCCGCTTTTTTAAATTTTGTGTCTGGTCTGATGGGATCTAAATGTACCAGGGACAGCTTTTTTGTAGATAAAATGACGCAATAAATTGGTTCACAAACTCGAGTGTCTTTAAAAACTTCCAAACTTCCTAAATAAACATGATACAAGACTTTATAGGACTACTTTTTTAGACTTCAGTCCTTTTTTTAAAAGACAGGCTTTTCGGGTCTACAATATTTGAAATTGAGAGAATGTGCTAGTCTCGGTCTCTAGCTGCAATCAAGGCATATTAACATCTGGGAAAGCTGTGGATTATCCGAGATAAGTCATTATGTAATTCAAAATAGGCTGATTCCCTGGCAAGAAGTAGTGGCAAGGATGGAGAGCCACCGGAAACCAGCCTTCTTTTAATATTTATGAGTTGTTAATTTGTTAAAAAATACATGCAGCATATTGGATGCCCCTAATCAACTTGTGGTAGCTCTCTACTGAGCCAATATTAATGGTGTGGGAAACTGGTATAGGCTGTTACATCAACAGGGCCAAGCTCGTGTGATAGAGAGCCATTTGGGTAAAATAGCTCGAGAACAGGATGTAGGCTGGCTTTGAAGGATTGGGAGGCCATCTGTTATCTAGGAAGTAAATCACTGCGTGCCGCAAACTTTAAAAGGATGGCCTTCTGTAGTAAGGACAATCCACACGTGGTTGGATTCAAGAACGTTTATTCAGTTCAATATTTCACAGGTGCTCCCAGCTTGACAGGACGGAAACTCCGAACATTCTACTGCTGCCTTCAAGTGACAGCTCGGGCCATACCAAGTGGGAAGGAAGCGGGAGGGGGAACAAATGGGAGAGGGAGAAACCAAGTGCAAAGCTACAACACATCATCCTCCCTAGGGAGACATGAGGGGGGACGGGCAAAGGACAGCTGAGAGAGGAGGCAGAGAGAGAGAGAGAGAGAGAGAGAGAGAGCGAGAGAGAGAGAGAGAGAGAGAATGCGAGAGAAAATGAGGGAGAGAGAAATACAGTAGAGCATGGGGAGAAGAGATAACTGCAGAGGTGCTAACAGGAAACGCAGAGGGTCCTACACAGAAGACCTGAGCCCCGGTGAGAACCTGGGGACAACAAGAAGGATGAACCCAAGGCCTCTGCCAACACTGGCATGGGACCACTACAAACGAGATCAACAGTCTTTGTAAGGGCGGGGTGGAGGAATACAGTAACGGGAGGGTGGTAGCCTGTAACACTATCTACTCTCCACCCCCTTCCCCCATTCCTACCAACCGTAAGGTGACTAAAATTCCCCATAGTGTCCCGGTTACATCTGAAAGGGAAAGGTAGAACAAGGGCCGGGGACCCCAACATCCTGTCCACCCTGGGCCTCTAACTACTTAACCAGGGACTGTGGAACATAAAGCTCCTAATAATACAGGTGTCTGTGCTTAAGTAAATAATGTAGACACTGGTGGGAAATCACTACCCCGTAGTCATACCCAAAAAAGGGGCCAACACTTCAGACTTCTAGTTATACTCAGTAAAATGTCTCATGTGATATAACTGTAAGCAAAGGCTATAAGTTCTGTGGTGGCCACACCAAAGTCAATCTTCTAGTAATCCTCTGTTCCCAATTACACAGGGGTATTCTTGCTAACGAGAGTTATACGTTCTGTGATGGCCAACCAATAGTCCTGGCCTTAATCCAAGGTGGAAACACGGACTTCCCAGGCGGACGCTGCTGGGTAAATGATTCCTAGACCTCCTGTTTTTCCGCTATGTCAGACATCCACCAGTCAGTACCTCAGATTGGTTCTATTGTGCACCGGACTTCTCTCCATCGTGTCATCACCTCCTTCCTGGAGAGTGATAATAACTTTATGATCTTTTCCTTGGGTAGTTTTCTGGACCAGACCGCACTGCGTCTGCGCCTTGTAACCCCACAGACCTCATACTCCTTTTCAACCTCGTTGTCTGGTCTAGACCATCCTCCCACTACGAATTTCTTTCCATACTCGGTACCTGAACCTCGGGACACGGGCTCATTGCATGTAACTTCATGCCTCTCTCTCCAAAAATTTAGTCGAACAGGATTACACTTTTCCTCCTTTACACCTTTGGTGGGAGTTACCCTACATTTTCCTTTACTAACAGATCCATTTTCTTTTTTCCTGACTTCTTCACCATTTCCCTTCACTGGTTCCTTGCTTATATTCTTTCTCCTCTCAAGTCCTTTATGTGTACCCTGTTTTGCTTTGAGTTTGTCCAAGACCACATTTTCTCTCCATTGCACTCTCCAAGCAGTGCTTTTCCATGCCCCCTGACTCTTATATGGTGGTTTCCTTTCATTTGACCGCTCAAACCAGGCCATTGGTGTTCTGTTGGTTCTCACTCGATCACCCCTGAGTTCATTGCTTCCTAGGTATATCATTAATCTTAATATCTTTTGTTCATCCTTTCTCAGACCGGAGGGTTCCTTTACCGTGATGTAAGTCGACTTCCTTGTACTACTTTTCTCGTTTCTCACTTCCAACTCTTTGCCCCCTGTTATGTTATTGTCATCACCTATGTACGTTTTAAGGGATATGTTGGTCTCCTTGAGTTCAAATTCAAAAGCTTCCGCTAGCTTACTTTCCCACAAACTTGTGCTCACCGTAGAATAATGTGACACAGAACCAGCTCCATTATAAATTTCACTTCCTCCAAAGTTGATAGGACACCCAGGGATAACTTTACTCATGTACATTTCCGCTTTGTCATCCTTATCCTCTCTGACATTTTCGTAACCTTGTACATCACGAGACCTCACTTGCATATAATGGTCCCCGGTATCTTCCATAACATCTTCACCGACATTCCTTCCAGCTCCCCTTTGGTCCTTCTTTTCAGTGTTAATGTAGACTTCTTTCCCTCTTGCACTTAAACTTTTCAACAATATCTCCACCTTGTCATTGGGAAGTAATGGTTGTTCCTCATTTCCTATTGTCTTTTCAATGTTAATATACACTTCTTTCCCTCCTGCATTTACACTATTCCGCAATATTTCCACCTTGTAATTTGAAAGTACTGGTTGTTTCTTGTTTCCTTTCATTGCTAAAAAATTGCAAAAATATTCCTTCCTCACTTTCCATGTAGCTGTTGTAGTACCATCCTTTCCACCAAATGGCCCCAGTGGTGGTAAATTGTACACTCTGTTTTTTCCCATGTTTATTTTGCAATCATTCCCGATTTGTTGTACCCCTCCAGTAAGTTTCGCTATGCGCGATATCATTTGAGTTGCTTTTGTTTACTTAGTTTTAAGTTCCTGTATTATTCACTTTTAATTTTGAAGTATGACAGTTGTGTACTAGTTTCCAGAAATTCCTACTCTTTATTCACCTTGAGGCTCCAGTTCACTTTTACTCAATATTTTATCTCCTTTTAATCTTTATACACTAGACTGGTGCATTTTGGAAGGGGTTTCCCTTCAAGACTGACACACACATTATATTTGCTACCCTACGCGGCGTCTTCCTCACTCAAAATGGCCGTCAAACGCAAACGCGGTATGATGTTTGCTAATGACTGAACGCTGGGGAAACTTAATTCCGGATCTAAAGAGTCACCTTCCCCCTTTCCTTCCGTTTGTTAAGAATATGGCACTATAATGTCTCTTTATGGTGCTTCCTCTCGCCCTGCTATTTGTTCGAAGGCTTAATTATCCTTTTCCAAAATGTGCCCCGTCGCACTCTTGTTAAGTCTACATCTCAGAGAAAAACAGCTGTTTTATGACAGATATTCACCTATTTTAATTTAAATACTCCTTGCGCATTGACCTCGCGTTTTAAATGTGACTGCTCAAAGTCTCTTTACCACCCTGCGCAGTCCCACGCACCTGGCAGCTTCTGCTCTTGTTTATTTTCTGCACCCCTCAGTCCACGCACCTGGCAGCTTCTACTCTTGTTTATTTTCTGCACACTTCAGTCTACGTGGTTTTTACTTCTCAATAGAGCTGCTCCCCCTCGCACTCTGCCTTGCTTCATGTAAACTCAAAAATGCTGTTTCAGAGATACATCGCTCCCTGCCTCTCACACTTCTCCTCCTCCCGGCCACCAAGACTCACCAGATAAGCCTTTCTCAGTACAGTGTGCATACACTCCGGGTCTTCCTAATGCTGTTAGTCGACACCTCCTCCGCTAAGCGCCGAGGTGAGTCTCACTTCTTTCCTTCCGGCCGTTTTCCCCTGCGAGGGAATCCGCCCCTCAAATGTGCCTCAGCTTTCCTTAACCCCGTTGAATTGTCATGCGCCGTCCTATTCTTCCTGGAGATTTACATACTGCTTTATGTTCACAATGGACACCAGGTGGCAGTGCAATATCCCGTAAGCTATTGGGTATGCGCTGTAAAAATGAGAAAAATATCACCTCACACGCTCCTGAATGACGACGTTTATTTTGGCTGCACTTTGTTGATGTGTGGAGAATTTCACTTAGAACGCTGTTTGCGCTGAATCACCTCAAATTCACTTGCGGTACCAGAGAACACTTCGTACCACTGTCTTGCTAATTTCACAACTCAGAGACCGATGCTCTTCACCTTTGTTTTGCGCAAATTCCTTCCTTTATGAACTAGGTTTCCATATCATCACTGAAGCTTTTCTCACGATAAACCCCAGTCCAATTTTTTCTCTTCTTTGACTGTCACGCTTCTTATGCAACACATTCAAGGCTCATTTTATCAACTTTATAACCCAGTGTCCGAGATTTTAACTTCATTCCTTTCTCCGCTCAGCTCCTCTCACAAAGCTCAATCTGGTCACTTCATTAACTTTCGCCTTCTCTTGTGTTCAACTACCTGGGTCTTACTTCTCTTTAATATTTCTTTCCACACGAACGCCCAAGGTAAATCATCAATTCATTATATCATATTTTCTTGTTCCTCGCCCCTGCTCATATCATTTCAGGGGAGAACACCACACTGGCTCTGGCTCACCAGTTTTCAACAACTCGGGTCTTACCTCTCTTCAATTTCTCATATTCCATTAGAGCGCCCCAGTCACTTCATCAAATGATTTCCTCATGTTTTCCTTGTCCAAGCTCATTTCACTCCAGGGGAGAGACACCACACTGACCCTGGCTCAGCTCCGTTTCCTCCGTCGCCAAAATTGTAGTAAGGACAATCCACACGTGGTTGGATTCAAGAACGTTTATTCAGTTCAATATTTCACAGGTGCTCCCAGCTTGACAGGACAGAAACTCCGAACATTCTACTGCTGCCTTCAAGTGACAGCTCGGGCCATACCAAGTGGGAAGGAAGCGGGAGGGGGAACAAATGGGAGAGGGAGAAACCAAGTGCAAAGCTACAACACCTTCCTATCATGATGGCTTTCCTATTTAACCCCAGCCACCCTAAAAAAAAGATTCCCCGGAGTAGAGAACAAGTGCTTTCGCTGCCAGGTAGATGGGGAAGGTGGATGGCACCATACCTTTTATGCATGTCCACAGCTGCGGCCTTTTTGGGGCAATTTTTTCTGATATTGAGTAAGCAATCGGAAAGAGTGTTTCGCTCGAGGCCGAAGCCGCTTTGTTTGGATTTTGCAGAGATGGAACGATGTTATCAGAGGCCGAAAAGGCTTTTGTATTTATTTCTTGTACTCTAGCCCGTTCTCTAATTCTGCAGAATTGGAAATCTAGTGAAGCCCCCTCTCATTTGAAATGGTTCAATAAAATGAAAAGGACTCGAAAATTTGAAGAAGCCTATGCTATGTCACAAGGAAATTCGAAAAAAAATTGAAGTTTCTTAACTATTTCGAAAAGTTAAAAGAGGGCCCTTAACACTCGTTTTTGTGAATTAATGTAGCAGCTTTCATTATAAGGCACCAGCACTTTATTTCATATGGCACTTTAGAAGTACTAGCACTTCATTAGTTGTTGCACTGGATAGGATGACTTGTTCTTTATTATTGGTCAATGTTTTTATCAGCTGCTACAGCCATATTTTTTTAGGATTTTGTAGTTATAACAGCTTTAGGCGATAATAAGGCCCAAGCACTTTATTGGTATTGCACTTTAGATGCACTAGTAATCTTTTTCATTGCTGCTTTCTTCAAGACAAATTTGCACATTGTTAATGTGTGAATGAGTATATGATTAGCTGCTACACACATTGCTTGTTTTTGTTATGTATTGAAAAGCTGTCTTTCCGGTTTTGAACATCTGGCTTTAATAATAATGATTTTAAGTATATTATGTATTTCTTGTACCTAATGCTCTGCTCAATAAAAAAAATTGGAAAAAAACAAAAGCTTGCAGCTTCGCTTCACGCTGCCAACTCTTTCAGTTATTAACCGATGCTTGTTTCATCTGCGCAGCCTGTACCCATAAAGGTGAAAAGCAGGGTACATTTTAAAAATCATTTTAAATCCCACTATAATGCCACTTCTAACCCACTGTGGGCCTTAGTGTTTTGAAAAACATTTTTCAGTCCCTCCCACTTCTCTTGTCACATGATGAATTGGGAGAGATGACATGACACAGCCAAAGTCTCTGGTAGAATCATTTTTGACGAGCATGTCAATATCACAATGGTGACATATTACAGATGCAGCCGCCAATGGTACCTTAAATGAACCCTGGCTTCCAGCGCTGCTGCATTGAGTGTGGACATAGCACGTCACAACGAATCTGCTAGTCTAAGAACTATGAGTTCCCAAAATCAATTTCAAACAAATCTCAATTTTGCTGAGCTTTCCAGTTTAAGATGGGTTAAAGAGCGGCTAATGGGGGAGGGGGGAGCAGCGATTTATCAAGCAATAAGTGGTGGTGGGTTAATTAAGAATATGGGAAGAGAGGATGGGGGAATATTGTGAGGCTTTTGGAAGCGGTTCAGCTGTTCTATTATTGCAATCAAATCTATCCCAGACGCATAGTGAATGTCATCTGGATTTGTAGCCACGGATTAATAGAATGCACACTTTGTCATAGTACACTAGGTACAGTAATACTTTATAGGAGGCATTTATAAAATGTACCGCACATTATAAAAGAATCACTGTTGTAAGCGTTAATGTGAGTTTGTTGACATTTACTGCGCCTTCAGATGAAATCAAGACACAGTGAGTAGAGACGGTGTTCCAGCATTTTTTTGGGACTTACCAGACATCTGCTTTATTTGAAATATTTTTATGTCTTCTGTTTTAGGGCAGCACGAAACCATCCAACCACATTTCTCAAAATAGGAATCAAAACAGTGAGGGAACATCAATAAATGTAGATTATTGTCCCCTTCAGCCCACTACTCAACAGCCAGCGCGCCAGTCTGATGCCACATACCTTCAGTTTTTTTTAAATATTGTAATTAGGTTTTAGAATGAAGAAACCTAAAAAGAAAAGTATATTGCGACGTACATTTTTCTTTATGTGGCATAGTGGATGTTCATAAAAAAGCACAGCAACATTAGATGTGGATGAACAGAGATATCTATACATTATATTCTACTGTCAGGATTATGCAGGTTACTAATATAAAATATTAGGTACATCAACAATAGAAAAGAAGTACATATTATGTGACTTTAATCGGCATCAGTGCCATAAAAGTTGGAAACACATTGTGATAAAAACAAGATAAAGTTTAGTTTAAGTGAGGTGCTATACATACACGTAGCAGCAAAATGAATGTCAAGAATTCCGCAGAGAAGTTAAAAAGAAGAGATTTCTGATCAGAAATAGGAAGAGTATCATCAAAAGACAGTAAATAAAAAACGTGGTAATTTCCAGTCCTTTCTGGGTCTTCCTTTTACATCTGGTGCCAGAGGTACAATGCCACCTAGCTCATTTGCATTTACAATCAAAGCCGGATGACCTATATATATATATATTATAAGGCGATTAGAAAACTCAAACTGCGCAAATTCTATGCCCTTAAACCTAAATCAAGAGGCCCAGTGCACCAACCAAATGTGGCTACTTTGACGGATAGTTCTAGTGCCCTTATCCTAGAGGACATTGTTGAATTATGGGAAACGAAGGGGGCAGGACACGACCCACATCAAACGAAACCCAACACCATTGGAATGGTTGATCAAGAGGGGAATCGCATATCCTGCCATCCCCGTTCAAACCACCATCGGTATTCAACCCTATTATGCCATGCAACGTGATCGACATCTTTCAGGAAAATACAGACAACTCAAGGATCTGTACAAAAATACCTGTTCGCTCAAGAACAAATATGTTAAACAGACGCAACGATATACATCACTCGTTTCTCGGCTTTCTAAGGATGAAAACATTGTCATTTGTGGCAGTGACAAGGGGGGAAATATCGTTTTGATGACTAAAGCCAACTATGATAAGGAGGCGTACCTCCAACTCAATGATAGGCAGTGTTACGAGCGAATCAACATTTTGGCACTCAACAGCATTAAAAGTGAATTCCATCGCAAATTGCTGAGATGGAAAAGCAGTGGAATGATATCGGACACTGAATATAAGTACCTGAAAGTTGAGAATCCAGTAACCCCCCTTATTTACTTTATCCCCAAGATATATAAGAACGTTGAGAACCCCCCTATAATTTCTGCAAGGGGTGGCTTATTGGAACGCACATTGATGTATATTGATTTTTTTCTTCAGGGTTATGTTCGCTCACTTGATTCTTTTGTGCAGGACACTGGGGACGTTCTGCAAAAGATCCAACACATCCAGTGGGTAGAGGGTGATTGGCTGATGGCACTGGACGTCACAGCTCTCTACACTTGTATAAAACATTATGGACGGTTTGTCACCTGTCAAACATTAAATACAAGAGGTACAAAGTTCCCCAGGAACGTTTAGAGAGGGAAGGAGTGTGTAACCACCTGTCAAACATTACCTATCCCGACGTACTGAACTATTTAGGGACCACAACAACATGCTGCTACAGATGTTGGAATTTTGTTTGCATAATAATGTCTTTATGTATAACAACCTCTTGTATCGGCAATTGCAGGGTGTGGCAATGGGGGCCAGTTTCTCCCCTAGTTTTGCGTGTCTGCACATGGGAGCATGGGAGGAACTTGTCCTCAAAACCACACACAATGAGGTTTTTGAAGCTAATGTGATTGGATGGTTTCGATTCATTGATGACTTGTTTGTTATCTGGAGAGGTAGCGAATTGGAAGCCAAAAAATTCATCAGTGATATCAACATTAATGATCTTAACCTAGCATTCACAGCCACACTCAGCCAATAATCTATCACCTTTCTAGACACTGAGGTGTATGTCAGAGATGGTAAACCTGAGACTAAACTCTACCGCAAGAGCACGGCTGGCAATAGTATTCTGCATGCCAGCAGTGCCCATCCGTCCCATCTGATTGTCAGTATCCCGTATGGGGAGATGCTGCGCCTTAGGAGGATTTGTAGCAACTCTTCTGATTTAGAGGCAGCCCAACTAGCCAGCAAAACTAGATTTTTACAACGAGGATACTCTGAAAAATTAATTGAGACATCCTGAGTTAGATCAATGGGGCTTAACAGACAGGATCTTCTAGCCAACTATGGCCAGGACATCAACCCCATGGAGAATGTGATGAATAAGGAAGGGGAATCCAAGACTAGTGACAGTAAGATCTTTAGAATTATCACTGGTTACAGTAAACACCACAAGGCAATTTTTAATATAATCAATAAAAATTGTCCTATCTTGATTAATGATCCTATAATTGGGTCAACTTTACCCAGCAGAGCTTCCTTAACATTCAGAAGGGCACCCTCGCTCAGAGATCAGTTGGTTGACACCTGCCCCGAAACTTTGGAGAGAACGAATTGGCTGCATAACAACAGCGGCTTCTTCAGGTGTAAAACCTGCAAATCCTGCACACACGGGATCAATAGGAAGTCATTTAGGGACGGCTTCAGTGGACGTGAGCACCCAATCACCCAGGTCTTGACATGTAAAACGGAATTTGCTATATATGTTTTAGAATGCCCCTGTTCCCTGAGGTATTTTGGGAGTTCTAAGTTAGCGGTATATAAACGCATACTCCAACATTTAAGAGCAATCACCAATCAGGATAATACATATCTGGTGGCACAGCACTTCCGCGAGCAACATCATAGCGACAACACCAGCTTAAAATACTATGTCATTGACTCCATCAAAGCCAGCAGACGGGGTGGTGATAGGGAAGCCAAACTGCGGAAATTGGAGACCCGGTACATTTTATTATTAGATACTAAGGTACCAGGGGGCCTCAACATAACCGAGGACATGTACACGTGTCTACCATAACAACAGGGGACCCAGGTGAACTAAAATGGCCATTTTCAATTTCTAACCATTTGGTCTTGTACACTATATACCAGTAAAGATAAGACACAGTATATTGATTTCCTTTACATGTACTACCGGTCCAGGATGAATCAGTTACCTGTTAGATGTATATATTCTTTCGTAAGATTTTTGTGCAACTGCTACTCTCAATGATGTTTTTGATACAATTAGTGTATAACATGATTTTAACATCACAGTTTTTTACATCTGGACACCTTCGTTTTTGATAATTATCTATATTTAATTTTTTCACTATTGTTATGGTCACAGGGAAGATTCTTCTTAAAGCTATACCAGTATAAGTTTTTCATCTTGTTTCAGGTTGTGAGAGGATCTGGAAGAGTTGAGACTTTAGCACTCTGGGAAGATCGATGTATTTATAATTGACATTTGGTAGATATTGGTAGATATTATATAATTGACCCCTGCACTATTGTACCAGGTCTCCATTGTGCTATTCCAATGGTGACACTTTTGGATCCGCAAGATATATAATGAATGTTTACAAATTGCGAGCTTTGCACATATAGGTCAACTGTACCAATGGCGGTTTTGCACATATTGCGATATTGCATATGAATTTATGCATTTGCCCTTTATCTGATTAACTGCAATCCCCAAATTAAGGTTTGTGGATTTGTGGTTTTTTGTTTACATTGCATACCTGCACTTAATAGCAGATTTTGCACATTATGCGTTGATCCTTCAGAGTGACAGTCCAGGTTTAAACTGGTCATATTTATCCAAGCAGCTGTCAATCAAAGGTGTCAGAAAAACATGAATATTTTATAAATTGGGCATATTAATTATGTCTCTGAATTTAATTCAAATTCATGTGCTGTAAATCTATAGCCATAATTACTTTAACACCTGAGTAGATACACTGATTCCACAGCACATGGCTTAGGTATTTTACCGATATAACAAAGATTTACCATGAGTGCTTTTAATTCAATGCTATTTTTTTCTCATTGTTAAATTCAACAGCCTGTATTTTACAGTAAAATGGGAATGTTTAGGGAAGCTTTCTTCCATGACTATGTGCAATCACGTGGTGTTACTTTGATTGGTCACTTGCACTTTAAAAATGAGCTTTTGCATTGTGAACGTTGTCATGTGAGCAAGGCTCCAAGGAGCCGAAACGTCATGCGATTACTCTGCTGAATAAATAATTCTACACTTAATTGGTCCGTGTCCACAAGGTGTTTGGAAAGCGATCTGAATCCAGATGCGGTAAACTGGGATATATATATATATATATATATATTACCTACTGGCGGTCGCCAGTAGGTAGTTATAGTTAGGATAATTTTCAATGTTAAATCTCAACATTCTATTTTGAATAACTTTGGCGCCGGTTGACAAATCTGCCTGAAATTTTCAGGAAAATGGTCTCATGGCGGTCCGGTCCTTCCCTGAAAGTTTGGGGGGGATTCGTCAAGCGGGGGCCGAGATAAAAGGGGGGTCCCAAAACGCGTTTTCCCCATGTTAATTTCCATAGGGCGGTCGATTTCACTTTTAGCCCGAACGGCTGAATGTATTTCCACCAAATTTGGCAAAATTGTAGGGACTGGTAGCCCGATGTGCCTTTGCTATGTCTCAAGATATGTGCTCCAGTGGATTTTGAGTAATTAAGGTTCAAAAAAATATATATATCTATAGCAGCGCACAGGTGCGCGCACCGGAGTGCGCTCCAGGCGCGACACGCGAGGTGCGCATGGAAAGCTGATTGGCTCTCGGGTGTCTGTAAACATTCGAAACAGTCCGCAGCGGCCGCCATCTTGTACCTCGGTAGGATTGAGGTGGTAAAAATCAAAGGGGGAAATGAGCAAAAGGGGGCAGGGTACACCCCCCCTGACCCCCTAGGTTTGATGTGGGGGTCATAAAAAAGCCGTACAGGGCCCCCCAAAATTTTTTTTAAAATTTGCGCCGAGGGAGCGCCTGGTACGCGCACCGGTGAGCGTACGATTGAGAAAAAGAATGGCACTTTTTTTTAAAAAAAAAATAGCATTTTTTTATAAATTGGAGGTAGTTCTGAAAAGAACTTTTTTTTTGTTTTTGTTATTTTATATTTTTTTTATACTTTTTGAAACGATTTTATATTTTTTTTGGTTTTTTTTCAGGGGAAAAACAAAAACAGGGATTCAGAAAATGCTCAACAGGAGCAAAAAAAATGAGAAAATTTAGGGACGGGGAGAGCATTGGTGTTCCTGTTTCTTTATTGCAATGAGTTCAACGCTCTGCTCCCCGTAACAGAGTAGTTCGTCACAGTTTGTGCATAAACATTTTATTCCTGCAAATACCGGCTGGATGTTAGGGACCATTCTTGCACGTGCTGAACCTGAAGGTGTTGCTCCACCAGTGGAGGTGCTGCTGCCATCTCTTCGTGCCTTCTCTGCCAGCTCCCTGACACTCTCCCTGGAGTAATTGTTGGGGTGTCTTCTTTTGACATGCCTAATTAAATTGGCATTTCCAAAGCTGTATTTTTTTAGAGGATTGCCTCTGGATAAAATACTTCCACATATTTTACAAGTTACTTTACTTGCATTAACTTTTTTTTGTCCTTCAGGGATGTCATAAAATTTCCAGATGAAGTGGTTCTTTGTTTTCTGGTGAGGAGGGTCCTCTTGCACAAATCCATCTGAATCACTGCTGGAGGACTCCCTTGCAGCCATTGCTGTAGATCAGGAAAATTAATGAGTAGAGAATTCACAAAACACCTCTTGCTCTCTCCAAGTGAAAATCAATAGTGAGAGAAATGGGTGGGTTTCTCTAAATTTAGAAAAAAATAATTATTGAACCAATGAAAAGTGTTATATACAGGTCACATGACCATGGGCTTCATCATTATGAAACCAAAACTGTTATGAACCAATGAAAAGTGTTATTTTCTGGTCACATGACCCGACGCGCTTACGCGACGCGCCGCGGGGCGCGGCCAGAGGCGCGCCGCGTAAGCGTGTCAGACGCCTACGTTGCACGATCGTATTCGCGCGAGTACTTCCGGGTGCGCTTACGCCGTGCGTATCACGCGGTCGCGGCTACGCGAACGTCACAATCATGTTTTCGTTTGCGATATTGGCGCTCACGAGACGCTCCTCGGAGCGCGCCCGGGGGCGCTTTTCAGAAATACGCTTTTCGGGGCGCACTCCGGGGCGCGCTCTGGGAGCGCTCCCCCCAAAAATTAAAAAAAAAAAATGGGAAAATTGTAGGGACAGGTTGTCCTATTCTGAAGTGGTTTGTAAAAAAATTAACTTTATAAAAATATGTATTGTGCTACATTGGGCTTAATATATGTTAGAGCCAAAATGTAGCCCAAATGTAGCCCAAAGTAGCCCAATGTAGCCCAAAGATGGCCACCAGAGATCAAAAATTGTAAATGTAGCCCAAAATTCAACTAGATGTAGCCCAACTGTAGCCCAATGACAGAATGTACCAGAGTGTTAAAAAGAACAACTAGAGTGCTAACAGTCTTATTTATAAAGTGAAACTTATAGTTAGGAATTAGCATTAAAAAAACCTTTGAAATTCACTGAAAAAAACCATAGGTTTCACACCAGTTATAGTTAGGAATTAGCATTTAAAAAACCTATTAAATTCACTGAAAAAACCATAGGTTTCACACCAGTTATAGTTAGCTGGAAATTTTACTGATATAAAACCATTGAAATTCCCACGTTATAGTTAGTCGGACTCACTATAACTTGCGCGTGCAATGCACTGCTGATGACATCACATATTACATCACTCATGACATGGTCAGTGACATCACTCATGACATCACTGATGACACCATCCAGTGAATATGTGTCTTTCTGAAAATAAATATTAGTGAGTTATGTTTAAAAATTTAAATACATATATTAGTGTTTCACTTTGTGTATAAGTGGCTACATGTGTTGATAAGTAGCAACATGCGTATGTATATGGGTTATTTGATATTATTATTAGTATCAGTATGAGTGTCTATATGGTTTGGTGGGGGTATTACTTAGCACATAGATGCATGAGTGACTGACTCTTTGTTTGTATGTGTTTTGAAGACAGCATATGTACAGGACTGTATGGGTGGATGAGTGTCTATATGTGTTTGTTAGTGAGTGAATGACTGTCTCACTAGTGTCTTTATCAGTAACTACATATGTTTTAATCTAGTATATATGAATATTGATGTATATAAGTGAGTATATGTGAGAGTAAGAGATTGTAAGATTTCCTTTTTAAATAAGTATGTGTTTCTATAAGTGATTGTTTAAGAGAATAAATATGTGTAATTTTCAATAGAAGTAAGGTGGAAGTGTGTGTATAACTCTATATTCAAATAAATGGATGTCCAATAGTTTATTTGCACGTGTGAATATGTGTGTGAGTAACTTTTGGATGAATGTCGGTGTGTAACAGGATGTATAGGTGTATCACTTCATATGATGAGTGAGTATATGTATGAGTGACTATATAGAACTGTTGGTGAATGAGTGGATGTGTATATAGATAGTGGAATTACTGAATTGCTTGTTGTAACTGATATAGGTATCTCCATTTTTTAAAAAATTTCAGTTTCTATTTTTGAATATGTGTCTCAAGGGTTACATTATAGTGAAAGGAGGTCTGTCACTATGTCACAAGGATGGTGTCATGAGTGATGTCACTGACCATGTCATGAGTGATGTAATATGTGATGTCATCAGCAGTGCATTGCACGCGCAAGTTATAGTGAGTCCGACTAACTATAACGTGGGAATTTCAATGGTTTTATATCAGTAAAATTTCCAGCTAACTATAACTGGTGTGAAACCTATGGTTTTTTCAGTGAATATATATATATATATATATATCAGCAGTGCATTGCACGCGCAAGTTATAGTGAGTCCGACTAACTACAACGTGGGAATTTCAATGGTTATATATCAGTAAAATTTCCAGCTAACTATAACTGGTGTGAAACCTATGTTTTTTTCAGTGAATATATATATATATATATTCACTGAAAAAAACATAGGTTTCACACCAGTTATAGTTAGCTGGAAATTTTACTGATATATAACCATTGAAATTCCCACGTTATAGTTAGTCGGACTCACTATAACTTGCGCGTGCAATGCACTGCTGATGACATCACATATTACATCACTCATGACATCACTGATGACATCTCAAATGACATCACTGATGACATCGTCCAGTGAATGTGTGTCTTTCTGAAAAATAAATATATTTTATATATGTATATGTTAAGGTCGATGGAAGAATAAATGTTTAAATAAGTGTCTAAATGTTTGTTTTTTTTAAAAAAATTGATTGGTTAACTGGCTTATTAAGTGTATCTTAGTGAATACATATATTAGCGAGTAATGTTTAAATATTTAAATATATGTATCAGTGTTTTACTTTGTGTATAAGTGGCTGCATGGGTTGGTGAGTAGCTACATGTGTGTGTATATGGGTTATTAGATGTTTTTTTAGTATCAGTATGAGTGTCTGTATGGTTTGGTGGGGCTGTTACTTAGCACATAGATGCATCAATGACTGACTCACTGTTTGTATGTGTTTTGAAGACAGCATTTGTGTAGGATTGTATGGGTGGATGAGTGTGTATATGTGTGTGTTAGAGAGTGAATGCCTCTCTCACTAGTGTCTTTATGAGTAACTACATATGTTTTAATCTTGTATATATGAGAATTGATGTATATAAGTAAGTATATGTGAGAGTGAGAGATTGAAAGAGTTCCTGTTTAAATAAGTATGTGTTTTTATAAGTGATTGTTTAAGAGAGTAAGTATGTGTAAGTTTCCTTAGAAGTAATGTGCTAATGTGTGTATAGTTGTATATGCAAATAAATGGATGTTTATTAGTTTATTTGCATGTGTGAGTATATGTATGAGTAAGTTTTTGATGACTGTCGGTGTGTAACAGAATGAATAGGGGTATCACTACATATGATGAGTGAGTATATGTATGAGTGAATACATAAAACTGTTGATGAATGTGTGAATTTGTATATAGATGGTGAAATTACTGAATTGGTTGTTGTAACTGGTATGGGTATATCCACTTTTTTGTTAATGTTAGTTTCTATTTTTGAATATGTGTTTCAAAGGTTACTTTACAGTGAAAGGAGGTCTGTCACTGTGTCACAAGGATGGTGTCATCAGTGATGTCATGAGTGATGTCACTGACCATGTCATGAGTGATGTAATATGTGATGTCATCAGCAGTGCATTGCACGCGCAAGTTATAGTGAGTCCGACTAACTATAACGTGGGAATTTCAATGGTTTTATATCAGTAAAATTTCCAGCTAACTATAACTGGTGTGAAACCTATGTTTTTTTCAGTGAATTTAATAGGTTTTTTAAATGCTAATTCCTAACTATACCTGGTGTGAAACCTATGGTTTTTTCAGTGAATTTCATAGGTTTTTTAAATGCTAATTCCTTTCTATATCGAGTTTCTAACCCTTTTTTTTTTTTTACAATTTGCTGTTTTTTTGTAAGTATTCATTTTTTTTTATATAATTTTTTTTGTTTTGCGCTCTGGGTGCGCGCTCCGGGAAGCTTTCAGCTAAGCTCTCCGTTAAGCTTTCCGGTGAGCTCACCTGAAAGCGCACCCAGAGCGCTACTGTCGTTCGTGAAAAAAAATATGAATGAAAAGTTAATAATAATGCAAAACATTTCGTACCATACAAATAAAATCAGTTTTTTTTTAAAAGGAAAATGATTATGCATTTCTGTAAAAGTTTGATGACGTCACTTCGGCGCGCAACGTAAGTGCCCTCGGAAGCGCCTACGTTCGCGCCGCGTAAAAGCACCCAGAAGCGCCTACGATCGCGCCACGTTTGCGCCCCGGAAGCGCCTACGATCGCGCTGCGTAAACGCACCCGGAAGTTCTCCGGAGCGCGCAGCGTAAACGCGTCGGGTCATGTGACCCTAAAATAACACTTTTCATTGGTTGCTAACAGTTTTTTTTACAATGAATGAAATCCCCACCCATTTCCTTCACTTCTTCTTTCACTTTTGTGACTGAAAGACCTGTTTTTTGCACCTGGATCTTTCGTGATTTACCATGGCTGCCAGAGAATCCAGCAGTGAGGATGAACCTGAGTTCATCAATGAAGAGCCTCCTACCCCAAAGGTGAAGGAACATTTCATATGGAAATTTTTTAAGATTCCAGCTGACCAGAAGAAGGTGAATGCACCAAAAGTGGAGTGCAGGATCTGCAAACAGGTCCTGTCACGGGGTGACCCCAAAACAAAGTACTCTTTTGGGAACTTTACGATGATCCGACATGTGGAGAGGAGGCACCCCCAGAATTTTGCCCGGGAAAGTGTCAGGGCTCTGGCACAAGAGGTTTCCAGAGATGGGGCCTCTACATCAACCGGAGGAGCAACTTCTTCTGGGAGAGGGCAATCGCAGGAGCAGGTGCCAAACATACAACCTGCTTTTAACCATGGTGTCCTCAGATGCAGATACTGCAATCAACTGCTTACCTTTGGAGAACAAAGTGTCCAGCTCATGGTTCGAGCATTAGAAAACCATCGCTGCCCTTTCCACCCCTAATTTTTTTTGTTCTTTTTGCTCCTGTTGAGCAGTTTCCATTCCCTGTTTTTGTTCCTGTTCAGTTAAAAGAAGAAAACCAAAAGTTCTTTTCAGAACTACCTCCAATTCTCATCAAAGAGCTATATTCTTAAAAAAATTAAGAGTAAGTGAAATATAGTGCATTGATAATTGAAAGGAGAATGAGTAAGAAAGAACAGAAAGGTATGAGAGGAAAAAAGAAGTGAAGTAGGAGGACTGAAAGAAGGTGAGTGTTAGAAAAGAAAGTTATGAGAAGAAGAATGAATATGGTGAATGTTGATATTCAAAGAAAATGTTGAAAAGGAGGGGTGTGGAAGGGTAAGAAAAGATGCATTGCTGGAGTTGAAAGTAGAAGGCCTCATTTATGAAGGCAAGCGTCACTTTAACGCCACCAAAGCATCACTTTTTGTGACACAACATTCCAATAAAAAATGCACCTTATTTATTCATATTTACAAAGTGGTGTTCCTTGGTAAATACATCACTTTGTAAACCCCTGTGCCACATTATTCCTACGTCAGGTGTAATGTATGCAAAAGGGACGTATTGACGCAAGAAAGGGTCGTAGAGGTGACACAGTGAATAAACTGGAGGCCTCATTTCTGAAAAGTGACGCATCGCTACGTGAAAACAGCAATGCGTCACTTTTCTGGACGCACTCCTTATGACATTCCAGATATGTCATATTTAATATATGACTAATCAATTCGCAAGGAGTTACAGATATGTCAGTATTTCTGACGTATCTGTAAACACAAAAGTAACGCATTGCTGGAGTGCGTCACAAAAGTGACGCAACTCCAGTAATGTGTCCTTTCACATGGAAAAAGCACCATGTGAAAGGTCTGCTGTGAAGCAGGCGCAAGATTTTGACGCAACAGCATCCTAAAAGTGACACACTGAAATCTCAAAGATTTCACTGCGTCGCTATTACAAAGCTTATTGCGGGGGAACACCCCCTCTGCATGCATTATACCTGACGCAGATATAATGTGGCGCAGGATTTTAAAAAGTGACCCATCTACCTAGATGCGTCACTTTTTAAATATAGCGCAACGAGGCGCATTTTTTTACACCACTGGTACGATGCGTCACTTTTCTGTGCGCACTCCTTATGACATTCCAGATATGTCATATTTAATTTTTGACTTATCAATTCGCAAGGAGTTACAGATATGTCAGTATTTCTGACGTATCTGTAAACACAAAAGTAACGCATTGCTGGAGTGCGTCACAAAAGTGACGCAACTCCAGAAATGTGTCCTTTCACATGGAAAAAGCACCATGTAAAAGGTCTTCTGTGAAGCAGGCGCAAGATTTTGACGCAACAGCATCCTAAAAGTGACGCAGTGAAATCTCAAAGATTTCACTGCGTCGCTATTACAAAGCTTTTTGCGGGGGAACACCCCCTCTGCATGCATTATACCTGACGCAGATATAATGTGGCGCAGGATTTTAAAAAGTGACCCATCTACCTAGATGCGTCACTTTTTAAATATAGCGCAACGAGGCGCATTTTTTTACACCACTGGTGCGATGCGTCACTTTTCTGTGTGCACTCCTTATGACATTCCAAGTAACGCATTGCTGGAGTGCGTCACAAAAGTGACGCAACTCCAGTAATGTGTCCTTTCACATGGAAAAAGCACCATGTGAAAGGTCTGCTGTGAAGCAGGTGCAAGATTTTGACGCAACAGCATCCTAAAAGTGACGCAGTGAAATCTCAAAGATTTCACTGCGTCGTTATTACCAAGCTTTTTGCGGGGGAACACCCCCTCTGCATGCATTATACCTGACGCTATTTTTAAAAAGTGACGCATCTACGTACATGGGTCACTTTTTAAAACTCTACATTATATCTGCGTCAGGTATAATGTATGCAGAGGGGGCATTCCCCCGCAAAAAGCTTGGTAATAACGACGTACTGAAATCTATGAGATTTCTCTGCGTCACTTTTAGGATGCTGTTGCGTCAAAATCTTGCGCCTGCCTCGCGTCACTTTTATGTTTACAGATATGTCAGAAATACTGACGTATCTGTAACTCCTTGCAACATGATTCGTCATACATTAAATATGACACATCTGGAATGTCATAAGGAGTACGCACAGAAAAGTGACGCATCGCACCAGCAGTGTAAAAAAATGTGCCTCGTTGCACTATATTTAAAAAGTGACGCATCTAGGTAGATGCGTCACTTTTTAAATATAGCGTAACAATGCGCATTTTTTTACACCGCTGGTGCGTCACAAAAATTGACGCACAGGCGGCGCAAAACTGGCAGTGCAAGGCCTTCATAAATATGGTCCTGGATTTTCCCCGTGCTTCGCTCCCCGGTGCGCGTACCAAGCGCTTCCCCCGCGCAAAACGAAAAAAAAAATAAAAAATGTATTGCCCCGCAGGACCCTATTTTAGCCCCCACATCAAACCTAGGGGGTCAGAGGGGGTCTACTCTTCCCCCTTATGGTCATTTGCCCCTTTTTTTTCAAACCCCTTGTGTCTCGATTTTACCGAGACACAAGATGGCGGCCGCTCCAGACTGTTTAGAATGTTTACAGACACCCAAGAGCCAATCAGCTTTCTGCGCGCAAGTCGCGTGTCGCGCCAGGAGCGCACTCCGGTGCGCGCACCGGAGAGCGCCTATAGATATATATATTTTTTTGAACCTAAATTACTCAAAATCCACTGGAGCACATATCTTGAGACATAGCAAAGGCACATCGAGCTACCAGTCCCTACAATTTTGCCAAGTTTGGTGGAAATCCATTCAGCCGTTCGAGCTAAAAGTGAAATCGACGGCCCTATGGAAATTAACATGGGGAAAACGCGTTTTGGGACCCCCCTTTTATCTCGGCCCCGCTTAACGTATCCCCCCCAAACTTTCAAGGAAGGACCGGAGCTTGACGAGGCCATTTTCAGGAAATTTTCAGGCAGATTCGTCAACCGGTGCCAAAGTTATTCCAAATAGAATTTTGAGATTTAACATTGAAAAAAATCCTAACTATAACTACCTACTGGCGACCGCCAGTAGGTAATATATATATATATATATCCACACGCTGGTTCACCTCTCCCCGATATATATATTCACTAAAAAAACCATAGGTTTCACACCAGTTATAGTTAGGAATTAGCATTTAAAAAACCTATTAAATTCACTGAAAAAACCATAGGTTTGACACCAGTTATAGTTAGCTGGAAATTTTACTGACATAAAATCATTGAAATTCCCACGTTATAGTTAGTTGGACTCACTATAACTTGCGCGCCTGCAATGCACTGCTGATGACGTCACATATTACATCACTCATGACATGGTCAGTGACATCACTCATGACATCACTGATGACACCATCCAGTGAATGTGTGTCTTTCTGAAAAATAAATATGTTTTATATATGTATATGTAAAGGTCGATGGAAGAATAAATGTTTAAATAAGTGTCTTAATGGATGTTTTTTAAAAAAAAAATTGATTGGTTAACTGGCTTATTAAGTGTATCTTAGTGAATACATATATTAGCGAGTATTGTTTAAATATTTAAATGTTTGTATCCGTGTTTCACTTTGTGTATAAGTGGCTGCATGGGTTGGTGAGTAGCTACATGTGTGTGTATATGGGTTATTAGATGTTTTTTTAGTATCAGTATGAGTGTCTGTATGGTTTGGTGGGGGTGTTACTTAGCACATAGATGCACCAATGACTGACTCACTGTTTGTATGTGTTTTTAAGATAGCGTATGTGCAGGACTGTATGGGTGGATGAGTGTGAATATGTGTGTGTTAGTGAGTGAATGACTGTCTCACTAGTGTCTTTATCAGTAACTACATATGTTTTAATCTAGTATATGTGAGTATTGATGTATATGAGTGAGTATATGTGAGAGTGAGAGATTGAAAGAGTTCTTGTTTAAATAAGTATGTGTTTCTATAAGTGATTGTTTAAGAGAGTAAGTATGTGTAAGTTTCCTTAGAAGTAAGGTGGTAGTGTGTGTATAGCTGTATATGCAAATAAATTGATGTTCAATTGTTTATTTGCATGTGTGAGTATGTGTGTGAGTAACTTTTGGATGACTGTCGGTTTGTAACAGGATGTAAATGTGTATCACTACATATGATGAGTGAGTATATGTATGAGTGACTATATAGAACTGTTTATGAATGAGAGGATGTGTATATAGATGGAGAAATTACTGAATTGGTTGTTGTAACTGGTATGGGTATCTCTATATTTTTGAAAATTTTTGTTTCTATTTTTGAATATGTGTTTCAAGGGTTACATTACACCCAAAGGAGGTCTGTCAGTCTGTCACAAGGATGGTGTCATCAGTGATGTCATGAGTGATATCACTGACCATGTCATGAGTGATGTAATATGTGACGTCATCAGCAGTGCATTGCAGGCGCGCAAGTTATAGTGAGTCCAACTAACTATAACGTGGGAATTTCAATGGTTTTATGTCAGTAAAATTTCCAGCTAACTATAACTGGTGTGAAACCTATGGTTTTTTCAGTGAATTTAATAGGTTTTTTTAAATGCTAATTCCTAACTATAACTGGTGTGAAACCTATGGTTTTTTCAGTGAATTTCATAGGTTTTTTTAAATGCTAATTCCAAACTATAACTGGTGTGAAACCAATGGTTTTTTGAGTGAATTTCATAGGTTTTTTAAATACTAATTCCTAACTATATATAAGGCCCCAAACCTATGTTTTTTCTTTGAATTTCAATATTTTGTTAATAGCAAATGTCTATAGCTATATAATGTAATATTTTGGAAAATGAATGAATCCTATATTATATTTGTATTTAAAACAATTTTTTTAATGTTTTATTTTATTTTTTTACCCTGGAGCGCTCCCGGTGCGCGCCCCGGTGAGCGCCCCGGAAAGCGTAGTCTTTTGAAGCGCCCCAGAGCGCGCTCCGGAGAGCGTCCCGTTAGCGCTATTGCCGCGAACGAAAACATCATCGTGACGTATTGCGTACGGCGTAAGCGCACCCGGAAGCACTCGAGCGAATACGATCGTGCAACGTAAACATGTGATGCTCTTACGAGACGCGCCCGGGGCGCGCTGCGTAAGCTCGTTGGTCATGTGACCTGAAAATAACACTTTTTATTGGTGCAGAACAGTTTTGGTTTCATAATGATGAAATCCCTGGTCTTGTGACCTGAAAATAACACTTCTCATTGGTTCAGGCCTTTTTCTTTTCCAAATGATGAAAGACCCCAACTTTTTTTCTTATTCTGACTTTGTCCTTTGACTTAGGAAGACCTGTTTTGCAATCTTTGAGGTATATTTTGTACTTTGAAATGGCTTCAATAGCAGCAGCAGCTGGAGCATCTGCACCACCACCACCACCACAATCACCAAGAGGACCACCACAAGATTACATTGGTGGTCAACAAGAGGAGGAGGAGGAGGGGAGAAGGAGGGGAGGAGAAGATGGCTGCAAGAACACAATACCCCATACCAGCCAAAACTACACATTGTATGGGAGTTTTTTTCAATCCCAGAGGGCAAGAAAAAAGTCAATGCGGCCAAGGTGACTTGCCTAATCTGTGGCATGGAACTTTCCAGGGGGAACCCTAATAAAAAATACTCTTTTGGAAACAACACCATGATTCGCCACATGCAGCGCAGGCATCCGATGAACAATTCTGCTGCAGAGATGAGGGAACTGGCCAGTAACCCTCCCCAATCTTCAAGCACCACCTCCAAAAGAAAGCAACCCACTCCATCGGGACCAGAGGCATTGGAGACGATCCCTTGCATTCAGCCACGGTTTGCGGATTTCCGTATAACATGTATCCATTGTGGTAAGCCCATCTCCTATGGTGAACTGAGCATAAAGCTTATCGTCCTTGCTGGGGACAACCACAAATGCCCCAAAAAAAACCAATTTTTTCTTATTTTTTTTTTTGCTCCAGTTGAGCCATTTTCAAATCTCTGTTTTTTCGTTTCTCCCCATAAAAATAACAAAAAATATATAAAATAGTTCATAAAAGCCAAAAAAAGTACAAAATGTTCCAAAAACACAAAAAAAATATAAAACAACAAAAAGAAGAAAAAAACAGTTCTTTTTAGAACTACATCCAATTTATAAAAAAAGGCTAAATTTTTTAATAACTCTGTCATTCTTTTTTCCCCATGGGCCGCTCCCCGGTGCGCGTACCGGGCACTCCCCCCGCGCAAATAAAAAAAATATATATTTTGCACCACGGGGCCCATTTATAGCCCCCAAATCAAACCTAGGGGGTCAGGGGGGTCTACCCTGCCCCCTTATGGTCATTTCCCCTTTTTTTTCCACCTCTTGTGTCTCTATCCTACCGAGAAACAAGATGGCGGCCGGTCCGGACTGTTTCAAATGTTTACAGACACCCGAGAGCCAATCAGCTTTCCATGCTCACCTCGCGTGTCGCGCCCACTGCGCTCCCCGGTGCGCGTACCGGGGCGCCGCCATAGATATATATATTTTTTTGAACCTAAATTACTCAAAATCCACCGGAGCACATATCTTGAGACATAGCAAAGGCACATCGGGCTACCAGTCCCTACAATTTTGCCAAGTTTGGTGAAAATCCATTCAGCCATTCGGGCTAAAAGTGAGTTCGACCACCCTATGGAAATTAACATGGAGAAAACACGTTTTGGGACCCCCCTTTTATCTCAGCCACCGCTTGACGAATCCCCCCCAAACTTTCAAGGAAGGACCGGAGCTCCGTGAGGCAAATTTGAGGAAGTTTTCAGGCAGATTCGTCAACAGGCGCCAAAGTTATTTACAATAGAATTTTGAAATTTTGCATTGAAAAAAATCCTAACTATAACTACCTACTGGCGACCGCCAGAAGGTAATATATATATATATATTACCTACTGGCCGTCGCCAGTAGGTAGTTATAGTTAAAACCTAGTTTCCATAGGAAATCCACAACATTCTATTTGGAATAACTTTGGCGCCGGTAGACAAATCTTCGCGAATTACTCCAAGAAAATGGCTGCTTCGCTCCTTCCCTGAAAGTTTGGGGGTGATTCATCAAGTGGGGGCCGAGAAAAAAGGGGGTCCCAAACAATTTTGCCAAGTTTGGTGGAAATCCATTCAGCCGTTCGGGCTAAAAGTGAGTTCGACCGCCTTATGGAAATTAACATGGAGAAAACACGTTTTGGGCCCCCCTTTTATCTCGGTCACCGCTTGACGAATCCCCCCAAACTTTCAAGGAAGGACCGGAGCTCCGCGAGGCAAATTTGAGGAAATTTTCAGGCAGATTCGTCAACCGGCGCTAAAGTTATTCACAATAGAATTTTGAGATTTTGCATTGAAAAAAATCCTAAATATAACTACTTACTGGCGACCGCCAGTAGGTAATATATATATATATATTACCTACTGGCCGTCGCCAGTAGGTAGTTATAGTTAAAACCTAGTTTCCATAGGAAATCCACAACATTCTATTTGGAATAACTTTGGCGCCGGTAGACAAATCTTCGCAAATTACTCCAAGAAAATGGCTGCTCCGCTCCTTCCCTGAAAGTTTGGGGGTGATTCGTCAAGTGGGGGCGAGAAAAAAGGGGGGTCCCAAACCGTGTTTTTCCCCTTCAATTTTCCATAGGGCCCTTTAGCCAGGGTTACAGCCCAAACTGCTGAACGGAATTACACCAAATTTGGCAGAGAGGTAGATTTTGTTTTGCAGATTGTGCTTTTTGTTAAATGGTGTAAATCCGTTCAGTAGTTCCTGAGAAAATCAAAAGTAAAATCATAGCAATATCTAGAGACGGAGTACAGTACACGTACCTTCCCGAGCACGAGCTGCATGCTGATTGGCTGTCAACTGTCCGTCAACACTCGAAACCAGGAAGTGTTGGGGAGAAACTGCTCCAGCACCCGGACGCTGTTTACTGTGACGGCAACGCGAGCCAGACGAGGAGCGCGGGGACGGCTGTCCCTAGCTGCACCTGAAGCCTGGTTTCAAGAAGCCTTCGCGATTGAAGATAGAGCCGGTGAGGAAGTTTGTGCCAAGTCAGAAAGTGGGAAGTATTTCATCAAAACCGCTATCGAGACTGTGAGAACGCATTGAGCGTGTTAACACCTGGGAAGGACCATGTCGGCTGACGCGATATGTGTGAGGGAATTGGCAGCCCTTAACGCATTTGATGACTCCCCGGCCGGGGACGCGACTGTGTCCGCATTGCAACAAACGCCGGAAAATGAAAACGCCAGCACACGTGAAAAATTTAAAAAACTTGAAAAACTAATGAGGCGTGAACAATTGAAGTGGTGGGAGCATCAAGGGGGATGCGAGTGATGCTAGCCCCCAGCTATGAAGACCTAGACCCAGATATGCTCAGGGAGTGGGCGGAGTGTAACCTTGACTCCTCACGTCGATTAGTGCAAATTTTAGTGCGTTATGCGGAGAGTGACCGTGTAAAAACTCAAGTTAAAATCGAGGAACTGAATGCAGAGATTGAGGCTACGTGCAGTGAAGAAACAGCTGAATGCACTAAGCTGAGAGGTGAAATGATATCAAGATTACAAAAAGAGGAAGAAACAATCAGGAAAAGAAAAACCTTCAAGTTTCAACGTGACAAGGCAGACTATGCTGAGGGGCGAATTTTTACGTTTGCTAAAAAATATGACGCTATAAAAGCCAGCAAAACGTTTAAGCCTGTCTTTATTCCTGGACCATCGACGACGTCTAAATCCATGCCGGGCTCGGCACAAGCAGACAACACCTCCGAATCCAATCTGAGTTCTTGTATAAATAGTGACACGGATTCCAATATTTCACAGGCTGAATCCCAGCTGGGGTTTACCAAGCTTACACTGGCCCAGGAGTTGGAGTGTCTACGGAAAGACAGACGCGAGACCCTACGCCCCAGGATTCCGGTGCCCGAAAAAACTAAATTTCGCAACGCCAAACGCTACCAACGCTGAAGGGCCAACTCAAGGAACAAATCTGCCAAAAAAGAAGAAATACAACAGGCGGTGGAACAAGAAGTGAGCGATCCATCGGCCATAGCAGGTACTGCCCTCTCTGTGTTAAATCTTACCAATACTGTATTTTCCGCATCTGAATTACGTATCTTATCGATGGGACTAACCTTTTGTCCCCCTAGTGACTTCAATTATGCTAACACTAGGATAGATTTATATAAATTTGTCCGTAAATTGAAGCTACAAAAACATTTCGCTGGTAACAAAACTCGGACAACAGGGGCGCAAGCAGAAACAGATAACCAAGGGCTCTTGGCGTGTGATGCTCCGCTGTTACATGATATGGAGTCCCTCAGATTGGAACTATCAGTATCACAGAGTACGCCTGCACAACCTAATGCCAACTTAGGGGGCCTAACCAACTTCAAACCATGTTCCACATATACCCCTGTGATGCTATATGACAATATAGACATTTTCCATGAGGCGGCTATCAAAGAGATCAAGGTGCTATATTTTAAAATGCTCAGAACTAAGCAACACAAATACCAACAAAACGACCAATACCAAAAATTAGTTAACAAGATTCAGCAAAACGACAACATCATCGTCAGGCAGTCAGATAAAGGGGGCAATATAGTATTATGGCCGAGACAACTATATTTGGAAGAAGCCCTCTCCCAACTAAACAACTCAGACTGCTACAGACATTGCGATGTTGGTGCGGTGAGAAAAGCCCAGCCAGATTTTTATTCCTTGTTGATGGGATGGAGGTCCTATGGACTCATCAGTATGGATGAATTAAAATTTCTGAAAAATGACAATCCCATCATGCCTGTTCTATACCTGATCCCAAAAATTCATAAGAATCCAGCTAAACCTCCAGGCAGACCCATTATTGCAGAGTGTGGGGGATTGCTGGAAAAAACAACCATCTATGTGAACTCATTCTTGCAAGAACATGTACAAAATTTACCATAGTTTGTCAAAGATTCCAGTGATTTCCTCCGTAAAATCAAGGACATCGATTGGGATCCTAGCTGGTGGTTGATAACGCTAGACGTAACATCCTTGTACACCAGCATTGTCCACCAAGATGGTATTAGAGCCATTGAATTTTATTTGGGACAGAGACCTCTAATTATGGCAGAACATAATCGCACGATTTTATCCATGATTACTTTTTGTCTGAATCACAACTTCTTCATGTTTAACAACCGGTATTACCAGCAAGTCAGGGGGGTAGCCATGGGGGCCTGTTTCTCTCCCAGTTATGCCTGTTTGCATATGGGCTATTGGGAGAGACAGGTCCTCCATGGTGAGCATTCTGACATCGCTGTACGGTCAATTGTTTGTTAATATCGTTATATTGACGATGTGTTTTTAATCTGGAGAGGTACACGCACAGAAGCTGAGCAATTTATAGATACTCTTAATTGTAACAATTTCAATCTAGCGTTTACATCAGACATTAGCCAAGGGCAGGTACACTTCCTCCATATCACTATTGAGATTTGCCAGGGGAAGCTACAGACCAAATTGTACAGGAAGCCTACGGCAGGGAATACGGTTCTCCATGCCAGCAGCCACCATCCCACCCATCTTATACGTAGTATTCCCTATGGGGAGATGCTGCGTATAAGGAGGCTATGTAGCACTGATTCTCGGTGCAGCCTAGCTCAGGAGGCCAGCAAAATTAGATTTTTGGCCAGGGGTTACAAGATGGGCGAAATTGAGAAGGCGATGCGTAAGGCGAATGCTTCACCTCGCAATCAGACCCTGGAACGCAAGCAAAAACCTAAACCTGCAGGAATTCAAGAACAATCAGGTAGACTGATTTGGGCTTACAATAGGCAACATGGCGCACTCAGAAAGATCTTAACTAAGCATTGGGATTTAATTAAATGTGACCCCATTATAGGAGGAAAAATGCCGGCCAAGCCATTAATCACCTTCAGGAAAGCATACTCTATGCAGGATGCCCTGGTTAAGTCCAGCCCTGAGGTGGTTACACATAAAAACTGGTTGGACAAAAGCAAGGGCTTTAGGAAATGTTCTAGCTGTAAAGCCTGCCTCCATGGGATCAACAAATCAGAATATACTGTTCCCTCTTCGGCTACAGCACGCAAGATTAATAAACAACTAACTTGCAAAAGTGAATACGTGGTATATGTGCTGGAGTGTCCTTGTAACCTGCGGTATATTGGTAGCACCAAGCTGCAGGTTCATAAAAGGATACTCCAGCACATATGGGCCATTAACACCAATGACTCCGCGTATCCGGTAGCACGACATTTCAAAGAGTGCCATATTCACAACAGTGCACTATTGAAATATTATGCCACAGATTCTGTGGGTCCCCTTAGAAGAGGAGGAGACAGAGAGGGTACTTTGAGAAAGCTAGAGACCAGATACATCTTGGAGATGGACAGCAGATCTCCGGGAGGTCTCAACTCTACAGAGGATTTTTACACCTGCCTCTAAACACCTCTCTCCCTTCCAAGCTATCAGACTAGTATGTATAGATATACTAGAATCCAGGGTCTTAGCTCATGTCTGATTCAAAAAGAAGAAAGGAAACAAGTGTACATGTGGGGCTATATACTGTCTTAAGATCATAGGCCCTAGATCTGATGTGCAATGTGGATAATACAGTCGTTATCATAGCCTAGGATTGGGCTATGATCTAAAAATGAATGAAATATCCTAACAAAATGAAAAAATATTGTGGTTCACTTATCACTTTTCACTGTCACCAGGGTTGTAACATCATATGCTCTATGTGTAGGATGGTTTAGCAATGATATCACTACCATATTACTTACAGGGAAGGCTGCGATAATGTATTTAAACGGATATTATCTCCTCCCTGTAGTAGTCAATAATAGCATTAATAGACTTTCATCAAGCTACAATATACAAATATGTATATTAGGGTGTTTCTCTACCATTAGTTTAATTGCTTTTACTCATTTTAACCTGTTGTGACCTTTTTATCAAGTCTGTATATATTAATATTATTTAAATGAATACATATTTATTATTAATATTTTATGGTGTATATTTCAAAGTGAAATTTATTTACTAATATACTTGTTTATGTTGATATATATTCTTATTGGATGTATATAAAGCCTTATGTCTGGATGCAATTGTTTACACTCTAACTTTGCACATGTACAGCTATTTGAATGGGGATTACCCCGCGATTTTTTGAGCAGCTGCACAAGATGTCATCTATGTCTATTATAGTATTTAGTAGCATGTGACTATTGCAACCAATCACATTCTTAATTATTTTGCACTTGCACTTTAAATTCTGCCTTCCCTCCCCCATACCGTCCATCACCACCCCCTTTTGTACCGCTTCCCTCCCCCATACGTCATGTGACCAAGGCCTCTGTGTAGGCCGAAACATTATGCTGAGGTGGGCCTTCCACGAGACTAAATAAAATCACTGCTCACCTGCACTTTGGGTCTTCCTCTCTTCTTCTGCGCCGCTGGTATCCAGAAATTGGGCTCCTGGTGAGAGAAAGCTGAGATTGTGCCTATATATATATATATATATATTCAGGCTCACAGCGCGTAGCAGCAGCTACGCAAATGCACTCTCCTTGATAGAAAAAAGATCACTCCCAATCCTTATTGCGCATTCCAATATTCTTTAATTCATCAGATGCAGCATCGTGATAATAAACACGGAAATAACCCCAACGCGTTTCGGCGATACCTTCGCCTTGGTCACGGGTGATTACATTGCCAGTGTTCAAAACATTAAATAAAGTTTCACGTGATCAGTGCTCAAAATAAACAAAGGACTCAAGACCCCATTATCGCGGCCATCTTGGAGTGGAGTATTATCGCCTTACATCTATCAAGCCCACTGCAGTATATTCCACAAAGTGTACATAAAGACGTTCCTGTCATACAGTTAAGGCATGGAAAGTGACCTGCAACTTAATGATATTAATAAAATAATTTCATCTCACATATTTACTCATATTTTCGTCTAGTACAGTTAATATCTGTTTAAACGATAGCGTGGGGCAGCGGTCCAATAACATTCTATAAACATGATTGCCTCAACACATATTCACCAAATTCATTGGAAAATTTTGAAAATGCTCAAGTGAGCAACATTATATTTTCGTTGTACACGTAGGTTGTCGCAAACAAAGTCTATCAGTTGTAAACTCACAAGTGAGATATTATAGTGTTATGTCCACACGGTATCCAATAGTCAACACCCAAGTGAGATTTCTTGCTGTACATCAAAGTACTTCCATTACCTAAAATACAAAAGAATGGGCCAATTAGAACTCCTGTATTCCATATACCAATCTATAAGCCCTATCTGGGTTATGAGTCTTAGAAAATTAGTGAAAAAAAGTGAAACAACAAAATTACAACTTGTTAAAATCAGCAGAAAACACGTAGTTGACTTCGGGCTTCATCAGAATTCAACTTGCTCATCAGATACCTCCAGTAAGGCAACGGAGCTGCTTTGCAGAGTGTTGTAAAAAGTGGCGTGGCCTCCTTACACCTCTCTACAATGCAGCTCCCTGGTGCATACAGGAGGTTCCTGGTGGGCTAGTTGGCCCCCAGGGACCCCCAATATGCAAAGGGAATTAGTTGCCCCTCTGTAAATGCACCAGGGGGCTGTGTTGCAGGGAGGTGTAAAAAGGGGTGTGGCCTCATTACACCTCTCTGCAATGCAGCTCCCTGGCGCATACTGGAGGTTCCTGGTGGGCTAGTTTTCCCCAAGGGACACCCAATATGCAAGGGGAATTAGTTCCCCCTCTGTAAACGCGCCAGGGGGCTGCGTTGCAGAGAGGTGTAAAAAGGGGCGGGCCTCATTACACCTCTGTGCAACACAGCCCCCTGGCGCACACTGGAGGTACCTGGTGGGCTAGTTATCCCCCAGGGACTCCAGTATGCAAGGGGTATTAGTACCCCTCTGCAAATGCGCCAGGGGGCTACCTTGAAGGAATGTGTAAAGAGGCCACGCCCCTTTTTACACCTCTCTGCAAGGCAGCCCCCTGGTGCATACTGGAGGTTCCTGGCCCCCTAGGCCTGCTCAGGAGGTCCCACGAGGACCCCCAAGGCCCCCCAAATTATTATTATTTTTTTAAATCCCAGGGATAAGCGCAGGGTACTTGTACCCTGCCGATTCCCCCCAAAAAACATTAAGGCACCTCTCTGCAATGCAGCTCCCTGGATTGTGTGGAGGTTCCTGGTGGGCTAGTTGGCCCCCAGGGACCCCCAGTATGCAAGGGGAATTAGTTCCCCCTCTGCAAACGCACCAGGGGGCTGCATTGCAGAGAAGTGTAATGATGTCACGCTCCTTTTTACACCTCTGTGCAATGCAGCCCTCTGGCGCATACTGGAGGTTCATGGTGAGCTAGTTGGCCCCCGGGGACCCCCAGTATTCAAGGGGAATTAGTTCCCCCTCTGCCAACGTACCAAGGGGCTGCCTTGCAGAGACCTGTAAAGAGGCCACCCCCCTTTTTACACCTCTCTGTAAGGCAGCCCCCTGGTGCATATTGGAGGTTCCTGACCCCCTAGGCCTGCTCAGGGGGTCCCACAAGGACCCCAAGGCCAAAAAACATTTTTTTAAAAAAATCCCGGAATACACTGCCAATCCCCCCAAAAAAACATAAAGGCACCACTCTGCAAATGCGCCTCCTGAAGCGTTTGCAGAGGGGGAAATAATTCCCCTTGAATACCGGGGTCCCTGGGTGCCAAGTAGCCCACCAGGAACCTCCAGTATACACTAGGGGGCTGCCTTGCAGAGATGTGTAAAGAGGCCACGCCCCTTTTTACACCTCTCTGCAATACAGCACCCTGGAGCATACTGGAAGTTCCTGGTGGGCTAGTTGGCCTCCAGGGACCCCCAGTATTCAAGGGGAATTAGTTCCCTTCTGCCATTGCGCCTCCCTCCCTGCACCACTCTGCAAACGCGCCCCCTGGCACTTTTGCAGAGGGGTAAGTAACTTCCTTTGAATACTGGGGGTCCCTGGGGGCCAACTTGCTCATCAGATACCTCCAGTAAGGCAACGGAGCTGCTTTGCAGAGTGTTGTAAAAAGGGGTGTGGCCTCATTACACCTCTCTGTAATGCAGATCCCTGGCGCATACTGGAGGTTCCTGGTGGGCTAATTGGCCCCCTGGGACCCCCAATGTGCAAGGGGAATTAGTTCCCCCTCTCTAAACGCGCCAGGGGGCTGCGTTGCAGAGAGGTGTGAAAAGGGGTGGGCCTCATTACACCTCTGTGCAGCGCTGCCCCCTGGCGCATACTGGAGGTTCCTGGTGGGCTAGTTGGCCCCCAGGGACCCCCAGTATTCAAGGGAAATTAGTTCCCCCTCCGCAAACGCGCCAGGGGGCTACCTTGCAGAGACGTGTAAAGAGGCCACGCCCCTTTTTACACCTCTCTGCAAGGCCGCCTCCTGGCGCACACTGGAGGTTCCTGGCCCCCTAGGCCTGCTCAGGGGGTCCCACCAAAAACATTTGAAAAAATCCCTGGGTACGCGCAGGGTACGTGTACCCTGCCGATCCCCCAAAAACACCATAAAGGCACCACTCTACAAATGCGCCCCTGGCGCGTTTGCAGAGGGGGACATAATTCCCCTTGGGGGCTGCCTTGCAGAGACATGTAAAGAGGCCACGCCCCTTTTACACCTCTCGGCAACGCAGCACCCTGGCGCATACTGGAGCTTCCTGGTGGGCAGTTGGCCCTCAGGGACCCCCACTATGCAAGGAGAATTAGTTCCCCCTCTGTAAACGTGCCAGGGGGCTGCATTGCAGAAAGGTGTAAAAATGGGCAAGGCCTCATTACACCTCTGTGCAACACAGCCCCCTGGCGCATACTGGAGGTTCCTGGTGGGCTAGTTGGCCCCCAGGGACCGCCGGTATGCAAGGGGAATTAGTTCTCCATCTACAAACGCGCCAGGGGGCTGCGTTGCAGAGAGGTGTAATGAGGCCACGACCCTTTTTACACCTCCCTGCAACGCAGCCCCCTGGCACATACTGGAGGTTCCTGGTGGGCTAGTTGGCCTCCAGGGACCCCCAGTATGCAAGGATAGTTAATCCCCCAACTTAGAACGCGCTACGAGGTGCGTTTGCACAGTGGTGAAGGTATGGGGTGGGGCTTGAGGTGATATGTGTGCAAACATGCCCTGTGGCGCGTTTTAAGTTGGGGAGTTAATTTCTCTTCAATCCAGAGGTTCCCTAGGAGCCAACTAGTCCAACAGGTACCTCCATTAAGCGCCACGGAGCTGCGTTACAGCGTGTTGTAAAAAGGGAGCGTGCCCTCTGAACACCTCTCTGCAACACAGCTCCTTTGTGTACACTGGAGGTACCTGGTGGGCTAGTTGGCTCACAGGGGAGCTCAGGATTGAAGTGGAACTAATTCCCCAATCTAAAATGCGCCACAGGGCATGCTTGCACACATGTCACCTCACTCCCCCCCTCCTTCACTATTGAGCACAATCTTCCTCTAAAATCAGCGGAACTACGAATTCCGATGTACTCACCTGTTATCACAAGAAACATCAGTGCTGCATCTTTGAGCCCAGTACGGACCCTGAAAAGTAAACCTAAGCGTACTTACCAGTAACTTGTATTTCCTTCTATAGGAATCTATTGTGTGGTTTTCACAAGAAAAGTTTCTAAGTGTCTATTTTTGAAATGTACAAATATTCCTCTAAAATCAGCCGAACTACAAATTCCGATTTACTCACCTATTATCAGGAGAGACCTCAGTGCTGCATCTTTCAGCCCACTACTGATCATGAAAAGTAATTCTAATCATAGTTACAGTAACTTGAATTTCCTTTCTAGGCTAACATTGACTGGTTTCACTTGGAAATTTTTCCAAGTGTGGAGTTTTGAAACTTTAAAAAATTCCTCAAAAATCAGCCGAACTACGAATTCCGATTTACTCACCTGTTATCAGGAGAGACATCAGTGCTGCATCTTTAAGCCCACTACTGATCCTGAAAAGTAATTCTAATCGTAGTTACAGTAACTTGAATTTCCTTCTATATGCTAACATTGACTGATTTCACTTGGAAATTTTTCAAAGTGTGCAGTTTTGGAACCTTAAAAAATTCCTCAAAAATCAGTGGAACTACGAATTCCGATTTACTCACCTGTTATCAGGAGAGACCTCAGTGCTGCATCTTTCAGCCCACTACTGATCCTGAAAAGTAATTCTAACCATACTTACAGTAACTTGAATTTCCTTCCATATGCTAACATTGATTGGTTTCACTTGGAAATGTTTCTAAGTGTGGAATTTTGGAAATTTTAAAATTTCCTCAAAAGTCAGCCAAACTACGACTTCCGATTTACTCACCTGTTATCAGGAGAGACCTCAGTGCTGCATCTTTCAGCCCACTACTGATCATGAAAAGTAATTCTAATCGTAGTAACAGTAACTTGAAATTCCTTCCGTAGGCTAACATTGACTGGTTTCACTTGGAAATTCTTCTAAGTGCGGAGTTTTGGAACCTAAAAAATTCCTCAAAAATCAGTCGAAGTACGAATTCCAATTTACTTACGTGTTATAAGGAGATACCTCAGTGCTGCATATTTCAGCTCACTACTATTCCTGAACAGTAAATTTAACTGTACTTACCAGTAACTTGAATTTCCTTCCATAGGATATCATTGCCTGCTATATAAAATATATATACATTAAAAAAATATTAAATAAAAAAATATATATTACAATTTCAATATTTTAAAAACATTTTTTTTCAATTTATATTAAAAACATGTAATGTAATTTAAAAAAATAAAATATCTAAAAATAAATACTTCAAAACAATGTAGTAAATTAGTATAAAAAAATATTACAATTAATACATTTAAAAATTATCATTTACGATACCTTTGACATTTACTGGAAAAACCATAGGTTTCAGCCACGTTATAGTTAAAAATGAGCATTTAAAAAACCTTACGAATTCATTGAAAAAAAACATAATTTTCACACGTTATAGTTAGGAATTAGCATTTAAAAAACCTTAGAAATGCACTGAAACAACCATAGGTTTCACACACTTTATAGTTAAAAATTAGCATTTAAAAAACTTTAGAAATGTAACTGAAAAATCCATAGGTTTCACACACGTTATAGTTAGCTGGACATTTCACTCGTACAAAACCATTGAAATTCCCCCGTTATAGTTAGTTTATATAACTATAACTCGCGCGCCCGCAATGCACTGCTGATGACGTCACATACTACATCACTCATGACATGGTCAGTGACATCACTCATGACATCACTGATGACATCTCAAATGACATCACTGATGACTTCACTGATGACATCATCCTTGTGTAAGAGTGGCAGACCTCCTCTCACCCCAATATAACCTTTGATACACACATTCAAAAATAGAAAATACATTTTTCAAATAAATGTAGATACCAATACCAGTTTTAACAACCTATTCAGAAATTCCAACATCTACATACATATCCACTCATTCACCAACATTTCTATACAGTCACTCATACATGTACTCACTCATCATATGTATTCATACATCTATACATCCTTTTACACACCGACACTCATACATAGAGTTATTCACACACATACTCACACATGCAAATAAACCATCAAACATCCATTTACTTGCATATACAGCTATACACACACCACTACACTTACTTCTACAGAAACATACACATACTTACTCTCTTAAACAATCACTTATAGAAACAAATACTTAGTTATACAGGAACTCTTCCAATCTCTCACTCTCATATATACTCACTTATATACATCAATACTCACACATACTAGTTTAAAACATATGTACTTACTCATAAAGACACTATTGGGACAGTCATTCACTCACTAACACACCCATACACAAACTCATCCACCCATACAGTTTTGCACACATGATGTCTTCAAAACACATACAAACAGTGAGTCAGTCATTCATGCATCTATACGCTAAGTAATATCCCCCACCGAACCATACAGACACTCATACTGATACTCAAAAAACCAACTAATCAGCCATATACACACTCATGTAGCTACTCACCAACCCATGCAGCCACTTATACACAAAGTGAAACACTGATACATATATTTAAATATTTAAACATTACTCGCTAATATGTATTCACTAAGATACACTTAATAAGCCAGTTAACCAATCAATTTTTTTTTTTTAAAACATCCATTTAGACACTTATTTAAAAATGTATTCTTCCAGCGACCTTTACAAATACATATATAAAACATATTTATTTTACAGAAAGACACACATTCACTGGATGGTGTCCTCAGTGATGTCATGAGTGATGTCAGGGACCATGTCATGAGTGATGTAATATGTGACGTCATCAGCAGTGCATTGCAGGCGCGCAAGTTATTGTGAGTCCAACTAACTATAACGTGGGAATTTCAATGGTTTTATGTCAGTAAAATTTCCAGTTAACTATAACTGGTGTAAAACCTATGGTTTTTTCAGTGAATATATATATATATATATATACACTGAAAAAAAAACATAGGTTTCACACACGTTATAGTTAAAAATTAGCATTTAAAAAACCTTAGAAATTAACTGAAAAAACGATAGGTTTCACACATGTTAGCTGGACATTTCACTCATACAAAACCATTGAAATTCCCCTTTTATAGTTAGTTTAGTTAACTATAACTCGTGCGCCAGCAATGCACTGCTGATGATGTCACATACTACATCACTCATGACATGGTCAGTGACATCACTCATGACATCACTGATGACATCTCAAATGACATCACTGATGACATCACTGATGACATCATCCAGTGAATGTGTGTCTTTCTGAAAATAAACATTTTTTATATATGTATATCTAAAGGTCGATGGAACAATGGAGGCAAACAATAAAAGAGGATGTTTAAGGGCATCCCCATGTACCATAACGTTGCCACTGCTTTTGGTAAAGTACCAGGTTGAAGGCAGATTTTAAGTCAACAAAGGCCACATTTAAGTTCCCTGTGCCAATTAAAACAGTCCACTTGTGTATTTTTTCCCGCCCCATACAGCAAAAACATTTTGAATGGCGTCTAATATACTTATGGGGTCTATAGTTTGTAGGCAAGTTTTTGTCTCCCTTTTTGTAAATTGGTACAACCTTTGCTCCTTTCCAAGCGCTCTGAATGGGTGCTCCCCTTACAATTGCATTGTTCAATGCTAGTATGTATTTGGACTCATTTCTCCTGTCATTGATGTAAATATCTGCAGGTATGCCATCGCGTCCAGGTGCTTTACTGCGTGAGTTGGCATCTAGGGCAATTTTAATGTCACTTAGGTCAAATAAAATGTTATCCTGTTTATCCTGTTTAAATGTGTCGTGCATTAGTAGGGCATCGCAGTCGTGGGCTTTGGAGTCATCAAGGTATAGAGCTTTATAGTGGTTGAACCAATCAAGTGATGGGATATGGTTTGCAAGTTGTGCTGTAGGCCCTCTAGCCCCCCCCCCCCCATGCAATCAAGCTCCAAAGTTTACAGGGATCTTTGTCAGTGCCCGATTTAAGTAAATCACACCATCTATTCTCATGCCAATCCCTCTTTGCTTTCTCTTGTGCTTGTTTATCTGCCTTCCTTATATCTTTTATGTGCCCTATGTTTTTATATCTAATATCCAACCTACCTACCTTCTGGTGTGCCTACATTCTTTATTAAACCAGTTGTTCTTATTACGGGGATTACTCATGGTTTGGGGGATAGAAGCTTAGGAGTTCAAGGCTGTACGATCAATGAAGCATGAGTAGATATATGTAGCCCCCATTATGTTTGTGTGTTTAGTCAATAAGATTGTCAGGCCATGCGGCTTTTTGGTGCCATTGAGTGCACACTTATTGTTGGGTGACTGGACATCCCTAGCTAAGGTTTGCAAAATAAGGTCAGTGGGCATTTTTCCCATAATGATGACATATAAAGGCAAAGGGGGGTGTGGTCACTCTCAATCCTTGCCATGACTATCATGTCCCTCACTTTGTGCTATAGTCTAATATCGATCAGAATGTCATCAATGTGATTCTTGTCTTTTGCTTAATTGTATGTAAAGGTTCCTCCACTGTCTGATTTTGTTCTGCCATTTGTTGCCCTGAGCCCATGTTCTAACAACAGGGCCTTCAATTGGATTGGGCTTGGGTCCGTGGTTTTTATGGGTGCTAAATCAGGTTGGGGTATTCCCCATCTCTCCTCTTCTTCTGAGTTTAAGTCAGTGTCATCTGGTTCAGGGGTGTAAATGTGGTATTAAAATCCACAGGCAGTGTGGCACATTTTTCTTCTCCCAATATCTCTCTAATGTATGGGACGTTTCTGATGATTTACTACCCTCTGCCCCTCTAGCATAAACGTTGTAGATGTCAACATTGAGACCCCTATTTATCGTTAGATGAATTCCAAGGATATCAAGAAAATCAATTTCCAAACTCCGTGTTGTGCAGTTGAGTGAAGTTCTAGACTATATCAGCAGCCCTCCATATGCCGGCTATAGGAATTTGCTTTGGCTGGAATCCAGGAGTTGGTATATAGCCGCCCCTAACCGCAAGCTGTATGCTCCAGGTTTCCTGGAATATGCAGACATCTATTTTTTCAATGAATTCATTCCAGTCTGGTAATTCAACTTTAGGAAACCACTGCTACTCTTTCAGTTGCATCACTTTTTTAAAGTTATTTGTTGGATTGATGGAGCCTACGAATAGTACAGGAATGTTCTGCGAGGCAACTTTAGCCTGGGTAATTTATAGCATGTTGTTTGTGGGCTGCGAAGACCTCCCCCTAAAGGCTGAAGTAGAGGGAGAATTTATCAACTTCAGAGTGATAGTTCTTCCTCTCATGGTATTTCTCAAGCTATTATGTAAAATAATACAAATTAAAAGTTAAAATTTTGTATAATTGAAAATAAGGGATAAAAGAATACAGCAAGGAGTGGAATAAAGTGATCCTAACCAATAATATAAGATTGCGTAATAAGAAAAGGTATTCAAGCATATCAGAAGGGCTTGTAACTGATAGTGTTAGATTGTATTAGGATCATAAGGAGGATTGACCTTTTGCATATATATGTCTATGGGGCGTGGTGTAGAGAACATGGGGATACTGGTGATATACAATATTATTACAATCATATTTAAAGTTGGCAAATAATAGGAATAAAATAGTAAACAGTAAAAGTAAAAATAAGGGACCCGAAAATTCTCTGCGGAGAGTTGGTGGTCTAACGGAGAAGCACTAATGTGAGAAACATCAGACTTATGGTCAGGCATGTCAGCCATTAGACGAGGAATTTACCCATGAGGATGGTTTTGGCCTCCTTCTTGAAAAGTGCAAGAGAGGGGATTCTTCTGATGTTAGGTGGGAAGGAGTTCCAGATTCTAGGGGCTGCCCCAGTGAATGCCCTATTATAGGTTCTTTTTTTCTGGAAGAAGGCGGGTTGGAGTAAGAGGTTTCTGGTGGACTGGGAGTCCCTGCTTCCTCCAGATATCACTAGTTTTTTTGCCAGATAAGCAGGGGAGTTTGAGTTATGAGCCTTATGTGTGATGCAAGCCAGTTTCAGCTTAATTCTGGCCTCAATGGGGAGCCAGTTCAGTGCTTTCAAATGTGGAGAGATGTAGTTGAATTTCCTGGTGTCAGTAAATAGTCTGGAAGCCGCGTTGAGGCAAGCTTTTAACGGTGCAAGTGAGATCTTGGGTAGACCAGTGAGGGTGGAGCAACCATATTCCAGTGTAGAGATGACTAGTGCTTGCACTGCCATTTTAGGTCAGCATCCTCAATGAAAGGTTTCAGCTTCCAAAGATAGCTCAAGTGGAATCTAGCTGCTTTAGCCATTGAGTTGATGTGATCATGCATGTTCAAATTACAGTCTAGGATTATGCACAGAGATTTAGCAGAGTCCACAATGGTCGGCGGGCAGTTTAGGGCTGTGATGGCCTTGATCCATGTCTGAATCTCAGGGTTGGCTTTAGAAGGGGAAATTAGGAGAAATTCGGTTTTGTTTGCATTGAGTTTTAGTTGGTTAGCAGCTAGCCACTAAACAGTCATTTTCAAGGTCTCGTTCAGGGAGAAGATCTCCTCCAATGAAGAGATATTGATGTATATTTGTGTATCGTCCGTGTACATGTGGTAGGAAATGTTGGCGGTACAAAGAACTTCAGTGAGTGGCTCTAAGTAAAGATTAAAGAGGGTGGGGGACAGGGTTGATCCTTGGGGGACTCCAACCGTAACCAGAGAGGGAGCTGATAGGTTGCCGTTAATGAGGAATCTCTGTGAACGATTATGGAGGAAGGACCTGAATTAATCTAGGACCACACCATCCAGACCCATCCTGAGATTGAGGCGTTCAAGAAGTTTATCATGATTGACTGTGTCGAAGGCGGAGGATAGGTCTAAAAGGATTAGCAAGCAGGTGTTGCCTTGGTCTAGGGCTTGGAGGGCATCATCCACGATGTGGAGCATAGTGGTTTCAGTGCTATGACCCTGTCTAAACCCAGATTGGAAGTCATCAAGTAGGTGGAAGTTACTTATGTGCTGACTTAGTTGTAGCTGTACGCATTTCTCAAGTACTTTGGCTAGTAGCGGGATATTGGAGATGGGTCTGAAATTGTCGGGGGAGGATGGATCCAGTGCTGGTTTTTTTAAGATGGGGAAGACTTGGCCAGCTTTCAAGAGGTCCAGAATCGATCCCTGTTGGAGAGAGGCGTTTATTATTGTAGTCCAGCAAGGAACAATGAATTGGGAGGCAGCAGTGAGGCAGTTGGAGGGTAGGGGGTCATTAAAGTGATGTTTTGGTTTTAGGGTAGATAGGATTTCGGAGCTGGAATCTTCGTCTTAATATTCAAAGTCAGACCAACTGGCTTGGTTTTTAGGAAGGGCCATAGGGGGTGGAGCGGGGAAAGGGGGCAGGTCAGGAGGGGGTTGTGAGTAGGAGGCAGTACTGAGTTCAGTTCCTAACGCTGTGATTTTATCCGTGAAGAAAGAGGAGAATTCCTCTGACGAAATTAGACATTTGGGGGATTCTTTCGGTGTTTTAGCCAGTTTGATGGATTGGTGTTTGACCAGTTCAAAAAGTTTACGGGGTCTATTCTTGGCGTTGCCCAGTTTAGATCTGAAATATTCTTTTTTTGAATTGAGGATGTGCTTGTTGTAAGAGTTTCTCGTCTGACGGAGAAGTTTAAGATGCGTCGCAGAGGGGTGTTGTCTCCAGTTTCATTCACATTGCTGTAGGGACCTCCTCTCCATGTTGAGGGAACCTGTGAACCAGGGATTCCTGTCTTTGACTTGTGTTCTTTTTAGCTTTAGAGGGGCAAGGTCGTCCAGAATGGTTGAGATAGTTGATAAGTAATGCTCATTTAGGTCTCTGACTGCAGTTATGTGCAGAGGTGGTAGGAGGTCAAGCTTTCAGCGAGCCTCCAGTTCCATAAGGTCAAGGGTTTTACTGTCTCTGGTCCAGCGTTTGGGGATCACCAGATGCAAAGTCTTAGACTGGCGGATCCCAGGCAAAATGACGGGATGGAGGGGTGATCAGACCAGTCACATGGATCTATGGAGATGAGCTTGACTGAGGATTCCTTAGAAATGATCCAGTCAAGGATGGCCCTTTTTGAGTGAGTTGGCTGAGAGCAGGCTTGGGTTAGGGCTTGGTCAGTTAGTAGGATTTTGATAGCCTTGACGTGGTGGTCTTCAGAGTAATTCCAGTGCAGTTTGAAATCACCCAGGAAAATCTCTTTAGCTTTGGAGGACATCTTAGTTGTGATGATTTCCAAGAGGTGATCAGTGAAGGAGTCGTTGGAGCCTGGAGGGTGGTAGAAGATGTGTAAGTTGCAGAGATGTAGTGAGCTGCTGCAGATTGAGAGTGCGAGGTATCACAGGAGTCAGTGCAGTGGGCCAAGAATTCAGTGACAAGGAGGGAGGATCGATAGATGCAGGCAATGCCTCCACCTTTCTTGTGGGAGCCTCTGTCTAGTCTTGCGAGATTGTAGTTAGGGGGATCTAATAAGTCCCGGCAAGGGGAGGAGTATTCGTTGAGCCAAGATTTTTTTAGTATAGCTAAGTCTAGGTTTTTGTTCAGGATGAGGTCAGTAATATCAGCGGCATGCTTGACTGCTGAATGGCAATTGATTAAGAGTCCAGATAAGGGGGGGGGTCGGGGGAGTTGACCGGGGTCTGGATGGTCAGGACTACCGGCGCGGCGTTACTTTCCATCACACTTCTGTCATGGAGGGTAGGTGGCCTGTTGGGGTTGATGGTGACCGTGCTGATGGGGTAACCCAGACTCGTTCTTTGCGGTATGCAGCGTTTAGAATGCAAGCATTACCACGGAATACCTTTACAACGCGGGCGTAACAACGAAAGTTGTAACCATGCATTGCACTGGGGGGCGCTCAAGGATAGTAAATGATTTAATTTACTATCCCAACACCTTCCCTACTATCCACGGGGACTGGTGTTGGAATAGTGAATTAAATTAATCAATTTTGCGCCCCCCAGCGCAATGCGTGGTAACAACTTTCGTTGTTACGAACGCGTTGTAAAGGTATGCGTTGTCAATGTATGCGTTCTAACGTCATACATCCGTTCTTTGCAGACAATGGATGGTAAGGGCAGAGTTGTGGTCTTGGAGGATGGCTAGGATTTCATTTCCCGTAAGGTTAGGAGGGTTAGAAGTGTCGGTGGTAGAGGTGTAGGAGAGTCCGAGAGCACGGGAATTCTTCTCTGAGAGTTGGCTGGGATGTTTACGCGGGCGGAGATCCCTCAGAGGTAGCGGGAGTGGACGCTTGGGAGGCTCAGTGATCAGTGGGGGGAGGAATGAGGAGATTTGAGGTTAGCAAGGGAGAGCTCTGCCAGGTGAAGGAGGTTCATAAGGTCCTGAATGGAGCTATGGATGCTCTGGGTTAGTTTGGTCGCTTTGGAGTGTAGAGTTTCAAGATCAATAGGAGCTTGAGGTGCTCGCGGGCAAAGGGGCGGAGGTTCAGGAGCAGTCAAGGCGGCAAGTAGGGGTGGAGGGAAAGGTAGGTTGGTTTGAATAGATTCCGAGGTCTTTGGATTACCTAGCTCACGTATTTGATGGAAAGCATTTGGGGAGGAGGTAGGAGGTCTGGCGGTTCTACTGGGGTTGCCAGTGGGCAAGCTGTACCGATGAGAGTGATCTGTGTTGGGAGTCATAGTGTGGTTAGTATGGATTGCATCTGGGGTCAGTGAGAGCATGCTAGTCACCCCGTAGGTGTGGGGTGCTGGGAGGGCAGCAATCGGGGGTACTAGGGATCGTCTATGGTCGAGGTCAGTGGGCATGCTAGGGGGGATGGGGAGAACTGTAGTAGAGACCCTTGGGGGGTGTGCAAATGATCGGGCTTGGTGGACTGGCAGGACAGAGGGTTATTGGAGTAGGTGTTAGACTCCCTATTCGAGTCATGCACATGGTTTCTGAGGAGCGTGAAAAGGTCTGCAAATTTATTGAGGTTAAAGGTAGAAGCTTGGATCAGAATTATGCCATTTTTATAGAGGATGATAGTGAGGTCCGCTCGCAGGGTGGAAGAGGGAGCAACAGTGAGTTTGGTGCTGTACGGGATGTTTCTGTTAGAGCAAACGTTAAGAAGATGTGTCAGGGTTTTGCGTCAGGCGGCTGTCCTTCTGGAGAAGAAGATTAGGTAATTTATGCACATGCCATTGCCCGCGATAGAGCATAGGTCAGATATCAGCATCTCAGGGTGTCTCTTTAGGGTGGGTGCCATTCACATAGGATTGTCTTGAAACCTGTTCTTAAAAGTAGGTCTACCAGAGATAGATCACTATCAGATAGTAAATTTGATAATTTTAGGTGCCTGGCACCTAGGGCAATAGCGCATGGTATTAGGGTGATGTTTGATTGAAATATACATAAGTGCTAATTCTATTTCAGACCAGAGTTTCTTCACAGTGACATAATAAAAAGGCATATGTTTTAGGTCAGCTTGTGTACGATCACAGTTCCAAATTGAAAGGGACTCAATTAATCCTTGTTTGTGCAATATAGTCACTTTTGGGAATAGGCCAGTATTTGCACAAGTATAGCAGCAGTGACATCTTGTGTTGTAGGCATTTGGACCACATGGAGCACCATAACTGTTCAGAGTATTAATATTCAGCACAAGAAGAGTGTTCTCCATTTCTCATTGAGGTCTTTCGTTAGTTTGCTTGCCATGTGACTCTTTACAGCTACCTTATACAAGTATGTAATACAGTCAGCATCGAATGAGGAGCTAACTTTACTTAAAGTCGTTTTTCACCCTGAGAACACTATAAAAGTCGCCATTTGGCAATTCATGGTTTGATTGCAGTATTTCATAAGACTTTGGGGTACTACCATCTTTATATATGTGTTTAATAATTCTTATTAATTTTTCTGTCCATGCTTTTCTGAAAATAGGTTTCCCATTAAATTGAATATTCCAATTTAGCCAAAGGGATGTTGTAGCTGAACCTCAAATGTTATTTTGGAATTTGCAGGCTAGGGTCTTGATGTCTTTGATCATGTCAGATAAAATATTTAGCGAAAAAGGCACATTCTGGTTTGGTGTACTGTACATATCGAGAAAGGAGAGAGGTTTGATTTTGTCTGATTCAATAACCATCCATGGCAGAGTCAGAGATGTGTGTGAAAATACTCACCGCTAACTTGTGTCAGTGAAAAGGCTGTTTGGTAATTACAAAGTTTGGCAAATTCAGAGGTAGGCTGAGATTAGTTTGTCAATTCCCTTATAGAAATTTGTTGTGAGGAAGAAGAGAAACATTGTTGGAATAAAGTTAATCTAAAGAGATATCTTCATTTTAATACATTCTACTTTGCCCCACCATGTGATAAATTTAGGCGACCATGTGTCCAAGAGATTTTAGATTTTCCTAGTTGGGGTATTATCAATATGGAGTTTTGAATCTGCAAGGTTTTGCTTAAATTGTATACCTAAATATTTCAGTTGCTGAGATTGCCATTTAAATCCAGTTGATCGTATAATTATTGGATGGCACAGATTATTCAGTGGAAAAATTTCTGGTTGGTCACAATTAGGATAATAGCCTGAAACTGTTGCGTATCTGTCATGCATGTCCAATATTGACGGAATAGCATGGTCATCTTCTTCCATAAATACTAAAATGATGTCAGAGTAGGGTGTCAATTTTTGAGGGCCTGAGTCAAATGGTATACCTTTGATCTGGGTATAGGAGCGTGTGCGGTGTAGCCATAGCTCAATGGCATGAATTAAAAGTAGTGAGGTCAAGGGATAACCTTGCCTTGTTCTTTGTGCTAAGATGAATTTCTTTGAAATGTCCACATTAACTCCAATGTACACTGATGGGTGAAAATATAAAGACATAATCATATACTTATAAGCTTGGCCAAGTGCACATTTTTTTTTAACAAAAAGGAGGAACCAAAATGGACTTTGTTAAGTGGGGTCCACTGTACAAGTCCAAACAACTAGTAGCACAAAAGAGGATACAAAGTTCCCCAGGAAAGAAAAGACATAGGCCGTGTGAGTGCAGTAGAGAGCAAAAAGGGAAAAAGGGGGGAAATTCCCTTGTTGGAACTAAAACCCTCACACACCCAGTAAACTAGGTGTCATGCTTCATCATATGGGTTCTGCTCCTCGTCAGACTGGCGCTGCAATGTCTGACGGGCTCCCGAAACCGGGGCTCTTTATCGGAGATCTTTTGTTCCAGCCATATGGTGCATGCGTGTGAGAGGGCAGGGAAAGTGTAGTTGTGAGGTGAGTGTGAAATAAAAAAGGGTGGGTCAGTCCACAAAACAATTAATTAGCGTGGTTGACTCCCCTTGGTTAAAAGGGGGTGGGAGGGGAGATATAAGCCTAGAGATTTCAGAGCAGAATATCTACTACCCTCAGGTCAGGTCAACATGTTTCTTGCCTTAAAGGCAATTCTTCAGGACCAGGGTGTTAAGTACTACACAGTGAACAATAATAAATTACAACCTTATTAAATAGGTCTGTGGATGGGCAGGCCAATTGGTCCTGCTATATGTAAGCGACCTAGAGGAGACAAAAAACAAGCCACAGAAGGTAATGATAAGTACAAGGCTCTGTTGAAACCTAGATCACTATTGCTCTATGTTATACACACACACAGAAAAGTTAAAAAGGCAAAACCAGGCTGAGAATAAACCAACCATAGTTATGCGAAGGCAATCTCAATTGAGAATGTACATGTTCTTAACATAAAAAACGTAGCGAAATGAAGGGGCTGAGAGACACAAATTAGGGGAGAGTTCCCTAGGAACTTCCCTAAGGTGCCTCGCAGACTGCTCCCGTGGGACCGGCAGAAGGGTATGGTACCTGTGGGAGAGAGAGATATATGCCGTGCACGGGGCAGTTTTTATAAAACCAGAGACAACTCTTGGCGGGTGTATGTCAGACCGTACAGGGGAAACCCAATTGGTTTATCAGTGGCAGCTCAAGTAAGTAGCCAGCCCTCCACTGGTCCGAAGGTTTGAAACAGTGTGAAAAAGCGAAATTGCCTAATAGACAGCAGGCGGTAGACATGGCCACTCGTTCCCACGAGGAAACGCCGACCCACCAGACCGCACACCGCCCGTGTCCCGCCCCCGCCGGGAGACCCTGCGGAGGGAGGGGGGAAGAGGCAGTGCCGAGCCAGTAAATCAACGTCGTCCATTAATGGAGAACGAACGAGCCCCATACAAGTCGCGCTATCCCGGAAGCAATTGTCTTCCACATTACCGCCGACAGTCGGTATCCCGAAGCGGAGCTAATCACAGACTGTGAAAGTGCCAAGGAGAAGGATAATCGGCATCACTCAAAGTGCAGGAACCCCACTGGCTTACCTCAGGCGGCGCGCGGTCCAGGCCGAGTAACCTACCCACACAAACAGCGCCTGGTTAGGGCACAGAGCAGCTGGTGGTGAGCCCGGTGAAGGGATCCGGTTTATGAACCATCGCTAGTCCGCCCAAACAGTGTTGACGGGGGCGTGGTTAAACTCGTCGGGAAAGCGCATGCGCCGGCACAGGCACCCATTGTGAATACTACAATGATGTTGAGCCAAAGGAGATACTGGGTCAAAGCGGCGGCCATATTGGGAAAGAAAACCTGCCACAGATGTTGCCAAGGTGGGTTATGGACGTTAGCTGAGTGTCCAGAGCGGAGCTTTTTCATGATGGTTTTTTACCCAAAGAGAGTAATGGTGACTATAGGGTCAGTATTAAAGAATGTGTATCAGCGTTAGTATGGGTCCCAATGTCAAGTGCCGTTAAGGCAAGTAATTGTTGATTGAATCTCAGTGGGACAGGTGGTCTGTACCTGATCATGACTCCCATAAGGGGGGTTGTGCAGGCAATTCGTCTCTTCATATTTAGTAAGCCTACATGGTGGAATATGCAGTCGGCTTGGGAGATGGGGATTCCTGCTGTGAAATACAGAAGGGGGGGGGGTATGTTCCATAAAACACGGTCAGTGTCCTCCCATCCGTGTACATGCAGCCTACTGTGTCAAAGAGGCCCAGGGAACTGCATCATTTAACCCCATGGGGTCCTGTTTAAGTCGATGGACCCATCTCTGTTCAATCCTAAATAAGGCCTGTTTGGTGATGGCCGGATGGGACTCTAATACCAGCCATGAGACACTATCGGCTGGAGCTCATGTGCTCCATAATCCTGAGTTTAACTTGTCTCATCGTCATCCCTATGTAGTTTTTGCCACAGGGGCACGTGAGCATGTAGATCAGAGGTCTTCAATCTGTGGGGCACGACCCCCAGAGGGGTTGTGGAGTCCTTAGAAAGGGGTCGCAGATTCTGTCAGAGTGCAGTTCCTGGCTTGGGCTGATCGAGGGTGCTCACAGTGGCGGCCTAATTCACACCGAGGTGTGAAAAACATCAAAGCCTCATTAACAAGTAATAGGTCTTTTAAAGACCTGTCAAGTACTCAGGTGTGGCTGTGTGTGTGTCCCTGAAGCCGTTTCGAGCTGGGGGAGGAGAGGAATGGGGGGAGGGGGGCAGAGGGGGGCTGGGGGAGCAGGCTGTAGTGTAGCCCTTTGAGGTCAATAGATATTGCGCGCCTGGAGCTGTGGGTCACTTGACACGTCCCCCGCCCCCAGCAAGGAGGCACAGAGATGCCCTCCCATGATTGGGAAAGAAGAAAGACTCAGAGAGATACTGACCCCCCCCCCCCCCATGAGAGAGGGACAGAAAAGGTGGGTGGATGAATGATGGGTGGATGGATGGATGTAAGGATGAAGGATGGATGGATGTGTGAAAAGGTGGGTGGATGAATGATGAATGGATGGATGAAAGGGTGGATGGATTGATGAAAGGATGGATGGATGAAAGGATGGAAGGGTAGAGGGATGAAGGCTGTATGGATGGATAAAAGGATGAAAGGGTAGATGGATTAAGGATGTATGGATGGATAAAAGGTTGCATGGATGAATGATGGATGGATGGATGTGTGAAAAGATGGGTGGATGAATGATGGGTGAATGGATGGATGAAAGGGTGGATGGATGAAGGATAGATGGATGGATGTAAGGATGAAAGGGTGGACGGATGAAGGATGAATGGATGGAAGGATGAAAGGGTGGATGTATGGATGGATAAAAGGTTGCATGGATGAATGATGGATGTGTGAAAAGGTGGGGGGATGATGGATGGATGGATGGATGAAAGGGTGGACGGATAAAGGATGGATGGATGGAAGAATGAAAGGGTGGATGGAATGAAGGATGGATGTATGTATGTATGGATGGATAAAAGATTGCATGGATGAATGATGCATGTATGGATGTGTGAAAAGGTGGGGGGATGATGGATGGATGGATGAAAGGGTGGACGGATAAAGGATGGATGGATGGAAGAATGAAAGGGTGGATGGAATGAAGGATGGATGGAATGAAGGATGGATGGATGGATGGATAAAAGGTTGCATGGATGAATGATGCATGTATGGATGTGTAAAAAGGTGGGGGGATGAATGATGGATGGATGGATGAAAGGGTCAATGGATGAAGGATGGATGTATGGATGGATAAAAGGTTGCATAGATGAATGATGCATGCATGGATGGATGTGTGAAAAGGTGGGGGGATGAATGATGGGTGGATGGATGGATGAAACGGTGGGTGGATGGATGAAAGGGTGGATGGGTGATGGATAGATGTATGGATGGGAGGATGAAAGGGTGGATGGATGTATGGATGGATAAACGGTTGCATGGATGAATGATGGATGGATGTGTGAAAAGGTGGGTGGATGAATGATGGGTGGATGGATGGATGGAAGGGTGGATGGGTAAAGTATGGATGTATGGATGTAAGGATGAAAGGGTGGATGGATGTATGTATGGATGAAAGGGTGGATGGGTGGATGGGTGAAGGGTGGATTGGTGATGGATAGATGGATGAAGGATAGATGTATGGATGTAAGGATGAAAGGGTGGACGGATGAAGGATGGACGGATGGATGAAAGGGTGGAAGGATGAAAAGGTGGACGGATGAAGGATGGATGGATGGATAAAAGGTTGCATGGATGAATGATGCATGGATTGATGTGTGAAAAGGTGGGGGATGAATGATGGGTGGATGGATGAAAGGGTTGGTGGATTGATGTATGGATGAAAGAGTGGATGGATAAAGGATGGATGGGAGGATGAATGGATGGATGGATGGATAAAAGGTTGCATGGATGAATGATAGTTGGATGTGTGAAAAGGTGGGTGGATGAATTATGGGTGGATGATGGAAGGGTGGATACGTAAAGGATGGATGTATGGATGGAAAGATGAAAGGGTGGATGGATGAAGGATGGAAGGATGAAAGGATGGATGTGTGAAAGTGTGGGTGGATGAATGATGGATGGATGTGATGAGGTCTAGAAACTTTTGTCGGAAGGGGGTCCTTACCCCTAAAAAGGTTTTACAAGGGGGTCTCAGCATCAAAAAGTTTGATAACCTCTGATGTAGATGCACTTGGTGCTGTTACAGTTTGTGTGTCTCCTAAGGTGCCACGTAAAAGTGTCGGTCAGTGTGATTTCCTTGCATTGTACCGTTTGTGGGCACACTACACAGCCACCACATGGAAAGTGACCCACAACCGGGGGTAAGCCCCAAAGGGTGTTCTGGTTGTTTTGATTCTGTTTTCTGGGCCGTGTGTGGATCAATGCATCCTTCAAGTTGGCAGTGCGTTTGAAAGCAAAACGAGGGCGAGGAATATCTAAGTCTACAGAGTTGATTATGTCCCAATGTTTATTTTTCAGTTTTTTAAATGTATGCTGAGTTCTTGGTGAAGCAAGTTTACACAAGTAATGTGTTCATCTGGAGCTTTCGGGTGTGATTCAAGGAGACTCTCCCTAGGGTTGTTTAAGGCTCGTTTGCAGGAATTATGGATGAGTCTAGTCGGATACCCTCTGTCTTGTAGTTTATGTTGGAGGAGGGTAGCTTCTTTTTGAAAATCAGACCTTGCAGTACAATTCCTACGGACCCTGAGGAACTGTCCAAAGGGGAGATTGTCCCTCAGGGCCCGAGAATGGTGACTCTCATAAAGTAGGAGACTATTCCTATCAGTGCTCTTGCGATATAGAGTGGTGCTGAGCCCAGAATGATCTAGATTTATGCATAGATCAAGAAATGGGATAGTTGTCTCTGAAATGGTTCCAGTGAACTTGAGGAAAGGATTCTTTTGGTTAATCCAGGAACAGAAGGCCTCGCAGGTAGTACGGTCACCCTTCCATAGTACGAGGATGTCATCTATATACCTGCGCCAGAGTTTGATGTTGTCACTGTAGGGGTTAGAGATATGTCTGATGTTATTCTCCTCAAAAGTGGCCATATAGATGCAGGCCAAACTGGGAGCAAATGTAGAACCCATGGAAGTACCACGGATTTGATGATAGAGTTGTGTCCCTTATTGGAAAAAATAAATTCTCCGTTAGAGCCAGGGTTGCACAGGCCATTATGAAGGAGACTGGGGTGGGTGAAGCTCACTCTTCACGTAAGAGGGTGGAGTCAACATCTTCCAAGGTGGCCTGTTGGGGGATGTTGGTATAAAGTGCCTCAACATCTAATGTTAGAAACAGATCAACACCCTCCCTCCCCTCGATGGACTCAATGAGGCGGAGGACATCCCTGGTGTCTTGAAGGAAAGACGGTATCTTTTTAACAACTGGTTGGAGAAAGTAGTCACAGAATTTGGAGAGGGGCTCTAGGAGTGAGCCGATGCCTGACACAATGGGCCTCCCAGGGACAGGTGTTACTCCCTTGTGGATTTTAGGGAGGGTGTAGAAGTAGGGGGTGACTGGATCCGTAGTTGTCAAGAAGGCAGCTTCATTTTTGGTGATCCATTAATTTGTTTCACCCTCCAGAATAAGGCTCATGATGGTAGTACTAAGCCTTTTAGTGGGGTCTCCAGTCAAGGGTCTGTAGTGGGTAGTATTAGCTAACTGACTTTTACATTCGATGTCATAGTCATAGCTGTTCTGAATTACAGTGGCTCCCCCTTTGTCCGCTTGTTTGATAACGATGGACATGTCGTTACCTAGTGATTGGACAGCATTTCTCTTGGCTAGGCTCAAGTTACTAAAGCTGCTGGTTGTTGGTTTCTGATCCAAACTCCTTAGGACTGCCTTTTCAAAAGCTAGTACCTCTGGCGGGACCATTGAGTCAGTTGGGGTGAAAGTGGAAGGGTTCCGTAACCCAGTGTCAGTTTTTTCATTCTCGGGTCTATCGGTAAAGAAGGATCGTAACCTTACCTTCCTGAACAATTGTTTGACCTCACACATTTCCTTAAAGCTGTTAGGAGTGGGAGTAGGCACACAGCCTAGGCCTTTCTCAAGAATCTCTGTCTCCAAAGGGGTAAGAGTCCTGTCCGAGAGGTTGACTACAAGACTCTCCTTCCCCTGGTCGTGCTCCTGGTTTCCACTGATGTTGGTGTGGTTGTCTGGTCTTACCATTGTACAGTTTTTTGACCTCGCTTGCGCTCTCTTCCTCTGCCCCAACCTCTGCCTAAAAAAGGTGGGTTCATCGGGTAGAATTGTGGTGGTCCCTGTGGGTAAAAGGGGTATTGCCAAGGTGGTAGCATTTATGGCGGCCCCTGGTACATTGGTCCATTGTTTTGACCTTGGTTCCAGTTGGGGCGGCGTTGGTTGCGATTATTATTTGGGGGGTAACTGCCACTGGAATCACTCCCGGAGGATCCCCTCTGACTGCCATTGTCAGAGCTCTCATCAGAGGAGTAACCATTCCTATTGTTAGAGTAACCATCCTTGAGGTAGGGGTACACTTTTTCTTTGTCAAATCTGGCCACATCCTTTTGTGCACATTTTCCCATTACTGCTTGCAGAAGGGTCCAAGAGACTTTATCAAAAGCCTTCTCTGCGTTCAGTGGTGGCTGGTAGGCGACGGTGGTGGGGGGAGATGGTGGAGGGGGTTAGGATATAAATAAAAAATAAAACTTACCTGGGAGTTCTGTTGTTGGACGGGGTAGGCGCAACATGTCATCAGAAAACACAGCTAATGGAAAGCGTCCTCCCCAAAGTGTGGTGCAGTGCCATGAGAGGTCAGCGAGTGTGCGTCCCACCGCAGTATGACCGTACTGTGCCTTTCTAGGGTACGGGAGGCAGAAGCGGCATTCATCGCAGGTCCTCTTGTACACTAAAAAAGCACCAAACAATCCTTTCCTTTCTTTTCTTATTCTGCTGCACCATATGTTCTTCCTACTCTACTTCAAGTGGATCAACTTCAGCAAAACTAGAAGCCAAAGTTGTATTAAAAGTAAACAAACACACAAAAAAGGTATATCAATATAAAGAGGAGCAAGAAACAGGTCTTCTCTCTATCAAATACAAAAAGTAAGGTAAATTATCAGAAGGATGAATCCTCCCTCTTTCACAATGAAATTGATTTCAACCTATCAGATTCCTTTTTTCTTTTGCTGACATGAAGTCGCGTAGGGTGCGCGAACTCGTCACGCACCCTTCGCGCACCCGCGAACATCATATATATCATTATACACTATAAACCAAAATATATATAAACTTTAAATAAGTATATAAGCAAATCTGTTCAGTCTACTATAATATTCAAACTTTCTATACTAATTTTTTCAACTTTAAAAATGCACCAAAGTCGCGACATTGGCGCGATCTCAGCGAGATCATGGCACGACCCCAAAAATACACACAGGGAGGTGTTGCACACATTAAGCGTATACCCCGCGCATTTCGTAACTTAAGTTTTGTCTAAATTATATTGAAAATAATACTTTAAAAATTCTTTTATTAATACATTTAGACAAACACTTAAAAGAAAACTTTTATTTATTATTAATTTTAAGATATTTCCTACTTTACAAATTATGCCAAGTCCGGGACAATAGAGAGCGGTCACTACGAGTGGTTTATTTCTTTGGACTCCCGATAAAACTGTAATTCCTTTTTTGTTGACGGTTGCTTTCAAAGCTTTTATTAACATTGTGGTTAATATTCACTCGCTATAGTAAGCACGGGTATGTTTTATAGTTGATTTAATTTTTTATTTATCTCGCCCATTCTGTTTCTTTATAATATCGAGAGTAGAGGTATTAAGGAGACTGCTTAGAAAGTAAACATAGTCTGTCCTTAGTGTTTAACGCGAGAGAGAGCTTCTTAAGTAATGACGCCTGGAACTAGTGGCGTGGCATCCTGAACTTGGAGTGAGAGGGATACAGCGTGAAAAGAAGTTCACTTAGAGGTAACCGTTTCTAGGCGTGCGATAGTTTGCCTTCGATAGTTAAGACTAAATACCTTATCAAGAATTTCCTTTCAAGAATGGAATGCTCATGCGGGTCCTTGCTATTGTAGACCATTTGCCTACGAAGATTCATCGCGTATGTGCAAATATTGATTGAACCCAGATTGACGCCTGCAACCCCGCCTCTTTTGCTTGTAAGTGATTGAGTTTGCTACATTTTCTTCCTGTATGATGCTTTACACTAGTTGTTATGAGACGCCCTACATTAACTTTGCGAGACACAGATTTGACAGCGTTACCTTGTACAAGATTTAGTTTTATTTTATAGAGCGGTTTAGAATGACATGGATTAGTGGCGGTTTATTATAAACTCGAAATAGGGATGGATTTGTGATTTATTAGACCATCTGATTGTCTTCTCACAGAGACGTGGATTTTACATTCTACCGTTATTTAGCCCGGCAGAGGTTGGAGGTTTCTAGGCAAGTGCAGAGACAGGCTCTCAGGCAAGGTATATATGGAGATACAATATAATTCGCAGATCTGGCCATAATAGTTTTTGGTCATAGACTGCAGCAGCCTTTTATTTGTGGGACGATTTAGTTTCTGCACTATTACTTCTTTATTTTATTTTAATTTGAGATTCCAATACTACCCTACTGCACAATGAGCACAGCTTTCCTAGGTTCCTTCTGGAACACTGTGATTGCGCATGCTAACTGTTCACTGTGACTCTATTTTAAAAAAACATACCCACAGTTTTTCTTTGACTCTCTTGTTGTCCACAGCGATGATTTGCTTAATTGTTGACAGAGGTGGAAGACTGTAGAGTGGGTGATCCCCCACGTTCATTCATTTGTAAATATTAAAAAAATTGTTATATATCGAAGTATACATGAGAAAGTGTCTATTTGTACTTTTGTTACAGGTTTCCTTTTGCCCACAGTCCTGATGAGGCTCAAACTAAATGGGCTGAAACACGTCGACCAGACATTAAAAAAGCCCTTTTCTATTCGAATTAATTTGTGAAAAGAAAATATTGTAACTACTGCCTATAGTGTAATAGGGTGGAATGCTATATACCCTGAAAGGTGTCTACACAAGGCTTATCTTGATTAATGTGAACTGCGAATCTTATATTGTTTTGTTTTTCAAAGGTTGTTTCGCAGCACTACTTGTACTCAGGTCCCAAGGATTCTGTGTTGTTTTCAGATATATAAATGTATTGCTTGTATATGTGTATATATATATATATATATATATATATATATATATATATATATATATATATATATATATATATATATATATATATATATATATATATATATATATATATATATATATATATATATATATATATATATATATATATATATTTTTGTATGTCCATGTAAATAAATGTGTATTGTCCACGTGTTGAAAAAACATATATATTTATAAAATTGGATGTATAATGACTTACATCGGATCTATACCCTAGTGTGAGTGTGTTCTTGAATTAAGATAATTGGTTGCTTTGAGATTGATTTCTCATCAATGGATTAACTAAGGTTTCCATTAATTATAGAAAAAATGTCCGCTGTATCCATTCCACTGCATTGCTTTTGTTTGTGTTGAAAGTCGCGACCCCAGCGCGACTTTTCAAAATGGCTACCGGAATGCGCGCAGCGATCGTGCAGGATGTGCAAAGACTTATGTATAATAATATATATGTATAGAAAATAAAAAAAAATAGGATAAGGGTACATTAGACTTCCAAATTTTCATTTAAAAAAACCTTTGAAATTCACTGAAAAAACCATAGGTTTCAGGCACGTTATAGTTAGAAATTAGCATTTAAAAAGACATAGAAATTCACTGAAAAAAACCCATAAGTTTCAGGAACATTATAGTTAGTCGGACATTTCACTTGTACAAAACCATCGAAATGCCAGCGTTATAGTTAGTTCAGCTAACTATAACTCGCGCCCCCGCAATGCACTGCTGATGACGTCACATATTACATCATTTATGACATGGTCAGTGACATCACTGATGACATCTCAAATGATATCACTGATGACATCATCCACATGAAAATCTGATGCACCTCTTCACACCTGAATATAACCTGTGATACACCCACTCTAAAATACAGACTACCATTTTCGAAAAAATAAACACATCAATACCAGTTACTAAATATGCGCAGCCTGATTCCTAGGTCTACACACACATCCACTCATTCACCCATACAGTCACTCATCAATACAGCACAATCATATTTACTCATACACCTACACAGACACTAACACACTGCCACATATCCAGAGTTACTCACACACCTAGTCTGTCATGCAGAGAATCAACCACTCACACATCTATGCACAGAGTCACACACCTCCCACCCACACACACACTCAGGCAGCCATACAAATACTCAGGCAAGCAATCAATAACCCATATAGACGCTCATTCAGCTACTCACCTACCCATGCAGCAGCTTACACAACAACAGACTGACTGATACAGACTTTCACACAGTTTAGTCACTTACCCATGCATTCAAAAAGACACATTTAATCACTCACTTATACAGTCAGTCACGTACCTACAAAATCCTCCATACAGACACTTATACACCCACTCATTCTTCAATACAGATTGGCATGTTTATAAAACAAATGTAAACTTTACGGAAACACACAGTCACTGGATGATGTCATCAGTGATGTCATTTGAGATGTCATCAGTGATGTCATCAATGATGTCACTGACCATGTCATGAATGATATCTGTTGTCATCAGCAGTGCATTGCGGGGGCGCAAGTTATAGTTAGCTAAACGAACTATAACGCCAGAATATCTATTGTTTTGTATGAGTGAAATGTCCAACTAACTATAAAGTTCCTGAAACCTATGTTTTTTTCAGTGAACAGCAGAGCAAGCACACAACAGCAAGGGGGAGGCGGGTATTTATACCGACATATGAACGCCTTCTCTGTTGCAGAATACCCCAGACACTGAAGAAGGCTGTGATGATGCCGAAATGCATTCGTCTGTACGGAGGTGTTCCTTAATAAAAGCTGGCTCCAAACGGCTCCCCTGCTGTGGTCTCGTCTTTCTCTTTGGAGGGAGGTCGTATTGGATTCATAACGCGATGTCCAGTGTAGCGTCTACGAGGCCCCCGCAGCATCAAGATGGTCCGGGTTTCACTGGTCTCTGCTGCGGCGAAATCTTTGTTGTCTCCAGGTTACTGGATTTACCATGGACCCCCCTCGAGCCGTGGATAATGTGGTGCAGTGTAGCAGCCATTCGACTGCTCTCTGGACGGGGTGGATTTTCCGCTCTGCCCCCGCTACAAGTACCCCATTGGCTTGATTGGCTTGAGGGCGCTGCGATTTAGGGGACCAGAGGAGCCTGCTGAATCTTGGGGCACTCGTACTTTGGGTTATACTTTATTACATCTTAGCCCGTACTTGCTCCTATCCCCGCAATGCCTACCCACTTTTGAACTGCATTCTGGGACTTGTAGGCGATAACAATTTAGCGCCAAATGGGAGGCAGATGGACTGTACCTGGAAGGGGCGGAGCAAGCACACAACAGCAAGGGGGAGGCGGGTATTTATACCGACATATGAACGCCTTCTCTGTTGCAGAATACCCCAGACGCTGAAGAAGGCTGTGATGATGCCGAAATGCATTCGTCTGTACGGAGGTGTTCCTTAATAAAAGCTGGATCCAAACGGTTCCCCTGCTGTGGTCTCGTCTTTCTCTTTGGAGGGAGGTTGTGTTGGATTCATAACGCGATGTCCAGTGTCGCGTCTATGAGGCCCCCGCAGCATTAAGATGGTCTGGGTTTCACTGGTCTCTGCTCCGGCGGAATCTTTGTTGTCTCCAGGTTACTGGATTTACCATGGACCCACCCCTGAGCCGTGGATAATGTGGTGCGGTGTAGCAGCCATTCGACTGCTCTCTGGACGGGCGGATTTTCCGCTTTGCCCCCGCTACAAGAACCCCATTGGCTTGAGGGGCGCTGCGATTTAGGGGACCAGAGGAGCCTGCTGAATCTTGGGACACTCGTACTTTGGGGTATACTTTATTACATCATAGCCCGTACTTGCTCCTATCCCCGCAATGACTACCCACTTTTGAACTGCATTCTGGGACCTGTAGGCGATAACAATTTAGCGCCAAACGGGAGGCATATGCAGATGGACGGTACCTGGAAGGGGCGGAGCAAGCACACAACAGCAAGGGGGAGGCGGGTATTTATACCGACATATGAACGACTTCTCTGTTGCAGAATACCCCAGACGCTGAAGAAGGTTGTGATGATGCCGAAATGAATTTGTCTGTAGGAGGTGTTCCTTAATAAAAGCTGGCTCCAAACGGTTCCCCTGCTGTGGTCTCGTCTTTCTCTTTGGAGGGAGGTTGTGTTGGATATATATATATATATATATATATATATATATATATATATATATATATATATATATATGAGAAAAGCAAAGCGCTCCAGCTCACACCGCCTACTCAAGGAACATTAATTATTCACCTTCAAAAGACTGCAGTAACCAGCGTGCCTGGTGACTCGTCCTTTCAGCAACCACGCCCACTTAGGGCGTTTCTGTTTCAAATAAAATGCATTTGAAGCACGTAAGGTGAACAAGGTGTAATGCTGATGTTTTTGTCCATGAAGAAGGGGCGTTTCTAGCCCCGAAACGCGTCGGACTTCTACAATGTATGGAGGGAGGAGATGAAGTCACTTGGGTGCTAAAATTAAACCGGATGGTGTGAATGCCGTGGTGAGCTCTCCCACTAGCGCTGAAGCGCTTTGCTTTTCTCATTTGTCACACGGTCGGTTCCTGTGGTGGGGAGAGGCTCCACTCCACTGAGCGTTCAGGAATGCTGCGCCAGTGAAGGCTGAGGTGAGGTGACCTCATCTCCATTACCAGCGCGACATTCATTGCAAATGTGTGACTTCGGAACCCACCCTCCTCACACCTACTCAAGGTTTTAAACAAAATGACTTAATGCCACGCATCAGATCACACTGCCTACTCAAGGAACATTAATTATTCACCTTCAAAAGACTGCAGTAACCAGCGTGCCTGGCGACTCGTCCTTTCAGCAACCACGCCCACTTAGGGCGTTTCTGTTTCAAATAAAATACATTTGAAGCACGTAAGGTGAACAAGGTGTAATGCTGATGTTTTTGTCCATGAAGAAGGGGCGTTTCTAGCCCCGAAATGCGTCGGACTTCTACAATGTATGAAGGGAGGAGATGAAGTCACTTGGGTGCTAAAATTAAACCGGATGGTGTGAATGCCGTGGTGAGCTCTCCCACTAGTGCTGGAGCGCTTTGCTTTTCTCATAAATATATATATATAAATCAACAGCAGTTTCCAAAGCTCCGTCAAAACGACCCAGGAAAACCACACGAATCCAACGTGATTGAAGGCACAACGTTTATTAACAAGCTGAGTCCAACAAAATCTGACGCGTTTCGGGCATCCGCCCTTGCTCAAAGACAGTCAGTAAGTAAAACTTTCACAGTTAAATAGCCAGTGCTTCACAGCTTTTTTCAATTAGCGTTTTTTTCTCTATTTTCTGTTTTTTTTCTCATACATAGCACCATGTGTTCATAGAGATGAAGGACATACTCCAAAATAAGTACTGGGAAGTCTGTTTTCCAAACAATTTCAAAGGTTATATTTAAAAAGTTATTTTTAACTATATTGGAAGTGGCTAAAATCCATTTTAGTAAACAAATCGGGTAATTAATCTGTTGCTTCTATGGAAATATAATGTAAGGCCAACTTGAAATATAACAGTCATGCAATAATTTTTATACAGTAAATAAATGCATATAATGCAGAAAAATACAGTTTATAAAGCCATATTAAGGGTTCAATTGAATACAATACAATTTGTGTAAACCAACCTTGTCAATGTGCAAAATATGCGATAAAGTGCATAAATGTTTCCATAAAGTGCAAATGCAATATGGACATATATAAAGTGACAAGTGCCATCAGTGCAAATTACGCAAAAAATGTAAACAGTAGGATAGAATCCAAAATGGCAAGGTCATGGATGTATTCAATATAATACGGCACTGAAAAGCATGGGTATTTAAAATGCAAATGGCCAAATTTGTTAACTCCAAAAGAAATTAATTCTATTGGGAAGAAGCAATGTTAATCCATATTATCAATATAGTTGGGCAGAAAACAGACATTCACAAATAGTACCACGTGGCTGTGTCCAAAACATGTGAATGAAAAAACTTTACTTTCACCAAAAAACTAAAAAGTGAGAGAGACATATATGGCAACAGCTATGAAGCCACTTATTAAGGGAAAGGTAGTGAAAGTAACACAATCATTTTAAGAAAACAAACTAATATAATGGGGAAAATAAAAAACATGGAGGTGTGAGGCGGCTACCGAAAAAACTAACTAACCTAAAAATAATCCAAAAGGGTTCTTAGAAAGACATGCAAATCATCTGTAGTGTTGAGCCCATTTGGAAATCTACTGTCTAGTTCCAAAATAAATTGGGACTCAAGTCTCCGAAGCAACTTGTCCCTGTCACCGCCCCTGGTAGGTTTGTCCACTGAGGCGATGACAAAGTAAGTCAGGCATTGTAAATAATTTTTGTGAATGCTCTTAAAATGCCTGGCCACCGGGTAAGATGGATCATTGTTGACGATGGCACGTAGGTGCTGGAGAATCCTGACATGCACAGGTTGTCGCGTACTACCGACATATCTGAGTCCACATGTGCATGTCAGGACGTAAATGGCAAACTCAGTCTTGCAAGTAAATTGACCCTTGATGTTAATAGGGTCAGGACTGAAAGGTGTATTGTACTGAGTAGTTGACTTGCCAAATTTGCACGCCCTGCAAGAAGTGCAGCGCTTGAACCCAAAAAGCGATTTCATCCAATCCTGTTTTTTCCTAAGTTCTGGAAATTCGTGGCAAACATGTGACCTAAGGGAAGGGCCCTTCCGAAAGGTCACGGTGGGACCATCAGGCAATCTAGGTTTCAAAACCTGGTCAGTTTGTAAGACCGGCCATCTTTTGGTCACAATGGATTTTATTTGTCTTGCTTGTCTACTATAGGAGGTAATTAACCTGGGTGCCCCGGTGTTATCATCAGGGACATTGTCTGACACGTTGTTATGTGTCTGATCGAGCAAGGACTCACGAGTTCTATTTTTAGATTTCTGCACAGCTGTCTTTAAGATAGATTCACGGTAACCCCTTTGTCTAAAGCGATCAAGGGCCTCCGTGGTGCAGATATCAAGATCAATTTCTGTACTACAGATTCTCTTGATCCTAAGTAGCTCGCCTAGTGGGATGTTATCTACTACATGCCTGGGATGTGCACTGCTGGCGTGAAGAATACTATTGCCAGCAGTGCTTTTCCTGTGTAGTTTGGTTGCCAAGTGTCCGTTGTGTACAAATACTTTGACATCCAAAAACTCTGCCTCGCAATTACTGATGGATTTAGTAAACTTAAGGTTTTCCTGATTGAGATTGAGACTGGTGACAAAATTCTCTGCACTGATAAAATCTCCCCGCCACAAAACAAAAACATCATCAATATAACGGATCCAAAGCAAAACATGTTCATCAAAAATAACCGCGTGTTGCCACCTGAGGACCTGCTCCTCCCACCAGCCTACGTGTAAACACGCATAGCTGGGGGAAAAACAGGCCCCCATAGCAACTCTGCGTTTCTGTATAAACAAATCATTCCCAAACAAAAAGAAATTATTGTTAAGGCACCAGGTGGTTAACTCAATTAATACTTTGTTGTGACAATAACAGTTTATGGGTCTTTTTCCAAGGAAAAAATTAAGAGCTTTGAGACCCGATGTGTGCTCTATGCTCGTGTAGAGTGACTCAATGTCCAATGTAAGCATTAACATGTCATTGTCCCATGGGATGTTTTTAATTTTGGCAATGAAATCGCTGGTGTCCTTAACATAAGTAGGCAAATCTTTAACCAAGTCCTGGAGGAAATAGTCAATGTACTGTGTGACATGTTCGGCCACCCCCCCAATGGCCGAGATGATTGGCCGGCCAGGGACTGGTACTACCTGCTTATGAATCTTTGGGAGTAGATATAGCTTGGGCAATATAGGAAACTCAATGTGGAGAAAATCAAATTCCTGAGAGGAAATCATGCCGTCTCTTTTACATTGATACAACAACTTTTTCAAAACATCTCTAGCACCATTAAAATGTTTGATGGTTGGTTTGGAATAACAAGTTGGATCATTTAATTGTCTTTTTGCTTCCTCAATATAAGCTTCTTGGGGCCAGATGACTATATTTCCCCCTTTGTCCGCAGTAGTAACAATGATGTTATGATCATTTCCCAACTTTTTGATGAGTGAAAAATAGTTATTCTCATGTTTGCTTTTGTAACGTTTCTTATGTTTCACCTTGTGATGTAGTTGTTTGAGATCCTCAACCACCACATCCTGAAAAATATCACTTGAGTCCCGAGGTATGGTGGGATTAAATTTTGACTTAGGCTTAAAAGGGCTGATGTTAGCCCCAACTTGTGCAATGGATGCCGCTCTCAATTCCTTCTGAGTGGAATTCGTATCAGGAGATATAGAAATGTCAGAGGCCAAATGATGTAAAGTTAGCAAAGATTTGGTGTATCTGGAGGGTAGAGCTAGGGGTACATTGTCAATTTCATTAGAGCATGTATGATCCTTTTCTTTATCTTTTTCTTTCTCTTTTTCATTTGAGCCCTCCTTAATGTTGAAGAATTTCTTAAGTTTTAGTTTTCTTATGTACTTATAGACATCTATGCGAGTTCTTGCATAATTGAAATCAGATGCAGGACAGTATGTTAACCCCAAACTTAAAAGTTGTTTTTCTGCTTCAGTAAGGGTAACATTAGATAAATTAATCACTGTATTGTCACTTATTTCTTTTTGCGCCAATACTGCCGCTTTGGTTTTTTTGGTGATTTTCCGCTTTTTCCGGCATTCACTTTTGTTGCACCTGGCTCGCTTTGCTGCTTTTGCTGCCCCTTCTGTTGATGTTTGGTCCGGGGCCTTAATGTCTGTAACCGATCCGAAACTAAAAAATCAACTTCTTCCCCAAGGTCAAGGATCAGAGAATTGGTGTCCCACTGAGTGTTTCCATCCTCATCCGATGTCTGACCACTTGTGAGCGAATCATTGTCGCTTATTTTTTGATTATTGGTCATTACAGATGGTGCATGTGCTGAAGTGGAGGCTTCTGTTTGATTTGTATTTCCTTGTTTAGCTTGTTGCGCTAGCTGTGCTTGTTGCGCTAATTTAGAACGCTTGGCGCTATCAAACTTACGCGCAAACGTATAAATGCGCCCTTGAGCGTAGTCCTCCTTATCTCTGGCAAATTTGTAAACCTTTCTTGCCTTGATCTTTTCTTCCTGTTTTGAAAGTTTTTCATCAATCTCTTTAAGTCCTTTAGAAATCATTTCATGGGGTTCAAGTTTCTGCAATGAGTCATTTATTTCCTCAATCTCCTTGATTAATATTTCCCTGTCAATAGATGCATACTTCACAAGGATTTGTATCAATTCAGTGGAGGATTCCAAGTTTGTTTGACCCCATTCTTTCAACATGTTAGGATTGGGCTTGTCATAGCTAGGTGCTAATAAAATGCGCAAACCCCGTGGTACACGATTCTCCTCCAAATACATTGAGAGAGATTTATGCTCCCACCACTTAGACATTTCCTGATACATGCATTTTTCCAAACTTTTAAGTGCTGCTCGTATTTGGCTTTCCGTTGTATTTTCATTAGCAGTCACATTGGCTTTTTTGCTTGCTCCAGAATTGGGTATAACCTTTGGAAGGTTAGAATAGAGTACGGCAGCCGCCGCCTCTCTGCCACGTAAGGTTTCCGCTGACATGGCGTCGGACTCAAAATTACTTTTCAAATAGTCAGCGCTGAGCGACCCGAGCTCGATAAGCTCCCAGGGCCGCACGCCGGTGCCAGATACTTCTCCCCACCGTGTCCGGACAATGAACGAGCACTCACCGCAAGGATGGCTTTACAGCGTCGGGCAGGCCGCCCGGTGTGATTCTAGACGCCGCTGATGCAATCCTTATCTCGAGTGAATATCCAGCTCAATGAACACGGGGGCTGCAGTTGACGAAATTCCATTCAGGAAACAAAGCACAGTTGATTGCACACCCCAGCCGGCTTGGAGGGAGTGGATTAGTCTCGGGAGCAATCACCTCCCGAAATTTGAATAAATCAACAGCAGTTTCCAAAGCTCCGTCAAAACGACCCAGGAAAACCACACGAATCCAACGTGATTGAAGGCACAACGTTTATTAACAAGCTGAGTCCAACAAAATCTGACGCGTTTCGGGCATCCGCCCTTGCTCACAGACAGTCAGTAAGTAAAACTTTCACAGTTAAATAGCCAGTGCTTCACAGCTTTTTTCAATTAGCGTTTTTTTTCTCTATTTTCAGTTTTTTTTCTCATACATAGCACCATGTGTTCATAGAGATGAAGGACATACTCCAAAATAAGTACTGGGAAGTCTGTTTTCCAAACAATTCCAAAGGTTATATTAAAAAAGTTATTTTTAACTATATTGGAAGTGGCTAAAATCCATTTTAGTAAACAAATCGGGTAATTAATCTGTTGCTTCTATGGAAATATAATGTAAGGCCAACTTAAAATATAACAGTCATGCAATAATTTTTATACAGTAAATAAATGCATATAATGCAGAAAAATACTGTTTATAAAGCCATATTAAGGGTTCAATTGAATACAATACAATTTGTGTAAACCAACCTTGTCAATGTGCAAAATATGCGATAAAGTGCATAAATGTTTCCATAAAGTGCAAATGCAATATGGACATATATAAAGTGACAAGTGCCATCAGTGCAAATTACGCAAAAAATGTAAACAGTATATATATATGTATATACATATCACAAAAGAATCCTGAAGTGGATGCAGACAGCAAAGAACACACTGACACAAACCACAGATGCAGATAGAAGAATTTAATCCATTGTTACCATGTCCACGTAACGAGTTTTCGGCTGCCAACCTGCGGCCTTGATCACACTACATGCAACGTGCAAGTAGCAGCAATATAAAGGCAGGTAAGTTGCATTACGATAGTGTCACACGGGTAAATGCTTTACGGTTACAATTTTACTGTAATGACAATGCATTATGCATCACTAAGCTTTTACTATAATATTACATCATGTAATTACCATTTTCCCAAAACAGGTGTGAGTACAGAATGACATATCCAGGAAAGGTAATGGTGGAAAGACTGACACAGAAGAGATATGTTTACAAATTAACAAACTAAGTGAGTGTAAAAGAATATAACGGGTCGCACAAGAGTTAAAAATACTGTGCACAAGACCAAAGGTGGCTTAATGTGCACGCCCAATCTCTCCAAAACAGGTGGCGTGGGGAAAACTGACAGCATAGTGCTGGAGTCAAACTGGTATGACAGCCTATGGCAGGAAGAGATAAAATATTGCAGAACTCAAGTGCATGAGGGCTGTCAAGTTTGAACAACCCCAGAACCCAGAAGGAAAACATATCATAAAAGCTGAGTTTTGTGGAAACAAATTGGAGACCTAAAAAAATATATGGGGGGCATGCTGTGTGATAGCCGAAGAAAGTGAGTAAAAGGAATTTTATATATATACATAAGCGTAGAGGAAATGCAGATGGATAAATCCATCTAATGTGTAAATGACAATGGCGCAAACAATCTATACTAAGTGGTGTATTTACATTCTTATGCTTACCGGTTTAGTGCAAGCATTGTGCACGGAGTAACCATGTGGATGTGCATGAATAAAGGTGACAGTGGTGCAACAATAATATACAGTGTGGAAGTGCTGATGCGATAAATATAAAAATAATGGACAGACAGAGCCATAGTTAAAATAGAACTAAGCTACTGTCCCAGCCAGGACAAATAAGAAACTTACTGGATAGTGCTCGACAGAGCCTCCACTAGTGGAGGGAATGAGAGTTTTCCCTGGTGTGGCAAAAATGAGAAATGCAATGCGGAGTAAAAAACAACAAATAAAATGGAAGAGGAAAACAGGGCAAGCACCAAATGGATCGCAATGTACATAGTTACAAATATATTGGCAATGCGATTATACATAGGTCAGCATAGAAAACAGTATAGAACCATAACACTTAGTGTAGAATGTACACATCATCACTCATATTAAATATATATATTTCATTTTTTTAAACATTATTATTAAAAAAACAAAATCACGGAAAAAAACAAAGGTTACAGGTATGTTATAGTTAGGCTGACATCTCACTTGTACAAAACCAGAGAAATTCAGCCATTATAGTTAGCTGAGCTAACTATAACTCACGCCCCCCCAATGCACTTCTTATGACCTCACATATTACATCACTCATGACATGGTCAGTGACATCACTGATGACATCAGTGATGACATCTCAAATGATATCACTGATGACATCAGTGAGGACATCATTCAGTGACTGTGAGTGTTTTTAAAAGTTTATGAGTGTTAAATATATATACCAAGGTATATTGTTGAATCAGTGGATGTCTGAGTGACTGTATGGATTACTCGGTGGGTGTGTGACTGACTCCATAAGTGAATGATTAGGTGTCTCAGTGAATGTATGGGTGAATGACTGGTTGTGTGAATGTGTGTATCTATCAGTTGATGTCCGAGTGGGTGTATGATTGTGTTAGCGGGTATGTGAATGGCTATATGGGTGATTGATTGGTTTCCTGACTATGTCTATGCTTGTCTGGGTGTCTGCTTTTGTGGGTGAAGAGGGGTGTCACTGCCGGGTATAGTGGCGCAGTGGACTAATGCATCCACTGTAGCGGCCTGTGTCCAACCTCATGGTTACAGGTTCTAATCCCGGTGGGTCGACTCAGCCTTTCAACCATCTGAGGTAGATAAAATAAGTACCATTGAGTTGGTTAACAATATACATCTGTTATTCAGCGTCTTGAGACCCTTGGGTGATACATGCGGTTTACAAATACACATGTTATGTTATGTTTTATGTTATGTTATATGCCTGTACGGATCAGTGAGTGGGTGAGTCAGTGACTGTATGGGGTACTGTTGCATGTGTGAGAAGTTGTATGGTTGAGTGTTTGTATGACTGTGTCAATGATTGAGTGCATGTGTCAGTATGGCTGAGGATGTGAAATGCAGTATATATGGGTGACTGGCTATATGAGTGACTGTGTATGTGAGTGAGTGAATGTGAGACTGGCTATATGGATGAGTGCATGCTTCTGTCAGTGACTGTATTCCTGAGTGAGAATATGTTAATATTTGAATGAGTAAGTAAGTGGGTGGGTGTTTAACTGTTTGGGTGAGTAAGTGGTTGTAAGATTGACTGTATGTATGAGTGTCTAGGTGTGTGAGTAGTTTTATGGGGGACTCCCTCAGTGTGTGAGCACCTGTATGGCTGTAAGAGTTGATATCTCAATGGCTGTATTAGTGAGTATGTGTGGCTATGAGTGGGAGTATGGGTGAGCAAGTGGATGTGTGTGTAGATCAAATAATCAGTGAGTGGGTTGTATGGGAGTGGCAACGGATGTATAAAAGATTCTATAGGGGTGTGAGTGGGTGCATCAGAGATGCTGGGGATGATGTCATTTGAGATGTCATCAGTGATGTCACTGACCATGTCATGGGTGATGTAATATGTGAGGTCATAAGCAGTACATTGTGAAGGCATGAGTTATAATTACTATAACTATAACAGCTGAATTTCTCTGGTTTTATATGAGTGAAATGTCAGCCTAACTATAACGTCCTTGTAACCTTTGATTTTTTTAGTGAATTTCTAGGGGTTTTGAATGCTAGTTTCTAACTATAACATCCCTGAAACCTGTGGTTTTGTTTTGTGAATTTCTAAGGTTTTTTAAATGCTAATTCCTAACTATAACGTCCCTAAAACCTGTGCTTATTCAGTGAATAGCTAAGGTTTTTTAAATGCTAATTTCTAACTATAACGTCCCTGAAGCCTATGTTTTTTGTGTGTATTTATATGTTTTTTTAACTAGCAGTTGTGTTTGCAGAGTGGTGGAGAAAAGGGGATGGATCTCCAACCAGCGCTCAGGAATTCCACTGGATAGGACTTACAGGAGGTACCAGGAGGGCTTCTTGGCCCCCAAGAGACCTCAGGAATAAAGTGGACTACATCCACCAACCAGTAGTGCGCCAGGAGGTTCTTTTGCAGAGTGGCGGAGAAATGGGGGCATGGCCTCCGAAAACCTCTTAGCAATGTAATGTAATGTAAAGTAATGTAAATTGAACTAATATAGCGCGTAACTCTCACCCCATGGGTATCCTGGTGCTGCGACTTACCCTGATGTTAGTGTGCATAGAGATAGCCTATTTACCAAACTTGGTGACCCGCTCATTTTGCTAGTTCTTAGGGAAGAGCCATGTCTTTAGGCTCTTCCTGAATGGGAGTAAGGACTTTATTTGTCTGATATTCAGGGGAAGGTCATTCCAGAGTCGTGAAGCTGCTACCCCAAAGGCTCTACCACCTGTCCTAGTTTTCTTAAATCTAGTGGTGGTTACCAGATATGCACCTGATGAACGTAAGTTTCTCCCAGGAGTGTACCAGGTAAATTTCTCCTGCATAGATGTTGGGCCCAGGCCGTGTACTGCTCTGAACACAATAGAGAGGGATTTAAAATGAATTCTCTCATTTATGGGCAACCAGTGACAGTCTTTAAGGGCTAAAGATGTTGAGGACCTACGCTGCCTATTTAACGCCAGTTTGGCTGCTATAGGCTGGATTCTCTGTAGCTTCTGTAGTACTGAATGCGGTACTCCCAAGTACAGGGAGCTACAATAGTCCAATCTGCTCAGTATTAGACTCCTCACCACCAGATGTCTAGTAGTGGCAGTCATTAGTAGGAGGATCTGGCGCTGTGCTCTTAATAAGGAGAAACAGGTACTGACTGTTTTGTTGACTTGTGACTCCAATTGAAGATTATCATCCATTAGAACCCCCAGGTTATGCACTTTTCTCGCTGGAGTTAGTGGTTTATCCATAGGGGTGAGTCTAAACTCGGAGAGAAGAGGCCAAGCAATTTTGGCCGTGGAGCAGTAAACTATCTCCGTTTTCTCTCCATTAACTTGTAAGGAGTTTTTCCTAAGCCAACTAGAGGTCTTGAGCATACACTCCTGAAATTACTCAAGGGATACCACCTGGTTTCCTTCTAAAGAGAACCCCAATTGCGTGTCATCCGCTTAATTGACTAGATCGATGCCAAAGGATTTAATATTTGGGATCAGAGGGTGCAGATAGATAATAAAAAAAATTGGGCTAATTTCTGAACCCTGTGGCACCCCATGTCTCCCGGGGGTCTTGGGGGAAGTAAACGGTGAAATAGTTACCATCTGTTTCCTGCCCGTCAGATATGATTGCAGCCACTTTAGCGCCCGTCCTTTCACTCCGATGTTCTCTAGTCTTTTCAGCATGACACTGTGATTCACTGTGTCGAATGCGGCCGACATACCTAGTAACACTAGTGCTGATGGATTACCATTGTTGGCTCGCATTCTCAGGTTATCAAGGACCATCACTAGGGCTGTTTCTGTTCCGTGCCCAGGTCAAAAACTAAATTGATCCCTGACTAGCAGATGGTTTTCTTCTAGATAGAGAGACAGAGATTTACTAACTACCCGCTCCAGAATTTTTACTGGATATGGTAGAAGGGAAATTGGTCTTAAACTCGATGGGCAGTCAGGGTCCTGTGACTGCTTCTTAAGCAACGGTGTCACTACTGCCTGCTTCCTAAACTCCGGTACAGTTCCCCTTCCTAATTACTTACAGCAGATCTGCTGCAGCCAGGGAAATAGTTCCAACCGGAACTCTTTCCAGATCACCTGTGGGAGGGGAATCCATAGGGGAACTGGAGGAGGCACTTTGGGCTAGGTTATTCAATATATCCTCGGTGGGGATTTGAAAGTGTTCTAAAGCAGGCGGCTTATAGCTCTTAGATGCCTCTTTCTGTTGCTAATCTCGTGGGAATTTCCTTTTCCTCATCAGAGCTGGTATATTGTTGGAGTTTAGGCCACCAACTATCTTATTGATCTTTTCGTCAAAATAGATAGAGATGTTGCCGCAGAGTTTTTGTGTCACAATCACTTTATTGCCTTTACATGCTGGATTGGTTAAGACCTTTATGATGGTAAAAAGCCTTTTTGTACTGTTAGGTGCCTGTAGAATAGTTATAGCATAGTACTCTGCTTTGGCTCTTGAAATTGCTCCTTTATTTGAGGCCTGTAGTGATTTCAGTTTTTCTTTATCTGATTCCTCTTATGGCTTTCTCAACTTTCTTTCGTTTTTTTAATGTTTTTTCTGCATAAGTTTTAGCTCTTCACTGTACCAAGGAGCCGAGGGTTTCTTTCTATTCTTCAGCCTTTTTTCTGGGGCAACCTGATCTAGAGTGCCCTTTATTTGATCACAGTAAGTTTGATAGTTTTCATCCACTGATTTACTGGACCCAAATAAATTATGTTCTGGGAGTGTTGGAGATTGTCTGTTTTTAAGTACCTCGGCCCATTCTCTTCCCTTACGGAAGGTTACTGACTGATTAGTGTTGCTAGCCAACCTAGGCAGTGGGATCCTAAAATGAATTAAGAAATGATCAGTCCAACTTTGAGGTAGTACCTCGAGCACCTCTGTTTCACTCTGGTTTGCAAATAAGAGGTCTAGGGTGTGCCCTCCTCGATGAGTCGACTGATGCACCAACTGGTGCCGATTGAGACTCTCACAGGCTTGTTCCAAATCTCTCAGTGGGGGGCCGCATGTCCCAATATCCCAGAGATTGAAATCGCCCAATATGATCATCCTTGAGTGTGTTAGGGTCATGTTAACAAGTGTGTCAATTAAGGACTGGTATTGGGTATTTTGTCCGGGGGGCCTAAAGCATAATATTCCTGTCAACACTTTTCCTCTTTCCTCTTCTAAAGAGAAGCCTAGAAGTTCAGTCCCCTCGACATCGTCAGTGTGTAGAGGGACAAAATCCAATTTTTCTTTAAAAATCACTCCGTCCCCCAACCCTCTCCCCATCAACCTGGTTTTGTGAAAGATGCAAATCCTAGCTCTACCACAGAGTCAGCACTGGTCCATGTTTCAGTTAAAAACATGGCGTGTAGGTCAAGGCACTCCAACATGGTTGCCACCTCTTGATAGTGTTTAACTAGAGATCTACTGTTAATCAGGCCACAATTCAATCTGCCCACAAACTGGTCATCTATGACATAAATGCCACTGCCAACCGGGCTTGCCTCTGGCGGGACTTCCGCTGTGTGGGACGCACTGGAGGTAACAAGTGGGGTAGTTGGCCCCCAAGGACGTTCTTGGGGGCCAATTACCCCTCCTATTACTTTCAGTAAGTCTCACACAGCTGGATTGCTGTGCTCTGATACCAGGCCACGCCTCTTTGTCCCCCAATCTGCAAACCCGCCTACTGGCGCGCTATTGGTTGGGGGAATAAAGTCCCCTTCACTGATGGAGGTCCTTAGGGGGCAACTAGCCTACCTGTTAACTCCAGTAAGCTCCACTCAAAGGGATTGCTGAGAGGTGGTCGCAGGCCAGAGATGAAGTCCTCTTTAGTCCTGAGGTCCTCAGGACACAAGGGGACCTCATTGCCCCACCAGCAGTGTGCAAAGAGGTGAGTTTGTCGAATGGTGTAAAAAGGGGCGTGGCCTCTGACCATCTCTCAGCAATCCCACTGTGTGGGGCTTACTGGAGGGGTTGACAGGTTAGCTGTTAGACGAAGTTGAAAAAAAATCTTCATGGTTGGCATAGGAACACTAAATTGCATTTGCATTGGGTGTTTCCAATATTTGATACGTTTTCTTTGTATGGAGGCAATCTTCTTATTGACAACAAACAGTATTTTTCAGTTTTTTAATAAAAATAAAATATGTTATAACACAACTGAGGATTTCAATAGGTATACCACTCTGTTGTTCTTCTCGCAAGGTGTGCCAACACGTGTTTCGCTATAGGCTCCTGTGTAGCCAAGACCTTCTCTTCAGGGCACAGATACTTAAGTCATATCAGAATAAACACATTGGATATAAGGGGGTAAAGATAAAGCAGGTGAGGATTCCAACAAAAGTATTTTAAAAATAAATTAGAAAGATCCATGTTGGGGCAATCTCAATCCAAATCGATGCAAACCAAAACTAATCACTAAAAATACATGAGCATGCTTCCAAAGTCTCACCGAGGTAGTGGAAACAATCTGTGCATTTGTGCCTCCGAGGTGTGCAAGATTTAGAACCCAATCACCAGAATGTCCATAATGTGATAAAAAGAGAAAGTAACCGGTACATAAATAGCAGATTATAGTACTGAACAGATTGCCTCAGAACAAGTGCCCAAGGAGCAGTCAGTGTTACAGACCGAAACTGTTTCCTCAGAAAAGGATGGAGAGAGGAAGTTGTGATAATAGAACAAAACAATCAAGTAATTACAGATATATGGATTCTGAAAAAAAACTAAGGAGAGTTCCCAGCCTGGGTATCTTCAAACGCAGGATTTTAGACACTGGGAAAGTCCATCTAAGAATTAGAAAATAAACGGAGTCTGCCATAATCAGTTCAAAAAGAACCTGCCAGAGATTAAGAATATTCCAAAAGAAGGACAATCTCAAACCCCATCTCACAAGTGTCGGAATCCAGAAAAATACCCACCTAAGCACGCTAGTGAAGAGCAGAATGGATTGCCATCCAGAGAGTTCACCTCCCGATAGAGATGAATAGCATACTGGGCTAGTACTGAGCTCATAAATGAAGGAAATATGCCAGGTATAGTTCGAACCATAGGAATCACGTAGTGTAGCAAAAATCCAAACTTTATTTCTTTTAAAACACAGTTCTTGACAGCTGACGCGCGTTTCGCCCCCTATGGGCTTTCTCAAGGCAAATCTCCAATTTGTACAGTACTTTGTCTCCCAATACTTGTGTAGTTCAAGCTCCCTCAAAAAGGGAAGTCCGCCCAATATATATATAATCCAATTCTAGTGGCACACTATCAGATGTTGCGTCTGTCCTCACTTATTTTCAATGTGGAGCCATGATACGTTCCAGCATATACTCCAAAGATGTCTCCAACCGAAATCACATCACAACCAGGTTCGCTTACAGCACATGATTGAAAGAGACTTTCTGTGATGTGCAATGATGTTATTGTGTCGCATATGGATGTGACAATCTGCAACACGGCTGTGGGGCGGTTTGTACATGGTTAATGCTTAAGGAGGAAAAGCATTTCACATCAAGGTTGCACTCAAAAAATAATTTATATCTACAATTACCATTCTGGATCACAAAGAGACATGTGTTGATGTGCAGATTGAACATAGAAAACTTCTCCTTCTTTTGTAAATGTATAGTTCGAACCATGTCACTATATACTGAACAAGTGGGACATTGCTAGCAGGCAAGAGTAGTGCCTCAAACCAAGAAACAGTGTGACTTCTCAATGTAGGGCAGTCGGGCAGCATATCAGGATAAGCAGGCATAGCTCAAATAATAGAAACTTCCGTAAATCTCCACGAATAAGAGTGTAACAAATAAATAAAATCAATCAGAGAGCAGAAAGAGGGGGAAAAGCAGAAGATAACAAAAATATATTGAACATGAATGCCCTATGTTGCATTAAATGCAAACAGCTAGATCTAAAAGGGCTGCTTACCCGCATTGAGGTATACCGGATGAACTGCGGAAGGTGACCCTCTTCCAGAAATACACGAGGCTGCCTACCTCGAGGGCCCATAAGTGGTCGTCATAAATCCAGCCGGGGAGCAGCCAGTAAAAAAGGCAGGTACCCTGTAGTAGATTATAAACAGGGCTGGGGACCCTAGTGCTGCTGATGCTTGGATGCAGACTGGCTCCAAATATCGCTCGTCTATAAGGTTGATACAGGTACGGTCATGTGACCGTAAATTAATAAAAACTTGCCTGCAGACTAGGCCGTCGCACTCGGACAGTGAAGTGAGAAATAGGCTCGCCATGATGGAATCTCAACAATAGGAAAACGAGCAAAAATAATACACAAAGAAATGACTAAAAACAAGTCTGCATAAGGAAAAAATATATATAAATAAATATATTTCTGTCGTAGGAGAACAAAAATAACAGCAATGAATAGAATCAAAAACATGGGACTCAGTAAAACAGTTAGGCAACAATACTGTCAAGTGAAAGAGGATAGTATTTAGCCGAATAATTGAGCAATACAAAAATTGTAGGAGACTATCAAGGCCGATCGTCAATAAGTAATTATATTGCATGTTCTCAAGGTGTGGTTTCGTTCAATTCTCTAGATTGTGTATTAAGAAAGAAGATTCAGAACACCTCTCTTTTTTTGCAATATTTGTTATCATTGCTGCCTCGATTAGGTGTTATTTTTTCTAGTATTGTCCATCTGAGTTCCCTATCTGTATGGACTTGATCCAACCAATGTTGAATAATGGGTGCTGTTGTTTTCGTACTGCGAATATTGGATTTGTGTTCTCCAATACGGATTCTTATTTTTCTTCCTGTTTCGCCCACATAACAAAGGTCACATGGGCATAAAACACAATAGACCACGTTGGAGGTCCTACAGTTGATCATATTTATTTATTCAATCCTCTTGTGTCCAATATTAATGTGGCAGGTTATCATGGCTGACACATGCCACATCTATGGTTGCCCTTAATGGGATTGGTTCCTGTGATAGATTTTTCACATAAAGGATCTTCAGTGTTGGTTTTAGCTCTAACTAGTATGTTCCTTAAATTTCTGTTCCTTCTGAAGGCAAATGTAGGATTAGGTAGTTTGGGTTCATCATCATTGATATTTAATGAATGCCATTGTGAGTACACTGCCTGTCTAATTTTTTGATCCACGTTAGAGTGTTGTGTCGTTCAGACCAACCTATCTTCAATGTTTTTCTCCTTTGGCTCAAACATAGCTTACCTGTTGTAATATGTTGCCCTTTTGAAAGAGTCACAGATACGTCTCTTAGAATATCCTCTAGAGAGAAACTTGTGTTTAAGAACCTCAGCATGTTTAATAAATTCACTGATGTTTGAACAGTTTCCGGGAAGGCGCAAGAACTCGCTGAAAGGCATGCCATCCTTTTGACAGTGTGGATGGAAACTGCTATAATGCAGTAGAGTATTTTTCGCAGTGGGTTTACAGCGAAAAGACACAGAGGGATGTTAATTCTACGTCAGGACCGGAGGCGAGGATTATGCTGTTATGCTGTTCTTTCTTCCCTTTATTGAATAGCAGCCATTCAAAGTTAAACAAACCTCTATTCCCATGAACCATAGGGAATAACAACACAAAAAACAATAGAGTGTCCATGGATAGACAGTCCTCTTCCAATGCACCAATCACAGGGCTCCTAGGAGTATGTAGTCCTCTGTCCCTCTTCAGTCTGCCTCTTTCGTCGTTGCTTGCAGCTAGATAAGTGCTTCCTTTTTCTCTCCTCTATAACTTGTTAGACTGTTTTACTGTGGGCGTTTTTTGCCATGATAATCATTGTTCCCTTTGAACTTGCGCATTATGCTATACTTGTGTTCTTTATGCTGTGCATTTCTGTCACAAATTGTTTCATCAGCGTTTGAAGAGTTATTGGGTGATTACTGAGTTGCTTTGACAGCTTTCGTCTGTGAGCGCGTTTACCGCTTCTCGGTTCGCTCGCCCGGCCGTGGGAGCCTTCACTCTCCCTAACGGCCGTTGCTTTTGAGGTGCGGGCTTGTGGCGCCTCCTCCCGCCACCAGAGGGCGCCTGTGCGTGTCCTCTCGTTTGTCGTGCGTCTCCGGCATTCCACGCATTGATGTAACGGAGACACCTGCCGATCAGAGCCTTGCCTGCCAGTACACCCGTGTGTGGTCTGTTTCCTGCTTTTAAGCAGTGCTTCTGTCAGTCAGTCAGAAGTACTTTATTCGGTTCATAACAAAAACCATAAAAGTATACTAAACATCAGAAGTCAAGGCCATAGTTAAATACAAAAAAGCTTGTGCAAATAAGCAATCCATACAGTACTTTAACATGATTAAAAACATCCATTAAAAATATAGGTCTACAGATATCATATACAAAGAAATTTAAAAACAAAATGATCCAGTACAATTCATATATTCACCGCTATGTACAGTGGGTCCACTTAATTTTTCTCTTTAATCTCATAACTAGGGTCGAAAAATTTGCTACATTAAAAATTTCCCAAATATTAGACAACAGCTGGAAATACAAGAGGGCAGGTTTTACTTGCATGAACCCCTTGTCTTTAATAGGAGGGATAATGAACCTTTTGAGAATGGGGCGGAAATGTTCACAAAAGAAAATAAAGTGCACTGTAACCATAATGGAGAATCCGTCACAAGAAAAAACTTCAGGTCCATCTCCTTGGTCCAACCTGGGCGTTCTGTAAGGAGAAGGTGGAATTTATTCAATCTAAATTTTGTCAGTAAGAATCGATGATTAGTGTTGTTAACGATTCTTAAATAGGGTTCTATTTCACTTGTCGTTATTAGTAGCTGGTGAGCCCTTACTGTTGGTTTTCTCAATCTCTTATCTTCTCTAGCCAAAAGTGTCATCAGTTTATATGTATCTTTCACCCATTTCACATCCCCCTTCACTAATTTAAGTGGCTGATCAAACAGTTCTGAACGACCCAATTTAACTGCTAGTTTTTTAACATAGTTCAGCCAAGGGATAGTGGGGCTCATGCATCAAACTCCCGTTTTGCGTTTCCAAATTTGCGAATTTTACCGAATCGCAAATATGGATTCGCAAAACGGGATGCATCATGGAAAGTGCAAAATATTTCCGATTCGGTAAAATTCGCAATTTTTACCGACTCGCAAATATTTTGTGACTTCAAAATTGCGAATTCGCAATTCCCATTGATTCCTATGGGCCAAAAGGCCCATAGGAATCAATGGAAATTGCGAATGGCACTTAGAAAATTTCATGGGTGCAGGGGGGGGTCCAAAGGACCCCCCCCTGCACCCCCGAAATGTAATTTGAAATGGATGTTTCACACACACATGTCCTAAGGACATGTGTGTCTGTAACATGACATCGTTTAAAATGTAAATTAGTACATTTTAAACATTTTTCGCAATTTACCACGAGGTTCAACCTCGTGGTAATTTGCACTTCCAAACCTTGTTCTCGCAATTTCATTTCTGAATGATGCATTGCATTTAAGGAATCGCAAATTTGCGATTCCTTAAATGCATTCGCATTCTGGAAAGTCGCAAAATCAGCGAATTCCATTCAGAAAGGATGATGCATCTGAAAAAGCACTTTTGCATTCGCAAACGGCCGATTTTAAGGAATCGCACCGTTTGCGAATGCAAAAGTGCTTGATGCATGTGGGCCACAGTTACCACGCTCAAGTGCCAAACAGTCCCTGAGAACCTCATGGTTCAGCTCCAATTCTGGGTTCAACCTGACTGAAATCCATTTTAGTAACGGGGCTATGGCTATACGACCTTCTAGGTATTCTACACCGCACTCTTGATGAACGATGTACCCGGAGGTTGACTGGGGAACAGACAAGATGGATTTAAAAAAGTTATTCTCAGCCACCTGCAACAACTTTACATTTTTGATCCCCCACAAATCATCTCTGTACATGGCTAATGAAACCCATTTGGCATCATATATTTTCAACACGGCCTGCAACGGCTTCGCCCCCAATTTGCAGGAGAATCCCAAAACAGCCAGGATAGACCTAGCAAAGGCATTACGTTTTGCAACCAGCTGGGGTAACTATGTAGAGTTATCATCAAAAATTACCCCTAAATATGGAAATCTAGTAACCCTAGACAGAACATTCCCTTCACAGTGCAAGGTCTTAATTTTTTTGCCTCTATTGCCCACAATCATTACATGGGATTTAGAAAAATTGACACTCAGATCCAGCGCTTTCATAAAATCAGCAAAAGAGTTTAACAGGCGTTGCAACCCTACTGCTGTGCATGCTAAAAGAGCGGCAACATCGGCATAGAGTAGTTCCGGTATGGAATACTTGCCTGCCCTCGGTATATCTTTACACGCCTCACTTAAAACAGCACCTAGGTCATTAATATAAAGAGTAAATAGTAGGGTGGCTAAAATGCAGCCCAGCCTAATTCCATTTGTAATCCCGATCTTACCAGTGCAGTTACCCAGACGGTCATATCTGACTGTGGCCGAGAGGTCCCTATGCAAATCTGCAAGGAAGTGCACAATGTTTTTGTCAATGCCAAACTTCAGAAGCAACTCCCACAATTTGGACCTATTCACACAGTCAAAAGCCGAGGAAAGGTCCATGAAGGCTAAGTACAATGTGCCCTTTTTGGCAATTGTGTACTTCCCAATTAGTAATTGAAGGTTGAGGCTTTGATCTATCGTGCCTCGTCCCTTCCTAAACCCAAATTGTAGCCCAGAAAGAGTGTTAGTTTCAGCCAACCAATCAGTAAGTTTGCATAAGACCACTCGGCCTAAAACTTTCACGGCAGAATCAATAAGTGAAATTGGGCGATAATTGCTAGGTTCCCCTCTATTACCTTTTTTAAAAATTGATACGATAACTGATTCAGACCAGGTAGCAGGGATCCCTGATTTACATACCCTATTAAAAACATTAGTTAAAACTCTAGACCAGGTCTTGACATCTGATTTAAAGAGTTTGGCAGGAACGCCATCAGGGCCTGGGGCCTTATTACTTGCCATCTTCCTGATGGCGTCTGCCACCTCTGTCTCAGTGACCACTAAGGTATAGGAATCCTTAATAGGGGTAGGTATAGCCACCTCCCCTAAGTTTTCCCCTTCATAGACTGACTTAAAATAAGAGCACCACACTTGTTCCTGTATGCCACAATCCAATTGGTTATTACAAGGATCATGGAAAAAGGTTTATTTATGACGGCCCAGAATTTGGAACTATTCTTAAGCACATCTATAGAGGTTAATTCTTCCCAGGCCGCTTCCCTGATTTCTCGCCTCCTGGATTCCAGGGCATTTTTGTAAGCTTTCCTTAATAAAGCCACAATGGGCTTGTCAACTGGTTTACATGTCAGAGTGGCCCTTAGCCTTTGATTAGCTAGTGAACAATTTTTGTCAAACCAGCCCATCCCATCGGGGTGTTTTAATTTGCCTGGCCGTCTAACATCAGCTTCGACCAGGGCACACATTTTTGAGTAAGCCTCTAGAACCTCCTCATTCCTTGCTTGGAAATTCATACAAGTATGCAGCTCAGTTCCTACTTTAGTAAAAAGGTTATTTAAAAAGTCTTCCGGTACAACTCTATTCCATCTAATTCTGTGGGCCTGATCTTTTGGGCGGATATCATACTTATTAGTCCTATTATGGCTTGGCTCGGGCTTTTTAATTAGATCAGTGATACTAAGAACCACTGGATTATGGTCACTATAATGTGACCAGACCGCCGAGTTGTGGTGGCTCTATCATAAGAGTTATAAAAATTAACAATTAAGATGTTGCCCTCCCCTTTGTGAGCAAGTTCTATTGCCATGCAGTATGGCGACCCTGTAGCTAGTTGGGTATGGGTACCAGGGATGGTGGCCAAAATCAGTGTAACCAGCCCACCCTTCGCCCTCCCCATGTTAGACGCTACCGCAGGGATGAAGTGGGTAAAATAACCATCTAAGCTAAGGATGTTTCCCGTGTCCCATGTTTCTTGCAGCCCAATGAGGTCGGCCGCACCTATAAATTCTATCCAAATCGTATCATCTACTTTGTTTCTTAAACCAGCAATGTTCCAGGATACAAACTTTAAACTTGTACTCCCAGGTGATTGAGCCAACCCGCCTAAGAGACAAGTTGTAGTTGCTGGCATATCACAACTGAGGACTATATGTGGGATCACAGGTAGATAATCCCTATTGGTCACCAATGGCCCCAAGTTTGCTTGTTGAGCCGTTGCATGAGGAGACAGAGGGTTTTCATTACTGTTCACTACTACTTTATAACACAAACACAAGGGATACTATAGGTCTTTAGTAAGCTCAATATTGTATGTCAATTGTAAGATGGAGCATGCATAGACTAGTGTCTGATCAAAATGAGGAAAAATAAGAGAAAGTGTGAGAACAAGACAGAAATACTCCTATCAGCCCACCGCTTGGCGGAATATCGTCATCTGGGATTTTTTGTAAACAGACTGGTATCCGTTAGGTCTCTCACCTGGTGATATTGTGAGAAGACCTACCAACAGATCCTCCAGTGACAAAGACCATATATGAATAACATGGCTAGATGGGAGAAGTTGCAGTGAAATAACAGTGGAAAGAAAAAGTGAGATAAAATTACCTAATGTGATGCCAAGACAAGCTACTTTATTTGGGGGGTCATCACAGGGGTAATATTAAAAGCAACAGTATAAGGATAGTGTTCAAACAAATAGCACTATCAATCAGATGGAGCTGGTCGACATGTTTCAGCCTAACAAGGCTTTCTTCAGGACCTATGATTTGCAACATACACTATACAAGTTGACAATCACTTGATAGAGAGACCACAATTATTGTGGATGCCTACCGTGTACCTTCTAGTAGGTCAATAGATTCTCACCTCTATTAAAAATATAAAAAACAGACACAGGACATACATGCAAAAATTATACAAGAGCAGCATCGTATATATTATACAGCACATATATTGGCTTCAAATCTTAATTGGAAAGAACAGTGAAAAACTCACCCAAAAGTTTTTTGGGGGAGGGCCTCGCCTCGCCTGGCGCTCGCTCAGGTCTAAAAGAGGCCCCGCTCTGAGGAAATAGAGAAAAGGTAACAACATACCCATTTTTCAAATGAATCTCTTGAAAATAACAAATCAAAAGATTAAAATAAAAGATTAAATAATCCAAGTTTGTTATTACATTTCCTCAAACAACCTTTTCATACACAGAAAGTAGTGGACAAGAGATGGGTTTCACAGGTCAGACAGACTGACCACTGACACTTAACTGAAAAAGGGAACACCAAAAAAGTATGCTCGTGAAGTAAAAGAATGGACCACCCTCTCTCTAGGGCCTGGAAAGCAGTCCAAATTGATGAGTTCGCAAAAGACAAAGCCAGCGTAAAGTATAGAACCACTGCAGCGAGGGCAAACGCTTTTGAAGAAAAGAAGCGTGCAACCAACCTGTCGGTCGGTACCTCGGGCTTTAACTGAACCGAGGGGGAGGTACCGAAGTCAGTGAAGATGGTGTTTATAAAGCCCAAAAGCTGACCACAGTGGAAACTACTCAACACGGTTTTTGATTGGTCGAGACAGAATTGTCCAGCCGAGTATGTTTTCACGGTGTAGTCAGTGTTAAACACAGATGTTTAATGTTGCAGTTTGGTTAGTGCAATCTGTGCAGAGCAAATAAACGCAAAAGAATGCTGAAAATCACGGCTCAAATGTTCTGTAAATAGCCGGAATAGATCAACCTGTGCGTGTTTGAAGTCCACAGAGCCAATTGGTTTGTATGGCCGTACTGGCGATCTGATTGGCCCCCGCTAGAACCAATCTTATTTTGCCATGTTCGGCAGTGAAAACGCCGTCGTTCCAGGCGTCCCTGCCGAATCTCATCCAAGGTTGGAAAAAATAGACTCAACGTCTGGAAATTATGGACCAAAAAAGAAAACGAAGACGAGGAAGTGATGCTGTCACAGGCTAGGACAATACTAGCTTGAAAGACAACCACCGGTTGGTTAAGAGGCTGTAACCAAGTAGCTGATTGGTCCCAACAATTCTATGACAGCCACCAATAAGATCTTACTCGGTGCAATGTTGATACGGGCACATTCCTGTTCGTATAGCGCCACAAACCTACATTACTGGGCCGGTTATGTTAGAAGAACCAATTTCAATTATTTAAAACCGGAAAACGAGCTTTAAAAGATCGTAAAGCAGCCTGCTCTGCGGGACGCTATTCTACACATAAACACTCGCATAGTCACAGGGCAGGAAATGATGCAAAAAGCCCAATGGAAGCCAAATATTTTCGGCAAACCCGATAGGTCCGTCATGAGACCTATCGCAGTGCTTGAAAACACAGCATGATGTGCAGAACTAAGGCAAAGCCGTCTAGATGGAAAGGCACTCTTAAGTGACAGACAAAGTCAAAAAGTCAGAGAGTCAGAGAGTCAAAGCCCCAACTCTATATTGATCTCGATCAGAATCTAAATATGTATCCATGGGATTTCATCATTTAACCCATTGGTATTGCAATGAAGCTTTAAAATCCATTTCTGTTCCCTAATGAAAAGATATCGGGAGATGTCTTTAACATGTTTGGGGATGAAAGGCTGTTCCAGAACTACCCACTTCATTTCCTCAGCTTTGTGTTTTTTTATGAGGAAATGATTAATGAAAAGATATCAGGAGATGTCTTTAACATGTTTGGGGATGAAAGGCTGTTCCACAACTACCCACTTCATTTCCTCAGCTATGTGTTTTTTTATGAGGAAATGATTAGTTGCTTGTCTATTGCGTCTAATGCTGCTCAAGTGTTCTTGTATTCTGATTTTAACTTTTCTGGATGTCATCCCTACATAGCGAACTGAGCAGTGACAGGTGATCAAATATATAACGTTTTCGCTGTTACAATTTGTGTGACATTTAAGTATCCATGGACGTTGAGTGCCTATGTCGATTGTCATGGTTTTTTCTGTCTGTGGACACACAGAACAAGTACCACACGGATAGTGCCCTTGCACTGGCGGGAGGTTCCATAATGGAGTAACAGTGTTAGAGATCATGCCCCGGGGTCTCGTGTGAACTAGTTCATCACATAAGTTTTTACTCCACTTGAAAGCGAAAAGCGGCGGTGGAATCCTTGTGCCTGCAGTGTTGAGAATGCGCCAGTTCTTACGCACTATTTTTTGAACCTGTGTCGAAGCTGTATTGAAGGTGGTCACAAAAGTGAGTTTCTCCAAGGGTGGTTTCTCAAATGGTGGAGCCAATAAAACCTCTCGAGGATTGTTGGACGCCCTTTTCCGTGCTTTTTTGATAAGGGCAGACGGATATTGTCCTTGTTTTAATTTGCCCACCAATTCTCGTGACTGTACTTCAAAATCTACACGCTCAGAACAATTCCTCTGAACCCTGAGAAATTGTCCAAAGGGCAAGTTTTCTCGTAAGGATCGGGGATGATGGCTGTCGAAGCGGAGTAACGAATTCCTCGACATCGGCTTGCGGTATAGTTTACTAGCCAAATGTCCTTCGAGAGGGATGAGGAGTAAGTCAAGAAAGGGGAGCTCCACTTTGCTTGATTCCACTGTGAATCTGAGGTAACGGTTCTGTGTGTTAAGCCAAGTTTGGAAGGCTAACAGTGAGATGTTGTCCCCTCTCCACACCACTAGAAGGTCATCGATGTATCTCTTCCACAACAACAAATGATGATGGAAAGGGTTGTTGTGGTCGAGTACATGACGTGTTTCAAAAGCATAGACATACAGGTTGGCTAGACTCGGGGCAAAAATACTGCCCGTAGACGTCCCAGATATTTGGAGGTACAGCGAGTCCTCAAACTGAAAAAAGTTTTCAGTCATCGCCAAATGAGCCAACGCCATAATGAAGCTGATGGGTGTGATGCTCTAATGATTTTCAGCTTCCAACAGACCTCTCACTGTTTCTAAAGTTTCTTCCTGGGGAATACAGGTGTAGAGAGATTCCACATCAAAACTGACTAATATGTCAGTCTCAGTGTCGAAGGTTATGTCTGGAAGTAACCGAAGTACATCTTTTGTATCTTGTAGATACGTTGACATCTTTAGAACCACAGGTCTAAGAAAGACATCAACGAATGATGACAAAGGTTCTAACAGGGACCCAATCCCAGAGATAATGGGTCGTCCTGGGGGTGGTCTAGTGGCTTTATGAATCTTGGGCAAGATGTAAAAATACGGTGTAACAGGATGTGAGGTAACCAAAAATTGGGCCTCATGTCCAGTTACCCAACCCTCTGCAGTAGCCTCTTCCACTAGACTTTTTATTTCAACTGTAAGTCTTGAGGTGGGGTCAATCATGAGCAGTCTATACGAGTTGGTGTTGCCAAGCTGCCCAAGGCATTCTGTACGATACACAGTGGTATCTAGAATGACTATAGCTCCGCCTTTATCGGCGGGTTTGATTGTAACACTTTGGTCTTCTAACATAACCGGCCCAGTAATGTGGGTTTGTGGAGCTATACGAACAGGAATGTGCCCGTATCAACATTGCACCGAGTAAGATCTTATTGGTGGATGTCATAGAATTGTTGGGACCAATCAGCTACTTGGTTACAGCCTCTAAACCAACCGGTGGTTGTTTTTCAAGCTAGTATAGTCCTAGCCTGTGACAGCATCACTTCCTTGTCTTCGTTTTCTTTTTTGGTCCATAATTTCCAGACGTTGAGTCTATTTTTTCCAACCTTGGATGAGATTCGGCAGGGATGCCTGGAACGACGGCGTTTTCACTGCCGAACATGGCAAAATAAGATTGGTTCTAGCGGGGGCCAATCAGATCGCCAGTACGGCCATACGAACCAATTGGCTCTGTGGACTTCAAAGACGCACAGGTTGATCTATTCCGGCTATTTACAGAACATTTGAGCCGTGATTTTCAGCATTCAGGTTGGTTGCACGCTTCTTTTCTTCAAAACCGTTTGACCTCGCTGCAGTGATTCTATACTTTACGCTGGCTTTGTCTTTTGCGAACTCATCAATTTGGACTGCTTTCCAGGCCCTAGAGAGAGGGTGGTCCATTCTTTTACTTCACGAGCATACTTTTTTGGTGTTCCCTTTTTCAGTTAAGTGTCAGTGGTCAGTCTGTCTGACCTGTGAAACCCATCTCTTGTCCACTGCTTTCTGTGTATGAATAGGTAGTTTGAGGAAATGTAATAACAAACTTGGATTATTTAATCTTTTATTTTAATCTTTTGATTTGTTATTTTCAAGAGATTCATTTGAAAAACTGGGTATGTTGTTACCTTTTCTCTATTTCCTCAGAGCGGGGCCTCTTTTAGACCCGAGCGAGCGCCAGGCGAGGCAAGGCCCTCCCCCAAAAAACTTTTGGGTGAGTTTTTCACTGTCCTTTCCAATTAAGATTTGAAGCCAATATATGTGCTGTAAAATATATACGATGCTGCTCTTGTATAATTTTTGCATGTATGTTCTGTGTCTGTTTTTTATATTTTTAATACAGATGAGAATCTATTGACCGACTAGAAGGTACATGGTAGGCATCCACAATAATTGTGGTCTCTCTATCAAGTGATTGTCAACTTGTATAGTGTATGCTGCAGTAGTATTTCAGCTCATAGGTCCTGAAGAAAGCCTTGTTAGGCTGAAACATGTCGACCAGCTCCATCTGATTGATAGCGATATTTGTTTGAACACTATCCTTATACTGTTGCTTTTAATATTACCCCTGTGATGACCCCCCAAATAAAGTAGCTTGTCTTGGCATCACATTAGGTAATTTTATCTCACTTTTTCTTTCCACTGGTATTTCACTGCAACTTCTCCCATCTAGCCATGTTATTCATATATGGTCTTTGTCACTGGAGGATCTGTTGGTAGGTCTTCTCACAATATCACCAGGTGAGAGACCTAACGGATACCAGTCTGTTTACAAAAAATCCCAGATGACGATATTCCGCCAAGCGGTGGGCTGATAGGAGTATTTCTGTCTTGTTCTCACACTTTCTCTTATTTTTCCTCATTTTGATCAGACACTAGTCCATGCATGCTCCATCTTACACTTGACATACAATATTGAGCTTACTAAAGACCTATAGTATCCCTTGTGTTTGTGTTATAGTTGGATTGGGGGATAGGATATTTATTAGGTCTCTAAACTTGTTTCCCCTATAGACCCTCCTTTACAGTAGTTTTTTGTCACTATTACTTTATCCCTTGTTTGTCAATCCACCCACCCCAGATCAGACAGCGGTTCAAAGCGATTAATGGTTGGAACGTTGAATAAGTTCCCTGCTGGGCGATCACTGTGTGGGTAGTTAAGGAGTGAACCTCTTTACATTATAGGAGCCGATGGGACACTGAAGCGAATCCCTGTTTGCAAATAATTACTTTCATATGATCAGTTAGATGTTCTCCCACTACGGGAGCCGGTGGATAAAAATAGCTTAAGTCAAAGGAGAGAATTCCCCCTTGGATATCGTGATTCGGGAAACTACTAGTGCTTCTGTCATTTAACGCCCCCCGTGTATGCTCGCGTATACATGGCGAATCGGTACCTGCTGTTAGGCAGTGTTTAGGTCAGCGGTGTTTCCCACCTTGTGGGGGTCTATAATTAACTAGGCCTTTGCCAGGCTCTCTATGGTGTCTATATTGGGACACATTATTTTGGCAGGCTGCCCTTTGTTTCTACTACACCAGGACTTACAGTTCCAGGGTTCTGCCCAGTTTAAATGCGAGCACCGCCCACTTTGCATTCAGGCTGACATCCAGCCCCCATTAGTTGAGGTTACCCCCTCTTTCATCTACTCACTTACCTCCACTTACCTCACTTCATCTTCCGTGCTAATGGAAGTGTATCAGGATGAGCCCTACCAGGATGATCAGTCGGAGGAGGATCCCCTCACTTACCTCCAGTGGGATGAGGACTTTTACGATGTTGTGGATGATCCCATACATAAGGGAGTAGAGCAGGCCATGGTGCCCTTAGAGGACCACCTATCTTGCCGCATTGAGCAGGCTTGCGAAAAGATAGCCGGGTGTCCCTTGCCCTTCCTGCTCCTTTGCCCGGCGCCGGCGGAGACCCCGACGATTCACAGTTTTGCCGGCTAAACGCCCTAGGAACTCCGGGGTGGACTTGGACGCTTTCAGTCATCTTAAGCAGGCGTTTTTAGCAAGCAAAGTGGCCCCAGGGGATAATGTGACAGGCGCTGCGGATGACGAGGCTGGTCCATCCCGTCCCTGGTGCCTGGCCCGCTTGGCCCTGCATCTGACTCGCAGAACCTCTGATCTGACATGCTCGACTCTGACGACATTCTTTATCCCAGATCATCTGACTTGGCCCCCTCCGAAAAAGTGGCTCAGTACGTGGCCAGTAGGATCCGCTGACCGTTAAAGGCCACAGCCAGAAACTGCCTAAGGGCTGAGTGTCCCCGCCCTTCGCTGGAAGGGAAAGTGGCGGCTACCCCGGATATAGATCCAGGCATGGACACTTTTCTTCAAAACTTTGTTAAGGACCCCAAGAGGGATATCGACAGATCCTGGCGTGCTTGCCAGGACAAGCTCCTCAATGTCCTAGGCCCGCTACGAAAATATTGGACATGACTGAGGAGGCCAAACAGTCCGGGTCCCTTATCTCTCCCGAGAATCTGTCAGCCTGGGCCCAATGTGTGGTAGTCTTCCTGGGGAATGGCAACTATGCGATTACCACGGAAAGGCGCAGGAGCTTACTCATTAAGGTTGACTCCAAGCTCAGGGACTTGGCCGACTCAGAAGCTCTCTCCGTGGCCCAAGGGGGTCTCTTCGGAGAGCCCTTTATTTAAGAGTTCGGCAGATTTGTCCATGCATTTACGTCCTTAGACAGGGCTCAATCTTCCATCCTCAAGGTCTTCCACCCTTGGGTTTTCCGGGGAGCCGGACGAGGCAGGGACCGCTCGTCCGGCCGTCCTAATCAGGGCAGGGGGCAAGGCTCCGGGTACGCACACTATCAAGACCAGGCCAGATTCTGCAACTTTTACCCGGCCAGCGGACGTCGAGGTAAACACCGAGGCGGTGGAGCCTCCAACTCTTCTGGTGAGTGTTCTCCCTTCTTCCCTTCTAAAAGTGGGGGGCTGTCTGGTGTGTTTTTTCCAGGTCTAGACTTCTGTCCCAGGGGAGGCCTGGGTTCTGCAGACTGTCCGGGGGTTTGACATAGAGTTTCACGTTGAGCCCTCGCAACGGGTCCCTCCGCGCCCTCTATCCTTCTAGGCCTCAGACACCTTGGTGGTCCTCCAAGAGGTTTCCTCTCTTCTAGACAAAGGGGCGATCGTGGAGTCCCTTTCACATCCCAGAGGTTTTCTCAGCAACCTCTTTTTAGTGGACAAGGCGGACGGAACCCAGTGTCCAGTCATAAACCTGCGAGAGTTCAATGGGTGGCTCGTATACCTCCACTTCAAGATGGTGGGGATCCATCTTCTGCCCGACCTCCTCAGACCCAACGACTGGATGGTGCGGCTCGATCTGAAGGATGCCTACCTTACGATCCCCATTTTCCCCCCACATGTGATTTCTGCGGTTCCCCTGGTGGGAAAAGGTGTAAAAGTTCACCACTCTCCTTTTCGGCCTGTCTTCCGCACCCTGGTGTTTCACCAAGGTCCTTTGGCCAGTGATCGAACGGCTGCGAGTGTCCGGTATGCGTTTGATTGTGTACCTGGACGACATTCTGTTGATGGCTCAGTATCCCCGAGCCTTATCGCTGCAGCTTCAGACAGCTGTCAACCTCCTTCAGAGCCTGGGCTTCATGGTCAACAAGGTAAAGTCCACCCTTGTGCCAGCTCAGGTGTTTTTTTTAGGGTTTATGATCAGCTCAGTGGAGTCCACCTCAACCTTCCATCTCGGAAACTGACGAAGATCTGTCACGAGATCAGGAGAGACCTTGCGCAATCCTGCCTGTCTCTCCGGCAACTTGCCCGGATCGTGAGGCTCCTCTCGGCCTCCATCCAGGCGATCTTCCCGGACCCGCTGCATTACAGGGCCCTCCAGCGCCACAAAGCCCGCCATCTTCGCAGGGGTCTATCCTACTCTCAGAAGGTGACCCTCTCAGCCGACACCAGAGGGGAGCTCCAGTGGTGGCTTGCCAATATGGAAGCCTGGAATGGGCGAGCGATCTTCGGTTCCGCGCCTGATCTTGTTATCGAATCTAACGCCAGCAAAACCGTCTGGGACAAGCGGTGTGGAGAGTTTGCTACCGGAGGTGTGTGGTCTCCACAGGAGCAGCAACTGCCCATCAATTGTTTGGAGCTCCAGCGAGCTCTTTTGGGATCAAGTGCTGGACCAAGGATTCAGTCCGATCCTGTGTTCTCCTCAAGATGGACAACATTTCAGCCGTCCGGTACATCAATCATCTTTGGGGCACACGTTTGCGAGCTCTGTCGGACCTGGCAGCGAACTTCTGGCAGTACTGCCTGGACCTTCATGCCTCAGTGACTGCGGAGTATCTTTCGGGTCAGGACAACCAGGTGGCGGATTTCCACTCGCGCCATTTTCATGACGTGAGCCTGTGGAAAATTCATTTGGGAGTCTTTGCGGACCTTCAGAGCATCTGGGGCCCGTTCTCAGTGGACCTCTTCGCCTCCCGCTTGGACTACCAGCTTCCCCGGTTCTTCAGTGGGAGACCAGATCCTATAGCGACTTCCACAGATGCATTCCTACAGGATTGGAGGGAGGAGACAGGGTATGCCTTTCCCCATTCACCATGTTAAAGAGGGTCTCCCCCCAGGTTCATCACCAGAGAGGAGATGTGTGGTGCTGATATAGCCAATCTGGAGACCTCAAGTCTGGCTTTCGGTTCTTCTGGAACTTTCGTGGGTTTTTCCAATCCCACTCCCCTGATTTCTGACTCTTCTGCTCAGTTCTGACGGAGTTCCCCACCCGCTCATCGCTCAGGGCTCCCTAGCACTGATGGTGTGGCAGATTACAGGGGACAATGGACGGTCCCAGGCCTTTCGTGAATGGCTGAGAAGTTTATGTCCAAGGCCTGGGCTGATTGTACAATCAAGAGGTACCACTCCACATGGAGACAATGGGTTTGCTGGTGTATGCAACAGGGTTTTTGATCCCGTGGCTGCAGATGTGACGGCTATACAAAATTTCTTGGCTGCCTTGGCGGAGGAAGGTTTGGCTTATAGGACCATTAATATATTCCGGTCTGCCATTTCTGCCAGCCATATCATGGTGGATGGCTCCCCGGTGGGTAAGTATCCCTTGGTTTATCACCTCCTTTGGGACATCTGCCTCTCTTTGCCTCCTGAGCCTTGTTACTCACAACTGTGAGACGTTAATCAGGTTCTCAATTTGTTTTTGTCCTGGAAGCCAAAAAGATTCCTGTCCAGAAAGGAGTTATCTGCCAAACTGGCTCTGTTCCTCTGCCTCATATCCTGCAAGCGCGTTTCAGATGTTCGAGCCCTGGACGTTTCGGGCAGGATCTTTTCTCCCTCCGGGGTTACGTTCACGTCCGGAGGCGGACAATGTATGGGACAAGCTCTATATTGTACCCTGCCTTCCCAGACTCTTCTAAGCTGTGTGTCGTAGCCTGCCTTAAGGCTTATGAGGAAATGTCGGAGGAGTTCCGTCCCCCAGGTGAGCGGCAGTTGCTTATTGCTCTCAAGAAAACTCACCAGGCAGTCTCGTCCCCCACGATTGCCCGTTGGTTTCGTTGGGTGATGCAGGAACCCGGTATTGACCTGCGGACTTTTGGTGCCCACTCTGCCAGAGGGGCCATGGCATCTAAAGCTTTTGCCCTGGGAGCTCGTCTGGAAGACATTCTCAACACAGCAGACTGGTCTTCCGACTCCACCTTTAAGCAGTTTATTTTAAACCAGTGCTGGATATGGCACACTTGGTGGTGAGCAATCTTTTAACGAGCATAATCCTCTCCTCCGGTCCTGACATAGAATGAAAAATGTCCTAGCTAACGTAATGGAAAGTTTAAATTCTATTAAGGACTCGGAGACGAGGATTATCCTACCCAGGGTACCTGTTTCATGGATACCTTTCCCGCCCTCATACTGGGGTAAGTAACTGGTTTCCTGTTTCAGAATTTCTGTGGTATGCTCGTTTATTATGTGTTGTGATCTTCACCCCCTGGCAGGGTTAAACCTTGGCCACTGCTGTCGCTTATATTGTGCTTTGCTTCTGCAAACAAGATACATGAGGATTTCGGGCTGGCTGTCTTAGAGCGACAAAAGAGGGAGACTGAAGAAGGGCAGAGGACTACATACTCCTAGGAGCCCTGTGAATTGGAAGATGACTGTCTATCCCTAATTTCTCGCCTCCTGGATTCCAGGGCATTTTTGTAAGCTTTCCTTAATAAAGCCACAATGGGCTTGTCAACTGGTTTACATGTCAGAGTGGCCCTTAGCCTTTGATTAGCTAGTGAACAATTTTTGTCAAACCAGCCCATCCCATCGGGGTGTTTTAATTTGCCTGGCCGTCTAACATCAGCTTCGACCAGGGCACACATTTTTGAGTAAGCCTCTAGAACCTCCTCATTCCTTGCTTGGAAATTCATACAAGTATGCAGCTCAGTTCCTACTTTAGTAAAAAGGTTATTTAAAAAGTCTTCCGGTACAACTCTATTCCATCTAATTCTGTGGGCCTGATCTTTTGGGCGGATATCATACTTATTAGTCCTATTATGGCTTGTCTCGGGCTTTTTAATTAGATCAGTGATACTAAGAACCACTGGATTATGGTCACTATAATGTGACCAGACCGCCGAGTTGTGGTGGCTCTATCATAAGAGTTATAAAAATTAACAATTAAGATGTTGCCCTCCCCTTTGTGAGCAAGTTCTATTGCCATGCAGAATGGCGACCCTGTAGCTAGTTGGGTATGGGTACCAGGGATGGTGGCCAAAATCAGTGTAACCAGCCCACCCTTCGCCCTCCCCATGTTAGACGCTACCGCAGGGATGAAGTGGGTAAAATAACCATCTAAGCTAAGGATGTTTCCCGTGTCCCATGTTTCTTGCAGCCCAATGAGGTCGGCCGCACCTATAAATTCTATCCAAATCGTATCATCTACTTTGTTTCTTAAACCAGCAATGTTCCAGGTTACAAACTTTAAACTTGTACTCCCAGGTGATTGAGCCAACCCGCCTAAGAGACAAGTTGTAGTTGCTGGCATATCACAACTGAGGACTATATGTGGGATCACAGGTAGATAATCCCTATTGGTCACCAATGGCCCCAAGTTTGCTTGTTGAGCCGTTGCATGAGGAGACAGAGGGTTTTCATTACTGTTCACTATTACTTTATAACACAAACACAAGGGATACTATAGGTCTTTAGTAAGCTCAATATTGTATGTCAATTGTAAGATGGAGCATGCATAGACTAGTGTCTGATCAAAATGAGGAAAAATAAGAGAAAGTGTGAGAACAAGACAGAAATACTCCTATCAGCCCACCGCTTGGCGGAATATCGTCATCTGGGATTTTTTGTAAACAGACTGGTATCCGTTAGGTCTCTCACCTGGTGATATTGTGAGAAGACCTACCAACAGATCCTCCAGTGACAAAGACCATATATGAATAACATGGCTAGATGGGAGAAGTTGCAGTGAAATAACAGTGGAAAGAAAAAGTGAGATAAAATTACCTAATGTGATGCCAAGACAAGCTACTTTATTTGGGGGGTCATCACAGGGGTAATATTAAAAGCAACAGTATAAGGATAGTGTTCAAACAAATATCACTATCAATCAGATGGAGCTGGTCGACATGTTTCAGCCTAACAAGGCTTTCTTCAGGACCTATGATTTGCAACATACACTATACAAGTTGACAATCACTTGATAGAGAGACCACAATTATTGTGGATGCCTACTGTGTACCTTCTAGTAGGTCAATAGATTCTCACCTCTATTAAAAATTATAAAAAACAGACACAGGACATACATGCAAAAATTATACAAGAGCAGCATCGTATATATTATACAGCACATATATTGGCTTCAAATCTTAATTGGAAAGAACAGTGAAAAACTCACCCAAACATTTTTTGGGGGGAGGGCCTCGCCTCGCCTGGCGCTCGCTCAGGTCTAAAAGAGGCCCCGCTCTGAGGAAATAGAGAAAAGGTAACAACATACCCATTTTTCAAATGAATCTCTTGAAAATAACAAATCAAAAGATTAAAATAAAAGATTAAATAATCCAAGTTTGTTATTACATTTCCTCAAACTACCTTTTCATACACAGAAAGCAGTGGACAAGAGATGGGTTTCACAGGTCAGACAGACTGATCACTGACACTTAACTGAAAAAGGGAACACCAAAAAAGTATGCTCGTGAAGTAAAAGAATGGACCACCCTCTCTCTAGGGCCTGGAAAGCAGTCCAAATTGATGAGTTCGCAAAAGACAAAGCCAGCGTAAAGTATAGAACTACTGCAGGGAGGTCAAACGCTTTTGAAGAAAAGAAGCGTGCAACCAACCTGTCGGTCGGTACCTCGGGCTTTAACTGAGCCGAGGGGGAGGTACCGAAGTCAGTGAAGATGGTGTTTATAAAGCCCAAAAGCTGACCACAGTGGAAACTACTCAACACGGTTTTTGATTGGTCGAGACAGAATGGTCCAGCCGAGTATGTTTCCACGGTGTAGTCAGCGTTAAACACAGATGTTTAATGTTGCAGTTTGGTTAGTGCAATCTGTGCAGAGCAAATAAACGCAAAAGAATGCTGAAAATCACGGCTCAAATGTTCTGTAAATAGCCGGAATAGATCAACCTGTGCGTGTTTGAAGTCCACAGAGCCAATTGGTTCGTATGGCCGTACTGGCGATCTGATTGGCCCCCGCAAGAACCAATCTTATTTTGCCATGTTCGGCAGTGAAAACGCCGTCGTTCCAGGCGTCCCTGCCGAATCTCATCCAAGGTTGGAAAAAATAGACTCAACGTCTGGAAATTATGGACCAAAAAAGAAAACGAAGACGAGGAAGTGATGCTGTCACAGGCTAGGACAATACTAGCTTGAAAGACAACCACCGGTTGGTTAAGAGGCTGTAACCAAGTAGCTGATTGGTCCCAACAATTCTATGACAGCCACCAATAAGATCTTACTCGGTGCAATGTTGATACGGGCACATTCCTGTTCGTATAGCGCCACAAACCTACATTACTGGGCCGGTTATGTTAGAAGAACCAATTTCAATTATTTAAAACCGGAAAACGAGCTTTAAAAGATCGTAAAGCAGCCTGCTCTGCGGGACGCTATTCTACACATAAACACTCGCATAGTCACAGGGCAGGAAATGATGCAAAAAGCTCAATGGAAGCCAAATATTTTCGGCAAACCCGATAGGTCCGTCATGAGACCTATCGCAGTGCTTGAAAACACAGCATGATGTGCAGAACTAAGGCAAAGCCGTCTAGATGGAAAGGCACTCTTAAGTGACAGACAAAGTCAAAAAGTCAGAGAGTCAGAGAGTCAAAGCCCCAACTCTATATTGATCTCGATCAGAATCTAAATATGTATCCATGGGATTTCATCGTTTAACCCATTGGTATTGCAATGAAGCTTGAAAATCCATTTCTGTTCCCTAATGAAAAGATATCGGGAGATGTCTTTAACATGTTTGGGGATGAAAGGCTGTTCCAGAACTACCCACTTCATTTCCTCAGCTTTGTGTTTTTTTATGAGGAAATGATTAATGAAAAGATATCAGGAGATGTCTTTAACATGTTTGGGGATGAAAGGCTGTTCCAGAACTACCCACTTCATTTCCTCAGCTATGTGTTTTTTTATGAGGAAATGATTAGTTGCTTGTCTATTGCGTCTAATGCTGCTCAAGTGTTCTTGTATTCTGATTTTAACTTTTCTGGATGTCATCCCTACATAGCGAAGGGAGCAGGGACAGGCGATCAAATATATAACGTTTTCGCTGTTACAATTTGTGTGACATTTAAGTATCCATGGACGTTGAGTGCCTATGTCGATTGTCATGGTTTTTTCTGTCTGTGGACACACAGAACAAGTACCACACGGATAGTGCCCTTGCACTGGCGGGAGGTTCCATAATGGAGTAACAGTGTTAGAGATCATGCCCCGGGGTCTCGTGTGAACTAGTTCATCACATAAGTTTTTACTCCGCTTGAAAGCGAAAAGCGGCGGTGGAATCCTTGTGCCTGCAGTGTTGAGAATGCGCCAGTTCTTACGCACTATTTTTTGAACCTGTGTCGAAGCTGTATTGAAGGTGGTCACAAAAGTGAGTTTCTCCAAGGGTGGTTTCTCAAATGGTGGAGCCAATAAAACCTCTCGAGGATTGTTGGACGCCCTTTTCCGTGCTTTTTTGATAAGGGCAGATGGATATTGTCCTTGTTTTAATTTGTCCACCAATTCTCGTGACTGTACTTCAAAATCTACATGCTCAGAACTATTCCTCCGAACCGTGAGAAATTGTCCAAAGGGCAAGTTTTCTCGTAAGGATCGGGATGATTGCTGTCGAAGCGGAGTAACGAATTCCTCGACATCGGCTTGCGGTATAGTTTACTAGCCAAATGTCCTTCGAGGGGGATGATGAGTAAGTCAAGAAAGGGGAGCTCCACTTTGCTTTGATTCCACTGTGAATCTGAGGTAACGGTAAAGACTGGCTGACCCTTTTAATTTCTTTTAGATTATTAATTACAGAGTTGAGATTACTTGCCACCCCTAATGAAGCGCCCTTGTTACTGCCAAGACTTGATTTCCCTGATCCCTCTGAAAGCAAAAACACCCCCACCCGCGGCTCCTTACTGTCACAGGTATTGTGTGTTGATAAGCCGGCACCAGCTTGCGCCTGGGACTTGATAGTGGGCTCAGACTGCTTCTGTAGCAGTTGAACCACTGTGCCTCCGGAGCCCACACATTCAAGTCTGCCTCTAAGCAGACCTCGCGCCGAGCGACCCTGGCAAAGCTCCACGGCTGCTCTGCTCCACAAACTCTGAGGGGGCGGAGAGCTGCCGGAGGGCAGGGAGAAACACATCCGAGGTGTACCGGTTAATCAGACAAAGGTGAAACGAGAAATGAGCCGGCAATCCCTTTCCGCACACTTCCGCTGCTCCGACTCCGCTCTCCCGTCCTAGCTCCGTTCTAGCTCTAACGGTTTTCAGTCAGCAGGTGCCGTGAGACCGGGGGGGGGGGGGCCGGGCAGTAACACCTCCAAGACCTCCGAAGCGGACCTGGACTGGCGAGGGAAATTAGCCCGGCAGCCTCCGACCTCGCTCCGCTCCGCTATCCCAATCCGATGGCAGTCAGTCGGTCCGGCGGTTTAGGTCATCGCGCCGAGTCAGGTAGGGGAAACAAAGCAGAAAACAGCGGGAATTCAAAAGTGCCCGATCATCACACAGAGCGGAGAGGAGTGCTTCCCCATGCCAGAGGAGCTCAGACGATCAGCGCGCGCACCGCACTAGCCTGCGGTCGCCATGTTCTCCCCCTTCGAGCAATAATTGTGGTCTCTCTATCAAGTGATTGTCAACTTGTATAGTGTATGCTGCAGTAGTATTTCAGCTCATAGGTCCTGAAGAAAGCCTTGTTAGGCTGAAACATGTCGACCAGCTCCATCTGATTGATAGCGATATTTGTTTGAACACTATCCTTATACTGTTGCTTTTAATATTACCCCTGTGATGACCCCCCAAATAAAGTAGCTTGTCTTGGCATCACATTAGGTAATTTTATCTCACTTTTTCTTTCCACTGGTATTTCACTGCAACTTCTCCCATCTAGCCATGTTATTCATATATGGTCTTTGTCAATGGAGGATCTGTTGGTAGGTCTTCTCACAATATCACCAGGTGAGAGACCTAACGGATACCAGTCTGTTTACAAAAAATCCCAGATGACGATATTCCGCCAAGCGGTGGGCTGATAGGAGTATTTCTGTCTTGTTCTCACACTTTCTCTTATTTTTCCTCATTTTGATCAGACACTAGTCCATGCATGCTCCATCTTACACTTGACATACAATATTGAGCTTACTAAAGACCTATAGTATCCCTTGTGTTTGTGTTATAGTTGGATTGGGGGATAGGATATTTATTAGGTCTCTAAACTTGTTTCCCCTATAGACCCTCCTTTACAGTAGTTTTTTGTCACTATTACTTTATCCCTTGTTTGTCAATCCACCCACCCCAGATCAGACAGCGGTTCAAAGCGATTAATGGTTGGAACGTTGAATAAGTTCCCTGCTGGGCGATCACTGTGTGGGTAGTTAAGGAGTGAACCTCTATACATTATAGGAGCCGATGGGACACTGCAGCGAATCCCTGTTTGCAAATAATTACTTTCATATGATCAGTTAGATGTTCTCCCACTACCAACCACTACGGGAGCCGGTGGATAAAAATAGCTTAAGTCAAAGGAGAGAATTCCCCCTTGGATATCGTGATTCGGGAAACTACTAGTGCTTCTGTCATTTAACGCCCCCCGTGTATGCTCGCGTATACATGGCGAATCGGTACCTGCTATTAGGCAGTGTTTAGGTCAGCGGTGTTTCCCACCTTGTGGGGGTCTATAATTAACTAGGCCTTTGCCAGGCTCTCTATGGTGTCTATATTGGGACACATTATTTTGGCAGGCTGCCCTTTGTTTCTACTACACCAGGGCTTACAGTTCCAGGGTTCTGCCCAGTTTAAATGCGAGCACCGCCCGCTTTGCATTCAGGCTGACATCCAGCCCCCATTAGTTGAGGTTACCCCCTCTTTCATCTACTCACTTACCTCCACTTACCTCACTTCATCTTCCGTGCTAATGGAAGTGTATCAGGATGAGCCCTACCAGGATGATCAGTCGGAGGAGGATCCCCTCACTTACCTCCAGTGGATGAGGACTTTTACGATGTTGTGGATGATCCCATACATAAGGGAGTAGAGCAGGCCATGGCGCCCTTAGAGGACCACTATCTTGCCGCATTGAGCAGGCTTGCGAAAAGATAGCCGGGTGTCCCTTGCCCTTCCTGCTCCTTTGCCCGGCGCCGGCGGAGACCCCGCCGATTCACAGTTTTGCCGGCTAAACGCCCTAGGAACTCCGGGGTGGACTTGGACGCTTTCAGTCATCTTAAGCAGGCGTTTTTAGCAAGCAAAGTGGCCCCAGGGGATAATGTGACAGGCGATGCGGATGACGAGGCTGGTCCATCCCGTCCCTGGTGCCTGGCCCGCTTGGCCCTGCGTCTGACTCGCAGAACCTCTGATCTGACATGCTCGACTCTGACGACATTCTTTATCGCAGATCATCTGACTTGGCCCCCTCCGAAAAAGTGGCTCAGTACGTGGCCAGTAGGATCTGCTGACCGTTAAAGGCCACAGCCAGAAACTGCCTAAGGGCTGAGTGTCCCCGCCCTTCGCTGGAAGGGAAAGTGGCGGTTACCCCGGATATAGATCCAGGCATGGACACTTTTCTTCAAAACTTTGTTAAGGACCCCAAGAGGGATATCGACAGATCCTGGCGTGCTTGCCAGGACAAGCTCCTCAATGTCCTAGGCCCGCTACGAAAATATTGGACATGACTGAGGAGGCCAAACAGTCTGGGTCCCTTATCTCTCCCGAGAATCTGTCAGCCTGGGCCCAATGTGTGGTAGTCTTCCTGGGGAATGGCAACTATGCGATTACCAAGGAAAGGCGCAGGAGCTTACTCAATAAGGTTGACTCCAAGCTCAGGGACTTGGCCGACTCGGAAGCTCTCTCCGTGGCCCAAGGGGGTCTCTTCGGAGAGCCCTTTATTAAAGAGTTGGGCAGATTTGTCCATGCATTTACGTCCTTAGACAGGGCTCAATCTTCCATCCTCAAGGTCTTCCACCCTTGGGTTTTCCGGGGAGCCGGACGAGGCAGGGACCGCTCGTCCGGCCGTCCTAATCAGGGCAGGGGGCAAGGCTCCGGGTACGCACACTATCAAGACCAGGCCAGATTCTGCAACTTTTACCCGGCCAGCGGACGTCGAGGTAAACACCGAGGCGGTGGAGCCTCCAACTCTTCTGGTGAGTGTTCTCCCTTCTTCTCTTCTAAAAGTGGGGGGCTGTCTGGTGTGTTTTTTCCAGGTCTAGACTTCTGTCCCAGGGGAGGCCTGGGTTCTGCAGACTGTCCGGGGGTTTGACATAGAGTTTCACGTTGAGCCCTCGCAACGGGTCCCTCCGCGCCCTCTATCCTTCTAGGCCTCAGACACCTTGGTGGTCCTCCAAGAGGTTTCCTCTCTTCTAGACAAAGGGGCGATCGTGGAGTCCCTTTCACATCCCAGAGGTTTTCTCAGCAACCTCTTTTTAGTGGACAAGGCGGACGGAACCCAGTGTCCAGTCATAAACCTGCGAGAGTTCAATGGGTGGCTCGTATACCTCCACTTCAAGATGGAGGGGATCCATCTTCTGCCCGACCTCCTCAGACCCAACGACTGGATGGTGCGGCTCGATCTGAAGGATGCCTACCTTACGATCCCCATTTTCCCCCCACATGTGATTTCCGCGGTTTCCCTGGTGGGAAAAGGTGTAAAAGTTCACCACTCTCCTTTTCGGCCTGTCTTCCGCACCCTGGTGTTTCACCAAGGTCCTTTGGCCAGTGATCGAACGGCTGCGAGTGTCCGGTATGCGTTTGATTGTGTACCTGGACGACATTCTGTTGATGGCTCAGTATCCCCGAGCCTTATCGCTGCAGCTTCAGACAGCTGTCAACCTCCTTCAGAGCCTGGGCTTCAATCAGTTACTTTGGAGATTGATAATATGATCAAGAAAGAACGACAATCTAAGAGAAAATTTCCAGACAATTTAAAAATAGATGAAAGGGAGGCACTCCGTCAATTGACTGATCACCCAGACCTAATAATACGAAATGCTGATAAGGGTGGCAACATTGTTGTGATGAATCGTACAGACTATAATAATGAAGTCTTATCTCAGCTTGGCAACAACAAATATTATGAGAAAGTAATCACCAATCCACTAGAACAGATCAAAGGCACAATTAATACAAGACTTAAAGAATGGTATGAAAAGTGTCTTTTGGACCATGATGAATTTCTTTTTCTGAAAATACAATCACCAAAAGCCCCATGCATGTATTGTTTACCTAAAATACATAAGGATAGGAACAAACCACCAGGTAGACCGATAATCTCGGGGATTGGGGGACCAACAGAGAAGCTATCCCAATTTGTGGATTCATATTTAAGACCTTTCGTACGAAACCTACCATCCCACATTGAGGATACTAAACATGTCCTCAATATAATGAACGATATAGTATGGGATGATGGCATGATCCTTGTAACTTTAGATGTTGTATCCCTATACTCTAATATTGATCATGACAAAGGGATTGCAGCAATAGAGAGTTTCTTGAACAATAGACCAGCAGAGTATTTGGACCACACATCTATGTTATTGCAAATGACAAGAATGGTCTTGGAGAATAATTACTTTCTCTTTGAATCTACTTGGTACAAACAAAAGATTGGAACTGCGATGGGTTCCAAATTTGCTCCGTCCTTCGCGAACCTCTTTATGGGGAGACTGGAGGCGGAGTGGATTTGGGGCCCAAAGGGCAGCCAATGGATAGACCATATATATTACTGGGGAAGGTTTATTGATGACTGTTTGCTAATCTGGAGAGGTACTACTGATGAACTAGAGTCATTTTTTGTGTATCTTAACACTAACGACCTTAATATGTCGTTTACTACACATTACGATAAAAAGAGTTTGACCTTCCTAGACATTGAACTATTTGTGGATGAAAATAAACTATCCAGTCGCATGTTTCGCAAAGGAACTAGCTGCAATGCACTTCTTAGAGCGGATAGTTGCCACCCCAAGAGCCAAATCAATTCAATCCCCTATGGCGAAATGATCAGAGCGAGAAGAAACTGCTCCAAAGACATTGATTTTGATGTGAATGTAAAGGACATGAAGATAAGGTTCAGAAATAGAGGCTATGCAAACAATATTGTTAATAAAGCTATTAACAGAGTGCAGAAACTCAAACGAGATATGACACTGAAGTCAAAAGACAAGAGTGATACTGGAGTGGATAAACAAATAATTAGAATGATCACTAATTTTGGTGTAGGAAGCAATAAAATTTTCAGTATAATGAGGAAGTATTGGCATATCCTGTATAATGATAAAGATCTGAAACCTTATCTAACGGAGAAACCTAGCATCACTTTTAGAAAAGGGATGACTATTGCGAACATTGTTAGCCCGAGCTACCCAAAACCAACAATATATTGTGATCAGAGTGAATGGTTACGTGCCCGTCCAAAAGGCTTTCATTACTGTGGCAATTGCAGCTCATGCTGGTGGGCAAAGAAAAAAGTTGTTACATTTGAGTATAATGATACAGGCACCCACCATATAGACTCTTTCATTAACTGTGAATCTACTTTTGTGATATATGTCATTGCCTGCCTTTGTGGCAAGATTTACGTGGGGAGTACAGTCAGGAGACTCAAAGATCGTATGATTGAACACTATCGGGCACTAAAGAATGGTGACACAAGGTACCCTATAGCATCGCACTCTATTCAGAATAGAAATGATATTGGGAATCATAGATTTTCATATCATGGTATCGAACAAGTGACTCTTGATAAACGTGGAGGAGATAGAGTACTTAAGCTTAGACGCAGAGAGGCACGTTGGATTATGGTACTTCGGGCTGTAGAAGAAGGACTTAATATGGATACAGAATTACAGTACTTTTTGGGAGACTAACTATATAATAGAACTGGGAAAATGTAACTGTATATGATTTGGCTCTTATATGTACCTTAATGTACCTGTAACACTAATGATTATAATTGAATTAATGTTAATAGGAACTTCAAATGTGGATGTCACTACCCTATTATCCTTGACTTTCCTTTATTATTAACTGCATTTATAATATTATCACAAATATTGTTACAGGAATGACACGGAACGCTGGATGTTATGTCACCACTTAAATAATGAACTAACATACTTACTGTGGGAATGGTGATATTGATATCCCACTCCAAGATGGCGACGTATTTTATTCGGGTAAATATACTGCTTTGATAATGCAGCGCAAGTTCCTTGGGGAAACAGGCAATGGTTAAAAATTATCTATATAAATTTGTTGATATAAAAATAAAATAAATAGGTTCGTTGCCATCGATTTACGGCTCAATATTGGTACATTATACTAGACCGTGACCGGTTTGCCTGAAATTGTAAACACGGTACGCTTATGATTACTAATTTTATATTTTTCGTGTACAATTGTCAACAAATGACAATAACAATGACTGAACCACTATTGAGGGAAGAACTAGATACTCTGCATGGACCGACGAACCACGCAAAGATGGCGTGAAATTCGCGGGCGTGCTTCGTTTTCACGCGTAAGAAACTATATACTTAAACAAGATGGCGCCTATGATGCACGCCGATACTTGGTGACAGGCGGAGACACACGCCGTGACCGGAGCTGGGTTATAGGTAAGAGGTAGTTTGTTAAATTTAACTTAGTTTGTATATACTATATTAGAGCCGACCCCTGATAGTGTGGTTTCTTGATTATAGACCCGAGAATTCAGAAACATAACGGATACTACGGGATTAGAAATTTAGACGCTTACTCATCAATATACTGGAGCCGGGTTATAGGTAAGAGGCGTTTTTGATAATTTTGAATTTATAGCGTCTTTATATGTTACACACAGGGTCGTCCCCTGATAGTGTGGTTTTTTGATTATAGACCCGAGAAATAATTCAGAAACTTAACGGATATTACGGGATCAGAAACTTAGATGCATATACATCAATATACTGGTAAGGATAGATCATGTTGTAAATGTAAGTAATTGAATGCACCTAGTAGCAGGAGTCTGATATTTGAATTCTTTCGTGACAGATTTGCAGAAATTATAATTATAATACTATCACACTAAACAACGTGGGAGTAAAGAAGTGCAGAGGTACCACATCTTTATTATTAACAAACTTGACTAACAATTTGGGAAGATGATTTATTTAACAATGGACAGTTAGTGGTGACAGAACTAAAAGTTTTCCTGTGTTATTTCTAGATACTGTATAGTCTTTGTACATATATTTTGCTGCAAGGATTTTGAGGCTGGAGAATACTGGTTCTTGATTTAGGTAAAAAATGATACTTTCTTCCATTTGTATTATTGATAAGAATTTGGCGAATACCTGACTGTTGAGCTGTTGCCTTTGACGTGACACCGGGATCCACATGCGATTATTGAGGATAATATTAGTCACCTTAAAAAGGGCACTATGTTTTCCTACTCACTTAGGCGGTGATTTTTTAATTGATATAATCTCTTTTCTACACACCAACAATAATGTTGATATATGTTTTCAAAGGAGCTTATATGTTTTTAATTTGGCTTGCAGCCCTGAGGAAGTTGGTTGGCATGAGATAAATGCCCAACGAAACACGTGTTGGCTGCAGTGGATGTTCTTTGAATTTTGTGGAATAATTGGAATGAACTTTGGAACCAAATATACTTTATGATTGAATTAAGGACAATTTGAAAGAACATTGAAACTTGGAAATTAAAACTTGGATCAAACGCATTTCAAGATTCGGGTGTCTGGATGAGAATTGGGACTATTGTACTTATACCAGTGATTTAATAATTTTGATGTAAATTTCACATTGTACTTCTTCAGAATATATGAAGTTGAATTAGACTGCTCGGCAGGAATCTAGAATTAACCTCCTTCAGAGCCTGGGCTTCATGGTCAACAAGGTAAAGTCCACCCTTGTGCCAGCTCAGGTGTTTTTTTTAGGGTTTATGATCAGCTCAGTGGAGTCCACCTCAACCTTCCATCTCGGAAACTGACGAAGATCTGTCACGAGATCAGGAGAGACCTTGCGCAATCCTGCCTGTCTCTCCGGCAACTTGCCCGGATCGTGAGGCTCCTCTCGGCCTCCATCCAGGCGATCTTCCCGGACCCGCTGCATTACAGGGCCCTCCAGCGCCACAAAGCCCGCCATCTTCGCAGGGGTCTATCCTACTCTCGGAAGGTGACCCTCTCAGCCGACACCAGAGGGGAGCTCCAGTGGTGTCTTGCCAATATGGAAGCCTGGAATGGGCGAGCGATCTTCGGTTCCGCGCCTGATCTTGTTATCGAATCTAACGCCAGCAAAACCGTCTGGGGCAAGCGGTGTGGAGAGTTTGCTACCGGAGGTGTGTGGTCTCCACAGGAGCAGCAACTGCCCATCAATTGTTTGGAGCTCCAGCGGGCTCTTTTGGGATCAAGTGCTGGACCAAGGATTCAGTCCGATCCTGTGTTCTCCTCAAGATGGACAACATTTCAGCCGTCCGGTACATCAATCATCTTTGGGGCACACGTTTGCGAGCTCTGTCGGACCTGGCAGCGAACTTCTGGCAGTACTGCCTGGACCTTCATGCCTCAGTGACTGCGGAGTATCTTCCGGGTCAGGACAACCAGGTGGCGGATTTCCACTCGCGCCATTTTCATGACGTGAGCCTGTGGAAAATTCATTTGGGAGTCTTTGCGGACCTTCAGAGCATCTGGGGCCCGTTCTCAGTGGACCTCTTCACCTCCCGCTTGGACTACCAGCTTCCCCGGTTCTTCAGTGGGAGACCAGATCCTATAGCGACTTCCACAGATGCATTCCTACAGGATTGGAGGGAGGAGACAGGGTATGCCTTTCCCCATTCACCATGTTAAAGAGGGTCTCCCCCCAGGTTCATCACCAGAGAGGAGATGTGTGGTGCTGATATAGCCAATCTGGAGACCTCAAGTCTGGCTTTCGGTTCTTCTGGAACTTTCGTGGGTTTTTCCAATCCCACTCCCCTGATTTCTGACTCTTCTGCTCAGTTCTGACGGAGTTCCCCACCCGCTCATCGCTCAGGGCTCCCTAGCACTGATGGTATGGCAGATTACAGGGGACAATGGACGGTCCCAGGCCTTTCGTGAATGGCTGAGAAGTTTATGTCCAAGGCCTGGGCTGATTGTACAATCAAGAGGTACCGCTCCACATGGAGACAATGGGTTTGCTGGTGTATGCAACAGGGTTTTTGATCCCGTGGCTGCAGATGTGACGGCTATACAAAATTTCTTGGCTGCCTTGGCGGAGGAAGGTTTGGCTTATAGGACCATTAATATATTCCGGTCTGCCATTTCTGCCAGCCATATCATGGTGGATGGCTCCCCGGTGGGTAAGTATCCCTTGGTTTATCACCTCCTTTGGGACATCTGCCTCTCTTTGCCTCCTGAGCCTTGTTACTCACAACTGTGAGACGTTAATCAGGTTCTCAATTTGTTTTTGTCCTGGCAGCCAAAAAGATTCCTGTCCAGAAAGGAGTTATCTGCCAAACTGGCTCTGTTCCTCTGCCTCATATCCTGCAAGCGCGTTTCAGATGTTCGAGCCCTGGACGTTTCGGGCAGGATCTTTTCTCCCTCCGGGGTTACGTTCACGTCCGGAGGCGGACAATGTATGGGACAAGCTCTATATTGTACCCTGCCTTCCCAGACTCTTCTAAGCTGTGTGTCGTAGCCTGCCTTAAGGCTTATGAGGAAATGTCGGAGGAGTTCCGTCCCCCAGGTGAGCGGCAGTTGCTTATTGCTCTCAAGAAAACTCACCAGGCAGTCTCGTCCCCCACGATTGCCCGTTGGTTTCGTTGGGTGATGCAGGAACCCGGTATTGACCTGCGGACTTTTGGTGCCCACTCTGCCAGAGGGGCCATGGCATCTAAAGCTTTTGCCCTGGGAGCTCGTCTGGAAGACATTCTCAACACAGCAGACTGGTCTTCCGACTCCACCTTTAAGCAGTTTATTTTAAACCAGTGCTGGATATGGCACACTTGGTGGTGAGCAATCTTTAAACGAGCATAATCCTCTCCTCCGGTCCTGACATAGAATGAAAAATGTCCTAGCTAACGTAATGGAAAGTTTAAATTCTATTAAGGACTCGGAGACGAGGATTATCCTACCCAGGGTACCTGTTTCATGGATACCTTTCCCGCCCTCATAATGGGGTAAGTAACTGGTTTCCTGTTTCAGAATTTCTGTGGTATGCTCATTGATTATGTGTTGTGATCTTCACCCCCTGGCAGGGTTAAACCTTGGCCACTGCTGTCGCTTATATTGTGCTTTGCTTCTGCAAACAAGATACATGAGGATTTCGGGCTGGCTGTCTTAAAGCGACAAAAGAGGGAGACTGAAGAAGGGCAGAGGACTACATACTCCTAGGAGCCCTGTGAATTGGAAGATGACTGTCTATCCATGGATACTCTATTGTTTTTGTGTTGTTATTCCTTATGGTTCATGGTAATAGTGGTTTGTGTAACTTTGAATGACTGCTATTCAATAAAGTGAAGAAAGAATTGCATAATCCTCACCTCCAAGTCCTTAATAGAATTGAAACTTTCTGTTACTTTAGCTAGGACATTTTTCATTCTCATGCTCAATCCAAATATCAAGAAATTCCACTCTTTCTCTGCTTTTATTGGTAGTGAAATTAAAGTTCTTGTCACAGAGATTACCTCCACTCCAAGAATTGATATGTCTTCTTCTTCTCCTTGCCACTAAAAAAACATCATCAATAAAATAATACCACAAAGGTATGTTTTCAAAGAAAGGCGCAATTTCGTTATGGATGAACTGCATCTCGAAGTTACCCATATATACATTTGCAATGCTAGGGGCACAGGCTGCTCCCATGCTTACTCCTTTTATTTGTTTGTACAATACACTGTCAAATTCAAAGATTTCTCATTGAGAACAATTTCCAGACATTGAATCAAAAACTCACGGTTCTGCTCTATTCCTGCTAGTTACAGGAAGTGTTGAACCACTTCTAGGGCCTGTTGTTGTGGCACGTTGGGATATAAAGCCTATATGTCCATTTTGGCTAATATTTCTCCCTTGTCATTAAATGGAATTCCCTCTATTTTTGAGATAAGATGACCAGTGTCAGAGGGTAGTTGACTAACTATGGGCTTTAGAAAAACATCGATGTATTGTGACAAAGGTTCAGTGGCCGCCCCTATCGTGGATACGATGGTGCGGAGTGGCGGGTCTAGGGGATTTTAATGGGTTTTTGGTACACCATATATAATTGGAATACGAGTAGCAGATAGAGTAAGAAACTCAAACTCCTTTCTACAGATAGTGCATTCCACTTCTGCCCTTGTGCTGATGTCGTATATTCTGGTTTTACCTCTGTTTTCAGGGTCACCTCTCAGTCTGCTGTAGTGTTCCTATATATCTAGAATAGATTGTATTTTGTTCTTGTATTGTTTCGTATCAAACATAACTATCCCACCCCCTTTGTCACAGGGTTTGATGGTCACATTGGGTTTGTCTTTCAATCTGTTAAGTGCCATAGTTTCTAGTTTGGTTAAATTAGGATTCGATTTGGAAATAAATGTAGTAATCTTTTGAACTTTCATGAGAACTGCCTTCTCAAAGATTTGAACCTCCGGTCCTAAAAGGTATAAGCTAGGATAAAGTGGAAGGAGGTTTGAATCCTGATATGTTGTTCTCTATGCTGTAACTTTTGTTCAAAATAATGTTTTTAATCTGACACGTCGGAAAAATTCAAACAGATCTCTTTGGAGTTCAAATTTAGTAAGGCCTGTAGAGGAAACAAAGGGAAGACCTTTAGTGAGGAGTTTCTCTGTATTAGAGTCTAAGCTTTCAGAGGAGAGATTGAAAGTTGGTATGCTGTTCAGTTTTGCCAGTATTGTTGTCTCCTGGACTGGATATATTGTTGTGGTTGTTCCATGTCCACAAAGCGGTCCCTGGGTTGGTTCTGGTATCTGGGGCAATAACTGCCCTTCCGGTTCCCTCAAAAACGATTGCCAGTGCTGGGTCTCTCGTATTGTTCTCCTACTGTTATAAGGGTCAATATGTAGATGGAAGATGGACCTTCACCGTCAAAATCAGTGGTATCAGAAAAAGTGAGTTTTTTCCTATTAGTCCACGTCTGTTGGTCTGGTTGGGTAGGACCCTCTTTGACACCTAAATAATAGTTCTCAGCCTGAATTGGATACACTAGTTTTTGAGAGAAAAATCCTATATCCTTTCTCAGTTTTTCATTCTTTTTCTTTATTAGGTAGTCGCTAAATGAGTCAGTTCTATATTGACCTCTTCTATTTTCCTTTTTGCCTCATCGAAAGAATTGTTTTGCTTGAGTTTTTTCTCCAGTTACTCTATTTCTTTATTGAGTATGCTAGCAATCTCTCTGGCAGTTTCAATGATTAGTATCATCCAATCTCATGAACAACAGTTGGGTATCAAGGCCACTTCTCTAAGAATTTCTTTATTTCAATGAAGAGCCCTGGTATATTTCTGACTGTTAGGCACATAGGTATAGTCCCTGCCTTAAGATATCCCAACATAAAGTTGGCATAAGATTCTGTTCTTTTGTATTTTTTCTTTAGGTTCAGAAGTTTGATCCATTCATCATTCAAACCCTTAGATAGTGTAAAAGGCTTATTCCTGAAATGGTTTCCCCTACCTCTCTGAGACTTTGGAAGCACACACATGTATTGTTAGTTTTCCTTTGCATTGATTTGGATTGAGATTGCCCAAACATGGATCTTTCTAGATATTTGTGTTGGAATCCCCATCTGCTTTGTCATTACCCCCTTAACTCCAATGTGTATATTCTGATATGATTTAAGTATCTATGCCCTGAAGAAGGTCTTGGCTGCACTGGAGCCTGTACCGAAACGCGTGTCGGCACACCCTGAGACTGGAACAACAGAGTGGTGCACCTAATGAAATCCTCAGTTGTGTCATAAAATATTTTTAAAAAAAAAAAGAAAAATACTGTTTGTTGGCAATAAGATTGCCTCTGTACAAAGAAAACGTATCAAATATTGGAAACACCCAATGCAAATGCAATTTAGTGTTTCTATGCCAACTAAAAGGTTTTTTTTCAACTTCCTCTAATAGCTAATCTGTGATTATATTTCTTTAGGGTCTCAATTCATAGCATTGCAGGTTGTTTCTGTCCACGTTCATGATGTTATCTTGTCTGTATCTTGAGTATGCTAGGTGAATGTGTATGATTGAAGTATGAATGATAAATTGATTGACTGGGATTTTTTTGGGTAATGTTTTTGATGTCTTTTAAGGATTTATGATGAGTTGTAGGGGAAAAAATCATCATTGCATTTATTGATATTTGTTTTCTTCAAAAAATATGTTTTTGTTAAAAACAGATTGTTTCTACATTATATACAAAAATATTTCCTTATGTTGACTTTAATAAATATTTACAAATATTCGTATAGACTATGAGAGTTAACTATTCCTTTGCTGGCAATCTCAATCCCATTGTTTTTTAAATTAAGGCTCTAGAATTATTGAGAGATGTTTTTCGCTCATATTTAACCTAGGGCAGGTGGTATCTTTCCCCTTTTGTTAGGGTTCTTTAGAATTAATCTTTCACAACAGAGACAGGCCTAATTAGTGTCAAATCCAGAGCAGAAAGAGAGTCTGCTCTCAGGCACATCAAAAAGTGGCCAAAGCTGTTTACATGGTTTACAATACCCTGTCACAGACACTTTATGTGTCCTGTGAGTGCCTCTAAAGGAAAACAAATACCCTATCATGGGATACTTAACTTGATTTCTGCCTTGAGCTGCTGCTGGAGCCCTTTACCAGTACTTGGGCAGAGCTAGAAAGTAGTTGTCCAGTGAAATCTTTTCTTTTTACTACACCTGCCAAATGAAGGGCCCTGGTATACTTTTAATGACATTGGATCTGGTTCTCAAAACTGAAGAACGTATTCCTACATTTTGGATAAATGTCTAGGGTAGATTTGCATGCCGCTTGCAACACTTTTGCGCCACACTTGCACCACTTTTGTGACACAACATCGGCATAAAAAATGCACCACATTGTGGCCCATTTACAACGTTATGCATTTAGGGAGATGAGCCACCTTGTAAAGCCCTGCATCACATTATACCTGCGTCAGTTATAATGTATGCAGAGTGGGCGTTCCCACTTGGGAAAGCCTTGTAGAAATGGCCCAGAGAAATCTACAAGATTTCACTGTGGCACTTCTAGCACGCCATTGCGTCAAAACCCTACGCCTGCTTAGAGCAGGCGTAAGGAGGGATGTAGTGTGTTAGGAATAGGCCCTCCCGGGCATTTCTGGAGTTGCGTTTTGCTTGGAACACGACTCCAGCAATGCTTGACTTTCGCGCTTATGATGAGTCAGAATTTCTGACGCATCTGTGAATCCGTGCGTCATGGTGAACAGTATTGTAATACAACGCATCCATGGTGGCGCAAGGGTTTCACACAAAGGGGCAAGTAAACTGATGCATCTATACAGATCCGTCAGTTTCTTGTAAATATGCCCCCTAATTTCTATGTAGTTTACAAACACCTGCTTGAATAAGCCTCTGAAGATACATTTGCCTCGGATTCCCAATAGTACTCGCATGCATAGGAAATATAGATGTGCATATTTCCAAGTACTGAAACGTCAGACTTTAGTGCTCTGGCACTATATGAAATGTGTTTCTCAGCAAGGAAGCCCCTTCCCCAGTACATCTACTGCATTTAGGGGGTCCTCTTGACTGGAGCAAATGTCTGAGGTGCCCCTCCCAGTAATTTCCATAAGCACAACATCCTGCTAGCAAGGGATTTCCACCACAAATCGTTGTTGATTACATATCAAGATTTACACCATCCCATATTTTGTTAATGAGCATTAGGGCATAGGATGCTTGAATTAAGGCATTTGAATAAAGACAATTATTTCAAAATATGGTCCTATAATGAAGCAAGGGTACAGAAAAGGGAATGGTAGATCTTGAGACCGTATGGCTTTTGTGATCATTAGCATGCAGGGCAAGATAGGTTAGTGGTTTTTTTTCAGTTATTCCAAATGTGCCCCTATAAAAATACGAAAGCAGGCATCCTTCACCTTTTACTCACATGGGTTGGATGACGCCACAACAGCTCCCACGTGGAGGTCTTCATGATGATATTGCACAACCCAGGGGATAAGAGGGCAAATATGCAACCACAAGGGATGCTATTCTCCAATTAGCATTACCAGAGAATCTGGATTTCATTAAAGACACGGAGAATCACATTATGCATTAATCTCTCAAGCAGTCGCACTACATCATAAAGAAAACAGTTCTAGAATGCATTGAACAGATGGTATAAAAGGCATGAGGGACAAACAGACTGACTCTTTAAATTAGTAGAAGCTCCAATAGGGGGAGCTCCAACTTGATCTTGAGAGTGAAGAAAACAGGAGTCCGAAGGGAGGAAACTAAGTGAGGAGGATTCAAAGATCATGAGAATAATCCATTAGGCGGAGTTATCTGGAAATAAGGAGGAAAATGTTAATTAGATCATAAACTCGAGCGGTAAAGGCAGTATAATCAAATGCATACAATAATAAACATGGCAATAAATACTCCGTCCAAGGGAGGGACGGGTGGGATAATGTTAACCTCTGTGTCTTAATGAAATCCAGATTCTCTGGTCATGCTAATAGGAGAATCGCAATTTCATTACAAGACTGGAGGCTACATTATGCATGTTGGTAGCCGTGAAGGACAACATCAGACATATTCTCGATAGGTTTGCAATAGTGATGATCAAATGTGGATGCATTGGACCAATCAGACGCTTTCAGGATATCATCCAACTTACCACCAGACCAGAAAGATTTACTGGCCATAGCACCTCTAAGAGATTGGGCTTGGAATTTAGATAGGTCAACACTAGCAAGGCTCATTGCGGACTTGACCCATCTGGCTATGGAGGAAGAAGAAACTGGTTTAAAGGGTTTAACAAACGAAACAAGGAGTTGATTAGCATCCTGAGGGCGAAGATCTTTCATTCTAGAGTCATACTCGTTCATACAGTCTACAACACAGTGTTTTGCACAGATCAAAACGAGGATAAAAAATAGAGTCTGACATAGTTTTGGTTCTTCTTAGGATTTCAAACTTAACGCCATACATATCATATGATCTATTAGAAATATCAAGACATTTGACATCAGAAACTCTACGACAAGAGATTAAACATAAGAGAGTTGCAACTTTAATGAAAAGACATTTTGTATTAAGTGGAGTGTTATCAGGCCAAGATGAAAAAAGGTCTGAAATAGCTTTAACATCCCACAAGGATTGGTATTTAGGTCTAGGAGGTCTTTTCAGTCGAATACTTTGCAGAACTCTACAAATGATAACATTCTTACCTACCGTCTTACCATTGACAAGGGAGTGCCCAGCAGAGATTACTGATCTATAACAATTAATAGATCTATAGGAAAGGCCCTTGTCAAATTGTTTAACAAGAAAATGAACTATATTGATGATAGGAGCCTCCACGGATTCCAAGTTCCTCTCCATGCACCAACAAAACCATTTTCTCCAAATGTTATTGTACCTATAGTGTGTTCCTGGTGCCCAGGATTCTCTGAGGAGAGTGAGAGCTGATGACAAAAGGCCAAACAATTTGTTGGATTGCCTGACACTTTCCAAGCAAGAAGGTTCAAATTCCCTGAAAGAATTAGGTGGGGATCTTGTCTGTCTGCGTTTGTAACCGCATCCTTGGCCGCTGGAATTAGGAAGGGAATGTCGCAAGACAATTCCAGGGTGGTCGGGAACCATGCCAGAAAAGGCCAAAAGAGAGTTATCAGGACCAAGGAGCACAGGTCTTGTCTCACCTTCTGCCAGACTCTTTGAATCATTGCAAAGGGAGGGAACACGTAACCCTGAAGGTGAGACCAGCACTGGAGAAAGGCGTTCATTGCAAGAGCGCCCGTGTCCGACATCCAGCTGAAGTATTTCGGTAACTGGAAAGTCAATCTGCTTCCAAATAAATCCACATCCAGAGGACCCCAAAAGCGATTTAGAGCGTTGAAAACGTTCACATTGAGTTTCCAGTCGCTGAAGTCTGAGAGGAATCTCGAGTTCCAATCTGCGGAAATATTCAACTTTCTTGGGAGGTATTCTGCCTTCGGGGAAATCTTGTGTTCTAAGCAAAACATCCAGAGCTTCTTGGCTAAGTCGGAGAGGTCTGCTGATCTGGTCCCGCCAAGGTGGTTGATATTGGAGACTGCAGAGATGTTGTCCATCTTGAGGAAACCGATCTGCCCTGAAGCGAGTGTTTGAAGCTCATTAGGGCGTATAAGCCTACCGTAAGTTCTAAGAAGTTTATATGGTGGGAGGACTCCGCAAGAGACCATTCACCACCCGTGGTTTGGTTGAGGAAGCGAGCACCCCAACCGTGAAGGCTCGCGTCTGATTCCAAGACAAAATCCGGGGTTGAGCCGAAGATTGCTTTGAGAGCTCGGTAATTCAGAGTTCCCGGAAGATAGCTTGAATGGAAGAAGAAAGGAGGCCCAGAAGTCTGGCTAACTTCGCAGGGTTAGAGAGTCTTGTTTTAGAACAGACCTGATCTCTTTCCAAATTTTGGCAATTTTCTTGGTGGGAAGAAGGAGAAGGCATCTCGAGGTATCTACGGTGAAGCCGAGGAACTCCAAGGATTTGGAGGGGGTAAGGATAGATTTTTCCCGGTTTATAATGAAACAGAGACTTTCTATAAGATCCATGGCAGTATTGAGGTCCTCTAGGAGTTGGGACATGATGAGGATTTCATCCAGATAAATATTTAAGCGAATACCCCTTTCTCTCAAAAGAGAGACAATAGTTCTCCTAATGTTGGTGACACACCAAGAGGCAGAGGAAAGACCGAAGGGGAGAGCCTGAAATTGGAAGAGACGATTGTTCCAGATGAACTGAAGGAAGGGTTGATGTTCTTCGGCCATAGGGATGGTAAAGTAAGCGTCTTTTAAATCCAGCTTGACCAATCAGTCTCCTTCTAGGAGGAGGTCCCTCAGGAGGTGAATACCTTCCATTTTGAAGTGTCTGTGAAATAGGTACTTGTTTACTTCTTGAAGGTTTATGACCGTCTCCAACCTTTTTCCTTATTTTGAACAAGAAAAAGAGGGCTGACAAACCTTTTTAGAGACCATGGGACTTCTATAATAGCGCCCTTTTGAAGCATGGAAGCGATCTCCTCTTCTACAATTTTCTGATGGTCCTCTGAAAGGATCAACGGTTTGGGGGCATGCGTTTGAGAAGGGAGATCTAGAAAATCTATTATGAAACCTTGAATGGTCTCCAGAACCCAGGGGTCTTGAGTTAAGGATTCCCATATATGATAAAAGTATTGAAGTCTGCACCCTACCTTTGGGGGGGAAGAAGAAGGAGGAAGAGGAGGACTTACTTTGAAGATTGGTGTTGTTGTGTGTTCCACTGGATCTGTAACCTCTGTTCTGTGAACCTCTCCCTCTTTGAGGATAGAATTGAGGGTTGGATGGGAAGAAGGCTCTTCCTGTGCCTCTGAACGTTGAGAAGGGCCGTTGGCTGCCACGGCCGGAAGAATGGCCCCTTTTCCCAGCTAGTCCAAAAAGGTTGGTATTAAAAACACGTTTCATATTGGTCTGGGCCTTGTCAAGAGCTGTAAAGGTGGAGACATATTTTCCGATTGATTAATCATGTCTTCGCCAAAGAGGAGGCCCCTGGGGTTTTGAGACGGCTCTTTTTCGGCCAAATCACCCAACTTGGGGTTGATCTTGGTGAGGATGGTTCTCCTCCTCTCAATGTTAAGATTGGAAGTGGCATAGCGGAGGAAGACAAGGGCCCTTTGGCTCCAACCTCTAATGAGATTGATGTCAAGAGGGGTGCTAGAGATATGCACTCTTCAGCCAAACCTAAAATCCTGGTGAGGGGGCCAAGGATGTCGAGGAGGCGATCCTGGCAACCCTTAAGGGATCTCTCTAGACCTTTCCTTGGGTCTTTGCCCAGTTTAAATAGATATGTAATTAAGTCAGGGTCAAGGTTGGGAGTTTGACAGACTTTATCTTGTATGGAAGGTCTAGGGCACTCAGATTTAAAGGTGCTCCAAGTCTCTCTTTCAAGTGAATTCCTGAGCCATCTTTTAACAAATTGGGCAACATGGTCCTGAGGGAACCATTTAGAGATTTTGGGTTGGGAGATTTTGAGTGGGGAGAACATTTCCTCTCCCAAGAGGTTGAGGATAGCATTTTTAGAGGAGGAGGGAGACTCAACCTCAAGTTGGTTGTTGAAATCAAGGTCTTCATCATCCAAATCGAGGACAAATTCATCATAGGGGTTCTGGAAAGTTTCCTCCTCCTCAGAGTCAGTGTCTGTGTCGTTTTGAGCACTATTGTAGTTTGTGCCACTAGCGACACTCATCAAAGTTGTGCTGAGAGGGACACCAGTAATATTTGAGGTGCGAGGACCTCCAACAATGTCTGAGCTGCTAAGACCTCCCGAGCCAGTTGAGGTGCTAGGACCTCCCATAGTGTTTGTAGAAAGAGGCTCTGAATGTTTAGATTTTTTAGTCCTCTTGCCTTGGGTAACATATTGAGGATCATCACGAGTAAGGTGGTCATCAGGGAGCTCATCTTGATCAAAGGCAAAGGGTCTCTTTCAGGACATCACTTCTTTAAGGGTGTCTAGCATGCAAGACCTCATTTCTTTTTGAATGAAGTTTTTAAAAGACTCATTGGTATGATTAGGGGAGCTAGCAGTGGCATCATCAGAGTCAAAATCAGACATAGTGTTGATTTTAGCAGTTGTAGATGTTTGAAACAGTTAAGAAAATGGGCAAAACTATTATGAATACTCCCTTTCCCCTTTTTTTGTGCAAGTTGTACGAAATATCTGGCCAAGAAGCGTTAGTTTGAGGGAGAAAAGACAGTCTCTAGGGATCTCCAGCAGCAGCTGACAAGAGCGATGTAACTGACAGCCGCTGCCTGAGAAGTCAATTAGAGGAAGGGCCATAGGCAACAGGGGCATGCAGCGCTACCATTGCCAAGGAGCATTCCTCTGGGGAGATGCGCTCGCGAAGCCGGAGCGAGCGCATATAAGAAATTTAAGGAAAGTGACGCGCATAACAAGATTAAGGAAAAAGAAGTCGGAAGCTAAGTAGGCGCGGCGCTCTGAAAATACGAGTGCAGGCCCGCCCGAGGCAGAACACTTCAGTGAGGAAAGGGAGGGGAAGGGCGGGTAGAAAGTTGATAACCATAGATTGGAAATCAAGGGGGAGGAAGGTTGGGAAGAAACCAAGGGAAATGTAAAATTTGTTAAAAGTTAAAAATTCATTGGCAGAACAGTACAAAGAGTTAGATAAGCTGAAAGTTCAGGCAGTACAATCTACAAGCCTATAAAGTAAGATTAAAATTGTTAGAATCAAAGGCAGAGGCAGTAGTTACAAGTTTATTTTATTTGGTTTGGTACTCCACTGAGGACCACAAAAGATATGTATAAAGTTCAATTCTTACAGTTTTTAAAAGTTCTCATGTTAATACAAAGATAAAAAAGGTTTTAAAAATGTATAAAATTTGTAACAAACTAGTTAATTAGGGGGAGTTTTGCAAACAATAATCAGTTCCTTGACAGTGGAAATACCGCATCTGAGATATATAGGAGATAGATGTTTTGCTCTCGCCGCTACTACTTTTGGGTTGGGACATACGAACAGTAGATGCTCTAGGTCCTGCTCTCCGCCATTACATAAGCTACATATTGGTGACTCACTTAGATGCCATTTTGATGTTAAAGATTGGGTGGGTAGAATGCCCAACCGGAGCAGGATTATTAATCTCCTAGCGCCGTGAGTAAGATTGAAATCTATGTAGTTCTGGATTTTCTTAAATATTATTGATTCAGCGAAGGTTTTATAGGAGATTAATTTGGCGTAATGCGACAAGTCAAGTTCAAAACTTAGTCTTGGGGTATAGCATTTTAAGAAGAGTTTCAATTGAGGCGGTGTCCAAGTCAGCAATAGATCAGTACTAATGTTCGCCAGTTTGAGGGCGAAAGACATGTTTTTGTAAAATACGTGCTTCGTAGAATCATTATCGAAAGTCTCTGTTTTAAGCAGGGAGCGGAGTGTGCCTTCCTTTGCATGGAGCAGGTTGTATGCCCACCTGATGATGTTTGCGATGCCTCGAGAGTAATTGCTCGTAAGCGATAGTTCAAGTCGAAGTGCTTGTACCGGTATACACTGTGCTACTTTTAGCATTTTCCTCAATATTTTTCCTTCTTTTAGATCCAGAAATGTCCACTCTTTTATAGGTATGTATTCCAGGGCATAAGATAAAACTGCAGGGATCTTCACACTGTATACTTTAAGTAGGGAGGAAAAATGTCTATTTCCCGAGGCAGCATATAACCTTAGCAGAGCTCCTGCGTGCACCTTAGACTTTCTTGACAAGTTTAAGAATTGGGGGTTATTTTTTAATGACGTAGTGAAGATCCTTCCCAGATAGGTATACTCCTCAACTTCTTCGATTTTTTCATCCCCGAGTCTCCAACAATATTTACTACTTTTTTTCTTGCCTGAGAAAGAAATTATTTTTGTTTTGGCTAAATTAGGTAATAGAAAGTTTTCCTTAGTGTACTTAAACAGGGCATCCAGATTGTTTTGTAGCCCAAAGGGGGTTAGGTCCATCACTATAATATCGTCCGCATAAAGTAAGGTGTGAACTTTTTGGGCGGCAACCTTTGGTGGAAAGTTTAGCTCTTGCTGTAGATGCTGAGGCAAATCACAGAGATATAAGGAAAACAACAACGGGGCAAGGAGGCACCCTTGCTTGAGTCCGTTGGGAGTTGGGATCGGGTTAGTCAGGCCCTTTTCTCTCCCCATTTGTACTTGGCACCAGGTGTCTGTATGCAGTGCCATTATAATTCGTAATAACTGCTCAGGGATTCCTAATTTCTTTAGTTTCTTCCATAGGGTCTCTCTATCCACTCGGTCAAATGCAGTGGTAAAGTCAATGAATGCTGCATACACAGGCTGGGATTTAATTACCACATATTTATCGAGGATAGTTTGTAACATCGCGATATTGTCTATGACTGAGTGTTTTGGCCTAAAGCCAGCTTGATAGAGCGGAATCAGTCCCTGCGTAAAAGCCCATTTTTTTAGTTGATCAAGTACCTCTGCAGTAAAAATCTTTCCCGTAGCATCCAATAGTGCTATCTGACGATAATTGCCAGGCTGTTGTCTCGGTCCCTTTTTATGTATCGGTATGACGATACTACCCTTCCAGGATTTCGGCAAATTCCCTGTATTTAAGATGAAATTGAAGAGGGGAGATAGCATCTTACTCCAACCCTTTGGGTCAATCTGAAGGACCTTAATAGGTATTTGGTCGGGGCCGGTGGCTCCTGATGTTCTTGCCTTCCTTATATGCATTTCTACAGAAAAGGAGGACACAGCTCCAAGGGATAAGGTGATTCCTTCGCAGTTCTTTATGGGAGTTATAGGCCTAACATGGTTAATGTTTAATTTGTACAAGTTAGTCAAATATATCTCCCAATCTTTAGGAGGGACTGGGATGGCTTGCAAGGCTTTTTTGTGCCTATTTCTTTGGCTATTAATGACCAATAAGTACGTTGGTTGTACTGTTTTGCTGCTATTCGCAGGTCGACCCAATTTTTGTCTTGTGTTATATTTTTTTGCCGTTGTTTTTCCCGCTTACGTTGGTTCTTTAATTTGTTAATTTCTGCTTGTCTAGATATAGAGGGATCCAGGAACTGTGTTCTTATTAATTTATTTAAGCTTTTTGCACTTGAGGATGGCCTAATTGTTTTATTTTTGGGTCTAGCTGGTGCAGCTTGTTGCATTTTGTGTTGGAGCGTTTGTTTTAATGTCTCAATTATAGTCTCAAAATTTGTTATTAGGTTGGGAGAATAGATTGCTTGAAGAAACTGCTTTGTATTTATTAGAATGGCGACTTTATTGAGTGTAGTGGAATTCCAGTATATCTGTCTTTGGTTTGTCTTTCCCGTAACTGTACTGGATTTAAACATGATATGGCTGGTTGGGCATATGGTCGTTGTCCATTGGGTGTGTAGGGCCTGGATGGCATGGTCGCTTCCTCGGACGAAATAAATCTGAAGCTGAAAGACAGACCCGTACAATTCCAGGCTGCAGATCATATAATCCAAAATTGATATGGAGTTCGTTCCTTGTCTCGTAAAAGAAGCGGGGATGTCACCTTCAACATTTCCATTTAGGATAGTTCCATTTAGTAGAGGTAGTGATTGTAGTAATATTTTACCCCTTTTGTCGGCCTTGCTTTTGGTCGGGAACAAAGGCACTGTAATTTCGAGAGCTTCCTCCTTATACCAGCTTGCCCATTTCCGTATTTCTGTATTGGATAGTTTTCCGTTAAGGTCACCCATGATTATAAAAGGGAGATAAGCTTGAGTTTCTATTATTAGCTGGATACTTTCCAAGATTTCAACAAATAGCCCGTCATTTTTTTGTCCAGGGGGTATATATAAGTTAAAAAGCAATACGTTTTTTTGCAGCTCTGAAGTGTCTGACCCCAGCCTGATCTTGATACATTGGAAGTGGTTAGATTTTGTGGAAATGATTTCTTGGGCCCAATTGTACTCTTCACTTAATAGAATAGCTATACCTCCCTTCGCATGCCCTCGGCCCACCTGTTGCGCTGGGATGTCATAGGTAAAATACCCCTTCTGATAAAAACTTTTTGTTGACCAGGTTTCTTGAATTGCCATTATAGCTGGTTGGTTTTTCATAAGTTCTGTCATCTTTTCTGGTGTTTTCCCTGCTATGTTCCAAGATGATATCTGTAGACCACTGCTAAATTGAGCAATTCTTGTTCCGTGCTTGTTTTTTGTTATTTAAAGTCTCTGCGATCCATGACCAAGACTGATCAATATTTACTGTGTCCTTATCTTTGGAGCTTTGGCTCCAGATTTCTCTCTCCCCGTCTTTTACTGAGATAATTAAATGATCTGCAGAGTCACCTATAAAATTGCTTTTTTTAATTTTTTTCTTTTGCTGATTAAAGGATTTTTGTGAAGATCCCTCAAGCAGATTTCTCGATTTTCCATCTATAGATTTCTGTATTGAGGTTAAATCGTAGCCACATTTATGGAGAGTCCCTTTTTCTTTCAATATAATTCCAGGGAGCACTGGTGACCAAAATTCTACCACGGCGGTTTTCGTATTTTCTTTATCCGGAAAGGATACTAAGTCGATGTCTTTACGTGATAATGTTTGTAGAGAAAAAATACATTGAAGGAGGTTAATAATGCGGCCTCGATTGAGAGGGGCTTCATCTGTTGGAAACAGCTCTGTTATTTGCAGCTGCGTCGATATTAACTCTTCTTGTGTTGGATCTTTTTTTCGGTAATCTTCGGGTCTTTGAAAATGAACTCTTAGTGCAGGGCTTACTGGGTCATAAGGGAAGTCTTTTGCCCTTGGGTTTAACGGATTTTGTTGAAGAATTTTATTATTAGATTTTTCCGTCAGGTTTTGATTTGTTTTCTTTAGAGATATAGGAGATTTTATACTTTCTTCGTGAACAAAATGGGTGTCGAGGGGGGTAGTGATCTTCTGAAATTTGAGTTTGTACGATTTTTTCTTTTTGAATCTTCTCAGCGGCTTTCCCCTTTTTTTCTTTCCACTTGCTTCTTTTTTATATTTTGTAGGTCCTGCACATCCTCACCGTTTAGGCAGGTACTATCCTTTTTTTCTTCTTGGACCATGACAGGATTGGCCATGATAGGTTTATCTTTGTGTTTCCTAAATATAGGATATTGGTTAGACTCGCTATTGGAGTCTTCTTTGAAGAGTTTCTTTAGAGAATATACCGTAGTTTTACACTGATTACTTGTTGGTCCCTTACCTGGTTTATTACCAGTTTGTGTTCCCATTTCTCTTTTCATCGTCAATAAGTGGCTAATGCTTTTGATGTCACTTGTTTCTTCTTGACAGTTGTCAGGTGTTCCCTTTACTTTGGTTTGCTCAGCTTGTTCTTTTTTCCTTTTTTGTTCCACTAGAAATTTTAATATTCCTATTTGCGCATCAAGTGTTTGATCCGAGTTCTCCAAGATATTACCTAGATGGGCGAGGACAGATTCCAAGATTTTTTGCAGAGAAAAAAGAGAGTTCGATACTGGGGTATTGTTGTTCGTTAAACTGGTGGATTTGAGCATAAATAGGTCCAGGGAATATTCAAGGAGACTCTCTCGGTCAGCGGGTTTTTGTAATGGGCTATTGTGTATAACATCGGGCTCCTCTGGAAGCCCCAGATCTGATACTCCTTTCTTAACGGTTGGTTCACAGTACGTCGAGATATGATCGGGGCTTTGTTGTATATGAGATAAGTCCAATGATATTTGGCCAGTTGACTCTATTTCTGGGGGTGAGTCCTCGAGATCTGTTAAGGGGGTTGTTTGGACAGGGTCAGTTGTAATTAGAGTGTGTTCTTTGGGGGTGGCCTGTGCACTTCCCTCTTTATCTTTCCCGTTCTCCTTTATTTCAGCTATTATGGCTGGGTTTGACTGGTTTATTGCTACTAGCCCCTCCGTGGTTAATGATGTGAAGTACTTTCGTATTCCGGGGGTTCCTGTTGTCCTTCCACTTTTCACCGCTTTGTTAGTTGTCTTCCTAATTGCCTCTTCTGTCCCCATTCTTTTCATAAAAATAGTTCTTGATCTCAATTTCTTAAAGGCCATTCCCTGTACCAGGGCTATTGATAGTATTTTTCCGATTGTAAGTTATCAGTTTGGTTGAGACTGTAGAATATTAATTTAGATTGACACTGGCCTGTGGATTTGAGTGAGTTCCTTCCTCTGGCCGCAATACACTGGATTTTGGGTTACTACTATGTGGTTGCACCGGTTCTTTTAAATTGAGATGAATTTCAGCTAGGAGGGTCGTTTATGGTTGGTGTTCCAACGATATTATTCTTTTAGCGCCAAACTTAGCGGGCACGCCTGGGCTCTGCTTAATTCTGTTGCACTCCTGTCTTATATTACTACTCCTTGCCTGGTGCACTTAGACAGACCCTCCCCGAGAATTCATCATCAGGGGTCCGCGACGCCTCGACAACTCCGCCACCTCGCTTTCCCAGGCCCGTCTACCCCTCACAGGGGGGCAGCTGCCGTCAGGGAGAAAGCATGGATAGTCTTGGGGTTTCGAAGTCGCGGTTGTTACCAAAGTTAATAAGGACTGCCACTGGAGGTAGTTCAAGGGGAGTTCGAGGGGGAATGGCAATACTGGCTGTTATTCGCTGCTGCCCCCTTCCCCGTAGCCCCCCGCGTCGCTCTCACCGTAATATTGCAGCTGAATGTCCAAGCTTCGGTACACGGTTCTTGCCTCTGAGTTTACTTGACTCCTCTAGTTCCTGAGTTCCTTAGGCACCTCGGGTAGCTACTTGTGGATGCGGCTTGATTGGTAGCCTGCCAGGATCATGCCTCGCTATGTGCGCCTTTCTACAACTTCCTGCATGTAATTCTTTTAGATGTCCTTTGTGGGTGTCTGCCTTACTTCATGCTCCGTTGCTGGTGATGGTGCTTCAGTTCGCCTGCTTTTATCTTTTTTGGGGGGGGGGGGGGCGAGATGCAGACTGTTGTGCTGCACTCTGCAGCCAAGCCGAGCAACCCTGCTCTTCCTCTTAGTCTGCCCCTGCTCCGTGCACTGTTCAGACCCCGCAGGTTCGTGAGCGGATCCGCACTGCCGCCAAACTTCCCGGGGCCCGCTCCCGCTTTGCTCCACACTATGCTGCGGGGTACGGGGGTGCGGGGTACGGGCTGCGGGCTCACAGGCGACGGCGGACGGGTTGCTGCTGTAGGCGGGCTGCGTGCTGCTGCGCGCTGTGGGCTGCAGGGGTACGGGCTACAGGCTGCCAGTTCGGGTTGCTGGTTCGATATAGGAAATGGGTGGCCCGGTGACCAGGATAGCTTCAGCTCTCGGTCTCGGCTTCCTCACCACCAAACCGCCAGGCCGCCACCGCCACTGCCAAGCCGCCAGCCACCAGGCAACCCTGCTCCGCTCCACTCCGCTCCCCTGCACCGCTCCTCTCGGTAGGCTCACACAGACTCTCTACGACTGCTGCTACTCTGCTTCGGCTCTCCAGCGCCACCTCCGGTAACCAGAGGCAGGCAGAGGCAGTAAATACAATACGAATAATAAAATGTAAGGAGCTTATCTACTTGAGAGCCGCATTTAAAAGAAGCAGTCTGTTTGTCCCTCATGCCTTTTATACCATCTGTTCACTGCACTCTAGAACTGTTTTATTTATTTATTTATAAAGTTCTATATAGCGCAAACTTGAACAGTGCCTTTGCCACCCTTGGTCTCAGAGGTGGCAAATTCAGTGCCAGGAACACAGGGGCAGCTAGGACTCCACTCTCTTTTTGTGTCAATGTTTTTATTACACTAATAGTGAATAAATAAAATATATTATTCACTAATCGGGTAATAAAAATGAAGTACAGTAAGCTGGAATATAATCTTCATGGCATCTGAGGTAAGAAAACAATGCTTTTAAATGTATGTGTGTACGTGCTAGTGGGTGAGAGTGTGTTTATTTGTCAGAGAGTGTAAATGTGTGAATTTTTGTGTATGTGTAAGTATGTATGCGTGAGTGAAAGTAAAGGTCAAAGGGCGTTTAATGTCACTTCCGCTACTGCTGGAATTTTGGTGAATTGCCGTTCATGCATTGGAGTACAGTTTTCTTTTGTCAACCCAGCATAAAGCTCCTAATATCCAGATTGTCCCTAACGCTATTTAACACTGGACACTGTTTCAAAATAAACAATGACTGTAATTTATTTCCACTTGAATAAATTATCCAGAAAATCTGGCCTGGATTCTGTCACCCCGAACCTTCGTTGGAAACCTCTGTGGTTTACAAAAACTCCATAAGATAGCAATGCTGCACCACATAACACAGTGTAAGATAACATAAAGCGCACTCTGCGCTTCGCAGTCCTCTTCCTCCTTCTACCTCGCCTTTTAGCACTTTGTGGGAGGAAGTGCAGTGTTACAAGTGCTATGCCCCCAACCAGCAGGACACGGTCTATTTATGTCCCATGGCATGCGTGATGATCAGGAGATATCTTACCTGTCAGATACAGCGGCCCTCTGGGGCCTCTCCTGAGCAGGCTTTCACTGCAGTGATATGCAGCCAAAGCAACCTAAAACGACAGCCATGATTGATAGATTGGCTCAAGACATGACTGAAACGTAGAAGCAACTGCTGAGCATTATTTATGGCGCAACTTATTTTGTTTAATGCGTTATCATTATTACTCAGCTTATCTGATTTGACAGATACCAGTGCACGAAAGTCTGGCTTGTTAGAGAAAAAGTAAATTGTTGTTATCATTATAGTCTTGCTTTGCATTAGCTATTATTTGCTATTAAGATTACATCGTTGTAGATATAATTATGAATTCTGTAATATGCAAATTGTATTTCAAATGCATCCCAGCCAGATTCCTTACGTATTATGAAATATTGAATAATTATATTTAAATTACTCTTTTCATGTAGGTGAAGTCGTTCCGCTGGGAGGTTTGCTCACCCAATCTGGGAATGTCACGCTTCTTGCGGACACATTCCGCGAGCCCCTAAGTAGAAAAGACGCAAGGATTCATGGTGTGACAACTGAGCGGGATGAGTTGGTCCCACATGCTGGAGGCTACCAGGCACTATTAGAGGCTGACATTCTGCTTGCGGAGCAGCGTCTAATCGAGGCGCTACACCAGTTTAAGGAATCAACGATTGATTGCGTGTCGCGTGCAAAGGGCGACTTGACATTTGAGGAGGGCTCATTAAAAGCTGCCATTGGAGACTGGAAAGAGGCGCTATCAATGAAACAACAGTTTATGATATGCAGAATGTGGAACTTGGAGAAAGAACAAGAACTTGTGGCAAGCTTAGCAAGTAAAGGGGGCGACCTCGGTATGTATGTTTGCACTAGTAATACATTCAAATTAATTGCCACCTTACACTTAAAGAAAGAGAAATAACTACAATTATTACGTGATAAAATTACTTAAAGAAAAACAAGCTTGTGATCTATCAAGGCATCAAGGATAATGATTCGTATTTGTTTAGCGCACAATTTTGTTAGTCAGTTTCAGGGAACGCTTATTCCCGTCTCCAGACTTTTTCAAGGATTGTGCCAAGTTTTAACACTTCTTTCCACTTGGCGAAGTTGTCGAAGAAGTACTGTAACATTTTTAAAAATCATTATTTTGTTGAAAAAAACATAATCCATTTTGCTTTTTTTTTTAGGTGTTAGCGAAGTTGCAAATTAACCCCACTCACAGCTTTGTGTTAATGTTATAAACTTTACAAGCTTGGCAAAGTGCAGAGCTCGCAAAGCATAAAAAGAAGGTGGCACATATGGGGGGATATTTGCAAGATAATGACGTAGCGTGGCTCTGCAAGCCATCTTGCTGCGCAGAGCTGCGTCACTGGCGAAGTGCAGAGATGTGTCGTATTTACAACAATCTGATGCATCTCTGTGCTTTTCTCTGTGCCTAGCACCAACACAGGCACCCTTGCACCATTGCCTGCGTTGCAGGGATGAGTGTTTTTGTGTAGGAAGGGTTCTTTCCTGCACAAGAACAAACATTGATGCCATTTTTCTCCTTTTATGTTTGCTGCAGAATGCAACACACATAGAAAGAGGGAAACAACGAGGAGAAATGAAGGTATTTCTCCTCGTTGACCCACTTTTATGTCCCCCGTGGGCAGGCATTAGAATCTGACGCGTTCCCAGTTTACGAAACCATGTACATCTGCTAATGCATCAGAACCCATGGGTGTTCAGTGGGAACACCCACAGCACCACCCTTGGAACGCCCCTTTCAAGCAGAGCAATGTGTGAAAAGGGGGCATATTTACAAGGTCCTGAAAATCCATGCTGGGTGGCTTCACTTGGCCTTATAAATGTGGGCCAGCACACTGCGCAACCGGAGCGTCAATAAAAGTGACATTCCGGTGGTGTAAGGGGCATGTAAATATGCCCCTTGGTGTCTTTGCTGTGGTGGAAAACCATTACTTTGCCTCTTAGGGCCAAGCAAGGTGACGTGTGGACTGCCTCTGCCTACCTGAATTCATCTATCCACTGCTTCCAGTTTCCACACCCACATCTCCCAGTGCTGTGTGCCGGCAGCCTTCCCATTCCCCTACATCATGCACTGTCCCTTCCTTACCTGTGGTCTGCCACAACTTGTGGGCTCCCTTCACAGAGCACCTCTGCACCCCTCACTGCTAAATTTCCCCCTTGTCCACTGCAACTTGTAGCATGCATGAGTGTACATTGCGTTACAAACACTATGGTGGCATGTTGTCTCATCATGCACTGTCCTGCAGCAGGAAATCCTCAATTCTTATAACCCAGGGGCTGTATTATTTATACAGCCCATTGCCCTGGTCTGCGCCATGTCGCATGGTTAAATGGGTGTGCTCGGCGTGTGCCTGGTCAGTGTACCCTAATACAAATGATGCTCTGCCCTCAGGGCATCTGCAAACGTGTGCCGACCCTGCGTGCAGTGCATTAGTGAAGGATAGAGTCTCTATTTGAAGCAGTGTATCCATCTTTAATGGTGCAGGTCACTTCCGGCTTGTTTTTTAAAGGGAAAGTGACACCTCTGTATGAGAGTGCAGTGAGTAATTGCACACGCCTGCAGGTTATTGCCTGCTGTTTTCATGGGATCCTTTTCCTCCCTTGAAGGTGTTGCACTCGGAGGCCCCTTAGAACCCTGCCAGCATCAAGCTGATCAGAGACGTTTTAAAGTAAGGGCCAAGTGAGCTATGGCCCAGGGACCCCTGATAGCAGCCAGCTCTATTCTGCAGAGAAGCTTTCCCTGATAATCTTGAATAATTCTTAAACAGGTTGTTATAAATACCGTTTTCCAGTTATTTATTTTCAATATGGGTGATGTGTCTATCATGGATATTTTGCAGAGAAATGTCGTGTTTATGTTTCATGCAACAGCCTCAAAAAAAGCTTCTTTTAGATAAAAACAAGACCTCACATATGAGGTCTAGGAGGGTGTCACAGAGATTATTTGCAGTAATCTTAGGAGTTGCTGCTGCTGTGTTTAAATATTAAAAACACACATCACTTTCGCTTAATGTTAGATGTAAACCCCATTTAAAATTGGAAGGAGTGTGTCTGTGCACTGCCTTTGACCTTGCCAAAGAGAAGAGGGCATGAACGAGCTCACTTTGGATCATAAATACAAAGCTGTTTCGGACAAGGGCCCGCAAAATACATTTGGCCTAGGGCCCCCAAATATCCTTAAAATATCCCTGAAGCTGATTTGTATTACAGAAGGTGCTGGGCAAGCGTCTCCGGCGCCTTCCGTATTCCCAAAGTGTCCGAAGAGCAGAGAAAGCGGGTGCGCGTGCCTGTTGCACCCCAACGGAATTATTGTATTATGAGGCCAGGTTCGTAAACATCGCCGGGCAAAGTCACGGCGGATAAAAATGGTCGATTTCCCAATCCTCTGCATAGTATGCACAAAATAATAGGTCGCAAATAGATGTTTTGATGAAGAAAAGTTGCAGCAAAATGTGTTCTGGAATTAAAACGTCGCTAGGGGCACAATTAGCTGAAAAGAACCAAACTTAAAATATAAACAAAACCTGAAACTCGGCCCACTTAGGTCTCTGTCATAAAACAATTCCCTAATATTTAATTCAAACGTATAAGGCAGTGAAAGAAAGCTAAAAGAACTGTCTACCTCAAACAGGAGTCGTCCTTGCAAGAACATTTTTTGTTGTTTTTAGAAATTAATATTCTACAATCAGTCAACACAGCATACATCGTTCTTTGCAAAATAATGTGATAAATCTACTATATTTTTGGGATGCTTATAATATTTACTATGAAATATTAAATGCTCAACCTGGGGTCGGATTTAAACATACTTATAACCAAGATCATAAGCTAATAATGATGTTATTTTACTGACAGTATAGGCATAAGCATCCTATAGGCATTGCTGAGTGGTGGGAGACCTGCATTCTAACAGAGCACGTCTCTTCTGTGTTATTGATCAGAGCTGATTGCTATGTGCTCATTCCTGGTTTTGCTGAAAGCTTAGTTACTTCCTCAGCATTTAATGTGATAATAAGATCAATAGAGAAGTAGTTACCGGGAAATTCTGATCTATCCCTTGCCCGGTCATGGCACGCAAGCACATGATGCAAGCACCTTCGGTGTCAGTCAGTCAGTCAGTCAAAACTCTTTATTTCGATTAATTAAAATCATAAAAGAAGCAGCAGTACATACATACAAGATAAAAGAAAGTATATGTACAATTAAAATAAACAAGCATATGTATACAGACATTCATGTATATACACTATTTATATTACATAATTCATGAGAAAACAGTTAATACAAGATGTCTCCAAATAGCCTTCAAACTACTTATAAAATACAATTAAAATATTAGAATTTATAGTGTCATCAATTCCATGATTATGGGACAAGGGCAGGGGTTCAAATCATATTTAGTGTTCTTTTGTTTTTTGCTCTTGCTGCAGCCACCAGAAAACTTGCTACA